>NC_048596.1:86842178-87479321 GCF_003668045.3 Cricetulus griseus
GTGCACCAGATTGTGCAGTTCCCTCAGAGATCAGAAGATGGTGCTAGATCTCCTGGCATTATAGGTGGTTGTCAAGCACCACATGGGTGCTGGGAATGGAACTTAGGTCCTTTGTAAGAGCAGATGGTGCTCTTAACCACCCAGCCATTGTTCTAGCCCTCAGCACCAGAGATTTGTTGTTGCTTGTTTTGTTGTTTTTGTTTGAAAAGCCTGAAAGGAAGAGAGATACTTTTGTCTTTTATGATGGAGTTTTCAATGTAGATTTCTTAAATTTAAAGATTGTGCTTGTGTTGCTCCAAAAAGGAAGATCTTTATGGAAAAATTTACAAAGGCAGAAAAGCAAAGGAGACATAACCCCCACTGTTTCAAAAGCTTGGTTTGTTTCCTTGTAGCCTTTTCTCCATCTGTGCTGGGGAATTTATAACAAGCTGTGTTTGTTTTGTGTGTGTGCTAGGAACCTCAACACTTTCCCGAGTCTTCCAAATCCATCAGAAACAGTCTGAAGGTTTGCATTGTTGGCTTTGGATAGATAGCCCTCTTTTTCCACCCCCCAAGACAGGGTTTCTGCATCTAGCCCTGGCTGCTCTCAAAACTACTATGTAGTTCAAACTGATCTCAAATACAAGATCCTCGTGCCCCACCTCCTGAATGCTTGCATGACAAGTATGCTCTGATGGGCAGTAAAGATTGAAGCCTCTATCTCGTCTACAAAGTCACCAGAATTCCTCCTTCTCACTAGAATCTCTTCCAACAGATTATCTTTGTTTTGGTCATCTATCCTGCTTTATTTTATCATCCTCATAGTGGTTATCTGGCTTCTACATCTAAGAAGCACTTAGGGATCTGACAGGAGGTGATTCAGTCAGAGGTACTGTCTGTGGCCCCTCTGGAACCCCTGCCTGGGCACACGGCCTCTGAATCCACCAAGGGCTCATTTCCAGAGTCACCAGATCCTGTTCCCATTAAAGACAGATTAAATCGGTTGTCTATGCTGTGTGGGTTTCTGTACACAAGGGAGCCAACACAGCAGGCCAGACTCAGTCCAGCAAGGCTGGACCAAGACATGTGGGTGCACTGGGCAGACTAGTAACTTGGCCTCCTTTCACAGTGATGTTCTCTAAATATTTGCTCAACATTCACTTGGAGGAAGAGACTGAGTGCTGCGTGGGAGAATCTGGAAAGATTGTAGGCTCAGCAATACTTCTCCTTATGCCCCCAAGCATAAACCTGGCTCTGACCCATCCACTATACCTCAGAAGCCTGGAGGCAGTGCCTACACCAATCTTGACATTGGAGGGCTCTGTGGTGGGTGGAAGGGAGACAGAGGGTTGCTGCTTCTGCCAACAGATAGCTATGTAGGTGTAGGATCTGACAGAGCCCCCAGCCCTGTCCACTGTCAGCAGAAGTTTTCTAGACTGAGTGAGTCTCTTTTCTATAGAATGGGTGGTAACGACAGTATCCCTTTCTGCAGGCTAGAAGGGTTTTAATGAATCAGTCAACAAAGACACTAAGAGGTCCCTGGCACAAAGCCATCACCGTGTGTGTTAGAATCACTGTGTATTATTATCATAAATACTATAATTATCATTCTCCTGTCATGTTAGCTGTCAACAATTCTGGGAAAGACAATTTTCCCCATCTCAGTACATTTTCCAGCCATGGTCTGCTCCTTGTAACCTGGTATCCAGGGCACTACCCATGCTTGCCCACCCCTAAATCCAGTGCAGCTGGGGAGTTGCAAGCACAAGGGCAGCTCCTTTGGACCTGGGGCAGGTGTGTGCATGTATACAGGGGTATAGTGGTCATCTCTTGATATTTTCTTTTAGTTTTATTTCCATGTTTTAACTCTGTATGTATGTTTTGTATGCACGTGTGTATTTGTGTAGTGTGTGTGTGTGTGTGTGTGTGTGTGTGTGTGTGTGTTGGCCACGGAGGTCAGACAAAGGTGTTGGATGAACTATAGATGGTTGTGAGAAGCCATGTTCATGCTGAGAATCGAACCCAGGTCCTCTGGAAGAGCTATCAGTGCTTTTAACAACTGACACATCTTTCCAGCCCCTTCCAGATTACTCAGTGTGGCCCCAGAGAAAAGGGAATATGCATGAGGACTGGAAGATGCTAAATAGAAATGAAGTTAATCACCAAGGGGGAAATTCTGAAGATGATAAATAATAGATCACTGTCTAGAAAAATCTGGAAGAGAAAACAGAATTCTCCTTCCAACCAGGTGAAATATGCCTCTCGGCATCCTCAGAGGAAGCCGGCAGTGGTAGAGGGAGATTTCAGTAGTTGGAGTTGTGCAGACCTGGATCAGACTTTGTTTTGGTAACTGAATGACCTTGATAAGTTACCTACCTCTCCTGCCTCTGCCTCCTTCAGCAAATCCTACCACGCACTGCCATAACACACCTTTCTGTACCCCTGAGTCCTGACCTGGCTGCATCTGCCTGCCTGAGTACCTGGAGTACCCAGTTACCTCCCGTGACTAAGGTCTCTCAGCACCCTCAGTGTCTGAAGCCTGGCAAGGGAATGATATTCATGTTCTGGGAAGGTTCTCATTTGCCAAGAGTAAGAGCCAAGGAATCCTAGCAATAGGATCTAGCATTCAGTAGGAAATACCTCACATTGCTCTCAACACTTCATATTTATTTCTCACAATTATCTCAATGACCATGAGAAGTGGGCATAGCTCCCTCTTTACAGATTCAATAGTGGGGACTAGCAAGTGGGGAGCCTGGGATCACACCACACAAGGGAGAGCCTGGGCTCACACCACACAGGACCTGACTGATAGCTGGACCTACCTCACTTACCCTCCATCTTTCACTTGTGGAGGGGGCATCAGTTTCTACTAAGTGCTAGAAAATCACCCTGATAAATAGGTTTAAACAAATAGAACCATATAAACAGGAAATTTTATACTAGGTGGCCTAATGCCTAGGAAATAAATCAGCCTTTTAAGTTTTATATCACACTGCAGTCAAAATGTTTAATAATTATTGCCAGAGAACTGTATAATGCAATACTAAAAATGAGTAATTGAGAAGGCCATCAAGGCAGATGAGGCATCTTCTTGCAGAATTGCTCTTGAATACTTTACATAATTATTTCATTCAGATTTACGATCAGCTCATCACAATGAGTGTGTCTCCATCCTGCTCTGCCTGAGTAGCTCAGACACCTTTGTGTATCCCTTGAACATCTCTAGGGGTCGTCAAATGAATATCTCTTGGCATAAGTAGGCTTTGCTGAGGTCAGACTTTCTTCAGCAAAGAAAATGTTAGAAGTGAAAACAGAGCCCACTGAAGCCCCTGTCACTGGGGTTTGTGTGCATTAATTCCATATACTCATTTAAAGGTCTGCAGCCACCCTGGGAGGGAACTTTGTCTCCATCTCACAAGAGAAAACGATCAGATTCTCCAACTCAAAGTGAACTCCCAGGAAGAAGTTTGGCTCCAAATCAATGGCCTTGCTACCACATCCCCAGCTCCACAAAGCCCTGTGCATGTAGACAGGATGTGGAATTCTTCAAAGAGGCACTAGTGAGGGCATATGCAGAGGAAAACTGATCCCAATCAGATTGTATTTGCAGCTGTGACCCCTTAAAACCTTTGGTATGTCCATGTTTCCCTTTCCCCACTCTGTTCTGTCATTTTTATGATGTCAACACCTCCAAAGAGGTAGCTAGATCTGCCTCCTGAAGGACAATTTCTCATGGACCCAGCCTCCCAGATCCACCATGTCAACTGAGGCTGCATGCTTTATCAGAGCTCAACTTATCTTGCCTCCCCCATGAGTCCCAGAGTGGGAGTTGGCAGATTCAGCTCCCAGGCAAGTGTGGACAGATGGCTGCCTGGATGAGAAGGCTCCTGGTGTTTCTGGTCTCGCTCACATGTCAAAAGTGGGAGGGGGGATAGATGGTGGGGTAACTGCACGGGCAGGAAAAGGAAGTTTTATTTATTTTTATTTTTTACAATTCATTCAGAAGTTCAAAACCAGAAGGGGGTGACTTCCTCTGCCTTCGACGTAGCAGGAGGCTTTATAATTTCCAGCACATTCACTGATCTCTTTCCCTACCGTCAAGGCCCCCTCCAAACCCCGACACTTGCTTGCCCCTGTCTAAGTCAGCAGAAATGGGCACAGGGTTTCACACCTACCACTTCCTCCCAGCCTTTGCCTTGAGAAGAAGCTAAGCTTCTACCAAGGGCTGTCTCATTGGATGTCTTCATTCTCTAGGACATAAAACCATGTTGGATTTCTCTCTGCTTTTGGAGTGGAAAGGGCAGACATCACATATAAATGTGTATCTTACTCAATATGGTCCACATCTCAGAACTTCTCCACTCTCTGGAGCAATGCCAAACTTTGATCTAATTCTGTCTGGGCACTAGACTTGCTCTTGAATCAATGGATTTATAGGAATAACCAGTAGGTAATAGTCAGACACACCCAGTGTGGTTATCAGCCTGTGGGCACTGGTAATTTATACAACTGATCAAACACTCATAAGAGAAGGCATTTTGGTTTTGTGACCCTGAGGGCAGTGGGCTTGGAGGAAAATCCACAGATCTGATCGTGCAGAAAATGGTGGGAGAAGAGGAGGGTTGAGGAGGACACGAGGGAGCAGAAAGGTTGAGTCGGAGAAGAATAGAAGAAAACAAGAAAGGAGATACCATAATAGAGGGAGACATTTTAGGTTTACAGAGAAATCAGGCACTAGGGAAATGTCTGGAGAGCTACAAAGATGACACCAGCTAACAATCTAAGCAACAGAGGAGAGGCTACCTTAAATGCCCTCCCCTGATAATGAGATTGATGACTGACTTATATGCCATCCTATAGCCTTTATCCAGCAGCTGGCGGAAGAAGCAGCAGACACCCACAACTAATCACTCAACTGAACTGGAATCCAGATGCAGAGAAGGACGAGTGAAGAGCAAAGGGGTCCAGACCAGGCTGGTGAAACCCACAGAAACAGCTGAACTGAACAATGGGAACTCTCAGTCCCCAGACCGACAGCTGGGATACCAGCATGGGACTGATCCAGACTCCATGAATGAGGGATTCAGTGAGGAGACCTCGGAAATCTACGGGACCTCCTGTAGTAGTTCAGTACTTATAGAGGGTTACTCCCTGAGCCAAGACACACTGGGGTGGGCCTTGGCCCTATCCCAAAGGATATGATAGACTCTGATGACCCCCTATGGAAGGCCTCACCCTCCCTGGGGAGCAGAAAGGATATGTGATAGGTAGGCTTTTAGTTGGTGGTGGGGTGGTAAAGGAGGAAGGGAGGGAGAGGGAACTGGGATCGACATGTAAAACAATCTTGTTTCTAATTCAAATTAAAAAAATAAATCAAAAAAAAGGAAAGAAAATGGTAAGTTTCCACAGATCTGTGTGGAGCAAATGAGCAGTAGCTGAGGGTGAGAAGTGGGGGGTGGGGGGCTGCTCACTCCTTGTTAGGAGCTGTGAATATGGGGTGGATGACAGGACACAAGGTACAGTGAGCATCTGCAAGGGAAGCAGCGGGGCTGGCAGAACACAGAAGAGGGAAACAGACAGTGGACAGTGCTTTGAGTGCTGAGGGCCCAAAGACCGTGGTCAGGGTTCACATATGTGACTCCTTCAGCCTTCGGGGACTCTTCTAAGGGCCTCTGGTTTCCAGACACCACATATCTTCCTGGTGCTTGGTTAATCTTTCTCACTCCCTCATTGTTTCTGCCATGCCTGGGAGCCCCAGTTTCTGGCCTGATGCCCTATATTCTGTCCTTTCAGTCACCACTTTCACTGCCCTTAATCTTCACCTCTTTAGGGTTTTGAACCCAAACACAAGAACTATCAAGGAGTGGGGGAAAGGTGTCACTAGCCAGACCCCAGGCCAACGGAACCAGAGGCTCCAGGCACAGGTCCATGTTCTGGTGCTTTACTGGAAGGTCCAAGGTGATTTTGAAGAGTATTTGGTATGGAAACATCTTGAATCTAGTCCATTTTATCTGAAGGACTACCTTGCTTACTGCTGGCTCACCAGCACCTTCCATCATGATTCACACATAATCTCTGTTTTACCAATGTTTGTGGGACAAATAAATGAACTCCCTCAAATCAAAGGTGTATGAGCAACCTTTGTGTGAAGAGTAAGTCAGCCCATGTAGATGACTGTGTGCCAGTAGTGGCCGAATGGCTGTATAAGGAGGAATGGGGCACAAGTGCGAGTGGCAGGGGCCCTGTCTATCTCGTTCCACCATTCCCAGTGCCCAGACGCAGGTCTAACACCGAACTCGGGCCAGGTTGACCGACTGCATCCAGTTTTTCTTCCTTTGAAAATCACTGCAGTTTCCAGCATGTCCCACCACCCTCTGAGCTCCTTACCCATATCACTTTTCTGCTTGAGACTCAGTTTCTAAGATAAGGAGTTGGGTAACATACCCTCCAAAAAAGTCCTTGCTGTCTTAGCCAGAGCAGACTGCCTTGACATACCTGTAATGCTACTTGTGCGCATGTGTATATTTGTGTGTGAAGAAGCCAGAAAACCAACAACAACAACAACAACAAACCCTTCAGATGTCTTTGGATGTCAATGCTCATGTACCATACACTTTCTTTTTCATTTTCTTCTGAAGCAGCTGGAACTTGCTAAGTAGGCTAAGCTGACTGGCTAGCAATCCCCAGGGTCTGTCTATCGCCACCTTCCCAGTGCTGGAATCATAAGTCTGTGCTACCACTCTGCTTTTCTTTTAGATATGGGCTCTAGGGATCCAAATGAGGCCCGGTGTTCACGGGCAAGCACTCTGCTGACTGAGGTGTCTCTCCAGCCTCCTATATAATCAGTCTTAAGGATAACAAATCCAGTTTCCAGGCCAGGACCTTCAACACACAGCAATTCCCATGTCCCCAGTTTTGTCAGTACAATTCTGGCTGGTTCCTTCCAGTCTTTTTCCCCCTTTTTCCTCAACGCTTGTCTTTCTCTGCACTCTCCCTCCTTTGGCAGGTGTCCCCACTAGTCAGCCTGCAGTCTGGGAGCTGAGCTTCAGCTCTGCCAGCCTTTCTGCTAAGAACAAATCCATGACTGAGGAGATGTAGCTAGTGGTTTGCTTACCACCCCCCTGAACTCAGTTCTGATGGAGCATCGCTTTGTTGATGAAATGGTTGCTCAAGGGAGGCTGGGATCTTGTGTTTGTTAACCTCATTCCTGGTGTTTCATTCACATGATCTTGGTTAAGCTTCATCTCTGGTCAACTTTCAAGTTTCTCCTCACAGTTTTTCTCACCCATAGGACACCTAAATGCCACAAAACAATGCAGCAACTTTTGAAGTTATCGCCTGCCCGCCATACACAAACCCACAATCTCATCTTCTCTGGGAACCTACTGTGCATATTTAAAACAGTAAATCAAAGCATGTCATTTCCCCAGGTAGACTTTAGATGCTTTCCATATAACAATGAAATCTTTGCAGTGTCATCTTGGAGTTCTCTGCCTGCTCTGGTCCCTGCCACATCCTCTGGCATCACCTCCCATTGTTCTGCGCCTTACCAACCAAGCCCAGTCCCTTAGACATGTAGATCTCACTCTGCTCCAGAGCCTCCAGGGCCCCCTTGACTGTCTCCATTTTATAGGATCCTACCTACAAGCTAGAAGGATGCAGGGAGGAAAAGAATGAGGAGTAAATTACAGGCACTTGAGGCGGAGGCGGAATATGCCTGCTTTTAGTCTCCTTGCCTATTTGTTTCTCAGGGTGCAGGTGTATGGAACTGTTCCAGGCATCTTTGGATAAAGTGGCACTTGTGTGTGAAACATGGATAGAGGACCACACACACATTGCTGTTCCTTCCCTAGTCTGTCATTTATAAGTTGGATTTCAGATGGACAGTGAAGAGAGGGATCGGTGGATCAGTTAAACTGTGTGTTGGGCCTTTTAAGTATAATTTTGCTTAATCAGCATGATAATCCTCTTTGTGGGTGAAGGAGGGCAGGGTCTCTTGTGGCTCACCCTGGTCCTTAACTCACGATGTATACAAGGACGACCTTGAACTCTTCATTCACTTGCCTGTGCCTACCTAGTGCTGGCTGAGATGACAGGCACATGACACCATACGTGAGTCTGACTCCCATTTACATGGGTGGAAACCCAGGTTCAGTTAAGCAAGTGATGTCCTGAAGAACATCAGAATAAGCAAGAACACACTGGTAAGTAATGATCTGGACATGGAAGTGAGAAACTGCTGGTTTCCCCGGGAACACCCATCCTCTCCTTATTGGTGCTAATTGTAATATCCCAACAACAAGTTGCTTTTAAACATTCATTAAGTGGAATCCCCTAAAGGACTGTGCTTGGGAGCTCAGCTGGCTGGCGTTCCGAATTCTTAATGTACTTGAAAATAACCAAATGTTATTCCCCTCTTCCGAAAGCATTCTGTAGTGTAGACCAGCAACCAACCCACAATAACCCTCTGCTCAGCTAGTATGTGCCTGCCTTTGCTTTCTCTTCTTCCAATCATAAGGTCAAGCCAGCACACTATCACCTGCTGAGTCCCAGCTCCCGTCTGGGTGCTTGTTACCAAGAGAACAATCCTGCTTTCAATAATAGAAACCACAGTCAATGCCTGCTCTAAGCTTTGGGGACAATGGGAGACGTGGGTGAATTAATTACAGTCCTCATCCCTTTGTTCTTTTCAAAGAAGAGGTGATGGTAGGTCAGTGATCCTTAGAGATGCAAGCTGTTGGATTGTTCTTAAGGGAACCCAGTTTCTTAGGGAACCAATGACTGTCCTCTCAAAACAACTCCATTTATATCAGAAATATCCAGTTTCTTTGAGAGCAGAGCTAGCATGAGATCATGAATTAGCTGACACAGATCTGGATGCTATATCCCAAGCCCATTGGCAACTTGGGGAATTCACTTGACCTTTCTGGGCCTTAGCTTTGTGAATGTAAGTTCCCAGAATAATAAGCTTCACAGATTCTACAAAGTTGTTTGGCTGATTAAAACTTTGTGACTGTGGAGTGGTAGAATGTTGCAAATTCAGAGCCAAAATAGTCATGGGCTACACCCCCTACCCAATAGCCACTGATTATGCCCTTGTGTGCCAAGTAAAACCTTTTGGAGTATATTAATTTAACAGACCATTAGCTTCTACTAACCCCAAAGCTAAGAATATCATCAGATAGTACCTAAAACCAACAGCAAATGCTCCCCAGCGATGCTCCATTAGAACTGAATTAAAGGAGATAGATAGTATGCAAACCTGCTGTGATGGTTCAAATGAGAATGCCCCCCATAAGCTCATATGTTTGAATTCTTGGTCTTCAGTTAATAGAACTGTTTGGGAAGGATTAGGGGGTGTGGCCTTGTTAGTAGTGGTGTGTCACTTTCGGTGGGTGTAGAGGTTTCAAAAGACTATTGCAATTCCCAGGGCTCTCTCTCTGCCTTGTGGTTGTGGATCAAGATGCCAACTCTCAGCTGTTCCTTTGCTCTACAATCATGGACTCTAATCCTTCAAAACCATAAGCTAAATTTAACACTTTCTTTCATAAGTTGCCTTGGTCATGATATTTTATCATAGCAACAGAAAGGTAACTAAGACACCTGACTATCTGTTGACCCCACCAAGGTATTTAGAAAATATCATTCTTTTGATAACTTTCTTTTGTTCTGTAACTCACACTTCATGATATCATTTTCACACTGGAACTTGTCATTCAGGACAGTTCTGAATCCATGTTCCTGGCCCTTGGTCACTCATACTTAGCTCAAGAATGAAGTCTTGATTATTCTCTTTGAGATGACGGCTACATGGTTTTTGGGTGTGCAAATGATTCAACAGTACCCCAACCTCCTCAGTACTAACACATTGAGGTTGTGCCCTCAGAATCTGCTTGTCTGGAGCATGTTGAGCAGCCAGAGACTGGATCCCAGGGCTTTGTGTCCACTTCCTCTTCTCCTCATGCTGCCCACACCTCAGGAAGCTACAGCATCCTCTCTGATCACCCCTGACCTCTGTGACATTTTGACAACTTGCCCTTGAGGTCTGCTTCAGGCTTTATCAGTATACAGCAACTGCAGCTTTGAACTCTCCAACTCTGAAATTTCCTTCTAAACACAACTTCCTGTTTATCATCCATTCATTCAACAATCACTTATAGTCTGTCTACAATGTACTAGGTGTAATGATGTATAGAGTTAAACAAAACAAAAGTGGTTCCTCGATGTGTGATCCTATTTGTCTTAGTAATAAAAACCCAGAGTCAGATGTCGGTGTAAAAGCTGAAAGATCAGAAAAGTAAAGGACCAGCCACAGTCACCTCTTACCTCTCTGACTTCTGTCTGAAAAAGGCTGAGAACCTGTTGCCCTGCCTTATCACTTCCTCTCTCTGTCCAGCCTTATCACTTCCTGTCTCCTGTCCATACAGACCTCCAGACCTCTATGTCTATTTACTTCTGCCCATTTTCTTAGTCATCACTGATGTTCCATGATGATTGCAATGGCTCCTTTTACAGTCAAGGAAACAGTCTCAGAAAGTTTCCTAGAGCTGAAATAACAGCTGGTAAAAGGCCAATCAGACCTCAAACTCTTGACTATAGGAACTGAACTCTTAGCTACTGTGCCTGGCATTCCATGGGCAAGCTGTGTTGCAGTTTGTTTTAATTAATCTTGGATGATGGACTTTTAGATGAATGCCCTCCTCGTTTTTTGCTGTAATAAACAAGGCTGCAATCAACAGCCTTGTATCTACATCAGCCTCCACTTGTCCAAATCTGCAGATTGGATTAATTCCTGGTTGTGAAATTTCAGAATTAAAGGGTATGAGCATTGAAAATTTTGACACACAGTGCCAAACTGAAAGAATTTCTGGCTTAATTTATAGTCCTTCCAAGTGCATGGAACAGGGGTCAGTGCTCCCTTCTTAGCCCTGGGCCTCACTGAGTTGGCTGTAGCAATGGTCACTCCTCATTGCCAAATTCAACAGCTCTTTATAGCCCTCACCCTGCCCAAAGCTCTGGCATATGGGTTCTTGTAGATGTGCCTTCCCAGCACCTCTTCCTGGGGTTCCCCTGGGGACTCTTCTGTGCCCACTTTTCCTGTCTCCTTGGCATCTGAAACTTTTTTTCATGGCTTCTTCTCTTATGCAAAGTACAGATGATGCAGGGTCCTGAGTCTCACCTCATTCTGTTCTTGCTCTAAATGCCACCACTCCCACCTTCCCTAATGTGCCAGCTTTCTTAGTTTCTGGTCGTCTGTCTTTCTGTTTCAATGAAAGGGTCAGTGACAGCAGGGTGGCTGCCCAACATTGATACCTTCAGCACGAGGGAATCGCTCCCATTGGGTGGGTCTTTACTCAGGGAAGGCTGAGTCCTTGAGATAACAGAAAGGAATTTTAGGACAAGTCAGAGTAAAGCAAAGTTGTTTTATAAGGTGATCTAGAGATGATAGTATATGCTCTAAATGTAAGCAGGGGCATTAAGAGAGAAAGTGGGAGACCCCTTAGTACACCTAAGACATGAGTATGGGTGTCATAACAGAGACAACTGTCCCTTAAAGGTCTTTAGATATCTCTACATATGACTTTGTGGATTTTGAAGTTATAGTACTTGAAGGATATACTAGAGAACCAAGTTCAAAGATTAAGCAATCTATAAATTAAGTAAAGTTATATGAGCTGCTTTACTTATTTTTCTTAAAGAATTTCCTTTTTGTTAAGTAAAACTGTAAGTGGTTTTAGAAGGTGCATCGTTTAGGCTTAGAGATGAGAGAGAGCAGTAGATATGGTTAAACTCGGAGGTTACACACTCAGGCCCTCAGTAAGCATGGTTCCTTTGTTTCTAGTTTGTATGTATGGCTTTTGAGTTTCATGCATGAGCGCTGAATGCACATCATTTATACCTCTCCCCCCACTCCAGTTCTTCCCCCATCACCACCATCACCTCCTCTTGAACTCATAAGCTCTCCCTCTGCAATTATTGCTGTTATATTTACAGCTTACTGAGTCGAATTAGTGTTGTCTGTATGTACACGTTTAGGGGTGACCACTTAGGATTGGGAGTTGGTCCCTGAAGAAAATCAGTTCTCCTTCCCCTGGCAGCCACTGATTCTTTACCAAGGGGTGGAGCTTTGTGGAATTTCCAGCCATCCTTGTTGACATGTAGACTGGTGTGTGTTTGCAGATCATATGCAGGTGGTCATATTATTGAGAGTTCATGGGTATATCAGCCTTCTCCTGTCCACAAGAAACTGTCTTACAGCAGTCACTTGGTACTACTTGTTTTTAACATCTATGTTTGAGATATCTTTAGGAAAAGGAGATTGTCTCTGTAGGCAATATTTATGTTGATGCTAGAACTACCAGTCAATGGGGTTGCCCTAGATCTTGGAATGAAGAGTCTCTTCCCATCCCATGGCATCTTAGTATTTTGTCTTTCTCTCGTGCTTCAGAAGGACCTCAATTTTGTTTAGGGTTTAAAATGTCTAGTGAGACTGAACCAAAGATCATTGACTATCCTGTCCTCTTAGTTGGAGCTACAGGCGACCATATGACTCAGTTCTGGCTACTGAGATATAAGATGGTTCTGGGATTTTTCTGTTTGAAAGAGGGGGCTTATGGGAGAGCACTGCCTCTTACCTCTACTATCCTAATTCCTACTCAGAAGACTGTGGCAAAGGTGAGATGCCAGTAGCTAAGACAAGCACAATATAAAATAAAAGAGGAAGGCACAGTCATAAATTCAGAACCCTGTCATCATAGGAACTGCAGAAAGAACACCAAAGCCATTGATCACTAAACTAGCTAACCGAAAACTTGGATAAAGGTCTTAATTAAATATCGTTTCCTGTAATTCGACATAGAGGTCTTATCCTAATGCTCCATCTTGGCTATATCAGTGTAGGTCCCTTTCTGTGCCTCATAATAATCGATAATAACTATGAATATGTTATCATTTCTGCTAGGAGATGTTCTACACACACACACACACACACACACACACACACACACACACACACGAATGTAAATTAGGTTGAGTTGGCAAAGTGGCTGTCTTGCAAGCATAATGACCTTAGTTCAATCTTCCAGAATCCATTTTTAAAATGTGTGCAGTGGTATGTGCTTATATTTGCAGTGCTAGGGAGACAGAGACATATAATTCCTGGGACTTGCTGGCAAGTTCCAGGCCAATGAGAGGCCCTGTGTCAAAGAAGGTAGAGGAGTAGGATAAGGGTTCAGTCTGGAGAATGATGCCAATGGTTGTCTTCTGGCCTCTACATCTCCACCAACCCTACACAGATACACAAAAGAAATAGATGTAATCTAACATCTCTATTACTCTGTTGAAAAGTGCTATTATCATGATTCATTTCTGTTAAGACCAGGAATGACTTCCTGCAGAGCTGAGAGGTGGAAATGGTTGTCTGAAAGGTGACTCAGCTTCCTACAGAAGTGCTCTGGCTATCTCTACATTGATCTCTATTTACTACATAACATTTTACCATTTTGATCTACACATTGACAATAAACCCTAACTAGTGTAACTAGAACCTTGTTCCACAGCAATGCCTCACCTCAAAAAAATGAAAGATTCATTCAGTAGCCCTGATAAAAACATCTTCTTAGAACCAAGCAAAGGATAAGTTAATCAATTAGACAAGTGATCAATAAAATATAACAAATAGAGCATTCAATAAGAATGAGCTGCTCATCACAAATAGTTTCTGACTCACAGATCTTGTCAATACATGACAAAGATCTAACAAGAATGAAAACACAGGGAGTCTAAAAATACTTCCTTGATATAGTGCATCAGAATGTATGTGTTCTCCAAGACCCTCAGATACCCAGAGGCATACAACAATTAATTCTTGTAATAGTTGAAACAGAGTTTGGGTGAAGGCCTTCCATTCATGTGGCCAATTTTGCAAATAATTGTGTGGGAATAACATTCTCTTGAAATATGTCTGAATTAGGGGTTATGTGGTCCTGTTACTTTCCAATTGGGTGACTAGGCAAGTCATTCAACAGCTGTGGGTGTTGTACTGGACTGTCCTTTGAACCAACATGCCATCATTTTTATATTATCCAGTCCCACTTGCAAAAGATCATCACAGATGGGCTTGTTGACTGTTGATGTCCTTTTATAGAAGAAGAGGTGGGGAGGGGACTATGAGTATCCCACTGCTCCTCCAGTTGCATGTAATTTTGCCTCAACTGCATATGGACTCAGGGAGTACAGAGTATATAGGCAAGGAAGATCCAAGGGACACTGCTCCATCTATGAGGTCAAAAGGAGTCACCATTCATGCTGGGTGTAGACTTGATAGTATATGGTGTGGCTACTCAAAGCCCACCCATTCCCTCCCCTATAACTCCTCACTCATTGCTCTATAGTAAGCCTAATACACTCATTGGCTCCCCAGAGTAAACCTTGCTGTCTTGTGTAGGTCTTTTTTCCATCTCCCCCAGGGAAGGAATTTTAGCATCAGTTTGTTTATTTAACACTAAGGACTGAGACCAGGGCTTTAATGCTCTACAGTAGAAGCTAATCCTCTGGTTTTGAGAATTCCTCCACAAAATCTGAACCAAGACTTAGCCCTGCTTCAATCACAAGGCTGAGGGGGGTGACGCTCATGTGAGAGGAGGAATCTATACATGACTGAAGTATCATTATGCTCTCCAAAAACATGAGAGAGATTTTCTGGTAAGATCTCAGTCTACCTTGAATGGAGCCAAAAAGAAAAGAAAAGAAGCTGTACTCACAGATTACTAAACAAAAATATCGATAGTTAAGCTAATTGAAAAAATCTTTTAGTTAATGCTCAGTTGAGAATCAATTATCTTAATTAAGAAGATATGGTATGGTTCTCATTCATACATGGCTGGTGGGGCTGCAAACTCATACAGCCACTATGGAAATCAGTGTAGAGGTTGCCAGGAAGATGAAACTCTATCTACCTCAAAATCCAACTATACTACTCTTTGGCATGTACCCAAAGGACTTTTTATTCTACTGCAAAGGCACTTGCTCAACCATGTTTGTTGCTGCCCTAGTCACAACAGCCAGAAATTGGAACCAAACTAGATGTCCCTCAACAGAAGAATGGCTAAAGAAATGTGGTACATTTACACAATGGAGTTATTACTCAGCTGGTAAAAAAATGGCATCATGAAATTTTCAGGCAAATGGATGGAACTAGAAAAAAACATCCTGAGTGAGGTATCCCAGACCCAGAAAGATAAATATAGTATATATTTGCTTATGTGTGGATATTTGCTGTTAAGCCAATGATAATGGAACTATAATCCATAGAACCACAGAGGGTAGGTACAAGGCAAGGAACTAGAGTGAACAGATAGATCTTGTTAGGGATGAGAAATAAAATAGATAATTATGGATGGATGGCATGGGCTGCAATGGGAGGATCAAGTGAAGAGGGGGAGAGGGGATGTGTGTGGGGGAGTACGGGGAGAGACAGCTAAAATAAAGGGGCATTTGAGGTGGTAGTATGGAAACCTAATACAATAGAAACTTTCTAAAATACATACATATATGATGCCATCTAAATGAAATTGCCATAATGGGGAGGAGAGAGACACTGAAATGGAGTTTCCAGGTTCAGCGGTCCCATGGGAATCCCCAAACTATCTGGGCTGTTCCCAAGATTATAAGTTGCTCTCCAAAAACTGACAGCAAGCCCCCATTGCTGAAGACAACACCCACAGAATTCACTGAACATGGAGATGTCAAGCTGGAGACTATATAAAGCCTCCAGCTCTATGTTCTAGTGTCTTTGGTACAGGAAGGTACTCTGCATGATACCAAAAGAGAAATGTAAACACCAAGTCAGCCACAAATCCCTTATCTTCAATGGTGCCCTGCCTGCAAGATATGCGAGGGCAATGGTGGCACAAAGCTTGTGGGAGTAAGCAACCAATAACTAAGCTGACTTCAGGTCCACTTCATGAGATGGAATCCATGCCCAATACTGCTTGAGTGACCAAGAACCAGAGACTAGATAGCCAAGGGACCTAGGGTAAAACCAAATGATACTGTTCTAAAAAAGAAGGAAAGAAAACCAAATAAAAATGCAAAATGGTAATAAAATGACTCTTTATGCCATTCTGCTATACTCATAGATCAATGCCTTGCTCAGCCATCTTCAGAAAAGCTTCCTCCTACAGCAGATGGGAACAAATATAGAAACCCACAGTCAGTTATTATGCAGAAAGTGAGAGACCTCAGAACACTTGGCCCCAATGAGATGTCTCTGTCAACCTTTTCCCCCAGAGCTCAGGGAACCCTTTAGAAGAGGAGGTGGAAAGAGTGTAAGAACCAGAGGGTATGGAGGGCACCAGGAAAACAATGACCTCTACATTAACATGAGCAAAGCTTATACAGAGACTAAGCTGCATCTACAGGGCCTTCATAGGTCTGCACTAGGTTTTATGCATATATATTATGGTTTCCTATTTAATGTTTTTATGGAATTTCTGAGTGTATGAACAAGTGGGTCTCTGATTCTTGTGCCTTCTCTTGGGTTCTTTTTCTTCTGTTTTATCCAACTTTGATGTGATAATTTTTGTCTTATATTACATTTTATCTTTTTTTTTAAAAATTAAATGAATGGATGAATGAAAACCTAGCCACTAGTGTTGATGAAAGTTACCAGGCCCTGCCACCCCTCTTTTCAGCCCCAAATAAACACACAGGTGCTATATTAATTATTAAACTGTTGGTCGATGGCTAGGGCACCCATTTATCATTTATCTTGGGTCTAGTGAAATCATTACACCCCACACCTTCACACTAGGGTAAAGGTTAACAACAACAACAACAAATATATATATATATATATATATATATATATATATATATATATATATTTGATAGAGTGATCATTTTAAAGTTCTATTTTATGAGTATTAATTTTAGATTAAACCAGGCATGAGTTATCTTAAATTCTTTCTGAACAAGGTTGGGTACATGCTTCTTTATTGATGGGAGTATAAAAACATTATCAGCAAAGTGAAAAACCTACTGTGAGCTTGTTTTAATGTACTCATTGGGAACAAATGAACAGTGCATACAGTTGACTGGGAGTTACATTCAGAGAAAGCAAAAAACATATATATATATAGTTTTCTTCAATGGACTGGCACTGGGTATATCAACCACTCCTGGGGCAGGGGCAGGGGCAGGGGCAGGGGCAGGGGCAGGGGCAGGCCTCATGTTCAGGAGTAGTTGACCAACAGATAATGGACTCCACAGTTTTTGTGTGCACGTGTGTGCTTTTATTTGGTTACAGTTTGGTGGTTATTTTTATGGGGGGAGTTATTTTGTTTTCTAAGTTATTTTTGTTATATTGGGTTGCTTTTTATTTTGAGAAAGAAATTAAAGCTAGGTGGGTAGGGGAGAGGATCTGGAAGGACTTAGGGAGGAGATGGATATGATCAAAATACATTTACAATTAAAATTGTTTTAAATACTTAAAAAGAAAAAAATAAATTGGTTAGCTAAAAAAGATACAGCTCTCTCTATTAACTAAACAGCTGAAGATTTCTTAAAAACAGATTTTCACTAATTGTAGGGGACCTCAATGGCTTTAAATTTTTTAAAAAATTACTTTATAATGACATTGTTTTGGAGACCTTCAAGTAGTTATACCTGGTCATTTGCTCAGTTTGGGCTTGAAGGACAACTTGTAATATTTTCTTTACTAATTATAATTTCCCAAGCTTCCTGACTTCTTCAATTTAAGACCCTGGAGCCTCCCTAGAGTGATCATTTTAAAGTTCTATTTTATGAGTATTAATTTTAGATTAAACCAGGCATGAGTTATCTTAAATTCTTTCTGAACAAGGTTGGGTACATGCTTCTTTATTGATGGGAGTATAAAAACATTATCAGCAAAGTGAAAAACCTACTGTGAGCTTGTTTTAATGTACTCATTGGGAACAAATGAACAGTGCATACAGTTGACTGGGAGTTACATTCAGAGAAAGCAAAGCTGGGCTATATGGTTACTGGAGACCTCTTCCAAGCTGACTGCTGTTCCGAGACAGATGTCTACCTTGGAGCATATGCGTCTGCCTTCTCACTGATGTGTGGCTCACACAACCATCTCTGTCTGAGACACTTAATGTTTTCAGCAGTTTAGTACCCTCATAGCTTGTACAAGTGAAAAAGCACAGGCTGGACAATCGCTCTGCTTGGACTCTCAGTGCTTGGGTGAAATGGATTGTGTAAATGAGACATGATGTGAGAGTGCTTAGTGTCAGTAGTGTTTCCATGGAGATGAGGTCCTGATATGATACCCTCCAAGGAAAGGAGTTCCTGAGGCATGACCAGCAATGTCCAGACACAAGACACACTCACTAGAGCCTCCATCCTTTTGCTTCCCTTCTCTTCCTTCTATTGGCATATAAAAAGAACCACTTCCTAGACTGATGGACTTGAACTTGGGGAGTAAGTCATCAACTGCACAGCTCCCTATACCTGCCAGTACTTGAACTCTGGGGAGTTAAAGTGGCGCTCTCGATGGTGCTTCAAGATCTCTTGTAGAGTCCCGGCAGCATGGGTCCTTCCTCAGCCTGCTGTAAGTGAGTTAGTGAAGTCAGTTAAAACCAAAGGGACCCAGAACCTGGATAGTGTTTGAGAGGTGTCCCTAAGACTCCAGGCCCTTTCACAGTTCACATAGGTAGTATGACTGATTCTATAAGGAAGCTGCCAGCACAGATAGACACTAGGATATTTTAAACTTTTGTTCCATGACAGAAAAAGTATAAGGCTTTATTACCAAGCATAATTTTATCCAGATACAAGTGTCCATCAACCAAATGTTGGAAATATCAATTTACAAATTATCAAAAATTGTAAGCATGTTTATAACCCTTTATACAGCAATTTCACTTCTGGTTAAACATCTTAATAAAGGCTCTAAAATGTAAGAACGCATTTCTGGTTGCCATGTTAAGTGTGCCTCAGAGTCAATGTATTAAGTAAACAACAGTGTGATAGCATTATGAGGTGGGACCTTTAGGAGGTGAAGTCACAGAGGCTGGTACTAACACTCCTAGAAAACACATCCAAATGTATCTGTTCACTCTTTCTGCCCTTCTGGTCATGTGAGCACACATTGCCCATCCTCTCTGAAAGACACAGCAGCAAGGCACCATCAGGGAAGCCGTTTGCAACCCTCAACATAGACTGAACTCACCAGCACCTAAATCTCAGGCTTTCCAGACTCCAAACATAGGAAAGCAAAACTGTTATTGTGTATAAGTCACCCAGCCTGTGAAACAGCTACATACTGCATCTCTACAGTTCAGTCAACAGCAGACCTCATCTACCACAGTGGTCCCATAAGATTACATCACTTAGCCATGTATCAAGCACACAATGACGCCCACCTGATGATGAAGCTGCCCAATGGTATATTTCTCGGGATACATAATGATATTTTGTTATACAAGTGGGAATGGACTGAGACTGGTCACATTTATTTTTAATGTTTATTCTAGTGAAAACCAGGGAATAATCTTGAGCCATACCTCACTGTGGGAAGGTTTAGTGAACTATTTTATGCCCACAAAAAAAACCCCAACATCTATCCAGAATTTGGCTTCTCAAAAGACAGAAGACTAGCAAGAGTGGTGAGGGGTAAAGGAGGAGTATGGGAAGGTAAATTCAGTCAAAGCACATGAGCTATGTTCCAATGAAATGCCTCTGTGAACTCATCACTGTGTATAGTGAAAAAGTGCCACTAAAAAAATTTTTAAAGAGACTGGGACGGAGCACAGTTGGCAGGATACCTACCTTGCATAATGTTTGCAATAGCAAGAAAGGTAAAACCCAAACAAAAGTCTGCATGGCCATTAATAGTAGCAACCATAGAATGACAAATTTAAATTTCATAAATATCCATATTGCTTTATAATGTAAACTTACTGTTTTATAACTAGACTAATGGAAAGGGGAGCAGCATGAGATGCAGGCTTCTGGGAATAACATTGCTGCTGCACCCTTAAACTCTCACAACAGCTATGATGACCTGCATAAACTCTGTCCCACCAACATTCTGTCATGAAAGGAGGGGCTCATAGGAACCGCAGTTCTCCCTGAAGATTTATAAAAGTTGATGTTTGGTGGGGAAGAGAAAGACTCTATCAGTGGCATTGCCACTGGTAATGTGTCCACACCCCTGTACATTAGCCCTCCCCCAGGATCCCACAAATAACACTAATGAAAATTCCTGGGTAACAAAAAGAAAAAAGAAAAAAGAAAAAAGAGACATGAAAGTAGAAGCTAGTTGGGGGAAGAAGTGGGTCAGTGGGACTGGTATGGAGAAATAAGAGGGTAAGGGATGAATATGATCTAAATACATTGTGTACATGTATGAAAATGTATTGAAACACATTTTATGTAGAATTAATGTATACGAATAAAATTTAAGAACATATTAGAAGACCAAAGTCATGAACCTGAATGTGAAGAAGCAGATCAGGGGTGCTTTCTGTGTTGTATTCTTCAGGTCATTGGACATATGGTGGATTTCCCCCATGTGCTCCCAAAGACACAACACAAAGAGGACACACCTGGCATCCAGATTCCATACAGAATGGTATTGTACTGCTGCAGTCTCTCCTCAAATGCTAGATAATTTCTACCAATTGAGCAGATTGACATCTAAGACCCAAGATGCCACAGTTCTTAACTCTAAGATGTCACTGAATGTCAGGCTCACTGATGATGTAATAACTCCCCCTGGGGCTGGCATCCTACATGCCAAGTGCATATCCAGGAAGGTTCATTCTGACTTCTGGTATGCTCCAATGGAAATAGTGGGCATTATGAATCTTTATCACACTGCTGTGTCCCTCCTGCTCTGCGAACCCTCCTTCCAGTTCTCATGAATGGCTCCCACACTTCTGTAGCCCTCTTCCTACTAAAGGGCCACAGCACAATTTCCAGTCCCTGCCTGAGCCTGCTCTGTGTGTTTACCTGGAAGGTGAAGAGCCAGGATCTAGAAGCCACTGGCAGACAGGGTAGGTCAGGGGTAGCTTGAGCCAGGAGAGGTACACAGGATTGTGTCCCTCACCCAGAACTTCTTCCTAGCATGGACTTCTATTTGAATATCATCCAAAAGTTTCAAAAGAAACACCATTGCTGGGTATAGCAACACACACTTTCAACCCTAGTAGTCTACCCGGGAAGCTGGGACAGAAGGATAGAGAGTTTAGGACAGTCTGGCTTTATAGCAAGTTTCAGGTCAGTCGGGGCTCTCTAACAAGACCTTGTATCAAAATAAAAACAGAACCAAACAAAAAGAACTAATTATGTTAATGCTTGACGTTCTCCTTTCTACTAAATGCACAACAACCAGACCCAGGCTTTGTCTTTCTCTCTACAAGAGGACACCTTCCATGATAGGGAATGGCTGCTGTGTAAGCCTGGGCAAGTAAACAACTTCTCTGAATCTTGTCAGTAAAATGTTCACAACATGTTTCTCATAGATCTGCTTGTAACAGTTAGAATTACGGTAGACAGAGGATACCACATAGCATGTGGTATACAGTAGGTGTTCAGTAGATGCAGCCATGATTACAGTGGTCTGGAAATGAGCATCTTTTGAGCCTACAGACAAATGACACATTCTAGGCTGAAATGGAGCCTGAATCCACAAAAGATGCACCATTTTAAAAGTTGTTGGCATATCCAGGCACTCCTGAGGTGTTCCTTGCCCTTTGTGCTTCTAAGATGGAGTGTGGTGAGATGCTGGAGAAAGTTGTCCAGTGCTGGGGATGGCTCTCTGCAGAGAGCATTTGCCTAGCATGCCTGCAATCGAGAGCTGCTCTCCAGCAGTGTAAAATAGAAGCTCTACAGTACACAGGACTCTCCAGTTGAGCGAATTGGGCACCTACAAGGCACTGTGGCCTTGTAGCAGAGTGGCACGTGAGCTGAATCCACCCCAGGAAGACCCAACCAATATCCAGGCAACAAGTTAATGGAACTTCTGGCAAGAGCAATTGCAAATCCACCACTGAGTCAGAGAATTTGAGGGAACAATTGTCAAAAAGTCCTTCTCTCTCTCTCTCTCTCTCTTTCCCCCCAAATAGCCAAATTAGATTAATTTGCCTTCTCACCCAGAGTGTGGCTCTGAAATGACTAATTATTACTCCATTAGTCATAGTCAGGGTTTGTGTTCCCAAACTCAGAGCAGGATAGAACTTGGCCCAATGGAAGTAGAGCAGCGACTCACAGAACTGAGCTTGGAGGAACACAGCATTCAGAGAGTGTGTCTCAGTGAGGACAAATGGAATCCCGGGAGACAACTGACAATACCTGGGAACATTTTGACTATCACAGCTGCTGTAGTGTGGGTGTTAAGAAAGACAGGGGTGCTGCCATACATTCTGCATGCACAGCACAGCCACCACCAACAAAATTATACGACTTCACACATCAATAGTACCAGCTTTAGACCACTGAGATCCAGCAGGCAAGGAGGAGGGCACACAAGGAGACATGGAGAATGAGTAAGGATGTAGGGTGTGGTCAATTCTCTGTGACTCTGACAGTACATGTCAGAGGACAAGGATATGTCAACCAACATCCAGAGGTCACTGAAGATCCACTTGGGAAGGATAATGGGGCTGCATTTATTCCTTTTCTCACTGTTATGTCAAAATACCTGACAAGAGCAAGAGAAGGAAGGAAGGAATTATTTTGGCTCACAGGTGAAGAGTACAGTAGACATGGCACAGTGACACCATCAACAATGGCTGCAGAAGCTTGAAGTAGCTGATCACATTGCATTCACAGCCAGGAGTCAGAGAAAGGGAGAGAAATGTAGATGCCAGCCCGTGGGATGGTGCTGTCCTCATTTAGGGGGTCTTCCTACCCAGTTAGCCCAGTCCCTCACATACATGCCTAGAGGTTTGTCTCCTAGGCGATTCTAGAAGCTGCCAAATTTTCGTCATTATTAGACATCACTGGGGTTAAATCCAGACTGATGGGAATGGAAAAGTGGATGGACAATGAAGGCACGTGGAAACCTCTCTGGAGGATGCAGCTCTGAAGAGGGACAGAGAAGGAGGCAGTGAGTGAAGGAACTGGGTCCCAGGACTTCTTTTAAATGATACATATTTTAAACTCTGACTTCTCTATCACTATGAACCCCAGCTATCTTTCTAAAAAGTGCCCTCTTCTCTTTCACCTCAGCTGGATTTGCTGGATGTACCAATCTGTTCTTCGTTGCTATAATAAAATATCTGTGATTGGTTACTGCATAAATGAAAGAGGCTTGTTCATCTAACAGTCTTGAAGACAGAGCCTGGGATCAGTCATCCCTTTCAGTTTCTGTTTGATTTCTAGTGAGGGTCCCCTAGGCTGTATCAAACATGGAGAAATGGAAGGAGCTTGAGCCTTGTATATGCAAGGGATACACAAACATGAAAAGTTAACTCTTTCTACAAAGTCAGCATTGGCCCTTTCTAAGGGGCTGCCTCATGGTCTAATTAATGATCTGCACTAGACTCTACCTTGTTTAGGTCCTATAACACTTAACACTATCACAGTGGGCTCAAATGTGTAGCAATGACTTCTGAAAAACTAATCATATCCAAGCCAACTCTGTGCAAAGTACACCATCTCTTCACTCAGCTTCTAATCTAACCCAGGTTCTTGAGACCTGATGGTTACAGTCACAGATCTGGTCTAAGGGTAGTCCCTCCCCCAGAGTATGTACTCTAAAAATGTGTCTCTCTGTCAGGCAATCCTACAGGACACCCATCTCCCCAGACCCCATCCCATTCTCCTTGTGCTCTTGGTCCCAGCCTATTTCCTCTGTCTGAAGCTCTGCCCCCTCCCCTGTGCAGATCAGCTGGCTATGGCCTCCTTGAAAATCACTTGCTGAAAAAGTTTCAGGTCAGGCTGTGATCAACATGGTCACAGTTTATATGATTTAAAGAACAGCCTGTTCCCCCTCCTGCTCCTCCTTCCTCCTCCTCCTCATGCTCCTGCTCGTCATCCTTCCCCCTCCTCCCACTCCTCCTCCTCAAGCTATCATGTATTTTGACCACTCTTCTTTGCTTTGGGCCCACTTCAAGAAAGAAAAGAGTCAGACATGATGACAACATTTCTAAAATTCTAACATTAGGGAGGCTGAGGCATAAAAATCTAGAGTTTAGTCCAACCTGGTCTTCAAAGTAAGAACCTGATAAAAGAAAGAAAGGAAAGAGAAAGAGAACATTGTCACGTCTAAATTTTCTTTAGAGGGTTACCTTTCACTAAACCCTTCTTTCTTCCCCTAGTTTTGTGGCCTCTCAGTTGATGATCGTGATGGTGAAGATGGTGAAGACGATGAAGATCTGCTGATAGCAGCATTTGTTGATGACTCATTATGAGTCAACTACTTACTAGGGCTTTTTTTTTTTTTTTTTACTTTATTATTCATGTAATCTCCAACTCTTTATTTTCTCTCTGTTTGGTATTCCCATTATGTATATGTATAATAAGCCTTCTGTATTATCTCTAATTTTTGGATAATCTGCTGATTTTTTCCATTCTTTATTCTTTTGTACTTCAGTTTGGATGTACCCCCAAGCTCTGTAAGTTCTTTTCCTGGTCAGAGACAGGTTGGTGAATCTGTCAAAAGTTTTATTCATGTCTGATTTCTACTATTGTCTTTTAACTATATCTTAGAGTTTTAAACTCCCTGCTTATATACTATGGGTCTGTACATGATGCCCACTCTTTCCATTGGATGTTAGCATGGCAATCATAGGAATTTGTTTGTGTGTGTGTGTGTGTGTGTGTGCGCGCGCGCGCGCGCGCGCGTGTTTGTGGTGGTGTCTCTGGTTGAACCTGGAGAACCTGGAGCTCATAAATTCAGGCTGACTTGTTAGAAAACTCCAAGACCCACCTGTTTTTGCCTTCCTAGTGCTGAAATTATAGACACTCACCACACCTGGATCTTTACATGGGCGCAGGAGATCCAAACTCAGGCCTTTATGCCTGTGGGACAAACACTTTGCCACCTGAGCCAAATCCCCAGACCTCCACTCTCATAGTTACTTAAAATTCCTAACTCCCTATTCCCAAATCTCTGCCTGCCATGTCTTGGTCTGGATCTTAGTCTCTATAGCCTCACTCTCTCCCTTCTTCCTCCCCTCCCTTCTTCCCTCTCTCCTCCTTCCTTCCCTCCCTTCTCCTCCTCCTTTTACCTTCCTCCTTTCTTCTTTCCTTCTCTTCATCCCTTTATAACTTCCTTCTTTCCTTCTGTCCTCCCCTTCTCTTTTTCTTTGTCACTCTGCATGTTAGCACTTTTGTGACAAAAGTTAGTTAGAGCGCAATAGGGTAATGGGAACTGAAAAAACATCTTAGGGTGAGGCATTCATGTTTATTCAACCAGAAACCAGGCTATGTTTCACATTTGCTGTGGCATTTGAAGGTAGAAGCTTCAAGGGTCATTATTGTGGCCTGATGCTGTTGGATTTTCTAGAAGCTCCTTCATAAACAGCTTTGTGTCTTGCAACTCTCTTAGTTATAACCTTTTGCCTGCACTGCTGGGAAGAGGAACTAGTCTCTAATCCTGTGATTCCATCTCCCATGTTATTGTACTGGAGTCTCTGGGCTGTGACCTTCAGCCTTTTTAACTTCCTTGTGAGACACGAAGGCCAGAAAAGAAGGCACTAACTACCCCTCCTTAGGAGCAGAAAAGGCTGTGGGAATGAAATAACGGTATTAAGAACCTCATCAAATCTTTACAACCCCTTGAGTTAATATTATTACAGACAGCCAGACAAGGAAACTGAAGTTAAGCAAAGCAAATAAAATGGCTGAAGTTTGTAAGTCAATGTATGGTGTGTGACACTGCTACGCAAATGGTGAAATTAAGTTGATTCAGGTAGAATCTTATTCTAGGGCACACAAAGACATGTACAGTCTGCTTCAGAAAGAGCCAAGACGAGGATGATGATGTGTGATGTGTATGCATGTGTGTGAACATGTCCATGTATGTGCATACATGTGGTGTCCTGGTTAGTTTTTTGTCAATCTGACACAAGCTAGAGGTAGGAAGAGGAACTTCAACTGGGAAAAGCCCTCCACCAGACTGACCTGTAGGCATGTCTATAGGGTATTTTCTTGATTAATGATTGATGTGGGAGGGCACAGACCAGGTGGGTAGTGCCACCTCTTTGTAGGCAGTCCTGGATTGTATAATGAAGCAGGATGGCAAGCCTAGAGGAGCAAGTCAGTAAGCAGTGTTCCTCCATGGCTTCTGTTTCAGTTACTGCCTCCAGATTCCTGCTCTGTTTAAGTTCCTGCCTTAGCTTCCCTCAGTGGTGTGCTGTGATCTAGACAAGCAAGCCAATAAGCCTTGATTTCCTGCACTGATTGTTTATCATAGCAATAGAAAAGCAAACTAAGGCAGTGTGTGTGCCTGTGTGTGTGCCTGTGTGTGTGTGTGTGTGTGTGTGTGTGTGTGTGTGTGTGTGTGTGCATGCTCATGTGTGCATGTGTCTTCATATCAATATATATGACATAATTCTGGGAGAGCTAGTAAATTTGGGGAAGGAAATTGGCAGAAAATAGGTACTAGAGTCCTTGTTTTACCATAAAATCAGAGCCATCCCATTGTTTAAATTTTACCCCTGAGGGTGACTTCCAAAAGGCATACCTAATAAATTGACAGCTATTTATCAAGTGCCTACTGTGTGCCAAACACTGCTGTAAGAACCAAAAATATATACTGCTGAACAAAACAGTGTCCATCCCTTGGTGAAGTTGATACTGTTGTGAGAGAAAATTGCTAATGAGCAACATACATGTGAAATGTCAAGGAATGCTTCTATGAATATAGTTGAGCAAATGTTCTTGTTACCGGTATGAGTGAGCATCCTTTGGGTACATGCTCAACAGTGGTAATGCTGGGTCTTGAGGTAGATTGATTCCCAATTTTCTGAGAAGCTACCATACTGATTTCCAAAGTGGCTGTATAAGTTTGCACTCCCACCAGCAGTGGAGGAGTGTTCCCCTTTCTCCACATCCTAAGATAATCTGTCATCAGTGTTTTTGATCTTAGCCATTCTGACAGGTGTAAGATGGTATCTCAGAGTCATTTTGATTTGCATTTCCATGATGACTAAGGATGTAGAGCAATTCCTTAAATGTCTTTTGGCCATTTGAGATTCTTCTGTTGAAAATTCTCTGTTTAACATTGTACCCCATTTTTAAATTGGATTATTTGATATTTTTATGTCTAGTTTCTTAAGAATTTATATACTTTGGAGACCAGCCCTCTGTCAGATGTGAGGTTAGTGAAGATTTTTCCATTATGTAGGCTGTTGTTTTGTCTTATTTACCATGTCCTTTGCCTTATAGAAGCTTTTCAGTTTCAGGAGCTCCCATTTATTTATTGTTGCTCTCAATGTCTATACTACTGGTGTTGTATTTAGGAAGTGGTCTCCTGTGCCAATGCATTCAAAGCTACCTCCCACTTTCTCTTCTATCAGGTTCAGTGTACCTGGATTTATGTTGAAGTCTTTGATCCACTTGACTTGAATTTTGTGCATGGTGATAGATATGGATTTATTTGCAATATTCTATATGTTGACACCCAACCTGGAAACAACCTAGATGCCCCTCAACAAAAGAACGGATAAAGAAAATGTAGTACATTTACACAATGGAAAACAATGACATCATGAAATTTTCAGGCAAATAGATGGAACTAGAAAAAATCATTCTGAGTGAGGTAACACAAACACAGAAAAATGAACATGGTATGTATTTACTCATAAATGAATACTAGACATAAAGCAAATGATAACTGGACCACAATCCACAGTTCCAGAGAAGGTAGGTAATAATAAGGACCCTAAAAGGTATACATGGTCACCCTAGGAAGGAGAAAGAGATGAGATATGCTGGGTAAACTGGGGTGGGGTGGCACTAAAGGGGAGGGGATGGGAGATGAGAACACGGGGGAATGGTATGGTCAAGTTGGGGGACGGATGGGGTGAGAGAGCAAGGAAAGAGATATCTTGATAGAGGGAGTTATTACAGGGCTAAGGAGAAACCTGGTACTAGGGAATTTCCCAGGAATCTACAAGGATGACCCCAGCTAAGACTCCTAGCAATAGTAGAGAGAGTACCTAAACTGGTCTTTCCCTGTAGTCAAATTGATGACTACTCTAACTGCCATCATAGAACCTTCATGGACTCTGGAATGACAGCCTGCATGAGACCAAACCAGGCCCTCTGCATATGGACAACAGTTTTGTAGCCTGGTCTGTTTGTGGGATCCCCTGGTAGTGGGACCAGGATTTATCCCCAGCACATGAGCTGGCTTTTTGAAGCCCATTTCATATGGTGAGATGTGTTGCTCAGCTTTGATGGGGGTGGGGGTCTTGGTCCTGCCTCAACTGAATGTGTCAGGCTTTGTTGACTCCCCATGGGAGGACTTACCCTTTCTGAGGAGAGGATGGGGGTGGGTTAGGGGGAGGTTGGTGGAAGAGGGAGGTGGGTGGGAGGGAGGGGGAGATGGGAAGGGAGGGTAACTGTGGTTGGTATGTAAAATGAATAAAAATAAAATAAGAAATGTCAAGGAATGCTAAGTCAAATAAAACTAAAATCTGGGAAATGAGATTAAGAATGATGAGGTAAAGTCAGACATAGCTTAGTGGATAGAGTGCTTGTCTAGCATGCACAAGGCCTTGGGTTTGATTTCCTACACCACATATAAAACAGGCATAATAACATAGGCCTGTAATCCTAGTCTTTGGAAGATCAGAAATTCAAGGTCACCCTTTGCTACATAGATTTAAGGCCTAGCTGGGCTACATGAGATCCTTTCTAAAACAAAACAAGTGATTGGGATGTTGTTTTATAAATGGATCTTTGATAGAAGTGACACTGGAGCAAAAGCCTGTGGAAGTGAGGGAGCTAGGGTTGTGGGTGTTAAGAAGAACATTCCAAGTAGAGGGGAGAGAAAGCCAACTATGAGACAGATATCAATGTCTGAAGATGTAGGACTCAGTTGCTCTTAAAACCAGTGATCAGCTACCTTGAATAAAAGATAACAAATCTAGAAAAACCCTGAAATGCTGATCCATATTGAGTAATTGGTTCATCAGGGCAAGACTAAGGCCTTCAGCTTCATTTCAAGGAGGAGACTGCATAAGAACGGGACTTTTCAGATCTGTTTTAGTAAGCACATGGGAACTTCTTGCAGGCAACATCCTGGTGCCTTGAACATGGGGACTGTGGGACCTCAGGTACTAGCCAGGGGTCAGTGAGAGACTCAAGCATCCAAGGAGGGTGGAACCAAAACAAGGAAACTTGGCAAAGACCCTACAACCTCCGTAAGGAAGCTTTGTGTCAGACCCCTACCTGTTCAGGTGCAATGAGAAGCAAGAATAGTACGGAAACATGGTGAAAGCCTGAAAACTCTGTGATCCAGAAAATCCAACTCTACCCGGTGGAAATAAAACATTGAAACGTGGTATATCTAAGGACAGGGACTTTAGTCCATTTTACTCACAGATACATCCTCAGAGCTCAACACATTCCTGGGTTCATTTTCTTCACAAGTTTAGAAATAAATGGAAAGGTTTTCTTTATGAGAATGTTAAATAATTATAATATTTAAACATAACCAAAATATCTGAGAGTAGGCCACTGTTTTTGATTAACAACCCACTTGCTTGGAATTTAACTCTTTAAAAAACAAACATCGCTTTAGATATTTGCAAAGCCAAAATTAAGACCTATATTATCAAATGTTAGACTTGGAATAAAAATGTATCAGTTTTGTCATACAGTATGCACCCAGGGCCTTGCCCATGCTGCCAATGCTCTACCATTGAGCTACACCCTCAGCTCAACTTACTACATTGTTAGAAGCTACCTAATAGGTACACACACAAAAAAAGTTCTTGTGACCATAAAAGTTATACATTACTAAACAATTTTATCGTGAACTTGAAAATGATTTCCAAACTTTTAGAAATAGATGTGGAAGCATTGCTGTTTCCCATGCAGGAAAGTATGAAGCTAACTTGTGCCAGCACGTGGGTAGGGCTAGACATTCCATCAGCAGTCATCCATCAATTTAGAAAACACTTATCAACTGACTAGCATGCCAGACCTTGATGAGACCATGGGAACACAGAGGTGGCCATGGCCCAGCTCCATCTCTGTACTGAGCCCTGCAAGCAAATGGAGTTAATACATCAGGACAACACAGTGTATAGAGAACTAGAACAGAGGGCTATACTGAGCCCTTGAGACCTCAGAGATGGGGCAGGAGCAGAGACCCTCAGTGGGATCTAAGGAGACGTGATGTCAGGAGAGATCTAGCTTTGAAGAACTAAGACCTGTGGCACAGCAGATATGTAAAATCATTAAGTCCCAAAGTCGTCTTTGGAACAATCCAGCAAGGACTTAGGGAACTAAACAGTGGATCTCTGTTTTGTATTTTTTTTCCTCCCTCATTAGAACTACAAGACAGAAATGGAGAAAATGACACAGACCTGGGGCAGTTGAATCCTTGTTACTGCCATTTACCAGTTCTATGTCCGGATCAGAATTCAAATTCTGTCCATATTACCTAGCATGAAAATGGAAATAAGAGTGTATCCTTGCTGGCTTGTATTGCTGTGCATGACGGCTTGAATGAGATTGGCTACCATAGGCTCATATATTTGCATGCTTAGTCCCCCCACATCCATTGGTGGAACTACTTGGGAGGGATTATGTGGTGTGTCCTTGTTGGGGGAAGTGTGTCACTGTGGGTGAGCTTTGAGGTTTCAAAAGCACACACCATTCCCAGTTAGCTCTCGCTCTGCCTTTGTGGTTGTTGTTTCAACATGTGAGCTCCAAGATACTGTTCCAGTGCCCTGCCTGTCTGCTGCCTCATTCCCCATCATGAACTCACCCTCGGAAACTGTAAGTCCCCAATAAACTATTTCTTATGTAAGTTGTCTTGGTCGTGGTGTCTCTTCATAGCATTTAAAACACTGTTTTAAACACCGCAAAAACAGCTTAGGGAGGATAGGTTTTGTCCAGCTTACAGCTTACAGTCTATCACAAAGGGAAGTCAGGGCAGAAACCTGGAGGCAGGAACTGAAGCAAAGGTCATGGTGCTTGTGTGTGTGTGTGTGTGTGTGTGTGTGTGTGTGTGTGTGTGTGTGTGTTTTAGCTTAATCAGAGAAATCTGTGTACCATTTGTTTAGGACTATTCTTTGCAGCCTGATGGACTCCCTTGTGAGTACACAACTGAAGGCAACAACTCTCCTCCCCCAAATTATCAATAGCAAATAGTTAAGCAGAGACGGTTAGCCGGCCCCCCCCCCCCCGTGAGTCTCTCTTTTATTCTGGTTATTTATGGGCCCATTTTGTGCAGACCAGGGCAGGCATCCACAGTTGCTGTGAGTCTGTGTTTGAACTAGCTGTGTATTGCCCAGAGAATAGCATTTCACCACCCTGCTCCCTGTCTCCTGGCTTTACTTCTGCAGTGTTCTCTGAGTCTTAAGGGAATGGTATGAATGTTCTAGCAGACATGAGTCTCTGAATTTATTAATGTATACTGGAAAGAGGTGTCACTGATTAGCTCTATGACTAGTGTTTGTCTATGGATATCAACATAAATGCTTAGCAGATAGATTGATCTTATGTCAATTTAGCTAAACAATAATGCTAATCTCCGCCTTGGGCTCCTTGGGGAGGGACAAGACCTCCCAAACTCCTCTCCCAATCATGATGGGCCCAATCTTGAGCAGGTCTTGTGCAGGTAGCCACAGTTGCTGTGAATTCATAGTGCAACAGCCAATCCTGACCAGGAGACAACATTTTACATCACCTTTCACATCAGGCATGCAAAGTTAATTTAACAAGAAGAAAATTTCTTATAAATACAAAGACAATTCCTGAGAGTAAGTGTGCAATAGTATTTCAGCTTTAGAAAAATGTGCCAAAACTTCTTTGGGGTTCTAAAATGGCTCAGAACCCATTAGACGCTAATAAACTTGTATTGTTGGTGATGAGATCATGGAAACATTTTAAGAATACAGAACAATTAAAGACTCTTGTTTGTGGTAATTGGGGCTTATCTCAGGCAAATGTTCATGAGACTATCTCCATTTGACTAGCTGACACTCACAGGTCCCGAGTCAAACATAAAGCAATGGTGTAATAGATTAGCACCTTCAACTTCAGTGCCAAGAGTGTGTTTAAATTTTTGTCAGTAAATACGTGAGTCCAACCCTGTACTGGGCAGATCTGCTGAGGATGGAGAACATGGTAACAAAGGAGATAAATAAAAACCCATCTCCATGGAGGCTTGGTGGAAAGGAAGGATAATACACATTTAAAAAGATAAGGTAGTGTGTCATTGGTAATAAACAATAAGAGTATGTGCAGAAGAAAAACAAAGAATCCAGCTCAGGGTCAAAGTAGTGGGGCAGTGTAGGTTTAAATGGGGTGATCAGGACCCAGCTCCTTTGGAAAAGGACATTTGGGGCTAAGACCTGCTGGAGGCAAGAGAGTGAGCTGGACTGTTCTGGGCCTGGGACCAGGGAGCAGTTTGTTTTTAGTGAGCTGAATTGTTAAGATTGGCGAGTTACTTTTGTACAGACAGTACAGTCTCTGAACTCCTTGTCACTTGCAATTAACCATGAGTACACCCAGCTAGCTTATAAAGAGCTCCAGTGTCTCTCCTGCTCTGGCAGCTAGACACCCTCGTGTGCCAATGCTGCCACCCTGGAACCCACTGCTGGAGCAGAGGAGGGGACCTCACCTCTTCTCCAGGACATCTGCAGGAGCCAGCAGAGCAGTAACCCTTACTGTCCCCTCTCCTCTCCACTGAGCCCAAGACAGCTCCATTGCTTTTATTGTTTTTACATGTGGTGGGTGAGTCTGGGTTTCCTGCTAAGTCCTCAGACATTTAGAAGCATAACAAGCTATCTGACACCCCCTTTGAACCAGGAAGATGAGGTCAGCAAGATGGCTCAGCAGGCAATAATGGTGCTTGCTGACTGGAGTTCAAGCCCAGCCCAACTGTGGAATGTGAGAACTAACACCTGTAAGTTACCCACTACCCCATCCCATCCACACATATATGGTCAAATACTTTTAAATGTTTAAAAGAAGTATGTGAGCTTTATCTAGAGTTAGACACACGTTTAAAAACTTTATTTTCATTCATGTGTATGGTTGTTATGTCTTCATGTATGTTTCGCATCATATGTGTTCCTGGTACCCACTGAAGGCATTGGACTAGAACTACAGATATCTGTGAGCTGCCATGTGTGTACTGTGAACAAACCTGGGACCTCTGCAAGAACATCAAAAGCTCTTAACATCCTAGCCATCTCTCAAGCCCCAGTTTACCCAAATTTTGTTATTACTAAGTTCTCGGGTTTTCAGAGAAGTAAGGTATTAGATGAAAATATGTATCTAGCTATTTTTGATTGCCATTTTCAAAAATGGCTGTGGTGTTTATGATTTCTCTATTCCTGTCCTGGTGGGCGACTTGACTCTTCCACTTGTCAGCTGTAGAGGTTGGCTTAACTGGATGATGTCAAGGAGTGTACAGCAAACTTCACCAGGTCAGGACAACTCTGTTTGTCTTACCACAGGCCCCAGTGGCACAGGAAGTACCCAATAAGGGATGCTGAATAAATGAATGACTCAATCAGTCAATGAAAGATGACAGCCTCCAAATGTGTTCATGCTACCGTGGGAAGGTTCAAGAGAGGTAGATAAGCTGGGGATCTGGTCTGTGACCACCCCCCCCCACCTCAGAAACCAGGAGATCCATGTGGGGTGTGCATTTTAATGGTTCAAAGGTAAGGCAAGAATGAAGACATTCATTATGAGAGAAACACACTAGTCCAGCATGTGGAGCTTTGAGGTGTTGGCCTGCTTCCACTTAACCCCATGAAGACTCAGTTTTATCTTGTGAGAGATGGTAATACCACCCCTGACTTCAGAAGAATTGCCACAAGAATTAAGTAGAATTAGAGTATGTCAGGAACCCTGCACACACACACTGCTGTCACACACACGGCCTCTTTTCTGCACTAAACACACACACACACACACACACACACACACACACACACACACACACACACACACACACACCTATTGCCACGCCATGGTTAAAAACAGGAACCTGCAGCCTGGACTGGATCTGAATCCTGGCTTTATCACACAGAGCTCAAAGGCTTCAGGGAAGTTACTTACTTTTTCTGAGCCCCCACATGCCTCCACTGTGTAAAGGGAGCAACAGTTCTCACCTCATCCTGCTGCTCTGAGGATCCGGTCAGTTACTGAATGGAAACCAGAAAGTAGCTGACTCTTAAGTGCTATGACCCGTTAGCTGTAACTATCATAATGGGTGTTTTCATGTTTTTACCCACTCTGTTCCCCAGGGCTGGTGAAATGAGAAGATAGATAGCAATAGATGGATGTGCTCCTGTTATGAACTGATGAAGGAGGCATGGGTTCCTCAATGTCTCATGACACCCAAAGTTCTCAATCCACAGGGCCTCAGGGTCCCCAGAATGCTTGTTAAAATTCAGGGAAGACCCTGCTCTGGAGTCTGACTCATCCAGTCTCCTTGGGCTGAGATTTTGCATTTACAAGTTCCCATGTGAAGCTGATGCTCTGGTAACACATGGCCAGATAACAAAAAAGGCTGTCAGAAGCCCCGAAAGAAAATGAGGAAAAATCAGAAAGAGATATGAAGCACAAGCGAGTTCCAAGCTAAGGTAAGGCATGCCAAGATAAGAAAGAGCCCTCAGCACAGAGCCTGGCAGACAGCAAGCACTCTGCAAGCACGAGCTGTTGGTGGCATTATTATTGGGTCACTCTTGTATGCCTACCAAGAGTTCCTTTCCATGAAATGTCACCTAAATGGGCACAGAGCTGATTTCACTAGAGCAGAAGCCTAGATTCCCATGTATAGAAAACAAAGTTTTAGTTGAACATGATGATGACCATTGTAAAACCAAAACTTAGAGGGCTGAAGGAAGAGGATTTCTATGACTTTGATGCCAGCCTGGACTACAGAGTTAGTACCAGGACATCTAGGGTTATATGGCAAGACCATGTTCCCTTCCATAAACAAACAAGAGACAGCAAGATGGATAACAGGACAATGACACTTGCTACCAAGCATGACGACTTGAGTTCAATTCCCAGAAGCCACATGGATGGAGGTGAGAAGCAGCTCCTGACAGTTGTCCTCTGACGTCCACATGCATGCCATCGCACACATGTGTGTGCACACGCAAACAAACAGATGTTTTTAAAACATAAACATTTTAAGTCACAAGATTCACCCCATGATTACAGCCTGGCCCCAAGTGATTAAAAGACACTGATGGACAAGATATTTGGGGCAGGATCTCCCAAGGAGCTCAGACATTACACCAGAAGCCAGCTCTGAGGGTAAGCACTCTCCTGGCTTCTCATTTTCTCTTCTGGGTTTGCAAATGCCAGATAAAAATGAATTCCAGAACAATGGAAAATGGAGGCCAGAAATGGTCAGAGAAGATTTAGCCAGACCTCCCCTTAGGATCACCCCAGCCCTTCTGGGATGTGTTCTGGCATCTAGCTAGAGAGGGGTCAACATTCCTGCCACCTCCCTTGAAATAATATTCCACAGTGAAATATGACTTATTGCCAGGGCCTCTCCTCTGAGCTTCCCTTTCTTCTCCTGACCCACTTTTCTCATGCTGTGGCCTTCTGCACAGTCATGCGAAGAGCTGCCCGCACCACACACACCCCTCACTCCTTTATGGCACTGCTCTTCGAGGACTGACATTCAGAGACTACCACCTCCCAAACTTGTCTGCTCATCTAGCCAAGCAAAGCAAGGGCAATTCTTTTAATCTTTCCTCATAAGTCAGCCTCCACATTCCTTTAACATCCCTTTCCTGGGCTTTGAACACCCTCCAGCCTGGCTGTCCCAAGCTCTTGTTCCAGTCAATCACAAGCTGTCTATTGCAGGGGAAACAGCAGGTCAGAGCCAGGCTCTGAGCACTCGCCCCACGTTGCACTGCATCCTGCCAAGGGTACAGAGAGCCCAGAGCCCAGAAGTAGGATCTGCCAGAGTGAAGCAAACCCTGTGGGGTGACAAGCCTGATCAGGAAGGCCTGCAGCCTTTGCCACCAATTGTGGAGTCCTTCTAATGAAGCTGGCTTACTTGGCCTACCATCAAGGAAGCACGTGAAAAACCACACAAGATGCCTTAGCCTCTCCTTTTGCATAGACTCTTCCACAGAACCCAAGCTCATTTGGTCTCCACCTGACAGGCAGGGAGAGCCAATGGAAAAGCCAGTAGCAGTGAGTGGTGTCTTACCTGGAAGGTGCCCGCATGGTCTTCTTCCTTGTCACCCTCTCGGTTCTCTTTGAGGGCAATTAGTGTGAAGCCTCTGAAGTAGGAGGGAGGAGCAGCTGAGAGTGTCACTGTGAGAGACAAGAAAGCCACTGTCAGCACAGCTATCAATTGGGTTCTATTTGACCCATAGGACAAGACTGGAGTACTCTGTCAACATTCCATCCCTGAGGAGTATGGGATAGAGTATGGGAAAGGCTCTCTCCGCTCCCTCTTCTATTTAAGAGCTTGCTAAACTCCAGATCTGAAGTCTGATCTGAAAATCCTTTTTATATTTATTTCTTTACTTATTTGTTTATTTATTTTTGAGTCAGAGCCTCATTGTGTAGTCCAAGCTGGTCTCAGATTTGCCATCATCCTGCCAGGACCTCCCAAGCACCTTAAAACTTCCTGAACCACTAAGACAGAGGTAAGGCGAGCTCTCTCTTAATAATCTCTATTTGATAAGGACAACCCTGACCAGAAACTCTTGACAATTATCTCATCCTGCTACATCTCTATTAGGGAAACCCAAAAGGAATCCAGGTTCCTTTTGGATGTCTTGGGTGACACGTATTACTCGCTGCTCTCCAAACACCTTCCCTTTATCTTCTGTAACCTCAGCTATACCATTCCTTCCGTCTCCTGCCCTCTGGTGCTTGCTCAAGTTTTGCCCCAGGTATCACAGACAGACTGGACATATACCCGCTTCCAGTCTGCCTCCCACAGGCTTTACCCACAGCCTTCCTCTCTCCCTCTCCCTTCTCTGCCTGACAAAGCAAGGGACAAAGCAGACATTCCGAGTTCACTCAAGAGAGGGGCTGGTTTTTCCATTCCCTCTGTATCAACACAACCCAGCACCCAGTATCTAAGACAGGTTTAAGTTTCTTCACACACACACACACACACACACACACACACACACACACACACACACACACACACACATATCCTTTGTTCCAGATTCTGGGATTTAGATATGGACTGAAAGGCAATCAGAACTTCCAGGGAGCTCTAATTCAGGGTTCCAATGTCACTGGTAAGAAACCAAGACAGAGAGGTCAACAGACATCTTCAAGGTCACTGAATTAAAGGTCCCCTCCCCAGATTAACACCCCACTCATGGATTCATGCCCTGAATTTATTCGTTGTGATTTGGCTCTTCTTAAAGTATTGACTTATTTTACTAATGTTTAAAAATCAATGCATTTAGCTTATATCATGGACGTAATTTTGCTTTACCATTTCCCTTTTAGGAGGAGCATGTGGTCCTCTAAACTACCCCCCAAATGGGCTCAGCAATGACAAGTAATCACTCTGAAATTGCAAACAATAAAAACACTATCTCAGATAACAGGGTGACATTAGTGAACCACCAGTGCAAAGATATCTCATAGAAGAACTTCAAAGGCATACAAAGGTCAAATATCAGTGCTGGGGAGATGACTCGGCAGTTAAGAGCATCGGCTGCTCTTCCAATGGACCCAGATTCCATTCCCAGCACTAACAAGGCGGCTCACAATAACCTGTAACTCCAGTTCCAGGGGATCTGATGCCTTCCTCTGGCCTCCCCAGGCACAGGAATACATAGCGCACACACATACATACAGGCAACACACACACACACACACACACACACACACACACACACACACACACACACACACAAAATAAATAAATAAATAAATAAATAAATAAATAAATAAAAATTTAAAGATTCCAAATATCATACTGTGATTGGTCAGTTCATCTCACAAAAGTAAAGGCATATCCTGCCTGGCTATGCCCATCTATTTTGAAAATCCAATAGAAAGGGGGAAGAAAGAATGAAGGAAAAGCACAATGGCATAAGAAACATGTGAGCCTGAGAAGAGTTAACAGATCTCTGAGAGAAAGGATCAGAGACTCAAAGCTCTGGGATGAAGGAAGGACAGAGGGGACAGAGCAGCTGACAGCAAGGATGCACCAGCAGGACATCCTCAAATTCATTTGCACCATTTTAATGTGACCCTGGGACTGATGGACCTTGGCCTCTGGTGACCAAGTACCTGTGACTCTGTGAATAGGAATGATCCCCATAGACTCATGTGTTTGAATGCTTGGTCCATAAGGTGTGTCACTATCAGGAGGCATGGCCTTGGAGTAGGTATGGCCTGTTGGAGGAAGTGTCACTGTGGAGGTGGGCTTTGAGGTCTTAGAAGATCAAATCTGGCCAGTGTGACACACAACCTCCTTCTGCAGCCTGAGGAGCAAGATGTGGAACTCTTAGCTCCTTCTCCAGCACCATGTCTGCCTGCATGCCATCTGACATGATGATAATAGACTAAACCTCTTAAACTGTAAGCAAGCCCCAATTAAATATTTTCCTTTATAAGAGTTGCCATGGCCATGGTGTCTCTTCACAGCAATAGAAACCTTAACTAAGCCACAGTCCAAGCTGGCCACAGAATCAGACTAGAACCACCCTCAGGGACTTTGTCTGAGATCACAGGCTTGTCCATGTCCTTCCATGCACATACCCTTCCTGGTCTCCCTTTAGGACATTTCCTTTGTAAGTCACCTGCATCCAAATCTTCATTGGAAGCTATGAGTTACGAGCTAAATTATGTCCTGTTAAGTCATGTTACATTATGTTATCTATGTTGAAATTGTGGCCTCAGGCATCTGGGGGTATGGCCTGATTTGAATTGGGATCTTTGTGGAAGAGGCCATAATAGGCTGTGGGTTGGGTTGAGGAGTGAGGCTGTTCCATCTAGTATGGCTAGTGTATTAGAAAATATATGAACTCTGCAAGGGACATATTGCATGTGACTACAGAGGTAGTCACTGAGATAAGGAATGACAAGGATGGCTGGCAGCCAGAGTCTGGAGAAAGCTGACTTCCTCAGAGCCGTATTGAGGAGCACCTTTGCCGACACATTGATTTCAGGTCCTTAAATGTTAGAACTATGATGATGGGGGAAGTACTTCTGTGTATGTTTATCTTATTGATTGTTTAATAAAGTTCTGCCAATGAAACGGCAAGTTAGACGGGACTAGGAGTCAAAGAGGATTCTGGGAAATGTAGTAGAGAAGTTGTGATCCAGGCAGGAAGTGACATAGCAAGGAGACTCACATTTAAAGAAGGAGAAACAGGAAGCGTCCCTCTTTTCCCCTCTGCTCTTCCTCTAGCAGCACAATGTGATCCACCGGCAAGGAGGGACGCCAATAAGGCATCCGATAAGATAAGTCTTGTAACATATATAGATTTATGATAATTAAGACCGAGCTAGCAGATGAGAAGTCCTAGTCATTGGCCAAGCAGCATTGTACCTAATACAAGTTTCTGTGCATTCATTTGGGGCTAACTCAGGCGGGCAGCTGGCGTAAAGCGCAGTGGGACTCAGGTGGCTTTTAGCAGATTTATCATAACACTATGAGACAATAAGCTAGTTACCAAAGCCCTGGATATGACTATAGTGGGCTTCAGGGAACCCAGCCTTCCATAGACAAGTGACTTCACAGCTACTGCCCCAGGATAAGCTCAAACTCCACAGGCCACGGGCTGCAAGTGTTCCAGACTCTGCCTCAGCAGCCCTGCCAATCACAGCCCCGCTGCCCACCTCCCTGCATTTGGTCCTGGGATTCACCCACTGCAGTTTCAGAAGAGCCCTGCCAGTCTACCCTACAGATGTCTTCTCATGTTCGTCATAGACTTGTTATATTCAAATTCCTCCATTTCCCCCAAACTCCAGAAACTGGGTAAATTTTCACCCTTTGTAAGATACTTCCTCTGACTTCACCATAAAGACCTGAACCTTTTTAAGAGTAAAATAGCTTGCAGGTCTCCCTAGATGGGGATGCTGCCCTGGGTATCTGGCTGATGCAGGTCCTCACAGACAATGGGCCTTGGGCCTTCACTATGCTTTGTCCCTTTGTCTGACATAAGAACTTCTGAGGCCAACAAGAATAAAGTCCAGAGAAGGATCCAGAAGACCAGTTTCTTCCCTGTTCCTGAAACAGTTGGTCCTAAAGTTTACAACACGAGAGCCATGCTTGCCAAACCCATCAAAATATAGCCCAGATGTGACAGCTGGAGCTGTGCATGTAGCCATAGCAGCCCCTGGCTGGGAAGGAAGACCGAGGTTAAAGTCTGCTGACAACTCTCCCAGGCCTTGGCTAAAGTCGTGAATCTCCAGAAAAAGTGACAAAACCTTGGGTTGTACAAAAAAAAAAAAAAAAAAAAAAAAAAGATACTGAAATTTTTTTCTAAAGGAAGCCAAGAAGTAAAACACAAACAAAAATAACAGATGGAAATTATTTTCTATAATTAATTTCAGTCTGTTTCTGTGAAAAGCACATGACCAAAAGCAACTTAAGAAGGGGGGGCTTATTTATTTTACACTTCGAGGTCGCAGTCCATCATTGAAGTTAATCAAGGTAGACCTGCTTGGTATTTCAAGCAGAATTACCTCTGACCAGGGAACTCACTCATAGCCTAGGAAATACAGCAGGAACCTTGGAGAAATGCTGCTTCTGGTGATATCTTGCTTGTACAAATAAAGCCTGTCTGAAGGTCAGAGAATGGAGCATGTCACTAGCTAACCATAGAGGTCTGGAGGTCTGTAAAGACAGATAGGAAGTGAACTGGCTCGACACAGACAGGAAGTGAGATGTCTGGGCAGAGAGAAGATATAAGAACTCCCTTCTACAACTGCTTACTGGCTAGCTTACAGGTTCCTGCTCCGTTAGCTTTCTTATACAGCCCAGGACCACAGTGGGCTATGGACCACCTACAGTGGGATGAGACTTCCTGAATCAATTAATAACTATGAAAATCGTCCCCCAAGACATGCTCACAGACTTTCTGGTCGAGGCAATTCCTCAAAGAAGGCTTTCCTCTCAAATGACTCCTGTTCTCAACCTATGGGTCACAACCCCTATGGCAAACCTCTATCTCCAAAAATATTTATATTACAATGTATAATGATACCAAAACCACAGTTATGAAGTAGCAACAAAAATAATTGTTTGGTTGGGGGGGTCACTACAACATGAGGAACAGTATTAAAGCATTGAAGCATTAGGAAGGTTGAGAACCACTGCTCTTGGCTGTATTAACGATTAAAGTTAAGGAAGACACATCCTTCCGAAAACCTTTTATTGCCAATGATAAAAGGGTAGTAAATAAAAGTATATATTAGAATACATATATATATTCACATATTCAAAGTATACACACATAGAATAGTACTAAAAATGTTTAAAATCCATAAATAGACATTTTATACATTGAATACAAGTTCTAAATTCACTGACCCAAGTAACCAGAAATTCTTGCATTGATCACTGGCTTTATATGATGTTGGCCTGATTTAACCCTTTCCACTTTGTAACTAGTCTTCTGATGTCCAGAGAAGAGAGATTTATTCAAGTTCATGCTATGCAAGGTGTCATCTGGAATCCAGGTGCTTTATCCCCTAGTCGAGGCATTTATCCTGACTGTAAACCACAATGATGATATCTGCACAAAGCTTCTAGAAGTCTGAGATTGCCTTCTGACCCAGTTCACAAGGAAGAGAAGACAATATCTGCCTCTGCTTTGTATAAACTATATTTCCAGACAGCTGTCTAAAAGCAATAAATGATTTTCACCCACTTTTGTGAGTGTGTGTGTGTTTGTATGTTTGTGTGTGTGTGTGTTGTGTGTGATTGCATGTGTGCATTGCATGAGGATGCACATGCCAGGGCATATAGAGAACAGAGTTTGGAGTCAGTGGGTGCTGGGAATCCAAACTCAGGTTCTTATGCTTGCTCAGAAAGTGACTTACCCACTGAGCTACCTCCCAGCCCTACATTTTATATCTTTTAAAAACAATTTTGAAGATTTGTGGGAAAGTAAATTTTTTTAAAGTTCCAAGACTGGAACTTAATGATTATTTTTAAGAAGTTCCTGGATTTTCTTCTTCCTCTCTGATAATTTGAACCCCTGAGACCTTGGGGCTAGAAAGATGGTTTGGTAGTTAAGAGAACTTGCTGCTCTTGCAAAGGACCCAAGTTGATTTCCCAGAACCCAATTGGGTGGCTCTAGTTCCAGGGATCTGACACCCCCTTCTGGCATGCAGTGCAGAAACATACAAGCAGGTGTTTGTATACATAAAATGAAATAAACAAAACTTTTAAAAAGGAAAAGGGGAATCATGAGACCTACCAGTTCTCGTGAATCTTAAAAATAGAAAGAAGTATCTAAGATGATGAAGACAATCTGGCAGCTATTTTCCCTTTGAGAAAAAGCCCATAGAAATCCCATCGTATTAAAGCTAAAAAGGGTTATAGCAGGCATGTTTTACCTAAAAATACCTACATCATTAGTATACCATCTACACTTACTTCCAAACATCAGTATGCAATGTAAATGCATGAGTACATATGATGTCTTTAAGATCATAGCTTGGCATATACTAGACTGAGGTGAACGGCAATACTTAGGGCTGGTGAGATGGCTCAGTGGGGTGCTGACTTCAAAAGCCTGATGACCTGAGTTTGATCCCTAGAACCTGTGTAAAGGTAGAAGACAAGAACTGACTCCACAAAGTTGTCCTCTGACCTCTACATGCATGTCATGACAAGCACATGCCTATATATACACATCACACACAAATAATAATAATAATAAAATAAAATATTTTAAAACAAAGAGTTCTTTTTTTAAAATAGTAGTAATTACTATGTTGCATGATAAGATTATCACACTACAATGAGCTTTGTGTTTTGTGTTTGTCTTCAGGCTTGTAAACCCTTCAAGGGCTAGAACCATATCTGGCTCAGTGTGGTGATCAGCACAAAGTGATAGACAACAAAGCCTACAGAACTAGTCTGCTAGATTCAGCATTGCCACAAATGTCAATACTCTTCAAACTGCTGTATAGATTTAGTGCAGTGTAAAATGAAAGTCTCAGTGTGTTGTGTGTGATATTGACAAGCTGCTTCTAAAAGTCATATGGAAATGCAAAGTGCTAAGAATATCCAAGACAACCTTGAGAAAGAAATACAAAGTTGTGAGCTTATTATTGCCAGATATGAAGACTTTCAGAGCTGTGGAAATTAAGCCAGTGCACTACAACAGGGAAAGAAAAGTGAGCCAATTAAACAGTGGAGGGATCAACAAAGTTCCAGAAAGCTGTGGGGACTATGGATGATAAGGAATGCCCAGCAGCAGAGAAAATCAATGGTTCAAGGAAAACCACATGTGGTCCTCACCACATCATACACAAAATACACCTACACAGGTTGTCATGTTGCATGTGAAAGCAAATGAGAAAGCTTTTAGGAGGTGGTATAAGATGATATGTAAATGACCCTTCCTGGTCAGAGCATTTGAAGAGGATGTAATAAAACATTGGTCATAAAGTCTAAAATGTATAAATGAGATGCTTCCAAACTTTTCTTATCAAAAGACACCATGAAAGGGGGAAAGGCCAGTCATGGTGTAAAATATATTTGTAATCCTATAGTATCTAACTGTCATCCAAAATATACAAAGTCTTGCTGATCAAGAAGAAAGATAACCCAACAGAAAGACAATAGGCAGATTGCATGAACTAATACTTGTTGAAGGTGCCTTGCTACCAAAAACCTGTGAAAAATTCTGAACCTCATCAGCCAACAGGGAAATACAAATTAAATTCACAATAAAATACTACTGCATAACTACCAGATTTACTAAATGTGAAGAATTAATACCAAATGTTGTTAACTGGAACTTTCACACATTGTTGATGAAAATGAAAAAATTAGCACATTTGCTGGAAAATTCTTCAGCACTTTGTTGAATCTGAACACACACATACCCGTGACCAAACTACACGACTCTGAAATGCATGCTTGTGAGCCCCAAAGACATTTGGAAGAATACTTGGAGTGATGTCACTTGAAGTATCATCTAACTAGAAACATCACTAAATTAGAATATATAAATGGTGACATAGTCGTGTAAGCAAATGTCTAAGGAAAATGAACCAATTGTGCTGTAAATGATGGCATAAAGGAATACAAATGGCAGGGCTGGGAGATGGTTTAGTCAGTAAATTGCTTGCCCTGCAGGCATGAGGACCTGGATTTGCACCTCCAGCACCCAAAAGCTGAGCACAGCAGCATACACTGTAACCAGCACTGGAATGCAGAGTCAGGTGGATCCCTGGAGCTCATTGGCTAGACAATCGGAATCAATGAGCTCTGGGTTTAGTTAGGAACTTTGTCTCAAAAAATAAGGTGGCAAGTGAAAGAGGAAGACATTGATATCATTCTTGGGCCTCAGTACACATGTGCACACACCCACATGAACACATACATATACTGCACACAAACATACAGTGAGATGAGATGGGTGGTAGAGAGGGATGGAGAAGGGGGAATACAAATAGTGTAGTTGCATTGGTGAATATTCATGTAAAAGTTCAAAATCAGGCACTCTCTGATACTGGGGTCAGATGTATAAGAAGAGGAGACAGAGAAATGTAGAGGGCACACAGATGTTACTACAGCCCTGGTCACGTCGCAGTTCTTCATGCAAATGCTGGCTACATGAATTTCTTCACCATGTGATAATCATTAAGTCATATGATGTGATTAAATATTTTCTGGTCCCAAATAGCCATCTCCTGTATGTTTATTTAGTACACTTGACAAGCTAGCTATAGGAACAGTTTCTTCGGCGGCTATATGCTACAAGCTAGTTATAAGCACAGTTTCCCTACAGCTTCTAGAAAACTAAGGCCAGACCCTCTCCTGTCTACTAAATATATCGCACAAGACAGAGGATCTGAAGGCTGAGCTGAACTCTGCATGTGGTTTCAGTCCATAATTGCCCCTGGAAATGGTAGTATTTCGAAGTTTGATTTGAAGGAAGTCAGGAGGCCCTACCCATCTGCTGGGCTCCATTAGACTTCTCCAGAAAGAAAGGCACAAATACACAGCACGTTCTGCATCTAAATAACAATCTTCTCTTTAATGACTCCCCCCAAGTGCCTCCCAAGAGAGGCCAGTAAGAGAGCCAAAATGTCGAGAAAAATGCTCACAAAGGATTAAAAATACAAAATGGGGGGGGGGGCTATTTGGAGTCATCCTGTGGGCACACACAGGGAACTGGTAAAGGGTAAAGATTCAGGATTAAAACTCCAGAGTTCCCGTTGGCTAATTATGAGACGGCTGGGAGGTACCTAACTGCCCTGTTCCTGCATTTAAAAAAAAAGGGGGGGGTGGGGGTGAGTGATGCTGCCTTTCTTACAGGAGTCTAAAGGTGAATTAATTTCCTGTTGATTATACTGACCAGCATCTATAACTGGATGAGGATGGTCAAGGAATACTGCATGCTGAGGGTGATGGTGGGGGGTGGTTATAGCCCTGGGGATGGAGAGAGACGGTGATGACGTGATGACTGTAATGGTAAGGGCCATAGTAGTGAGGACCATGATATTCAGCAGACTGATTAGCCCTCCATGAGTTGCTCTTCAGGGAAAATTATGTCAGCACCATCGAAGGACCACTGGGAGGGACCACAATGGGACAACTATCCCTGGGAGTGGTCTTCACAGTACCAAGTTAGAGAGTGATTTGGCTCAATCCTCACAATATACTGAACAGTCTTGTGGTCCACCATACTCATGTGTATGTGTGGGCTTTCGTGTTCCTTCCATTTCTATATAATAGAGCAACTTGTGCTTCTTGAATACCTCTAATTTAATATTAATTAAATACATATTTGTGAAATTATTTGATAAGCATATGCCTTCCCTAACAATCCAGAGGCTTGAGAACATAGACCTACTCTGCCTTTAACAACTGCATAGTTCTTTTCATTTTTCTATTATCTTATTATTCATTCATTCATTCATTTATTTGTTTTGTTTTTTTAAGACAGAATTTCTGTTTAACAGCTTTGGCTGTCCTGGAACTCACTCTGTAGGTAAGGCTGGCCTTGAGCTCAGAGATCTGCCTGCCTCTGCCTCCTGAGTGCTGGGATTAAGGGCTTATGCCACCACAACCCAGCTTCTGAATAGTTCTTGATGCATAGTAAGTGCTTCTTGAGTGAGTGAGTGAGTGAGTGAGTGAGTGAGTGAGTGAGTGAGTGAGTGAGTGAAGGCTCAATTGGCTTCATGCACATGTTGCTCGTTTCTGCTCTGGTCCAAAGTTCTTATGGCTCATGGTGTATAACACCAGCCTCCCTCATCCATTTGCTTTTGTTGTTGTTGTTGTTGTTGTTGTTGTTGTTGTTGTTGTTGTTGTTGTTGTTGTTGTTATTTTGCAGTGCTGGGCATCGAACCCAAGATGGATGGGGGATGGTTAGTAGACACCCCCTAGCCTCACCCTTTATTTACTGAGTACCTGCTCTCATCCCACACCCACATTTCTGAAGAAAAAAGTCATGGCCTCTGCCTTCTAGCAACACATCATCTAATCTCTGGGAGGAAAAATGCCTAAGCTGATATTCTTGATCATGTACAATTGATATGAGGGTATGAAAATGGGCTCTGTGATCTCAGAGAAGGAAGTGTCAGCGTCTACTTCACGTGCAGTGAAGGAGGCTTTAAAATGGAGGAGGCATCTGGGCTGCATGGTCAATGAAGAACAGGGGTCTGTCCAGCAGAGAGAAGGAACACCATCTCGGAAGCAAGGAAGGTATGTGCGCTAGCCTCGGCTCTGGAAACCACTGGGCTGGCCCAGATGGACTCACCTATGATACCAAGATTGATGGCCTGTGTGGGACCCAGTTGTGGAACTGGAAACTGGATGTTCCACACTTCTTGAAAGTCTGCTGACCCCTTGTCTCCACTGAACAGATTGACCACAGACTTCTGTTATCCTAACAACCTGAACCTCCTACCACCCTGTAAAATTTTGCTTACTGCAGCCTCTTTGCCTGGGATAGTTCCTTTTTCCGTAATGCTCTCCCTTCCAACTGAGGCACCCTACAAACCCCCAAACTCCTTTTGGGCAGGGCTGCATTCCCTTCTCTTGGGGACAGCCTGGCAGTTTGTACCCTGAATAAAGCTTTGCCTTTGAGTGTGAGTGAGGCTCTGGTGGTTTGTTTCTCTTGTTAAGCCACATAAAAACCAGAACTAATTCTGGATCTTCTATGTTGCAGAATTAGCCACAGGGGCTGGATGAGAGAGACAAGCAGGATGCAAATGGTTGGAGACCTTCTAGGCTTTGTTACGAAGTTTGGATACCATTCTGGAGATGTTAAGAAGCACTGGGGGGTCTGTGCTGGGAAGCCCCTTCAGATTTATAGTTCAGGAAGGCTAGAGGCTGTATGCTTACTGATTATACTCCTCCTCCAAAAGCTACATCGGTGGGAAGAGGTTCTCTGGCCTGCCTTATTTTTTGTTTGTTTGTCTTTGTTTTTTAATGAGGCTATCTCACATGGAAGTCTGGCCTCAAACCACCATCCAGAGCAGAGTTCTCCATCCTTTGATATAGCTACCTTGTGTATACTCTCACAGCACCTAATTCCCAAAGAGCTTTCTGGATCACATGCCAACAGTCAGACAAAATGATTCCATCACCCTCCTACATGCTCTCTAGAGTCTCAGAATCAGAACTCCAGATTCCCAGTCTTGTGGCTCCATCCAGAATCAGGTCCCAGCATCACTGTATGCCCAGTTCCCAGCCATTCTCACACTCTGTGTTACTGAGGTGCCTGGGACTTCATGTCACAGCTTCAACCACGATGGACCTCAGCTTCTCTCTAAACTTATACTGTGGGCTCATAAAGCAGACCACTGAACAGTAAGTCAGCCACAGGAGTGAGGTACTACCCCATCTGCCTGACTTGAGGAGTTCCAGGAAGTTGAGGTCATATGCTTCGTTAAGAAATTTGGCACCGTTCTCTACCCACCCTATTAGGACAGAGCTGCTAGGAAGGGGTCAGTGGGCAGGAAGCCTGGGCTAGTAAACTAGAGCAAAAAGTGTGGCTGGTGGGGTTGGGTTGTACTGTTTCTTTAAATTCCCTTTGTCAGCCAATATTCTCAGTATTTCTAGGCAGAGATGAATGCCCCTCCCCCATAACTCTAAAAATAAAAGACCCAGAGACTGATATTGGGGTCCAAACTTCAAGCTGATGATCAGAAAAGCAAAGCACCTGGACACTAGCTCTCACCTGAAGCTCAGGCTGAAAGGGCTGATCCACACAGGAGTTCTTCACCAAGCCTCAAACTGCTGCTTCTCTTCAGCATGTTTGGAGAATCCCGAGACTTCAATGTCTTCCTAGCCTTCCTGATACTGAGTCTTCCTATATTCAGTGTGGCTGGAGAATCAATGCCTTCTACTGAATACTGAAGACCCTGCTTCTATCATTTATACCCCTCTGCTACCAGGTTTAAAGGTGTGTGATCTGTTACTCTTTTAGACTGATTCAATATTGTGTATCCCCTGGTGGCCATGAACTCACAGAGATCCATCTACCTCTTAATCCTGAGTCCTAGGATTAAAGGTGTGTACCACCACCTCCTAGATTCTGGCTGCTGGGATTAAAGGTGTGTGCATGCCTTCTATAGCTTGTGGCTGACTTTGCTTTCTGAATTCTCAGGCAAGCTTTATTAAATCATAAATAATATATCACCATACACACCCCCATTCTAGATGAGTTCCAAATGAGATTGTGCACCCTTAAAATTGTAAAGGTCATCTTTACACAACAGAAGTAGCTAAAAGGCCAAATTCTCCTCTTTATTTTGTACATCTTCAGGCAGAGCACTTAACTTTTCTTTCTCCCAGTTTTCTTATGTGTAAACTAGCTGAAATATTGCATATCTTGTGTTGTCATTAGGCTAGCTAATGACTTCATAATCATAAGCCCATAAAATGTTTGCTAAATCAATAAAATACATTAAAAAAATAAATCAGTGTCCTCCATGAAATTGGGATCATAATTATCAGCTTGTGGATTTGTTGCAAGGATTAGAGGAGGTAATGAGTATGAATCACAAGCAATGTCACAATGAAGGCTAATTCTCCTCCCCATGTGTCACCTCCTTACGGTATAGCTTAGAGCCAGATGGAAACCCTGAGCTGAAACAACATGCTCACCAAATGAGAAAGCATGGTGCTAGACTGTGGACCTTGAATGTCCCCCAAAGGCCTATGTGTTGGGGGTGTGGAGGGGAGGGGATGGAATTTTTGGAGGTTGGGCCCAGTGGGAGGAAGTTCATTTATTAGGATTATGCTCTTATAGACAATATGGAAACTCTGGGTTCTCTCCCTCCCTCCCTTCCTCCCTCCCTCCCTCCCTCCCTTTCTCCCTCCCTCCCTCCCTCCTATTGTTATGAAGTAAATAAGACTCCTCAGTTGACATATTCTCCCACCATGATGTACTGCGTTGCCACAAGCCCAGACAGGCAGAGCCACTTGGCCATGGACTGAAGTTAGCCAACATCTCTTCTAGAAAGTTGACTGTCTCATACGCCATATTGCCACTGTATAATAAGGCTGACTCCCACAAATGGGAAATCCTCCTGAGAGATTAGCCATATGTCAGACATTACAGATGAAGGAAGGAAGCTGAAGAGGACTCCTATGGCTCCTTCTATTCTAACCTTGTGGCCAACCCCTAACCATGTGTCTTCCTCTTTTGAGGGACAGAGCCCAGATCCAGGCTGCCTCTCTCTGTGCCCTAGTCCCCTGGGCATGTGACCCACAAAAACTAATCAGAGTCTATGTCCCTGGGATGTTTCAGCTTGGAGTTAGAGGGCAGGAGATTTTCTTTTAGACACAGAACTAGCTGAGGGACTCTTCACTGAAGGTTGTTGGCAGATATCCTCTCTGTCATTTGGAGAAAAGTTATAATACTTCAGAAATATAAAAATGATGAAGACAACACAGAAGTACAACTAATAGATAAGGAATGGAAAGGGCAAAGCAAAACTGGTAGAAAGAAGGAAAACATGGATGGGGAAAGTGGTGGGTAATGAGTATGTTTGAGCTCCCAGATCCATTAATGCCTGAAGCAAGACCCAAATCTGGGCTTCCCAAATATGGGAATCATTGTGCTCCATTCTTTGCCCCAGTTAGTTTGATCTTGTCCCTATTGGTTTCAATGAAAAACACACTGGCTAACATTTTTTGTTTTGTTTTGTTTTTCGGGACGGGGTTTCTGTGTGGCTTTGGAGCCTATCCTGACTCTCACTCTGTAGACCAGGCTGACCTTGAACTCACAGAGATCTGCCTGCCTCTGCTTTCTGAGTACTGGGATAAAAGGCATGCACCACAAACGGCCAAACCACTGGCTAATTTTGAAGCAAAGAAATCAACAACTCTGCATGGACCATAAGAATCACCAGCAGTCTGTGTTAGTTAGTCCCTGTCACTATGACAAAATACCCGAGTGAAACCAATGAAAGGAGGAAAGATTCTGTTCATGGCTTCAGGGGATTCCGTCCATCTGCATTAGTTAGCCCCATTGCTTTTAAGCACAAGGCAAGGGGAAAGCATCATGGGAGAACGTCATGGGCGAAGAAGCTGTTCACCTCAGGGCCACTAGGAAGCAGGGAGTGGAGGGAGAGGAGACATAAATAAGGTAGACTCTTCAACTTTGAAGATCCCCTATGGAATGCCTTACCCTCCCTGGGGAGCCAACAGAGGATGGCATAGGGGGCTAGTGTTGGACAGGGGAGGAGGGGAGGGAGAGCGAACTGGGATTGACATGTAAAACAAGCTTGTTTCTAATTTAAGTAAAAAATAGAAAGAGAAAAAAAAGATAGACTCTTCAAAAGCATGTATCCAATGCCTACTTCATCTGACCAACTGTGAGACTGAATTTTGACAGAACCTAGAGCCACCTGAGCAGAGAGTCTCAGCAAGGAATTGTCTAGATGGTTGGCCAATGAGCATGTCTGTGAGGATTGTCTTTAGCTAATGTGCATGAAGATCCAGCCACAAAGTAGACAACACTGTTTCCTGGTTACATGCACACATGCATTCTCTCTCTGCTTTTGAATGTCATGTGACTAGCTTCCTTGGCTTCTCACAATGATTTAGACCTGTAATCTAAATAAACTTTTCTCCCCTAAGGTTTTTGGGGTCCTTTGGAGGGGGGGATCCAGGGTATTTTATCATAGCAACAGAAATGCAACTAGAACACAGGCCTATCTATGATGTCATTAAGTCATGAGTCCATCATTGGATCAATCACTAGTTAGGTCAGAGTCTTCATGGTCCAATTACCTCCTCAAAGTCCATCAGTTGTTAATCAAGCCTTAATTCATAAAACTTCAAGGACATTTTAGAGTTATGCCATAAGACTTAAGAAACTGTATTCATAAATTGGGGTGGCCAACATTTAGTTAATAAATGGCTTTGGGATGACAACAGGATGTTTGCTTCCAAATGCTAAGCTAGATGTAGCTTTAAGGAAAGACCTTACAGGGTGGCTGGAGCTTTGCCCTAACCTCCTCGCCTGCACAAGATTCTGACGAACTACTTAGATAAAGGTTTATTGGGCCTGTTTGTAAGAACTGTGACTAATCTACAATAACATTATGTAGATAAACTCCCCTGTGACCGAATCAAGATTCCATAAATGATTGACCAGAAATCATAGTGGAAATTCAATGGGAATGCATATCAAATATGTTCAGGGTGGGGGTGGAGGACACATGCCTATAATCTCAGTACTGAGGCTGAGGGCTGAGGCAAAGATTCCTGAGTTGGAGGCTGGCCTAAGTTTATAGAGCAAGGTATTGTCTCAATCTCCTCTCCAAGCAGACAGACCAGTTACACCAACATAGATTAATCTATCAATCCGTTTTCTCTTATTATAGCATAGTAGCAGAGGCAATTAGTAAAGAAACCAGTCATTTTCACTCATAGTTCTGGGGATATAGTCTAGGGTTTCATGGTCCCCTGGTTTGGGGACTGCTGTGAGAGTACTCCATTATGGCAAGGTCAGGTGGTGAGGAAAACTGCTTAGAGCTTGAAGTAAGAAGTAGGGAGAGAGTAAGACCATGGAGTCATGACACACCATCATCCTTAAGACCCGATCTCCCAAAAGGCCACAGTATCTTCCTACACCAGCATCCTGGAGACCAAGCCTGGAATAGACCTAAGGAGGCTATCATCCACATGTGAGTAAACCATCACAGTTAGGAAAGGCAGCGAGCGTCCCAGAAAATTGCTAACATCTGAGTTGGCTGCACACTGAGGGTGATTCCAGAGCACAACCAGGCTGCCAAGAAAGCAAACACAAGCCCTGGCAAGCTCACACATGCACAGTGTCCGGGACAAGAAGAAAATAATTCTGTCCCTATCAGAGCACATCTGGAGTACAAAGTACAGGAAGAAATGTCTCCTATAGGGATGGTTGAAGAGATAGGGCATGGCGTTTTAGTCAGAAGAGGAGCCAGGGCAAAGAGCTATTTAGCCATATGCACCTCACAGGCTGACATATGGCCAAGGAAACACCTTATTTTGTGTGATTTCAAAGACCAGAAACTCAGAAATGTTTGCAAGGTCCATGGGAGGCAGCAGAGAAGAAATATGGGGTCAACGTAGCTCTGGCTTCACCAGTCTGTGGGTATTACTGCCCAAAGGGGCTCACGGTTCCTCTCTGTACTCTTTCCACATTGCCAAGACAGAGGAATGACAAAATTGTGCCAGACCTGAGGGCATTTCAGAGGTGCCAGTTTCATGTTACTTTAGTGTAATTCCAGAAGCAACTAGCATATAAAGAAAAAGGGTATCACTCAGAAACAGGATGGGGCAATGGTGTGAGGTACTGAGACTGAAGGTGACAGGTGGTGTTGGGGAAGCATAGAAAAGGGGACACTTCCCTTAAAAGAACAGATATAGTCTTGGAATCCAGTTCTTAGTTTGCCAATCTCTATAGATGGCAGGATAACTCACCTTAACAATCTGTGTTTGGGCTTGAGTATCTGCCTCCCAAGCCCAAGTGTAAGCCAGTAGCCTTCCCTCCACCCGTTGCCTGCTGTTGCCCTGCTGCTCACTTCTGCATCCACCTGCTTTCTTTCACCTGCTCACCACCACCTTGTCCACCTGTCCACCGCCCATCCGCCTGTCACCCATCCCAGCCTCTGCCCCAGGGCGATGGCTGGCCTTTCTCTCTGCTGCCACCATCTGGACGGCCTTGACTTCTTCCCGTGCTATTCACCGCCGCTCACATTTCTGGCAGAGAGACATGATCTCTCTCTAGCCCATGCAATAAGGAGGGGAAGGTGCGGACCTTTGGGTTTAAATAGCACCTTTCCCCTCAGCAAATAATGATTTAGTGCCTGCCGTCCTTACACGATTCTGGGTACTGGAGATAAAATAAGAAAGACAAAGGCTTTGCTCTCATACAGCTTGTATTCTAGATGGAGGAGGCAGATGATAAACAAGATAATTTCAGAGAGAGCTGAAGGGATGAGAAAGAAATAAATCAGGTGGGGCGGAACCCAACGGGAAAAATAAAGTGGTGGTCAGAGAAGACTTTTTATAGAAGCGACTTAATACACAAGGACTTCGAGAGAAGGAATCAGTCATGTGGAGGTCTGGGAACACACACTGTCCCTAGAGGCCCCCCATTGGCTTGCAGAGAGTAATTAGGAAAGCACCCCCCCCCCCGGACAAGAAGAGAAGCGGGATTGCATGTGTGTGTGTGTGTGTGTGTGTGTGTGTGTGTGTGTGTGTGTGTGTGTTCGCGCGCGCGTGGCCGGAGGGGCGGGACAGTGTCTGTGTGTGTGTGCTGCCTTTAGCACCTGGACTTTATTTTCAACTGGGTCCGCTTCTGACTCCACCCACTTTCCCAAACTGCACATGATGGCGGGATGATGGGTTCTTGAAAGTCTGCCCCCTTCTCTTTCACACAATTCTTTAAAACAGATTTGTAAGCCCCTAACCCACAGTGGCTTCCCCCCGCCCCAGCCCCGCTAGGCCAACGCAAAGGGCTAGCCACAGGAAATTTCTCTAGACATCTCAGTAGTTTTGGCATCTTGTGTACGTGGAGCTAACTTACAAAAGGCTTCTGGGGTGAGTAGCTCCATTCCTGGCCTTGTCCGCTCAGAACCTCAGCTAAAATCTGTTGTGAAGATGGGACATTTTATGCCAACAAAAACTTTCTGGCATCTCAAAGAGTTTTTGTGAGACCTCAGCTGTAAGTGTTCCAAAGTAAGTGAGTTAGAGAAAGAGATGGGAGGGTTGGGGGAGGGGGGCATCGCATCAAGTGATTCCAGGCACTTCCTACTCCATTTACTGCATACTTGCCAGAATACCACGTGGCCTCAGTTTCCCTACTCAGTCACATGGTGGGGGCTTCCTACCTGCCTGCCAGTATTTAAGGAGGAGAGACCAACAGTTTTCTCTGCTACCTGGCTGAAGAAGTAGAGCTGTCTTCCCAACGCTGGAGGGAGAATAGCTCTGGACTTATCGAGAGATGCCAACTTGCTTCTATTCCTGCTAATGGAAATACCTGGAGGGGCACATAAATCAGGCCAGATTGGAGCCGCTCTCCGTGTTGTATGTGATGCACAGTTTCAGGGGATCTTGAAGGGATAATTTTGACTTATACGATTTAGACTTTCCATCTGCCCCTCGAATCTCAGCCTCGGGAAGGATAGGTATTCATTGCACTCAAATTATTTTGTTCATTCTCATTCTGAATGTCTACTGTGGTGCCTTTTTCTTTTCTCTTCCCAAACATGCCCATCGCTTTCTTGTTCTTTTCACTTCTTCCTTCCTTCCTTTCTTTTTTTTCCTTTGCTGATTCCTCCTTTGTTGAGGGAAAAGTAAGATATACTTACATAAAGACAACATTTTAATATACACAGACACACACAAATCACTCACACATACTTACATGTACACATCCAACATCCCTTTCTTTGCCAATGGATTAAGCAGTAATATCAGCCACTTGAATTCCACCTAGGAGACCCTTCACTGAACCAGAGAACATGGAAGGAATATGACTGTCATTAAAAACATGGGGCAGGGCTGAGCTATTCAGAGCAGTGGCTGCTCTCTCAAATGACCTGGGCTTGGTTTCTAGCATCCCCATGGCAGCTCACAACTGTCTATAACTACAGTTCCAGAGGATCAAATGCCCTCTTCTGGCCCCGACAGGCACTGCGTGCACATGGTACACAGACATATTCAGGCAAAACACTCAAACACAAAAGGTTTCTTTAAAAAACATTTTTTAAGAAAATGGAACAGTCTCAAATTGTTCCCCTAAATCTATTTCTCTTTCATCTTAAAAAAATACCCTCTCAACTATTAGCAGGATGTATGTCCTCAAAACTCAATGCTATATTTCCCAGAATCCCTTACAGCTGAGTGTGGGAGCATGTCTAGAAGGGCTAGATACAATTTCAGAGACACACATTAAACTAAAGCTGTCCTCTATTTCTAGGCCTCTCCTCAGCACTATTGTGACAGATGGAGTTTGGCTATGAGAACAAGTTGGCTACAGTGATCCCTGGAGAGTGCTGTCCAATGAAACAACCTGAGACCCCATGAACTTGATTGTGTTAGCCAGTATCTAATAGAAAGAAACAAATGTAAAATGGTTGATATTAATTTTAGCAACATATTTTATTTAACCTAACATATATAATGTCTATTTCAAAATGGAATCCATTTGAAAATTGGTAATAAGAGCTGTTCTCTTTTTTCCACATGAATTCTTCAATAACATTACAGTGCATCTCATTTCAGACTAGGCACACTTCAAGTATACAATGGTCTTGCTTTCACTAGCAGCTACCTAGTTGGATAACAGGATCCTAGAAGAGGGCAGAGCAACAAGGCTGAAGGAACCTGGGTTCCCGGGTGATGTTATGAAGGTCCATCATGTCTGGCCTCCTATTTATCTTGCATGAAACAAATCATTTGGGGTCCCTTCAGAATGAGCTTATATTAGCCTATATCTTGACTAACCTAAGCATTCCCCCCATAGAAATTGATCTTGATATATATCTTGTATTCTGTAAAGAATACAAATGGGGAGTGTGGTAGCAAAATTCTCTTGATCTTAGCTCCTGTGTGTGGACATATCATCCTAGCCTAGAGTTCCAGCTGAGAGTCAGCTGTGATGGAACAACAACTTACCTGGACATGAGAAAGCACTCAAATTGGAAAACTTTAATTAGCTATGCCTTGTTTTATATGTTCTGGTGTTTTCCCTTTGCCTGACATGCAAAAGCAATAAGCAGTCTCCACAACCATCGGGCATCAGTCTTGAGGCAGCTTTTGAATTGTGTTTTCCCTTTTGAGTTTTCCAGACAGGATCTCACTATGTATGTCAAGTTGACCTCAAGCTCGTGATCCTCCTGCCTCAGCTTTCTGATGGGATGGTAGCATGTACACAACCAACTTTGGCAGTCTTTTTGTTTTTATTATTGATTTGAACTAAATATTTATTAAAAGGGGTAATAATTTAAAATCACATAATAAAAGAAAAAAGAATAGTACAAGAAAGGAAGAAAGATGGGAATGCTTGTTTTGTTTTGTTTTTTAAAAAAGCAAGCCAAAACAAAAGAAACTGTTTATTTAAAAGGTATTTCCCGGCTTCAGTTTCTCAGCTCCTACATATGTTAGGCTCAAACATAAGCGTTTGCAAACATGCTATAAAGCAACTGCATGTGGATGAAACAGTTCATCAAGTTACGTTTTGTTTCCCCATCCACTTTATTCCTGCCTTCCTGTGAAGGGAATCTGTTAAAAACCTACAAAGCCCTTTGTGCTCTAGACTGAATCTTTGCTTATGGGGAAATGCAATATTAAAGTCTATAAGAAGCAAAAGCAGGAAGCCTCCAGTCCTTATTCTTCTGTGTCTGTAGTGTGATTTGCTTGATTTGTCAACCCTGTTCCCTTTCAAGGAAGTCTCACTACCCAGAAGGCTGGGGCTAGTTTGGTAAAGAGCGTCTACTCCCAAATCAGTTTATGGGTTGGCAGAGAAGATTGGAAAGAGTACAGATTGAAGGGTGGTATAGAGCCAAGACTGGCTCCTAATTTGTAGCTATGTGACTGTGAGTCAGGACCCCCGGCCTCTCTGATGCTAAGTCTCAACTATAAAATGGGAATAGAATAAACTGTCTCACAGGACTGTGAGGAAAAAAAGAGCTGAGTGGGGGAAATGTAGCACAATGTATTTTCTGGTGTCATGGCAAGCATATTTTTTTAAACTTCCAAATGAATCCTCTCATATGTGTATTTATATGTGCACACACACAAACATATATATTACACCCAGTGTGTGCTGACTTCTTTTGACTCTTCTTTCCAGTTCTCATAATGCTTTGGGGGTGCCCTCCCCCTCAAATTCTCTCACTTTACAGGCATGGAAACTGTTGTTCAGAGACATGTAGTGGATTGCCTGTGGTCGCACAGTGACTATGAAGTCAAACAGAAATCCAAAACTAAGTCATGCATCATGAAATCCCATGCTTTCTCTAGTAGGTTGAGGTGCCTACTCCCACTAGCAGTGTGTGTCCTAAACTGGGACAAAGAAGAAAGCGCAAAGCTGCTTTGGAGGTCTCCAAACCTCCGGGTTTAAATAAATCCCCCAATTATGCCCACAGTTGGACCGGCTTTTGAAATCTCTTGAACATTCTTTTCCCATCAAGTTCCTTGAAATTTCCCTCTAAAGAGCATCTAGGAAAAGACACTCTCATTAGCCAGGGTCTGACTTTATTTTCCCAATAAACAGACCTTCGCTCAGACAAAAGAGCCTCTTTTATTTTCAATCAATTCGTGAACATTTCAGCTGATTTCCTGCTATTTGGCTTGAAATTGTGATCTGGGAAAGGCTGGCCCTGCAAATTGTCGCCCTAGAAGAGAAGCCCCTGGAGTATCCTCAACTTGTTATTTTTAATCACTGTAATCGCCTTTCAAAGGAGGCTCTGGCCAGAAACAGAGTGGGTCTTTCAGGGCTTTCTAAAGCACAATTATGGCAGTGGGGTGGGGGCGGCTAGAGAAAGGGGGGAGAGAGGGGGTAGAGAACAGGGGTGGGAGAGAAAAGGAAGTCAGTACAGCACTAGCAAGTTGGAAAAGGCTGAATAACTGTCCCAACTGCACCCAGGCTGTGGGGAAGAAGCCCCATGATTCAACTGATTAAAATAGGGACCTTTTATTCAAGACTAGAATAGCCAAGGGCTATCATCAGGCTGGGGGGGGGGCACAACAGAACACAGATGCTACTGGGTGATAAACTGAAATAAAGGGCAAAGATTGGAGGCAGGAAAAGGACTCATTGACTCCAAGGATGGTGATGGACGTTAAATCAGAAAAAATAAATAAATAAAAAGCAAACAGAGAACCAGGAATGTTAAGGTCTGTAAACCTAAGTCAAGTCACCTTGGAGAACACCCTAAATTTACTTTTAATGTGATATTGTAAGGAAGTATAAGCTGATGGAAAATGTCACAAACTAAGCTGGTGCATTTTCTTCATAGCTCTAAATCTGTTGTGTTAATTACAGAATGCTTACCCAGGAGACCTTATCATGGCTCTCCCAAGGTCTTCCTTTTAAGATATCCTGGCCATTGAAGGGAGAAAAGATAGTATTCCCACCTAAAGCCTGAGCAGGTATCACCATATTCTAAAGTCTAACAGTATCGGCTAAAGAGTCCAGGTCCCTCCTCTGACCTGGTCTCAAGTCATCCCTTCTAAGCCTTGGCTAGTTCAGGAATGACCCTGGCAATGCGATTATGGAATGTACCCCCTCTCAGTGCTGCAGTGAGCATTCAGCCAAACAGAAGGACAAGGACAGATATTAGAAGGGACTCCGGGATGCCCATGCTTAGCCAAAATCACACCACACCTCTCTCTCTCTCTCTCTCTCTCTCTCTCTCTCTCTCTCTCTCTCTCTCTTTTCTTGGTTTAAATTAAGATTAGTCATAGACAAGGCCCCTATTATGGAGAAATCACCATTTACTCATTCATTAAATTAATTCACAAGGATCCAGAAAAGGGCAGCCATTTGTTTGTTCACTGGTAGTTGGACTGGAGGAGTGTTGACAAACTTTTAAAGCAGAACAGTGCACACACAGGAAACAATGAGCCTAGACAAAACCCCTCCACTTTTAAGCCTATAAAGAAAAGTCTCATACCCTTACCAGACTAATGAGTATTTGGGAATCTTGTCCCTCATACACACTCACCTTTGTTTGAATAAATGGCTCCCCCACCCCACTCCCAGCTAGGAAATAGGCTCAGGGAAATTAAATGGCTTGCACAAAGTCATAGAGCTACCAAACCCAAATCCCCTTCATTCCTTTCTCTGCTGTTTCCCCAGTGAACTCCGACTTGTGTTTAGTGGGCCCAAAAGGCAAATGAGATTTTTCTCTTTTGGCTGATCTTCCCAGGTTTGCAGAGTACCTGCTTGTCCCACACATCCCAGGTCCAAGACTCCTCCCACCAAGCTGCTACTCTCTCCCTGGCTGGGCACTGTGTTTTTTACCCAGCACCTTTCTTTCTGGATAAAGAAGGATCTTGTAGATTCCCTGAGGATCAAGGCAGATCCTGGCCATGGGCTGAGGGCACTAATGTGTGCAAGGAGCCCAGAGCATGACTGGGTAGCTTAGAGTGCAGAAAAAACAGGTCCACAGGCCCAGAGAAAGAGAAGCAGCTTTCTGGGGAGTGGTCCCTGGTGCCTGAACAACTGGCACTGCCCCAAACTTCTTCCCAGTGCTCCCAACCATTTCCTCTTGACTCTGGGGGAAGGAGGACCAGAAAGGTAGCAGCTGGAAGCCCAGTTGTCTCACCAAGTGCTCCCAATGGCCTGCTCTTCCCCATGAGGCACTATGGTAAAGTGCCCTGGCAGAACCCCAGATAAAATCAAGTAAGTTTGCCCTGTGTCCCGCCTGGGGACAGGCAGCTAACGGTTAGTTATAGAAAAGATATCTGGGCGCATAGAGACCTACTGAGCAGGAAGGCAGTGAAGCATGAGGATGGAGTAGGATGTCTTGGAGTCTTCGGGTGAGTGCGGACCTAGCTACTGGTCATGCCAGAAATCGCCCACCTGCTTGTATACCCCTTCCCCGTACCTTGAGCCCTGATCTCCACTGATCTGCACAAAGCTAGGCATCTCCAGCTCTCACAGTTCCCAAGCTGCCAGAGTTAAGGTTCCACCACATTCAAGGAGTCTTGGGAACCCTGTGTCTCTTTTAGGTCACCAAGGCCACCTTCCATTGACAGACTACCTGGGATTCTTTGAGGACCCTATTTTCATTAGAACCTGTCCTGGAAATTTAAGGGTCTCTTGGTCTCCTGGGACATAAGAGAGTAATTTGGGAATCTTTCTGTGGTGCCTTCGAGTTACTCCTCCCTGCACCTTAAGACTGGTTAGGGACTCCTTCAGGGAGTCCCTTTCTACTTGATCCAAAAGCTGGTTTCTCTCCTTCAAGGATGGAAGCTGCTGACAGAGCTGCCCTGCCTGGGACCCACCTGAGGGTACCCTCTTCCCCAGAGAGTGATCTGGAGAAAGGCGGGTATACTTCACTCCAGCCAGCAGCTGGAGTGGAAGCCGGGCTCCTTCCCAGTCAGGCTGGTGTGGTGTGTGGCTGGCTATATTCCCCGCCCAGGAACAGCACGTTGAAGACCCGGGCTGTCTCTTCTGCCCGCGGCCCCCGCGACCGTCCCTTCTTTCCCCAACGCTGGCTTGATGGGTACAGAGCTGGCAGCTAAGGGGCTCAGAGCAGCCAGGACACAGCCCTGGGCTGGGATGCACAGGGACTGGAGCGCCCTGGGACTGCGCTCCAGGCTCCAGCCCTGCTCTGGTCAGTGCCCTAGGGGGTTCTGGATCCCGTGTCCCCAACAGCACTCGACTTACCGCGGTAGCTGCTTCCTGGCTTATAGAACTCAGGGTCGCCTTCCACGCGGAGGCTGAACTCTGTGTATCCCTCACGCCTTGTGCCCTGGGCGCGCAAGATGCGGCTGCAGTAGCCCTCCGACTTGGACACTTTGTCCAGGGTCTCATCTGAAAAAGCCAGTGCTACGGCCAGGGGCAGAGCCAGGGCCAGCAGCGCAGGACCCCGGCTAAGCCTCAGGGGCGCAGGAGACAGCCTCATCCTCGAGGGCCCCCCAAGTTTGTGCTGATGTTGTAGATCCTCGTCAGGACACTCCTGCCCCAAGTGATGCGGGCGGCAGAGGCGAAACCTGGAGGAGCCCGGGTGGCACTGGCGGTGGGGAGACCGAGCCCGCCTCGCTTTGGCGGCTGCAGAGCTGCGCTGCTCTGAGCCGAGCCGAGCGAGCGGAGCCGAGGGGCGGGCGGTGGCGAAGGAGCGCGAAGAGGGAGGGCTGGTTGCGCCTGGGTCCCCCAGCGCAGCGCTGTTTTGTTTCTGAGCTGGCGATTAGCGGGCGCTCCGCTGTTTGTTTTGCGAAGCTGGATTCCCAGAGTCTGGTGGGAGAGAGCAGGGGTATGCAGACACGTGCAGGCTCAATTTACTCTGCCACCAAAAAGGCTGCTTCTTCAGCTCCCAGCTATACCCTTGGTCCTGTGGACTACAGTGCTCTGAGGAGGGAAAGCCTGACAACTAACTTTTGTTGCACACCTAGTCTGTGCAAGGCTGCACTGCTGCAAGGTTTCCCCGGATCAGTCCACTACGTGCACTATCGCCATACACTATAATCACTTACTTAAGACAATCAGATCGCTGCGGGCCACCTTCGCTGTCCTGGCCTGATACTTCATTGCTCTTCCCAAGCCACTTTAAAACATGTCATGCTGGGAGGACCAGCAAGGAGCCCAGGATCTAACCTGGCACAGTTTTGGAGATCTGTAACAATGTTTCTTTAAAGGCAGAAGGGGAAAAAGTTTACGCTGAAGAAAATGTTTTGCTATATATTAGTTTATTTATCGGTATATCTATGCAATCACAAACTGTGACGGTTTAAGGAGGAAGATGCCTACAAAAACAAGTGTCTACTGCTTAGGACGTCCTCATAGATCCTGGCCATTTTGAAAGGTTCAAAGAAGGGCCTGTGTTTTCTTGGGCTTAGATTTTTAGCTCAGACTTTGGGGGAGGGGGAGGCATAACAGGAACCTTTCCCAGTGTTTCCCTGGGGGAACCTGAACCAAGCCTCAACCTTGTCACTCCCCTATTGCAAAACTTCACTAAGTCAAGCTTTCCAAGCTTGTTCCTGCCCAGGAAGCATGGAGCAGGAGGGAATGGGAGCTACCAAACCAGAGCTGTGTGTGCTGAAACTCAATGAAATGTCTCATGTAAAATGCTTTGCCTCAGGTGATACCCTACTTGGGATACCTGCATCCCATTGCTGCATGCAAGCATCCCTCCCTTGGTGCTTTGAAATGTTCTTTTATTGTCCTCTCATTCCCTGGGGCCTTGAACACTTCTCAAATGCCTGCATCTAGCAAGCAATTGCCTTTACTTTCTAGACTAGGTTTTTCTCTTGGTTACAAACAACCCAAGGGAGTGATCAGCAATGGAAATTCCATTCCTCACTCCACTCACAAACCACTGATTCCTTAGTTTTTGTGCTTTGACTACTGCTACCACTCAACGGAGTGCTGTTGAGGAATATTATTTTAACTAGGCAAAGATGTGTTACATTTGTTTATCCCATGGAATATTACTTTAATTGTGTAAAGGTGTGCCACTTTTGTTTATGCTGCATTTGTTTAATTATGTAAAGATGTGTTGCATTTGTTTCACCTTGCCTGCCTAAGGCACCTGATTGGTCAAATAAAGAGCTGAACAGCCAATAGCTAGGCAGAGAAAGGATAGGCAGGGCTGGCAGACAAAGAGAATAAATAGGAGGATAAATCTGGGCTCAAGAGAAAGAAGAGAAGGAACAAGAGGAGAGAGGAGAGAACGAGAGACATGCCTAGGGCAAGAAGCCAAACAGACACAGACCAGACAGAGAAGCAGTAAAAGTCAGATATACAGAAGTAAGAAAGGAAATAATCCTCAAAACAAAAGGTAGATAAAGAAAAACAGTTTAATCTAAATTTAAAAAGCTAGCCACAAATGTGCCTAAGCTAGGCTGAGCATTCAAAGCTAACAATAAGTCTCTGTGTCATGACTTGGGAGCTGGTTGGTGGCCCACAAGAAAAAGCCTGGTACAGGGTGCTATGTTTCAGAAATCACTGGAGAAAGGCCTTATGGAAGCCAGTTGTACACTTCTCAGCCTCGGGAGAAAGCATGATAACTGGTCCTCAGCAGCCCCTGATCTAATTGGCCAGCTCTCTTTTATGTGAACATTCAGATCCACACTGTATCTTGAGTGAGCCAGCTGACTCAGAGCTCCAGCCTGACTCCATTCTGGTTCCCACTCCTCCAGCAAGGTTTTGTTGCATGCATCTGAAATCAGACTCTATGCCTAACTGTGGAAGACAGGGCAAAAATTCATCTACCCATCTATCCCTCTATCCATCCATCCATCCACCCACCCAATAATCTGTCATCTATTGTATAGAGCAATCCATCCATGTTGAATGGATAAAGACCTCCACTTTCTCCTCCACACAGCCAATCAGCAACCACATCATGCCTTTCCTTCCAAACACATTGGGTAGAATCTACTTGCTTCTCCTCTTTCCTCCTCTTTCCAAATGTTGTAAGGGTCTCTAAAGGCTCAGTAGTAGACACAAGGCAGACATGATGCTTGTGTTTATGGATCTTGTAGTCTCATGGTAAAGGCAGATATTAATTACATAATTCTATGAAAAATTGAGCTACAGTAGTGATACATGCTTTATGAAAATAAGTGGGTCAGGAGAACATTATCTCAGAGGCTTGGAAATTACAGAGATGAATAAGATGCAACTGTTGTCATTATGGAACTGATTGTGTGTCTGACTGACCAAATATATACTTTTGAAAGACTTGGCATTTTATCAACAAGTTTAAATTTAGAATTGGAGGTGGGGGGCACAGAACAACAGGGATATATTTAGTTTTTTTATTGGCTGTTGATAAGAAAACAATGGGAGGAGTGAACCTATCCAACCTCCTGTCCCCATCCCTCATGTCCATTTCCTAGATTACAAAAGATACTATGGCCTGTTTAGGTGGTGTGCTATGCTAGTGAGGAGGAAAAAGCCAGGCTTCAAAATCAGCATTGCCAACACTAAGATGGGCTGCTTGCCATTACCCAGTGTTGGCCCCATCATTATAAAAGCAGTTCCCAGTCACTCCCCAAACTCCAGTCCCACACCACCATCTAGATTTTCCTAACCCAGCTTGGCTGTCACTTCTGAACTTTGCTGTCACCTCCACACATCAAATCCATCACTCTGTCATCAGTCCCACTTTCCAAGTTCCGAAGATACAATGTGACCAATTTCTGTCCTCTGTGCTGCCTTTTCTCTTGCTCAGAAGTCATGTTCTCTTAGCCTCCTAATTAGTCTGCCTATCTGTCCTTACCTCTGTCCTCATGGGATCCCAAGAGATCTGTTTGAAAATGCAGATTTGAACAAAGACCCTGAGGTTAAAAACCTGTTTCCTTCCCCCATGGCTTTCAGGGTCTTAGATCAAAGATGGATCTTTCACAGGTCCTCCCAGGCCCTTCCTGTTCCATCTCTCTTCTGGGCTCCACAGCTCCTTACTTTAGGGAACTTCTGTCTGCTCTGTCCTCACTGCCTGGGATCCTGCAGTCCCTCTACAACCCTCTTCATCCCTCTACATCCCTCAGAGAAGTCCTTCTTGATTTACAAAACTACACCTGACTCTGACCCTGACTCTTTCCTAGATCTTGGTACTTTTTCACTTAACAGTCTTTGGAATTACACTTACACACTCATTTGTATGTTTGATTTTTAAATTTTATATTTGTTGAGTGTCTGTCTTTATCATTAAATTCCAAGTTCTGAATGGGACTTCCGACTGTGACCTCCACCTACATCAAAATGCCTGGCTCATAGTAGGGATCTATAAATTTTTGTTCTCTAGATGATAGATCGTTAGGAAATATTCCCCAGTATCTTCCAACTCAGCCCAAGTGTTTCAAGTTAGCCTTCAAAGTCATCTACCATCTGGCCTCCCTGTAACCACCTAGTATGCGTCTTCTTAGGCATTATGATAAGACATTGTCATTTACCTCTAAGAGTCACTCAAAGGTCCCAGGATGCCATCTCATTCACTTCATAAAGTGCTTGCTTGGCAAAAGTGAAACTTTGGGTCTGACTGCTAGCATTGTGGGAAACAACAAAACCCAAGATGTCTTGGTGTATGTCAGTAACCCCAGCACTTGGGAGGTAGAGTCAGGGATCAGAGTTCAAGGTCTTCCTTCCCTTGTCTCACTTGCTCCATGCACCAAGTTCCTGTGGTCTCTTCTCTGAATTACAGTGCACTCGGGAGGAGAGAAGTCTTATTTTTCCTATTAGGCCACTCAATTGTCACATATTGTTCCATGTGTCCCTGTCTCATCTACTAGCAATGAATCTAGTTGATTTCTGTTTAATTTCCTGTTCAGATGTTTTGTTTTGGTGTAAAATACACTGGACTTCAAGAAATATCTTTTCAGCCTTGTAGCCTAAGGCAGAGCTGATGTTGGTTGCTAGGGTGTTGCTAGGGAAAGTCACTTAGCCAGGGCAGATAATTAACTTTATCAGTGTGTGTGGGTAGGTTGCTGAAGAGAAGAACTAGGGGCTCCACTTCTCCAAGAAAAAAAAAAAATTCCTTTGATTGGTAAGAGGTAGATCAGCCACTTGGTGTTTTTCTTTTCTTTTCCTTTCTTTCCTTTTTACTTTAACAGAGACAGAAAAAGTAATTTTCTAGATTAGTCTTCTGTTCTTTTGGTCCTTGAAACGCGAGCATCAGATGTTTGCTTCAGATACGGATTCCGGAACCTCATCAAAGACTCATCAAATGTGCACTTTGAACAAACTCACGCAACCACCATCCAGGAGCTTGTGAGTCACACTGAAAATATACAGCACCCATCTGTGTCACCGGTGTGGGGAGCCAAGAGGTCCCAGACAGCCAATCAAACTATCTCTCAAAACTACTTATGAGAAAAACTAGAAGCAGTAGTACCATTGTACCTGCCTCCCAGGATTCTGAGAAATGGATCCAAAATGGAGGTAATAATTTCTAAATTTCACCTAACTTACCAGAAGAACCCAGTTACCATTGTTATTATTTATTTTTTTAAAAGACCCCAGTAATGTTATTTCTTTTTTGCCTTTAACTCATAGTATTAAATCTGAAGTTTTATATGAAGGGATTTCTAGAAAGAGAAGCAGATAGACATTGAAGGTAGGTGAATTGCCAGGAGTAACCTATTGCTGGTCGTGTCTCAAAGAAATGCTCAAAAGCTGTATTTGCATGAGTAGCCTGGTTTTGAGACTAAGCAATAAACAGTGATTACAAAAGTATTTTTTAAGATATTAGAAGAACAGATGTCAATTAATTTAGAAGCTATTTCTTCAGAGCCCCTTCCAGGCATAACTCAATGCAGTATAGTACCATTACATTGTGAATTCTGACCTGACTATGTCTACCCCATAGCTTTACCTAAGGTATGAACTTCTCCAGCCATTTTCAAAACCCATTTAATCTTTCATTCTCTCTGTTACATTCCTGTTTGTCCTTGCCAGCTCTAGACTAGCACTCGAGAATATTATTCAAAAGTTTCTCAGACTTGAAAACTCACAGCAACTAACTGGCAATCCCTTAGCCTGGCCCTATCTTCTATAGGATCCAGATCACACCCCCTGCAGCCAGAGAAGACTCTATCATGACCTCTGGATTGCTTTCCCTCCAGACTTGTGCTATAGACCTGGACACTAGAAAGTCTAAGCTGATGAGTCATGTGCCAATGAACCTGGCCTTTCTCCAGTCTCCAGTCCTCTCCCACAGAAACACCCCTGGCTTTGGGACATCTCAGGTTCCCAACAGCCCTTTGTCATCCCATTTCCAGCTCTCCCACTTCCCGAGTAAGTAAGTGCTTGCATCTTTCATGTCATGGAAGCCTAGGATGCTGTGATCAATTCTGATTTGCTCAACCAATCTTGCCAGCTCCTTCCCTACCCTGCCCAGATACCTTGTTTAAATATTTCAACAATGTTCTCACCAACAGTCTTGTTTATCGCTCTCTTTTTATTATTGTGACTCCTGTCAAGCTAAGATCCAACCCAAGTTGACAGGGGACCATTCCAGACTTCGGAGTTTTGTTGCATACAATCTGATAGCCCCGCCTATCGCTCCACTCTATACTCCTGAATGCTATCTTCACAATAGTTGCTATAGCCGTTCCCAATCATTTCCTTCCTCACCCTCAGCACTTTCTCTCTCCCTTCTAGTCCCTCCCATCCAGCCAAGCCCTGCGCTTTCTATTCTTATTCCTTTTGAGGTGACTTGCCCTTTTATGTCACCCCCAATTACAGGACATTGGGCATGAATTGTCCCCAGTCTCCACAACTCTTATCTTTCTGCTCTGACTTTCCTCTCTCTTCCTTCTGTGGAACATGGATCTAGCTGTTGTTGTCTGTTTGTCTTGTGTTTCTGTTTCTCTTTCTGTCTATATCCTTAGACTTTGTAGTGTACAGGTCTGTAGCACAAGTCTGGAGGGACAGCAATCCAGAGAGTCATGATTGAGTAAAAACAAGGTGGTCTCTCTTGTCCTAGAAGGTGAACTGAATGGTTGTGTGACACTTGGTGGGAGACTGGGCCTGTCACTGCCCCCCCTTCTCCATAATAACCCTTCCTCCATCCTTCCTCAGTTTCTACTTCTTTATTACTCCATCCAGTACAGTTTGGAATGAGCACGCACCACTGTATTGAAACTGCTTCAACAGAGGTCATCTAGGGCCTTTTTCCTTGTCATCAGAGTTGTCTGGATTAAAATAGACAAAAGGCTTATCATTGCAAGGCAGAATGGGAACTCACCCCTCGAAGTAGTTCAAGGGGAGCTCCAAGATGTAGGTATGATCCCTCTGCAACCCTCTTAGTATCCCTTCCTGTGGTCTTTGGGAACACCTTGCCATCAGGTAATAAAGCCTGGTGTAGCTGGGGTCAGCTCCCAAGAGTGAGGGATTGCCATCCATTCACACACAGAACCAAGGCACAAGACTCACACACCTTCCTATGTGTCTGACTCAGGTTCAACCTTTTGGAGGTTCTGGAAATTTCATGGCTTGGGCCACATGACCACAGCACATTACTGCCACCTGGTGACCATGGTGTGAGTGTGCAGCAGTATTAAGTAAGTGCTTCATCGGGAGCAGTCATTCCTGAGGTTGCCCCCTTGGAGGCATTTCAGAAGATGCCGCACTTTGAGAATAGGCAGAGTTTCCTGCTGTGCTAAGAGGGAACAATGTGCTTACGTGAAGTAGGTACTTAGTGAATTTTGAGAACTTAAAGCTCTTCATTCAGCAAACATATTAATTAACTAGAAGGCAAAACTAAGAAGAATAAGAGATAATAAGATCATCCTTGTCTTCAAGAAGCTGCAGAGAAAAATCAGGTGATTGGCAAAATGAAGAATAATATGCAATAAAAATATATTACCAGGAGTTCAAAAGGGGAATGGTCATGTGTGACCAAATAAGAGTAACAGAAGACGTGCTCAGCACTTTCCTGCAAGAACACTGTTGGAACGAATGGAGGAGACACTGCATGTTCTAGGCAGGGTGCACAGGGGTAGGAAAGGACAGAATTAGGCTGCAGTTGTAGCTAAGTTTGGAGAGTGCTTGTCCAGTGTGCACAAAGTCTTGGGTTCCATCCTCAGCATCATGCACATCCATCATATCCACACTTGGGTGGTGGAGGCAGGGGGATCAGAAGTTCAAGATTATTCTTGGATACATAGAAAGTTTGAGGCTGGTCTGAGCTATATGAGACCACGTCTCACACCCAGCACAAATTGGATTCCATGGAGGACATGAAACTGGGGGTTAGTAGGAGGATGGACAGTTGGGAGAATTCATGACAGTTTTAAGGACAGCCATGAGCCAAGACTGGGAAGGAAGGGAAGAATGGAAGGTTCTTTAGAGGTGAGCTTGGAGAGGAGAGGATGTAGTGGGAAGATGTGGGAAGCAAGGAGTGGCTAAGGGATGGCTCTGAGGATTCTCCCTTGGGCCACTGAGGAGGGAGTATGTCAGTGGTGATGTAACTAGCAGGGATAATGAAGCCACAGGCATGTGGAAAGGTGAGCTGGGCTGGGATTCTACATCACATTACTTTTTTTTCTTGAGCCAGCATCACACACTGCAGCTTAAACTGGCCTGGAAAAATCACTATGTAGTACAGAAATGGCCTTGAATTCACTACAGGCCTCCAACCTCTGTCTCCTATGTGCTGAGATGATAGGCATGAGCCACCAAGCTTATCAGCTTATCTTAAAGGTAGCTTATCAGCACCAAGCCTGTTGATAAGCTACCTTTAAGGAGCCTTTCCAAGAAGGCTATGTGGCAGACTGTGAATGGCAGTAGTTTCCAGATCAGAACACAGGGTGAAGGCTGGGAGCTGGGAGCTCCTAGGACACCATGCCCCACACAGCCTTGAGTACACTGTCAGGTCTCAGCTGCCCTCTACTGCTGTTGTCTCTCACCTGCGTGCTGAGATGTCAGACTAACTTGACAAACACATTCTAAGGAGAAGGTATCAGCCATGTGTTCCCTGCCTGGTTCATCAGGTGACACTTGGCTCCCCTAGTGATCACAAATGGATCCAGGGTGAGCCAAAGATGGTGGATACTAGACTCAGTACCCTGAAACGTAGCTGGGGATCTCCCAAGGCTTGTACTGAGAACTCTCATGCTTGCTTCTAGCACTTGGTGTGGAGGAGGTCTGAGAAAGGGCAATGGAACAGAAATGGACTCATCCTTTTGGTTTGATGATGAGGAAGAGACTGAACAGAGGAGGAGACACAGTAAAGTGAACTGGAAATGAGGAAGAAGGAAAATGGGCAGAGAATGGATTTGCTGCATAGGGAGCATGTAGGAGTTACTGGGAAGCAGAGAGGGGAACGCTCCCGCCCTCCTGTTCCCACAATGAAGGGTTCACATGCTGCCATAAAAGGGCCCCTTTGCCTTCTAATTAACTATAGCTTAACTTTTGCTTCTCTCCAAGTCTAGAAATATAATTGCTGAAGTGTCAGGGTTACCAGTTGGATTGGCTTTAAGTATGCTGTCATTTAACTACTACTTGAAATCTGTGGATCAAAGGGCTAGGATGGGGCGTGGGGTTCACACACATGTCAACCTCTAAACTTACTTCTCTCAGAAATCCAAGCCAAGGCTGGGGTTTGAGCTTTAAGAGGGAGTAAGAATAAAGCACATTTATTCACTCAGCCGACATTGCTGCCATGAACAGTGCTAGGCCTGTGAGATGAGATGGTGCACGTTTGGTCTACAAAGGGTAGTCCCACAGCTGACAGCTCATGTCATGCCTAGGATAGGACAGGCACTGTTCCAAATGCTTCTCACACAGTAGTTCATTTCATCCCCATGGCAACCCATGTAACCAATAGATTTTATTATCAATCTGCAGGTAAGATAAACTGAGGCACAAACAGGTCAGCTGACTTGTTTGCCCAAAGTCACAATCTGTTTGAGGGCCAATGTAGAGCTAGAAGAGACTTTTCGGTGCCAATTCATGATGGAGGCCTCCGTGCTTCACCTCATATCCCTATCATTTGAAGAAACCTCTGCAGGCTGCAGTGGTCCAAAGGCTTTAAGGAGATGGTAGGACTTGATGGATGGGCATGATTAGAAAACAGAAATGGGGCATTGAGAAGACTGTTTACTGGGTAAGTGCTTAGTAGAAAGCTGATAACCTGAGTTCAAATCTTGACTTATAATTAAAATATGGACATAGGCACAAACACATGTAACTCCAATACTAGGGGAGGGAACAGACACAGGAGAGTCACTGGGGTTTGTTGCCTGCTACCTGAGCTCAAGGCTCAGTGAGAGGCTGTCTCAAGAAAATATAGTAGAGGGAATGATAGAGTATAGAGTGTGTTGTGCACATGTGTGCATACCATTCTCTCTCTCTCTCTTACACACACACACACACACACACACACACACACACACACACACACACACACACACACACACGAAAAAAAACAAACAGAGGGAAAGCCATTATAGGTCGCCGTCCCCCACAGGTTGCAAAAATAAGGTGTGTGGTCAGGAATCACAGGGTGCTGTTGCAGAGGGGTCAAAGGGGTGATGGCCCTGTGATATTGGGTGTCCCTGGAGGAGTTTTCAGTGTGAAATGTGCTTTCATTCTCAGCATGCATTTTAATGCAATGGTACAGGAGCCAGCATTCTGGTGCATCCATTCTCCAGGCACCATTAACTCATTAAACCCACACTTCACTCTCCTCTCTGTTCCTGCTTTCTGCTTAACAGGGTCTGGCATCTTGGATGGATGCTGACCTTTTAGAGAGATTCTTATGCAGATTGTCCCCTTGAAAACATTGCTCAAATGCCACCTCTCTGAAGACTCAGCTGACTGCTCCATGCAAGACTGTCACTCTTGTGTGCACAAGGTTCCTTGTTCATAACTCGAATAGCATTTGACAAATGGGAGCAACACACACACACACACACACACACACACACACACACACACACACACTTGGTTGTCTCACACCAAGACCCTTAAAAAAACTGTTTTCATTATACCGCTAATGCCTCCTGCAGTACCTGGTACATGAGAGATGCTGGGTAAGAATCTTCCAAATAAATGCCTGGATCAGTAATGAATGGCTATCTCCATATTCTATGAAGAATTATCTGGTCCAAAGTTTTATCCCATGTATGAATTCCCACTATCAAACTGAAATAGGGACTGGGGAGATGATGCAGTGGTCAAGAACACTTGATAATACTCCTAATCTGCTTTCCTTTGCTATAATAAACTCCAAAACCAAAAGCAACTTGCATAGGAATGGGTTTATTTGGTTTACATGTCCCAGTCACAGTCCATCATGGAGAGAAACCAGGGTAGGAGTTCAAGCAAAGGCAGGAATGATAAAAGCTGCTTACTGGCTTGCTCAGTTTGCTTTCTTATAAACACAGGGCCATCTGCCCATGGGTGGCACTGTCAACAGTGGATGGCCCTGCCCACACCAATCATTAAGAACTTGATGGAGGAGGCTTTTCAACTGTGGTTCCTTCTTCCTAGATATGTCTAGGTTTGTGCCAAGTTAACAAAACCCAACCAGAACATAGTTCCCTTTTCCAAACTGCTATTCCAATTGTCTGTTATTTATTGCCTTCTAACACCCTTTATTAACCCATAATTCTCTCAAGACAGTGTAAACTGCTGGAGTACAGGTGTCATCTTACTAACGGTCCCTGTCCAGTAAAGGGCACATCCTAAATGTCTAACTCAGGTAAGTACATATTGAGTGGAAGACTGAGGGTCATAGCCACAGCTGGTTGTCTGAATTCTTATTGTGTCTTTCAGCTGAAAGGAAACTCACTAGCTCCTCCCTTTCTTTTTAGAGGACCTTCTAAACATTTCCTTTTATTATAAAAATTCAAACATACAAAAGAGTTCAAAGAATTTTTACATTTAATGCTCATCAGTTAACAAATAGTGTTATCATTCTCAGGTCTGATATGAATTAACATGAGGGATCAGGGTTTGTGTAAGGTATACTGGAGTACAGGTTGATCAGATATGTGCAAGAAATGCCAAGTACAGCAGGATAGACATCATCTTCCTGTATGGAAGGACAATAATTATTATTACTATGATGCGATAGTAATAGTGACTGCATGTGGAGCTCACATTTACTATTCATTGGTCATGTTTTGACAGTCATCACAATGAGTTATGAATCTACCTCACTGAATTGTCACCAGGGTCACAGTTCTCTGTCTTATCCTTGAGAACATCACAGATGACTTTGTCAAGTGCCATGCTGATTGATAAATGTGTTTACTATTTCTACCACACTTCCTTCTTCTACCCGAGTAGTAATGCTTTCATTAAAGAAAGATAAGTTCATCTGTTTGGAGGCTTCTTTGCATACTCATGGTGATTCCTAGCAGTCAACTTCCTTTTTATTATTTTTGGGATAGGGTCTCATTATGGCTCTGGTTTGTCTAGAACTCTCTGTGTAGAATAAGAGGGCCTCAAACTCATAGAAATCTACCTGCCTCTTCCTTCTGAGTGGTGGGATTAAAGTCCTGAGCCACCATAACACATCATCTCTGTTCCCCCCCACACACACACACACGCTTTTATGATATCTTTCTCAGGAAGTCTGCTGTGGGAAAGAGTTGTAAGCCCAATATTCATTCTCCCCTTGTTTACTGACAGCTCCCAACTTGCTCCAGATACCAGTAGATCATATGATCATAGTTATGACCAATCTGGTATAAGAATATTTTTTAATTTAAAAATTCCTTACAATATATTCTGATCATATTCTTTTCCATTCCCCTACTTCTTCTTCCTCCTCACTATCCATTCAATTCCATGCTCTTTCTCTTTCAAACAAACAAACAAAAGCAACAGACCAAAAGAAAACAAAACAAAAACCACACACACAAAATTGGAGTCCATTTTGTGTTGGCCATCTGCTCCTGGGAACAGGGCCTGCCCTGGAGTGTGGTTGATATACCCAGTGTCACTACATTGGAGAAAACAGTTTTTCTCAGAGGGCAGATAACAATTGCAAACACAATCGCTTCTTGGTTAGGAGCATGTCCTTTTGCCCCTTGCCCTTCTCCAGGCTGGGGTTTAGTCTAGCTTGAACTTTTGAAGATCTTATGTATTCTGTCACAGTCCCTGTGAGTTCATATGTGCCTCAGCTCTTTTGTATATGGGAAATGCTTTTTCCTTGGAGTCATTCACCAGCTCTGGCTCTTATAACATTTTCACCTTATCTTCAAGGGAGGAGTTTGATAAAGACATGCCATTTAGGGCTGAGAGCTCCAAGACTTTTCACTGTCTGCTCATTGTCCAGTGGTGGGTGTCTGGGTTAATTACCATCTACTACAAGGAGAAGCTTCTCTGAGGATTGAGAGATATACTGATCTGGGTAGAGCAATATTTCATTATAAGTATGTTTGTTGCTATATTCATTTAGCAGAGTAATAGTATGGGGTTTTCCTCTGGGCCCACGACCTATCTAGTCTCAGATCTTGGTCTCATTAATAGTGTCAAGTGCAGGTTCCATCTCATGGACCAGGCTTTAAATTCAATCAAAAAGTGGCTAGTTACTCCCATATCTTTGTGGCACTACTGTGCCACTATATCTTGCACACAGGTTGCTATTGTAGGCCACAGGGTTCATAGCTGGGTGAGACTGATGATTAATTTTCCCCCTCCGGTAGCATGGAAAGTGGCTTCTAGTACTATGAATGCTAGTCAGCAGGGGTGAAGCCCCTACTTAAGCATCGGTCTGGTTTCTCTGTATTTGATGATATAAGTGTGTATGTGGTGTTATCAGTAATAGAGCTTACCATCAGGTTGTAGAGGTGGGTGTTTAGTGTAGAATTCAACAACAGCACCTCAAAGGGGACCTGGGGGAATAGTTTGTAAAGCATTTGCTATTCAAGCCTCAATCCAAAACGTGTGTAAAAAATCCAGACATGTGGTGTGTGCTTGTAATCTCAGTGGTGGGACAAGTAGAGTCAGGTGGATCCCTGGGCCTGCTTGTCAGCCAGCCTAATCTAATCAGTGAGCCCAATCGATGAAAGACCCTGTTGCAAACAAATGACTGAAAGAGGTAGTGAGATACTGGCCTTGCATCATATGTACCTGCATGCATATGAACATATGCACAATGCACACACATGTGCACACACATAAGGGAACAGAGACCAGAGTTAGCTGACACAAGCAAGTTTGCTTGTGTATTTTCCCTTCCTTTTGCCTGGAACACAAACACAGATGATCGTCATATTGATGTTAAGTGGAAATAAGGGGAAGGCCAAAAGTCTCTCAGTCCTGACATCATTGGGTAATGAAGGCAATGATTGCCTGAAGACTGCTTTTACCAAGAGAAAGCACCTAAGTGGTTCAACTGTTTGGGGGATTCAATTACTAATAGGCAAATGGCATACAATTGTCTTAGAATTCTGGCCAGTATCAACCCAACAGCTTTGTAGTTTGAAGACTCCACCTTCTCCCATGACCTAGAAATGGATATATTTGACAATGTTCTGCTCCCTGATATCACCAAACTCCACTATTGATGGGACAGTGATCTCACTGAACATATATTCATGGAGAAAATCCATTTAGTGTAGGAGATACAGACATGGGCCTAGACAGTTCTCCCCATTTCTTGCTTGTAGTTCCCAAGAATAACAATATGATGCTCTAGAGTATAGCCCAGTAGAAGTCTAGTTGTATTTGTTGCCACCTGATATCCCTCCTTCCACTGCAGCCACAAACCCTGGGCATTGCACATGCCATGCTTCCAGACAGAAGGAAACTGCTCTGCTGATCTTGACAATTTCTGCATGTTTCTACTGGTCTTCAACCTTCCTCATACGACTCCTAATATATATTTGCAGCTCAAATAAATGTATCTAAGATATGAACAAACTAATGAATTCAGTCAGCTGTAGAAACTCAGCTGGGACTGCCTGGTTGCTCAAAGCCACATGCACTGAGCAGTGTTGCTTCTGCTGTGTATACAGTATAGGCTGACTTCTTCAGCGTATTTGGGTAGCAACACTGGGGAGCCTGAGCAGGACCTGGAAAACCATCCACTAGAGAATTGGGCGCCTCACTTTGTTATCATTTAGGCCAGCCAGGTATCCATATTCTTTGCCAGGCTAAGCCCAAATTCCTTCCCAATCTTTCTCTTGGAGCTGAGAATGATCCCATCCGACCCAATCTCAACTCAATCAAAAACTCATGGAATGATCGGAACAGGGATTCTCTGTATCTCATTTCAGAAAGGATTTCAGACTAAGCTCATTGTAGTGTGAAACAGAAGAGGGACCAGCAGACTTTTTCAGATCAGAGGGTTGTAAGCTCTGAAGGTTATGTGGTGGCAGTGATCTCAGCCCTGTCCACGTAAAATGTGTTGTGGGATATGTATACACTGTGTAAAGATGGATTGCTGTAATTGATCTAATAAAAAGCTGAACAGCCAATAGCTAGGTAGGAGGTATAGGCATGACTTTCACAAAGAGAGAAAACTCTGGGAAGAAGAAAAGTGGGGTTGCCAGCCAGACACAGAGGAAGCAGGATGGGCTGTATGGAGATGAGGTAATGAGCCACGTGCCAGGATGTAGATTTAAAAAATATAGGTTAATTTAAGTTATAAGTCTGGTTAGGAACAAGCCTAAGCTAAGGCTGAGCATTCATAATTAACAATAAGTCTCTGTGTTATTATTTGTGAGCTGGCTGTCCCAATGAGAAAGTACTGCTACGTAAGGCATCCAATGTGGAGGTTCGAATATCCACATAGGGCCTGAGAAAGTGGGTCTCTCACACAGTAGGCTCAGCATACAGAGGTGTGGCTCTTTTAAGAGGCCCTGCTGGCACTTGAGCAGTCAACATTTGGTACAAATTCCTGCTGTAGACAGACGCAACAAATTCTCAGAGCCAGGGTGGGGGAATACTGCTCAGGGGCTAGGTACTAGTCTGCATAAGGCTAGGCTCTTGTGGAACCAAGGGGGTGGAGCCAGCCATTAGCACTACTCTGTGATGGTAGTCTAGTAGTTTTAGGTTTGTCTCCCATGGTCAGAATGCTGAAAACAAGAGGCTGCAGACATGCAAAGTGCCAGGTCCAGAAGAAGAAAAAAACACTCTAAAAAAGTTCAATATGTTTTAAAAAGGTACTTAGGTGGTGAAAGAAAAAAAGAAAATGGATATAAGCAGTCATAAATATTGTTTTAAAATAATAAAGTCTTTAAAGAGAGAGTATAATAATATTAAAAGAGTAAACCATGTAAGGATGAAAATATTATAACATAGGGAGTTTGAACCTTTTATGGTGCTTTGTTCATTTTGAAGTTTTTAAATGTTAATGAACAGAGAATAGCAGTTGAAAAGAGAGAGATGTCAGATTATGAAAAGAACTGCTAAATTAAACCAGCCTATATACGTTAGAGATAGATGTCTTGGCTTCAGAATGGAAGTCAGGAAATGTGTTGCATTGGGGGAGAGGTGCTTTTGTTTTCACAGGAGTCAAAAAACTATAGATTACCTTGAAATTAATAAAGATCAGATTTCATTGGGGGGGAGACCTCTTGAGGATCTTGGCTACAGATATGAGGGAGGAAACCAAGAAAGACTACAGAACAGATGATATATATGCTGACCCCTCTGCATGGGATAGCTCTGAGACTGGATGAAACGTGATAAAACTTATTTGCCACAGAATACTAATGAATTACTATTATATGTCATCCTTTATATGTCATGGATAGAGGTTTGGTTATATATCGAGTTATAAAGCTGACAGATACCTTTTACCCACTCAAACATATAACAGAAAATCATCTTTAGCTGACTTGTACATATCACATATTCCATACTTATGTTACCTTTAAATGTTTGTGTGTTTTCAGAACAAAAGGACCAGACACCAATAAAGACAAGTAACCCAAATGATCCAGCCTCTCAGAGTGCCTCTGTTGCAGTTTCCTCAAAATTCTGCATCCAGAATAACTTCAAAGCTGCTTGCTGAGATGGTTCAACCTCACAGACTACTCCAGCCAAGACTTCAGATAAACTCTATGCTTTCCCATCACAGAGACACTAAACAAAAAATATTTCAGCTGGCTCTCCCAGGACTTGATCATCATCCCAATGTCCTCAGGGTCCTCTAAAGATGCCGTTCCCTGCAGACAACATCCACATTCACAAGAGGTGGGGTGGGTGGTTTCTGGTCATTCAGTGGATGTTTGTCATTTTGCGGGGGCGGGGGGGGGCATTATTTGCAAGTTATTGGCCATGGTAAAGAAAACTAAACTAAAGAGGTTCGATTCAAGGATCTCTTTCTGAAAAGAAAATGGGGTTATAGAAATGATAAGATAAAAGGGTAGATTATTGGATCTACCTTTAAACTAAAAAACTATTATTCTCAAATATTTTACATTGGCATGGATTTTTGTATATGATACAAATTTAAGGTTGTTTTTCTATACTGTATAAATGTTTCCACTCTTATTTAACAAATAGGCAGCTCATTTAACATTGTAATGTAAATTCCTCATTCTTGAAAATTATTATTACAAACTATTTAGGACAATTAAAATAAATACAGGTTAGTAGTTAATCATCTAATGATCAAATTTATGGCCATGTTAAGTATGCTTTCAAAGTCAAACAAATATATATGACTTACATAATATGCCATTTAAGATATTGTAGTAACATGAGGTTTTGAATGACAGTGAGACACATCTGCACATGGCAGTACAAATTTAATTCAAACAAGGATGAGGGGCATAGAAGAACCTCCATATGGAGTTTCCTTTCATTGTGGCAAAGTTAGCCATTTGGGCAAGAAATTGCCCTTGTCTTGACTGTGGACAGTATGCTGTCCAAATTGGATAAGCAGGACACAAAAGAAGGCAACTGCCAAACTTTGCCAAGACAAGGTAGGACAGTCTGCTCCATAGAAAAGTCTGTCAGATATTAATGGACCCTGTCCCAGATGCCCTGTCTAACCCAAGATCCCCCTGACTCTGGGCAACAGCAGGATATGAGACGGAGAGGCGGGAAAATAGAGGAATGGATCAGTATGTGCATGGTGGAGAAGAGTGGAACCAGAGACACAAGGGTAATGACAGGTGTGGAAGAAGGCTGCAGTGGATGCAGGGCATGCCATAGACTAGTAAGACTTGCAAGGTACCATTCACTAGCCTGGAGCTCGCACAGGCTCTGCCCCTGAACATGTTGCCCAGCCCCATGAGCTCCTGGCTCAGCAATGAAAGGATGTCTGTGATGGAGAAGCAGTTAATTTTCTGAATTGATTCTCCTCAAACAAAAGACCTCCATGGTCCATGCTGATGTCCGTGATCTGTGCTCTATCCAGGGGATGTGATGTGTCTGTGGTCCACGCTGCTGCCCAGACCTGTCGATGCCTGTGGTCCATGTGGATGTTTGCAGTCTATGTTACCACTGGAGGCCATGTTGGCACCTGTTATCTGTGCTGCCAATGGAGGCCATGTGGATGTCTGTGGTTCGGGGGTGGGGTGGGGGTGTGATTTCTATGGATCCTATTGTCACTAACCATATTGATGTTTGTGGTCTGTTTTGATGCCAAAGGACAAATGGATGTCCATGGCCTGGGCTGCCACCAGAGGCCACATTGATACCCATTGTTTGTGCTCCTGCCTGAGGCTATGTTGGTGTCCATGCTGCTACCGAAGTCATGATGGTGTCCATGATCTGTGCTGCAGCCAAAGCCATGTTGATATCTGAGAGCCAGGCTGCCATGTTGGTGTCTGTGGCCTGTGCTCCCTCCAATGGCCATGATGGTGTCCATAGTCCATGCTGTGGCTGAAGGCTGTGTTGATGTCCATGGTCTGTGCTGCCATCAAAGACCCATGCTGAGGTCTGGTCCATGCTGTCACCAGAAACCGTGTGGAAGTCCATGATCAGTACTACCACTGATGGTAAAGGAAGCTTCTTTTTCAGTGGTATTGATAACTGCAGACCCTCATCGAGGGTCTACGTCTCCATCGAGAATGAGAGACGTAGAAAGGCTTCTTGACAATGTACCAGCCCCCAAAGAAACTATCTAGACAGGAAGTCATTGAAGAGGACTCTTAAAAACTTTGATAGGGATGCTGAAATGTAGCTCTTTATAGTTGACAGTTTCTGGTGAGGGTAGGAGTGGGGAAGGAATCAGTTTTCTTTAAGGACTGGTCAAACTGGGGGCTTGACCATGTTCCAGTGAGCGTATAGGCAAACAAATTGGACTTGGTATATTTTTTTCTTTCCGTTTTCCTTGAATGAGGACACAAGGGAAGGGAGGGTGCACCTGGGAAGACTGGGAAATGAGAGCAATCAGGGTACATTATGTGAAATTCCCAAATAATCAATAAAAATATTATGTTGGGGAAAAGTTTAAAGGAAAACTGCTCTTAGATTCTGAGGTGGAAGAGCAGGATACAGTTTCCTGACCCCTGACACATAGACTTGGTCTCAAACACCTGAGTTCCTTTCTGTAAATCTATGGAATGAACCTGTGGGTATTGGAAGTGACAATAGAAAGCTGTCATGACCTCATATTAGCTGTCTCTTCATGGTCTCATCAATCACTCAGCTTTTGACTTGTCTAAATCCAGCCAGGTACTCTTCCATACCCAGGGTTGGCACAAACTAACCAAGTCAAGCCAGCCAGATGGAACAATGTGAGACAACACATGTGTGCACAGGGTGTCATTGAGACAGCAAGGTGACAACTTAAAGTAGTAAGGCTAACATGGAGATGACAGTGGTGCTCAGAGGCTCTGGAAAAGGAAGGAGAGTTTGGAAACATCTGTGTGAAGAATGGCATAGGAATTGGGCAGAGAGAAAAAATTTGTAGGTAACATTGAAGGTCTGAATACTACCAGCAAGTTTTAGCATCTTCTAGGTATATTAGTTTGGTTGTCATTGGCAACAAGTTATAGAATATCCTCTTGATGCAGTTTAGGCATCAAGTTCACTAGACTGTGAGAGACATAAGTGCAGGGCATCTGTCCATCTTGCCTGTTGGCCCAACTTGTTCCCAGGGCAGTAGCATGTACACGAAGGCATCCAATCAGTATATGTTGAACAAACAAGTAATTGATGTCTCATAGGGTGAATGGGCTCTGGGATTAGTTAATCCAATGGCTCATTGATATCATTAAGGATTCAGGTTCAGTCCATCTTTTGGTGATTTAATTGTCTTCTTCACATTTGTCTTCTATGGCTATCCTAGTGTAGCTGCTATAGCTCTGGCCATTCTAACCAGAGAGAGAAGAAACCTTTTCAGAAACTCCAGCAAACTTTTCCTAAGTCCTAGTCATCAGAAATGCATCACACACTGTGTCTAAGTTAATTGTGGTGAAAGGACTTGGGAGACTATGATTAGGTTAGATCTGGGTTCTGGCTAGATGTGATTGTGTGCTCTATCCTTTCCCCACCTCAAATGACATTACTATGTCCTAAGACATACTTTTATCACAATTGAGGAACAGGGGTAACAATGGCATCTAGTAGGTAGATAGAGGGCAGGGACCATTCCACAATGTACAGGGTGGCATATCCCACAAGGACAAAACATCTAATCCAAAATACAAGAAATATTTAACCCAAAATATAAACAGCACTGAGGCTAAGAAGCCCTGGTTTAGTCCAATCAGAAAGAAGTCCCTTGGAGCTGAAGTGAGGACCATGCAGCCAAGAAAGAGCATATATATCTGTGAGAAAATGGGGGGCTATGCCACAGGAGCTCATGCAAAACAGATTGGAAGTGGGGGATAAATTTTGGCCAGGTGATACCCTGTGGCCTTTCTAGAAGGATTGACTGGATTTTTATGGTTTAGCAGAGGACCCAAAAGTCTTTACAATTGTTTTTTCCTTTTTAGGAAGGCTGAACAAATAATTCCTGCTTTCTGTAAACAAAATAAAGACTTCTTGTCTCTTGGGATGAAATAAAAATTATAGCCTGCTGGCCATTCACCAGCCAATAACTACTCATGTGAAAAAGTTGAGGAAAATTGGATGCCTCGTGATTGTGCTGTTACCAGGGGGGCCAGAGACTTGCAGAGACCGCGTCAGATACTTCCACGTGCTGCTCCATGCAGGCTTTCACCTACCCAGCATGCAATGCTGTGTCTGCTTTGTAGATGAGGGAGTTGGCCACACGGCATCCACTTGTGAGGGAGAGAGCTGGGATTCTCTGCCATATTTTTCTGGTTAATGTGTGTGAATTTGTGTGCACATGCATATGGAAGGCAGAAGTCAGCTCAGCTCTACCTTATTTTTTGAAATGTGAATTCCCACTGAACCTGATGACTCCAAGTTCATCTAGACTGTCTGCCTACAAAGCCCAGATCTGCCTTTCTCCATCTTCCCAGCATTAGGATTACAAGGTTGTGTTATTTTGCCCAGCTTTTAAAAATGTGGGTTTTGAGATTGAACTCAGGTCCTCATCCTTATGCAACAAGCACTTTACTGATTGAGCCATCTCCCCAGACTCATCCTTTCTGAGGTTTGGTAAGACAGAGATCCAGCATTTTCAGAAGGGCCATGGCTAGAGTGGACTCTGGTAGCAACTGGAGGACTCTGGGTATCTCGTCTAACTCCAGAATCTTCCAAAAGCTGTGGGCTAGGTCAGAACCCTCAGGAGAAAAGAACTCTTGTCAGAGACCTGCCCTTTCTATGGCTTGCAAGGCCCATGATAACCTCCCAACCTGAAACTCTGTGAATTAAATTTCTTTTTCTGGAGACCATTCCTCCCCTTTCCTCCATTGGACAGACCAGGCATTTTGTCACTTCTACTTCGGAGACTGATGGGAACAAAAAGGATAATCGGGTGTGATGGAAAATCAAGGCAGACATGTTTTGAGGTATTCCTGGAAGATGATATTGAGTCACCAGAGAAAGTCTACCTGCACCCTGGAAAGCCCTTTTTACTATCTAGAATTAGAATGCAGCCATGTGTCCTGGCATGCATGCTGAGGGAGAGGGCAGTAGACTTAGCTGTCTAAACAGAAAGCGGTTCACAGGCTTTTCTCACTTATCTTTGAGCAAAGTGGTGATTGTTAGCTCCTACCCAGGGGTGTCATAGAGCCTGTACCCTGTACCCCCTCTTTCTTCACTCTAACCCTTCTATTTGCTTTGGGACAACAGCTTATGGTAGGTAGGTTTGAGACACAGTCTTTTTTTTTTTTTTCAAATACATCCTTTTAATGACTTTTTCATTACAAAACTAATTTAGGCCCATTCTTCATAGCTAAAAATACATAGAAAAGGTTAAAATTCCTTTAGTCACACAAATTAATATTTTTTGATTCACAGGTATAGACCAAAATTGGTAAAGAAAATCCATCTGACACAACGTGGCTGTGAGCTAATGTGACAAATGCTCTTGAGTCAGCGGTGCTTTGTATGCAGTCACTCTCTTACTCTCATGCAGAATTCCTTCTAGATCTCTGGGTGTCCTGGAGTCCACAGCTGTTCTTCAGGAAACTTCATATGATGCTCTAATTCATTCTGTTTTTTTTTCTTTTCAGATTTTTAAAATTTGAATTAGAAACAAGATTGTTTTACATGACAATCTCAGTTCCCTTCTCCCTCCCATCCTCCCCTACTACCCCCCCAACTAAAACCCTACCTATCATATATCCTTTCTTCTATTCTTCCCCTGACTCAACCTTTCTGCCCCCTCATGACCTCTGCATCCCTCCTCTTCATCCCTTCTCATTCTCATAGCTCCCTCCCCCCTCTTCCTGTGCTCTCAATTTGCTCAGGGGATCTTGACCCTTTCCCCTTCTCCAAGGGACCATGTATGTCTCTCTTAGGGTCCTCCTTGTTTACTATCTTCTCTGGCAGTTAAAGTTTTTTTTTCTTTTTTTGGTTTTTCGAGACAGGGTTTCTCTGTGTAGCTTTGGAGCCTATCCTGGCACTCGCTCTGGAGACCAGGCTGGCCTTGAACTCACAGAGATTCGCCTGCCTCTGCCTCCCGAGTGCTGGAATTAAAGGCGTGCGTTCAAACAGGATGTGCAACAATGTAGGGCTCGTTGGTTAATTCCTTTGTATTAAGTAAGCTATTTGCATTACACCAAAGCACATCTTCTACTAGAGCATTTTCCTTATGATTCTATATTGATTATTTTTGCTAAGCAACTAAATACCAACACTATGATCATCCATGGTGATTATTTTAAATAACAGTGCGTTCTAAGGGACAAATAAGGCTGGGTTTAGCTGGGTGGGACATATGTTAATCTTGCCTTGACTCATTTATGTGGCCAAGTTTATATATCCACTTTCTGTGACCAGATGCCTTGGCCATGATTTGGTTATGGTTTCACTCATCCATTGGCACTGTCTGTGAGTGAGGCATGCATTTCTGGAAGGTCAGCCTGGGCATGAGGCAGGTGGGTTCCAAAAACAGCAAGAGGAAAGGCAAGCACCACGTGCAGCTCAAGTAACTGCTGCCTCCTCTTCACTGATGCCCCACTGACCCACAGAAGTTGCATGGAGACAATGAGGGAGGAGGTAGCAGGGTGGCCATAAGGGAAGCATATGCCACTGGGGCTGTTCCTGTCATGATTTGTCATCAGCCTTTTCTTCCTGGAAACCTATCCCTTCTCCTCAATGAGTCTCCCAGAAGTAGACCCATGACTCACCCCTTATACACCTGTGATGATCAATCTACATTGTCAGCTTGAATGGATTTCTAGTCACCACAGAAACACACCTTTGGGTGTGTTTCCAGAAAGATTCCACCGAGGGGGAAGACCCACCCTGAATATGAGGGAACTGCCCAGTAGGATATGATCATGGACTGAGTAAAAAGGAGAAAGTGAACTCTCTCTCTCTCTCTCTCTCTCTCTCTCTCTCTCTCTCTCTCTCTGACTATGGATGCAACATGACCAGGTGCCTCCTGCTCCTGTTGCTCTGTCTTCCCCCACCACGATGGATTAGAACGCTTTTTACACTATTAACCAAAGCAAACCCTTCTCCCTCACGTTGCTTCCTGTAGGGTATTTTGTTAGTAAGAAGAAAATTAGCTAATGCCACATCTTAACAAAAACTCAGTCTGATAGAACTCAGTCTGACCACCTGGGGGCCTCCTACCCCTCTTACTGGATGGTAAAAATGGAAACTTAATTTTTAATCACATCAGCCTGGAGTCTGATCTAAGTCCCATGGTGGGGGAAGTGCTATTTGCTCTGGGTTGTCCTTGCTCCATGATGGCCTGTAAGGATGCACTGTCTCTTCAGTGGGTACCACACAGGTCCCTTGAAGTCTGGCCTTCTCTCAGCTCTTTTTGAATCCCTCCGAAATGTACTCAATTATTCTGCTACTCTTGCTCACCAGTGGACTGTGGCAAATCTCTGGTACGGAGCTGGCTAAAACCCTCTCCATACAATCTGCTGTCATTTTGGTTCCATCCAGAAGACCAGAGCCAAGTCTCCCATACTCTTAGATTCCCCACGTCCATCTGAATAATCTTTCCATCTGATCCAAGCCCTGTATATGCATAAACCATGCCCCTTCCTGGGAGAGCCACAGGGCCTGTGTCTGCAGCCTTCCATCTGACTGTATCCCACCACCCTGAAGAGGTAAACGGAGCCTGCATCTTTGCATCTTGTTTATCCCCAATTTTATTTAAACTCACAGTCTTTTCTATTGCCTTGGAAGGCAAACCAAAGCCAGAAAAGGGTTTGCTTTCTCCCTTCTTTTAATCCCTTCCCCACTGAAAACCGCAGTTTCACAATGGTCTAATTGAGAATGGAGGAAACATTATGTTTATGTTTCAAACTATTCTTCCATTTGCTTCCTGTTGTCATGCATGAGGTCCAGAACCCACCAGCCTGTCCTCCACCAAGCAGGCCCTTAGAATCTTTGCTTCTGCCATCCTAAGATGTATCTTACTGGGTTGCATATAGATATTTATTCAGAAGAATATGTTGGAACTGGGGGAGTGAGATTCGTTTTCTTGGATAGCAGACAGCCATTTTTCAAAAAGCCCGGGACCTTATTTACAGGGTCCCTTCTGGGCAATGGTGACAAGAGTCCATGAGATGGTTCTCCCCTATTATCTCATCACAGTAGCACCATTCTAAGACTTTTTATGGTTTTCTGTTGCTGCATAACAAATTTCTATGAATGTTGCTTCTTAAAAGAGTGATATGCCAGGGATAAATACTGATCCACTGCCAGGGGCCCCATAGACTGCCGAGGCCTCCTCATTGGGCCCTGCCTAGGATGATATGACAGACTTTAGGGAACACCCATGGAGGGCCTTACCCTCCCTGGGGAGCAGAGGGGGGATAAGGTTATGGGGGGCTGGTGAGGGGTTGGGGGAGGGGAGGGAGAGGGAGAAGGGATTGACATGTGAAGCAGGCTTGTTTCTAATTTGAACTAATAAAAAATAGTTTCTTGGAAAAAAAAAAACAGTGTTCATTTGTGATCTGAAGGATTGCTTGATGCTAGGTCCCCTGCTCAGATCCAGTTAAGGTGATGACCTTGACTTTGGACCCAGGTTCTTATCCAAGTGTACATGGTTGTTGGTTGCAGTTGTTTCCTCACAGCTGTAGCCTGTGGTGGCTGGCTCTGGCAACGCTTTCCAGGAAGGGCCTACGCTTTTCTTTAAGGTTTTGCTTCATGTCAACTTACCCAAGATCATGTCCTATATGATAAGCTCAAAATCTATTCAAATGGGGGTTAATGAAAGCTGCAAAAATCCCTTCCCTTTTGTTATCTCATTAGGGGAAAACACACAGTCACATTCCCAAGACCTGCCTGAAGTGGAGGTAGGGTAGAGATTACAAGGGACCTCCATGATGAGGGGCAGCAATCTTGGAGGCTGGACTTGAAATTATCCACCACACACAGTACAGCTTGCTCTGGGCCAGGCACTATGCCCAAGACTTCATGGTGAGCAGAGTCACCGTGAAGATGACCAACTGAACTCCATCTATGCGTGGGGTCATTGTCACAAATGGCTATCTGTCTCCTGCTTTAATCACTTGGTGTTCTGTTTTATGCTGTGATACAAGGCAGCTTTTTTTAACTGTCAGAGGGGCTTTGTTGTACCAGGGAGACATCAAGTCCTGAAACAGGCCTAGAAGCCCTTGTTAGAACACAGACGTTCATTGCAGAGATGGGGCTAAGGGCTCTGGCCAATTATTGAGTGGCAAAGGTAGCACTTATTGAACAAGTGTGAGACACTAGACTAGATATTTTTATGGGGATTCTGCTTTTACAGTTATAGTGTTCCCAAAAGACAGTCTTATCCTACTTTTGAAGATGAGGAATCTGGAGCTAAGAAAGTTTATATATCTTGCTTGAAGCTGTAGAGCCAGGAAATGGTGTAAGTGGGTCTTGAACCAAGACTGTCAGAGCAAACAAAATACCTTCCTGTAATAGGTGTGCGTGGACTGTGGTGTTGGTATGACACACAGAACAATGAGCTTTGGTGCTCCCCATAGACCAATCTCTCCTGGTTTGAGGATGCAATCCAAGCAGCCACAGAAACTATAAGCTGGTCCTTCATATTCAGCATCCAGAAACAGAACCAGCAGTGTGAGTAGAAAAAGAATGTGACTTGGTGGGTGGGGGATCAGCCCCAGTATTCCACTTAGTATTCCACTTAGCCTCAAGAAGAGCAACCCCACCCTTGACAATGTGAATCTCTCAACCCATCCTCCCCCCACAGCCTCAGCAACACCAGACACTCCCACAGTGCGGCCATCGCCTTTGTTTAAGAGTCACTGACAAGACTCCCATTCAGCGCATCTTCCTTCGAGAGGATGTCCTGACAGCTTTACTACTGTGGCTTCTTTATGGGGTCAGGAAAGAGTGAGGGACAGGGGAAAAGCAATAGCAGGCAGTGGGCAGAGCCTGAGAATGCTTAACCCTGCACTCTGTGACCTCCTTCCCCAGCCCTCCCTGCCCAGGCAAAGCTCACAGGACTTAGATTTAAAAGTGTGCACTCCACGACCTGGAGGCCATCAAGAATGGAGTTGACCAGGTCCAGGGGGACTTCAGGGAAAGGTCATGACCATGGATTTATTTGCTCGGGGCCTCCAGGCTGCTGGGAAGAGAGTGGGATCAGGGTTGGGAGATGAAGAGTGAAGGAGTGCTGTGCCTGTTTCCTCCAGATGTGGTACTCTGAAAGCAGGAGGGCTGCTACGGAAAGCCTGCATCCCTCAGGCTGGAGGGATGGACTATCTAGGTCACTAAGAGGAGATGGGGAGAATGTGAATCATAGTAATGAAGTCAGCTGTTCAGCCGTGAACAGAGAGTAAGCAGGCAGCTGCTACCAAGGAAGCGGCGTGTCCCTGTCCATAGTGAGAAAGGGTCCCCTCTGTAGACACAATACCTGGGTGCTACAGTAAGGAATGAAGCCCTGCCTCAGAGATGGCATCCCAGCTAGCCCCAGGGGAGAGAAATCAGATTGACAGTGAGGGAAGAGTAAATAGTAACATACAACCTCTATCTAAGTGGAACACTCATGGAAACAAAGGACTCTCCCTCAGGGCATTATGATAAATTCCCAAGCAGCACTAAGGCTGTGTGTCCAGTGAGTAAATGACCTCAATGGAATTGCCCCTTTGTGGCCATTATTATCGGGTGACAATCCCCTGCTCAAGGGCTATCCATGCCTACACTGGCACTGGAAAATGGGGCCACCTCCCTGTGCGTGTACATTTTCTCATACAAACTAAATTAGGCTTAAATTAGCACCATTTCTACTTCAATTTGCCCTTCTTCGCTATTAGTGAGGTTAAGTGCCAGTTTTCCAAATTTGTGGACCCTTTTCCTCTCATATCCCCATTGGGGCAGACCTATAACTACATCATTAAACTGAACAGTGCCCTTGAGATACTAATAATAACAAAGAAAAAAAGAAAGGAAAAACTAGAGTTAGAGATGGTACAAAATATAGTCTGGGGTCCAGCCCCTCTCCATCTGTAGAACAAGAGTGTGGGGTTGGAGAGACAGCTCAGAAGCTAAGAGTACTTTCGGCTTCTGTACAGAGAACTCCAACTGGGTTCCCATCACCTATGTGGTGGCTTACAGCCTTCCATAACTCTGGTTCCAGGGGGACCTAGCACCATCATCTGGCTCTATTAGGCACTGCATGCACATGGCACTCAAACATGCAGGCAAAAAACATACATATAACATAAAATAAATATAAAAAAGAGAATCTACATGACTTAATCTTAACTGTGAAACAGAGAGATACTAACAGTTCCCGATTCAAAGGATTGAGTCCTATTAAAAGTATTAAGTGAACTAATATATGAAAACCATCCAGTTTAGTGCTTAGTAATAGTTATTATAAACACAGGCTAATGTAATTATGCTTTCCAGTGCAACTGTAACATCCTTAGAGTTGCTTTTATTTGTAGAGTCCAAGCACTAGCCTAGACAGTGTCTGTAGGTATTCATCATATGAATGAAATATGGAAGGAGTGAATGGAGTAGACTTTCTGAAATCGGTACTGTGTGAGTCCTAGACAACAGTGAACACTCACAGATCATGTTTTCTTACTAAGCCAGGTTGTCAGTAACTGGCTAGGAGAATGCAACGTAAGACTTCAGCACAGTGCCTCCAGGCAGAAGCTGATGTGGTAGCGACTGTGACAACAATTAATATTCAGTGACTGTTACTATGACAGGCCATGTGCTAAGACTTCACACACACACTCACACACACACACACACACACACACACACACACACACACACACACACACACACTCGAACACACAGCCTTTAAATCCTTACATACTGTTATGAGTAGGTGACATACCCTACATAAGACAATATAATTTAGATAAGACAGCATGGCTTATGCTACACCCCTATAAAAGAGAGAATTCAAGTTGAGATTCAATACTCTTCAACTTTCATAGGCTGCTAATTTATCTGCCTCATTTTAGAAATTATTATAATATTCTGTTCCATCTCTTTTCCCCCCATTTTCCATATGGCATTATCATTGGCCATGGCCATGTGTATTCCTCTCTAAGCTGAAATTCTGGAGCTAACTCTTGTCCATTTTTCCATAGTACTTTCTTGTATTCCTAATGGTTACTATAATGAAATATATCAATTTCTGTAATGACTATTATAAATATCCCCAGCTCCATCCCTTTAATGAATGTATGTGCTCCTCCTAGCGTATTATTGTATTCCCCCCCCTTGTTGAATGTACATGCTTCTCCTAGAATACTTCCTTATGTCTGTACTAACTCTTTGTACAGCCAAGGTCCCAGGCTCTTGTTCTAACATGCTTTGTTTCCATCTTGAACCCATAACCACTGTCATCAGCAACAGCTGAGCCAGGAGCAGCAGTGTGTATTTGCTCAGTATCACCATCCCATTTCCCTCTCTTATGATTACACAACACAGCTTGGACCATATGCCTAATGTCTGTGGCCAGAGCTGCAAAGCTGACCCTGAGGATAGTTGAGATACCTTTCACATCTCTCTTGCCTCTATTGCAATGACATTCCCCTGGGAGGACATATTCATTCTGATTACTACATTGCAATTAGACACAGGGATTACATAACCTTACTAGTGTATGGTGGACTCCATCTCACCAGCTACTCCTGGGTGGCAGCTTAGTGCAAGTCCCTGGGATAGCAGTGATTCCAGCAACCCTGTCCTTGTTCCAGAGTACTCTCATCCATCTGATCCATGTTTAAATAAGCTCAAGTTCACTGTGGTAATAGTCTTCCTTTTATATATAATTATACTTTACATGTAGCTTTTTATTTTTTAAAAATCCACCCGAGAGCTCTACCATCTGTGTGGATTATCTCTTAGTGCTTAGCAAGGTGCCTTGGACCTGAAGGCAATTAGTGAAAACTCTCTGATGACACTGAAGTTCCCAAGCCCTTTCTTTCATCCATCCTAGTTAGTGTCTTAATGTGATAATAGTTTGATTGATTTTTATGTGAGTCTTAATCACCCATCAGACGTTCAACCTGAAATTCAATTTGGGCTTCCCCAACCAAATGACCTTGGCCAAGTTGCATTTCCTCTCTGCACCCCAGTCTCCTCACCTGTTAAAGCAGGTTAATAAAGGGCTTAATGCAATAATTCAATTAGGTAGAAGCCCAGGTTAAAAGGTTATGCATACTCATAAAATTCTACTTAGTCACTTATTTTTTTCTTTCAGCATGTATTATAGTCCGGATACTGTGCCAGACTTTAGAACTATCAGGAGACTAACATGTGGTCCCTGTCCCACTTTAATCTGCAAATGGGTGGGCAGAAACACATGCAAACGCATGCTAGCAATGCATTTAGATCCCTAAGAGTCATTTGGGGAGATAAGGAATAAATATTTATTGAATTTGACAATTCAAGTTGGCTGGATCCTTACGGGGCCAATGTGGTGTATCTGCCCGCCCAGCTGCATACTTTGGACTTGGCCTTCATGGCCTGGTTCCCTGGATGTCTGGCTTTCCTGAAATAAGTACCAGGAAGCTAATCTGAATCCTCTTACCTTTGGAGCAACTGTGCCCTCAAGAACAGCTGAGAATGCTGATGATGGCTTAATGTATTCCGAAGCCATCCACCAAATCTGGGCCTGGATAAATATGCAAAGAGCAGTACCCTATTGACCCTTCCCCTGAATGCTTTCCCAGCCCTGTTGTCTCCTGCTGCCCAGTAACTCGTTGCCGTGGGAGACAAGTGTACTTAGTGTGATAAGTCACACTACACCCTGGGCCTCTCCAGCCCTATGTTAGGCTGGCCTTGGTGCTATGCCAAAGCCTCAACTTTTTGAGGACAGAATGCCTTTATGTTTAAATGCATCACACATCTGTGAGACACTTCTTTAAATAACCCTATTGCCCTTCTCCTCCTCACAGGAGCCCACTAAGGTGTGAATGCTGCCCAAATGAAACCTTCAATGATGTCTAGATTGATTCCTTTCCTGTCACCCCCGTCTTTTGAGTGTCAGGGCCAGATGGGCCCTTTCCTATTGAGGTAAGAGATGTTAGTAGTGTATAAATCACCCCTACACAAGGCCTCTTAGTAGCACTGGAGGTGGAAGGAGAGATAAGCAGAACTGGATCTTAAGTCTTGAGTTGTCAGTGTCATTGGCTGGAATTCGGGTCAAAAGTGGCGAACAGGTTGCTCAGAAAAATGGGAATCAATCTACCTCAAGATCCAGCCATTCCTCTCTTGGGTATATACCCAAATACTGCTTGTCCTTACAACAAGGACATATGTTCAACCATGTTCATAGCAGCATTGTTTGTAATAGCCAGAACCTGGAAACAACCTAGATGCCCCTCAACTGAAGAATGGAAAGAGAAAATGTGGTACATTTATACAATGGAGTACTACTCAGCAGAAAAAAGCAATGGAATCTTGAAATTCGCAGGCAAATGGATGGAACTAGAAGAAACCATCCTGAGTGAGGTAACCCAATCACAAAAAGACAAACATGGTATGTACTCACTCATATATGATTTTTAGACATAGAGCAAAGGTTTACCAGCCTATAATCCTCTACCCCAAGGAAACTAGAAATCATGAATGACTCTAAGGGATAAATGGACCCCAGGAATGGGAAATGGCATGAACTCCCGAGCTAATTGAGAGCATGAGGGTAGGGAAGTGGGTGCTGCCACAATAAGAGCACAAGATGAAGAGTAGAGGAGAAGAAATGGAGGAGCAGATATATTGAGTTGGGGGAAGAATAGAGGAGAGAGAGCAGGATGAGAGATACCATATCAGAGGGAGTCACTATAGGTCCGAGAAGAGATCTGGAACTAGGAAGATCTCCAGAGACCTATAAGGATGACACGATCTGACAGTCTGGGCAGTGGAGGAGAAGTTGGCCTAGAAACCCTTCCCCTAGAATGAGATTGATGAATACCCTCTATGCTATTCTAGAGTCCTCATCCAGTGGCTGATGAGAGCAGAGACAGACATCCACAGAAATACACTGAGCTGAAATCTGGAACTCAGTTGAAGAGAGGGAGGAATGAAGAACGAAGGGGTCTGTACCTGGTTGGAGAAACCCACAGAAACAGTTGGCCTGAAAAAGGGAAAGCATATCGACCCCAGATGCTCTTTGGGAGGACAGTACAGGACTAATCCAGCCCCCTGATCATGGATGCCAATGGGGAGGCCCCTGCACTCCTGGGAGCCTCTGGAGGTGGACTGGCGTTTTGCCCTGGTGGGTGGGAGGGACTTCGAGAGCCCATCCCACTTGAAGGGATTCGCTCTGTCTCTGAACACATGGGGAGGGGCCTAGGCCCAGCACAGGAAGATTTGGTGGACTTGGTGGAGCCCTGGTTGGGGGCCCTACCCTGCCTGGGGAGTGGCGGGTGGATGGGGTGGGGGGTAGGTTGGAGGTGGGGGAGAAGGAATGGGGGTGGGAGGAGGGAGAGGGAGAGGGAAAGTACATGTGAAAATATTAATAATTTAATAAAAAAAAGAAAAAGAAAAAAAAATAAATAAAACTACTGAAAAAAAAAAGTGGCGAACAGACTTAGCATTTCTGCAGCTTAGTCTGAATTCCTTCTCCCTTTCCAGCAGAGACAAATGGCAACATTTGGCAGCCTTAAAATATATCACATGCCCTTGTGATGTTTTGTTTACAGAGTTTATTTACGATAATAGTGGTTAATGTTTACTGAACACTAAACATGCCATCCATTTATTTCATTTAATCAGTCTAGAAGTCTTATGAAAAGGAACTTGGATTAGCCCCTCTTGACAGACTAGGCAGCTGAGGTGAGGGAAGCATGATTCATTTGCCCAGGGTCACATGGTTAAGCGGAGGAGGCAGCATTAAAACCCAGATTGCCTGACTGCAGATGACACGCTCAACACAAGTGTGTCACCCTGTTGATAGAGAAGCAGGCTGTGTGTGATAGAGCGTGGGGGTTCCCTGCCAGTTGCCAGCTACCTGTATAACCTTGGACAGGTTACCTAAGTTCCCTGTAAGATAAGCACAATCACAGTGCTTTCCTCACAGGGCGACAGTTCAAGTTAAACAGCATACTGAAAATACTTAGTTGTTGTTAATGCTGAATAGAGGTCCCACACATGTTGTTAAGTCCCTCTGGGTTAGGAATCATACCTTGGGTCTCTTGGAATCTTTGCTCTCAATATGTAACACAAAGAACCCATGAAGCTACAGATGGTACTGAATCCTGCACATGTTATATATTTCCTATACCTATAAGCTATGGGTAAGCTTATTTTATAAAATAGGCACCATGAAAGATAAATAACAATAATGGTAAAAATAGAACAATTATACTATGGTGGAAGTTATGTATCTCTTTCTCCCTTGTCATAGTTAGGGTTTCTAGTGCTGTGCAAAACACCATGACCAAAAATCAAGTTGAAGAGGAAAGGGTTCATTCAACTTATACCTCCACATTGCTGTTAATCATCAAAGGAAGTCAGGACAGAACTCAAACGGCAGGATCCTGGAGGCAGGAGCTGATGCAAAGGCCATGAAGAAGTGCTATTTGCTGGCTTGCTCCTCGTGGCTTGCTCAGCCTGCTTTCTATAGAACCCAGGACCACCAGCCTGGGGATGGCACCAACCACCATGGTCTTGGCTCAAACCCATTGATCATGAATTGAGAAAATGCTAACTAAGGCTCCTTCTCTGATAACTCTAGCTTGTCAAGCTGACACACAAAACCAGCTGGTACACACAGTGAAACATCCCCTTTTCTCTCTTCCTCCTGATATGTTTGTTTGGAGAAAATGATATGTTGAGCTGCAGAGTAAAGTGTTTTACAGACAAGTGTGAGTACCTTACTTCCACCAAAGCACCCATATAATTAAAGCTGCCCTTGGTGGCCCATGCTTGTAATTCCAGGAGTTGGGAGAGGGAGACTGGCAAATAGATCCCTTGGGCTTGATAACTATTCAGCCTGATGTGCTCATTGAGCTCCTTGGTGAGAGACCCTGTCTCCAAAACCAAGATGAATGGATCTTGAAAACAAACAGTGGAGATTGACTTGTGGCCTACACGCACACATGCATGCATGCATGCACACATGGAAAGCACGCGCACATCATATATCTGCAAGTCAGAAGCTCAACACCCATGAGTCTATCAGTCTCTTTAGATTTACTGTCCTAGCCATGTACTGATTCTTACCCACCTTCAAAGGACATGTCCTCACCAAGGCAAACAAATGAGATATGAACAGTGCATGCATTCATGTCTGTTCTCTTCCAGCTCAGTTACCCCTCCAGTATTTCTATTTCACTTCGTCTTTTCTGACTCCACCGGGTGGAAGGTAAATTGGTCAACCCAGTGCAGAGATGCCAGATGGAAGAGGAAGCCTGATCTTTCTCAAAATTAAATGCAGATCCTGAAGCTGGAAATAAAAGCTACAAGAGTCTAAATACCAAGTTATTAATCATTCACAAGTCACATCCTTCCTGTGGTTTTTGTCCCAGACACAAACAGAGCCCAGGGTTCCAGTACACTGACTGCATCCTTGGTTTCAACAATAATTTTCAAAGGCTTGAGCAATCACTCCTGAAAGAGAGGAGTTGGGATGCTGATTAAGTTGCCTCAGCTAGGGAGGAGCTAGAATCTTGCCAAAAGGTTTTCAAGGCTGATAGGCATTTAAAAGTGAAAGCAGAGTAGAGTCTGCTTGGGATTCATGAGCGGAGCTATGAAGGTATGTAATTATGACTGAAACGGAAATATAATTTTATCATTTGGGAATCGTGTTCTCCGCTCCACTTTCTATCATCACCGCTATATATAGACATACTCATAAGGGAGATTCCTTGGGTAGAAGGCAAGTGAGAAAAATCATGCTTTTCCTTCCTTCAGTAACTGATAGTACTATTCAAACCCGAATAGATATTCACTTATCTGATGGCGATGAAAAATTCACAGATATTGCATGGTTTTGTCACATAATGAAAGGGTTTCTTTTTCTTTTTCATTTTTAAAAAAAATTATTGTATTGTTTTTCATGTGTGTGTGTGTGTGTGTGTGTGTGTGTGTGTGTGTGTGTATGCGTGCGCGTGTGTATGTGTGTCTGAGTGGATGCCATATGTGTGCAGGGGCATTCAAAAGCCAGAAGAGGATGTCAGATCCCCTGGGATCAGCGTTATAGGTGATGGGTAGATGTGTGCTGGGAACCAAACTGCTCTCCAAGAGCAATATTTGCTTTTAACCACTGACCTTTTCTTTCTTTCTTTCTTTCTTTCTTTCTTTCTTTCTTTCTTTCTTCCTTCCTTCCTTCCTTCCTTCCTTCCTTTCTTTCTTTCTTTCTTTCTTTCTTTCTTTCCCTTTTTCTTTTTAAGTTGTTTCTTTCTTTTCACTTCTGCTTTTGTTACTGTCTTAGTTAGGGTTTCTATCGCTGTGAAGAGCCACCATGACCACATTATTATAAGGAAAACATTTAACTGGGTGTCTTACAGTTTCAGAGGGTTAGCCCATTATCATGACGGTGGGACATGGTGGCATGCAGGCAGACATGGTGGTAGAGAAGGAGCTGAGAATTCTACATCTTGTAGGCAACAGAAATGAACCGAGACACTGGATGTGGCTTGAGCATATATGAGGCTTCAAAGCCTGCCTCCACAGTGACACACTTCCTCCAACAAGGCCACACCCACTCCAACAAAGCCACACCTCCTAATAGTACAACTTCCTTTGGGAGCCACTTTCTTTCAAACCACCACAGTTACTGAGTCTTACTAATGTAACCCAGGCAAGGCTGGAACTCTCTATGTAGCTCATCTTGGCTTCAAACTTCTGAGGCTGCTTCCTTGGCCTTCCCAGTGTGGAGCTGTATGTATATCACCATGCTTGGCCGGAGATGGTATTTGTGTCAGCATCTTATATGAGATATTGCAGCCATCCCATGCGGTCGGAACTCTTTTTAATTTTGCTATTATTCTTATTGTGATGGTTATATTTTGCAGATGAAAGAAATAAGACATAGAAAAATGAAGGAAGTTCCCTGGCATTGCACACTTGGTATAGATGATGACACTAAGATTTAAACTCTGACTCCAGAATTCTTATCTCCATGATTCTATTCTGTCTCACCAGTAGATTGACAGATGTCAGTCTTGCTCCATATGCTTCCATGTTAAGAGCTGAGCATACCAGGACATTGAAAAGAAAGATTATTTCACACAGTATCATATCACCTACTTAGTAAGTATCATTTTCTTAACCTTATACTTGTATTCTTGTACCCTTTTAGGCAAGGCAGAATCCTTAGCCAGCCATATGCCTCAGGGACTTTGCACATGTCTTCTCTTGCCTGGAATCCCCTGTCCTCCGATCTTCCATGCTACTTAGCTACCACCTACTCAACCTTAAAATATCATCTCCCAGTGCAGTTTCTCCTGAATGCTTCCCCTCACCCTGCTCACATGCATTCTCTTACCCTCCTACACATTTTCCTTTGTAGCAACTTGCAATTTGCAATTAAATGTGTAATTAGTTAGTTATTAAATGTGGACTTTCCTGCTAGGCTATAGGTTCCATGAGGATTGGGCTCATGCCTATGTTTTTCAATATTAGCAGAGAACCCGTCAGTGTTAACCTAGTTAAGTTAGAACAGCCAATGAGCTACTGAAGGAGCCATCAGCCAGGCCTTTGTGTCTCCTGTCTTGTGGCATTGTCATACACAAGCATGCATGGATGGGGGAGGTGGGAGGAGGTAGAAGTAGAGGAAACTGATTAGGGAGCTTCTTACCAAGGTGGAAGGGGGATGGGATGAGGGTGGGGGGTGTGAGCTAACATTTCAGATGGAGACCTCAAGGACAGAGCACGGAGCCAGGCCAGCAAAGTCTGCTGAGTCAGTTGCCATTTTACACAGTCAGAAAATAAAATAAGCAAACAGTAAAACAGCCTAAGTTGCTATTTTTTCTTTCATCCAAAAGCTCTTAACACAGAAACTGTCCTTTGGGGCCCAAAGACAAATGGAATTGCTTAGCCTGAAGATGGTTGCTTTCACAGACTGATGAAAACCATAAAAGCTAAGATACAAAATGTGACCTGTGCCTTTGATCCAGATACCATTCTTTACTGGGAAGAACAGGAAAAGAGCTGTGGATTTCTGAGAATGGGCGCTGCAGTATCTCCTTTGTCTCTGCCTCGTATTGCCCTCCTCTCAATGAGAAGGGTTAGATGGCAAAGCTTCTCAGCTTAGTCACAAAGAGTCTCTATAAAACCAGTCCTTCATTTTTTAAGCTCAAAATCAATGGAAGAAATCACATGAAGATCAATACTTTCAACTCCATAAAAATTAAAAACAACTCTATGTCAAAATTTCATACAACCCAAATTAAAGGCAAACAGTAAACAGAGAAAAATATTTGCTACAGTTATGAGGGTGAAATCCAATTTGGGTCAGTTCAACACATGTCTGCTGTGCACCCTCAGGTAATGAGAATTGTTAAGTATTGTCAAGGGTGGAGATCTGACAACCTCAGGAGACACTTTTCTTAGAGTTCTGCTGAGGGCAGGGGACAGACCTGCCTAATGAGATGGGTGTGCACAGTGTAGAAGTATCCCAGAAGAGAGACAAGACTTGAGGCTGTGATAGGATCTGAATCTGAACTGTCCCCTGCAGTTTCTTATTTGAAATGATTATTCCCAGCCAGGAGCACTATTTTGAAACCACATGGAACCTTTAGGGACCAGCAGAAGTTGGGCATCACGGGCAGGACTTTGAGGGCTGTAGACCAACCCTTGTTCCCAAGGGTTCATTCTGCTTTCTGGTGTGTCATGATGTGAACAGCCTTCCGTGCTTCAAAATACAGAAACCCTTAAAAATATTAGTCAAAGTATTTTCTCCATGTGCTATTTACTTTTTCTCAACTTGACACACACTGGGGTCTTCAGGGAGGAGGGAGCCTCAACTGAGCAAGTGTCTCCATCAGATTGACTTGTGGGCAAGTCTGTAGGGACATTTTCTTGATTGATGTAGAAGGACCCAGCCCACTCTGAGTGGTGCTACCCCTGGGCAGGTGGTCCTGGGATGTATAAAAGGGGTATCTAAACATGAGCCTGAAGAGAAAGTTAATAATCAAAATTTCCCCATTGGCCTCTGCTTCAGTTCCTGCCTCCAGGATCTTGCCTTGACTTCCTGCCCTGACTTCCCTTCATGCTGGACTGTAAGTTTTAAGATGAAATAAACTCTTTCCTCCCACAGTTTCTTTTAATCATGGTATTTATTGCAGCCTACTAAGATGCCCATTTACCTGTTTCTACTGAGTATTTTGCTCATAGAAGTACAAAAGCATCTCACACTGTTAAGTCTGGAGTTCAGAAAAAGCTCCCAGAAGTTATACTTTGTACTAATAAAAGTTGAGTAGGAATTATCCAAGGGAAGAAGGACACTTGAAACCATGACTAGAGCATTTTGGTGTGGATTGGTTGATGGAGACAATCGGTTATTCAGAGTTCTAAAACATGCAGTATTGGGAGTGTTGAAGATGGGAACACTCAACTAAACAGGATTAATTTGTTAAAAGCTTCCACTCTGCCCTGTATTCTGATGGGCATTCATCAGACTCCAAAAGGGAGAGGTATGAAGCACATCTTGTCAACTTGTGAGGACTGGGTAGATGGCTTAATGCCTGTCAACTGGTGAGTGAAAGGTACTTAGGGCTTTGAAATGACTTTTAGTCATGATATTACTGCTTTAGCTGATTCACAGCTTCACATATACAAGTTGCTATGGTCTAGCACAAGAGAGTGTGTTGTTTGCATAGTGTCAGGGTTATTTCCCATAGGCATAGGCGAATGGGTGTACCTAGCTCCAATGCTGGTTAGTGCAAGGGAAAACATTATACTGGTGTTTGTGCAAGATTGTCTTGCTTCCACACTTGTCATCAAGTACATCATCTAACCCCATCACAGCATTCTTGAGTGAATGAATTAGAATTTAAAAATGTACTTGGGCAAAGGGATTATTGTTATTTTGGGATTACCCAGTACACAGACTGAGCAGCCTCTCAAATAGCCATGTCAAGGTTGTCCACATTATAGGAGAAAGGTAATATTCTTAGGAGTTGAGATCGAAGAAGGACAATCTAAAGAGACAGAAAGGAATCCTTTTCCCCAAGTGCAAAGAACAAATGTTGGGTCACTAGTTACTTTTCCTGTTGCTGTAACAAAATACCTTAGGCTTTACTTTGACTTGCGGTTTAAAGGTGCAGTCCACCATGGTGAAGGACATGACAGCCGAAACATGAGGCAGGGGCTCACATTGCATCCAAGTCAGGAAGCAGAGAGAGATGGATGCTGGTGCTTGGGGGCCCACATTAATGCTGGGTCTTTGTTGTACAATATCAGTTGAAGATGTGTTACATTCGTTTATGCTGTGGAACGTTTGTTTGATGATGCAAAAATGTGTTCATTCTTTTATGTTGTATTCATTTAATTCTGTGAGGCTGTGCTACTTTGCCTGTCTAAAGTACCGGATTGGTCTAATAAAGACCTGAACAGCCAATAGATAGGAAGGAGGGAGAAACAAGAGAAAAAGAGAAGAGGAGGTGATGGGGGAAATACTTCTGTGTATGTTTATAAATAAAGAACTTGCTTGGCCAATGAAACAGCAGGTTAGGCTGGACTAGGAGTCAAAGAGGATTCTGGGAAATGTAGTAGAGAAGTGGTGTTCCAGACAGGAAGTGACATAGCAAGGAGAAGACATATTTAAGAAGAGGAAAAAGGAAGTGTCGCCCTCTTTTCCCTCGGCTCCTGCTCCAGCAGCACGAAGTGATTCACCAGTAAGGAGGGACGCCAATAAGGCGTCCGATAAGATAAGTCCCATAAAATATATAGATGTATGGTATTTGAGACTGAGCTAACAAATGAGAATCCTAGTCATTGGCCAAGCAGCATTGTAACTAATACAAGTCTCTCTGTGTATTCATTTGGGCCTAACTCGGGCAGGCGGCTGGCGTAAAGCTTACACATGGCGGTGGGGCTCAAGGAGGAGCCAGAAAAGGAAGACAGGAGGACTCCAGGGGCCAGCCACCCAGTTACACAGCAAGCTATGGAATAAGAAGTAAAAAAAGGTAAAAGCCCAGAGGCAAAGGATATATGGGATAATTTAATTTACGAAAAGCTGGCTAGAAATGCACCAAGTGAAGGCTGGGCATTCATAAGAAAGGATAAGTCTCCGTGTATTTATTTGGGAACTGGGTGGCAGGCCCCCAAAGAGCAAAAAGAAAAAAAAGAAACAACAGGTCTCCCCACCTCAGTAAAGCCTTCCAGATATATCCAGAGGTATATCTTCCAGTTGGTTCAAATCCAGAGAAGTTGACAATCACAATTAACCATCACACTTGGTAAAGCAACATGGGACTCTCCAGGAAGACAGAGAGATAGAAGTGGTCATTATCCCTGGTTCCAGGCACAGAGCCCCCAAACTTTGGAATTTCTCATGCCAGTAATAACAGCCAACAGACTCCTTCCAAAACACCCCCTGTGTCTCTGCTGACAAGGGGCATCAGGTTGGGGGCCCTTAGATACTTTCTGGACAGTGATAGTTATGGGAAAGTCCACACTGCCAAACATATGATTGGAGGACATGGACTCTCAGTGCTGCCTTATACCTCCTACCTCACAAGGCAGGAGAGAGGTTGCAGATTGCTTCACAAAAGCTGCCAACAGAAGTTCAGGGCCTTGAGGTTGCTCAGTGCAGAGGTGGAAGCTTGGTGCTCCTCCCCAGCCTTGCCCTGAGCATCTCTTCCACTTGGTTGTTCTAAGCTGTATCCTTCATAGGAATCCAACAACAGACACAGGGCTCTCAAGAGTTATGTGAGGCCTTCTAGTGAGGTAGTTTCTCAACCTATGGGTCGCAACCCCTTTGAAGGATGGGATGACCCTGTCTTTCACAGGGGTCACATACCAGATATCCAGTATATCAGACATATATGATTTATAACAGTAGAAAAATTCCAGTTATGAAGTAGCAACAAAAACAATTTTATGGTTGGGGTCACCACAACATGAGGAACTGTTTTAAAGGGCCACAGCACTAGGAAAGTTAAGGACCACTGTTCTTTCTTTTACCTTCATACCCATCCTCTGCCCTTGCAACACTCCCCCCCAAATAAAATATAAAATTTAAGAGTTAAAAAAAAAGAAAAACCTTGTGGATGCTGTGGACACTGTAGTGTGAAACAGTGAGTCATGCAGTAAACCCTTTTATCTATTATCTTTACTTGTAAATGCTCATTGCAAAGCGTCATTGGTCTAGTTTGAGGCCTCTCACTATCAATACTGGGCCCTCACTGGAACTCCTCTTGGATATCCAGTTATTGCCCTGTGTTGTGGAGATCCTGCAGCTTTGGAACTGCAGGACGGCCCCTTCAGTGCTCCAGCAGATCATAGATGGGGTGGATATTGCGATGGGCCAACTCATGGCCCTGGTTCTGGGCCTGGGTGGTTGCAGGGTTGGTCAGCCTGCCAGCTCTCACCCATCCTCACCACCAGGGTGAGCTCTCCAGCATTGCCCCAGTTAGTTCACCCTATGCAGCAAGGAACAATGGGCAGAGCTGATTCTCCTGCTCTCATGCCCTCAGGGCCAGCTCACCTGCAATTAATCCCCTACCTCCTGAAAGGTTTGGGCCCTGTGTCGCAAGGCCACATCACAGCTAAGTCACTCATTACAGGGCTGCATAGGGACACCACGTATGCTTGAGCTCCCCCTTTTGAAGCCTGTGCCCACATCCCTCAGCTCTCTGTTTCTGGTGGTCGACCACTAATTCTTCTCTCTTACTTTCTGCTCTGATCTGTTCTTCCATTTCTCTCTCTCCGGAATAAAACTCTATGGTTAATGTACTCTATGGTTTGTGTTCCATCTCGCAACTTTCTAATTTTTAAGATTAAACAAAAGGACAACACCTCACACCCCACCCTATCAACAGGACAGCTCTACTGTCCTGCCAAGGTGAGGTACAGTGGGTGCTGCAGCAGGTAATGAGGAGGGTCAGCTCCCTTGCCTGCCACAGGTGGCAAGGAGTGAGGGAAGGAAGGGCATCTTTTCCTTATCCTTACCACCACTGGGCAAATGAAGGGGGTGGGGCCAGCTTTTCCATTCTTACTCAGGGCTGCTCACCTGAACCCTTGCCAGCAGGGTCAGCTCTACTGTGCATCCCAGGTAAGGTGCAGGGCCAGTTCTCCAAGTGTTGCAGCCGGTGAGGGGTAGGAGCCAATTCCATTCTCTTGGACATCCCTATCCTCTTGGCCTTTGGTGGTAACAGGAGCCATTAACGTCAACACAAACCAACGCTGCAGCAGGGCCACAAACCCAGACATGGGCTTTCACAGAAGTCCAGGCCCAAACAGCGCCATGGCCCTGGGTGGCAAGCACCTACCTCAGCCTGCTCCTCACTGCTTTCATCTCTTCAGATCTGCCCTTTCCACAAGACATGAACCATTCTTTCTCTCTCTCCATACTCACCATATATTGGCTCACCATAATAGTACCTGACTGCCCGGTGATGGGCAAGGCCATTGACTCCTCCTCCCGCTCATTTGTAATGGAGAACCACTGTTCCAGTGAATTATCATGACCTCTAATACAGAGTTGGGAGTGGGGTGAAAAGTACATGTAGAGGCTGGGGAGATAGCTCTGAGGTTAAGAGCACTTGCTGCTCTTGCACGGGACATGGGTTCAACTCCCAGAACCCACATGTGGCTCACAGCCATCTGTAACTCCAGTTCCAGCAGGAACACCTCCTCCTGACCTCCCAGGCACCAGGCACACACATGGCACACACACACAGGTGCAAACAAAACACTCAGAAACATAAAATGAAATTAATCTAAAAAAAAATTTAGGAAGCTGTGGAAACCCAGGACCCCTGTCTGGTGTCTAGAGCAGTCTTGTAGGATGGAGCACTTACCTGAGGGGATGGAACTAACTCTGGGTAGTTAGTGTGGGAACTGACTTGAGATGTTGGACACCTTGTTCAGCCGGTGCTGCAGAAGTGGAGAATTGTTGATGTTGGAAGAGACAGTGCACAGTGGGAACCAGGGAGAACAACTGCTCTTTACATTGCTCTTTTCTCTTAGGACAGCTGAGAACTCTTTCTGATTTACCAGCAAACCATTTTCTTGCCTTTTGGACGTAAGCTTTAGAGCCACCACAAGAAGCTCTGCAAATAGTGCTTAGAACTAACGGTTTAAACAGCAAAGGGAAACATGGCCTTTGCCAGGTGACCTCCTTACTGAGGACGCTGTGGAGCTGTGACATCATAGGTACATCAATGGAGAAACAAGGGGAGTAGCACTGTCCATGCTACTGTCATACGGACACCAAGAACAAACTGTCCCTTCCCTCAAATAGGTTCCAGGAAGGTGACCTTAAGGAAAACAAATTGACATTTGGCCTGCTTTTTGTGTCACTGAGAAAATACACCATATGGAAACCAAAGAGAGGCCTTACTGCTTAAAAACAAGTTATTCTAATTCCCTGCATATTTTATGCAGGGAAAGGAACTAAATTAAAACGAGTAAGAATAGCCTACAAGATCCTTAATTGATAAGGGAAGAGGCACTCATTTAGTTAGTGGTTGTCTTGATAATACCTGCTGGACAGGCTATAATCTAAAGAACCCTGGGGATCAAGACAGAAAGAACCCAAGAAATAAGGCAGCAATATAGAAGAATTCCATAAATTAAATCATAGTTTGAAAGGATGAAGTCATGTTAACGCTCATTACCATATTTTAATTTCATGGTGATTAAAATTATAATGTAGCATGTATTGCCACTTAATTGATCTGCCAACACCAAGTATTTGCAAGTTTCTTTTTGTTCTCTGAAGTCATAAACTATCTACTCTCTGCTGCATAATTCCAGGGGTAATTTTAAAACATAAATATTTCTCTTTATTAAAATTCTCAGGAATTAGAACCTCAATCGCTATTTATTTATATCTGCTTTGGCATGAGGCCAGGACATTCATTTTCTTACATTTTGAATTCTACAAAATTAAAGTGCTAAAAAAACATTATCTATTAATCTTCATGCTTCCTTTCATGACAGTTTTATGGTTTAACCAGAATGTTTGAGGTCTCGGGTAGAACAAGTTAAACACAGTCCCTTGACAACTGGGTACTTTTCTTTGATTGGAAGCCTCTCCTTATTGAAGATGGAGAACCATGCTACTGTCAAGCCATGGCCAGTAGCTGGCCAAGGGTGAGCTTCCCCCTGCTGACACCAGTCCCCAAATATCATTAGCAGACTCACTCATGTCCCCTTATTTCACACTTACTTCCTTAGATACTATCCCTACACTGTCCTTAAGATGACCCCTTTTGGAATTGTCCCTGACCCTTCAGAATCCAGACCCTCCAGTCTGAATGACTTTAGCTTTCATCAGGTGCCTTGGTGCCCAGCCACCCTGGCTGCGATGGAATAAATGGGACACATATGTCACTTGGAACCTCATGAGTCTCTTCAGGTAAGAATTAATTTGGCAAATTGCAAAACCTTTCAGGGACAATACTTTCCTAATGACTCCTGCCTCCTTTGACATCCCATTGCCCTGATTAATGGTCATTCAAATTGGCCACCTGGCATAGCTCACTGTCAAAATCAAAAAGGATATGGCTTCAGAAGGCACTTTCCTTTGTGTAGTGAACACCCCCTCTCTGTGTGTCTGCTTCCCTTCCCCCTTCTCCATAGTTACAAGCACGGATAGTACCTGAATCCTAACGAGTTAGTGACCCTGCTCTGCACTTACACTTCAGACTTTAAATTAAACACATGTTGCAACTAGATCCTTGGATTTGTTCAAACTGTTAGAAGTGAATGATCTGCAGAGGGTTGCTTTATGGAGCCCCTTTTCATGCACTAGCTAAGAGGTTGGGGGTAGGGACAAAGAAACAGCTTATTTTAAAAACATTATTACAAATTATGAGCAAAGAAATCTAATTCCTATGCTAAACCTCCGTGTGGGTTTGATCATTTTTTTGAATCCGGCTCTTATGTAACTTACTATTGAACACACATGAAGCTCACATACGAGAATACCACCACAGCCAAGAATAGTTGACTGCAGGGAACAGAAGCATACTCAGAATGACACCACCTTAGGGAGAACTTGCAAGCAGCAGACAAGAGGTGGGAAGGGAACTCAGAGAGCCAGTTTCAAAGGGCAAGGGACTGCATAGTCCCCCCAGTTCTTCCTCTGTGGGCCAGCTCCACTGGCAGAGCCCAAATTCCCGTGCCACCTGGTCGGTTCCAATGTCTCAGATGAACTAACCCATCCTCTTAGTCTTTAAGTTCAGGCTGAGACACAAAGAGAATGAACTCTCCAGAAAAGCCTTCAAGATGGTGACGATGGCATAATATATGATTATTCACCCAGCCTCTGAAATCTGAGTGCCCAGGTTCAAATTCCAGCCTTACTACCCCATAACTGTGTAAATCTGGGCTGGTTACTTTTCTCTTCATGCCTAACTTCCTCATCAGCAGAACTGAAGCAAGAGATTCGCTCTGGTTCAACACTAAGTTTGAACAAGATTAAGAGGTGGAGGGCGAGAGGATGAAAGAAAGAAAGCTGGCTTCCTGAGTAGTTCATTGGGAGCCAAAACATAGCTTTTACATCTCCATGTGTTCTCGGATCTTCTGACAACCAGGAGAATCTTCACAGGGCCCCTCTACTTCCATCCCCAACCTTCTTGTTGTCCCCTCTTAGCTCATGAGAGTATTGTGACATCATGCAACCTCTTCATTAGTAGGTCCAATCATCCTCAGGATCAAATCATTACACTCGAATTAGACACAAGGGGTTCTCCACACGGCATCCTAGACATACCCTACACACGCATATCTTTTCTCAATGACATTGTTCCTTTAGTGTCCCTATATGTGTGAGTTTTCATTATAGTTCATTTTCTCATTCCAATCCTTGCTCTCTATCTTGACAAAAGTCCATCAGGCATTCATGGTCAACGTGAAATATCTATGTCAAGTTTGAGGCAGGGTCTGAGGTTGTTGCTTGCTTGCTTTTACTATTCAGACATACCTCTGCTGCAGTGCTGTGTCTACAGGCACCCAGTGCGGTACATTCAGCCTTAGCCAAATGCAAGGCAGGACCTCAGGCCCACTTGCCCAAATTTTCATGGCAGGTGTGTCCACAGTGCCTGGTGAATGGTTATGATCAAGAAAGCACAACATATGGGTAGTTTGCAAGGATTATGTCCCAGCCTCTCCAGTTTAACTTGCTCATGTTTAGACACACAAGAAGAAAGTATAAAAAAATGGTTGCTGTGGAAACAAACTTGGAGAGTGGCTTTCTTTCCTCCTTTGTGTAAACGTATGGGTCCTATCTTATGTCTAAGATGTACACAATGGCATTGAAAGTGTAGCACGGCTCCTGAGGTAGTCAGTTCAGCAGACAAGGGAGCATGCCCCCCCACAATTCTACCATATAATATTTCTCCCCCTCTGATGCACAGTTGAGGAGTTAAATATTATTTCTAGTGTTTTCTACAATGGAATTATTGCATTTCAGTGGACTTCTGTCTAGAGATTTAAGATGTTTTTAAATTACATGGCATAACAGTTTCCTAGAGAAACAACCACTCATCTATTATTTTTTTCCACATTTCTTTCAAAAGCCTCCATTCTGTCCCTGCATCTGGAATCAGACCACATGGAAAGCTTCTCTCGAGAATCAATAGAATCAATAGAAAAACCTTTCTTCCCATGGACTCCCACAGGAATGAAAAGCAATAGCAAAAAAACATCACATTTTGTGACGTTTTGTGACACTTCTTGCAGAGTGAGCCTTTAACCACCTTTTTGCCTGACTGGTTCCTCCTGAAAAGAACATGTGGGAATTGTTAATACTTCCTTGCTTGACAGACATGAAATGCCAATATTTGCATGCATTAAAAATCCCCCTGGCCTGTCTGACCTCTGGGCTCCTAAAACTCGTTTTTTATCATGTTGGTTTTGGATATTAATGCAAAATCATCCCAAATACCCTAGCTTCAAAAACCATGAACAGAAATGGAGCCGCTCTTTTTAGCTCTTTTAGTGTGGGATATCATGTAAGAGAACTCAGAAGGCTTAAAGAGGTAGCACTCAACCGTTCTTCACATGCTCACATGCATGTCACTCATGTAATAAATGTGACCCACATGTATCTGGTGTGCAAGGATCCCAAAAGTCACCCTAAAGGGTCTCCTATGGCTTAGAGCAAGGACACACCCGTAGCGGTTTATCCTTTGGACTCCATAGGAAACCAAACAGTCTAAGTTCAATGCAGAAGTTTGTTAAATGATAAGTTAGCATGTAGATACAATGTAGAATTCCTTGGCTTCCTTGGAGTTCTGGCTCCATAAATTTGTATGCTCCACACTAGCCGTGTGTGTGTGTGTGTGTGTGTGTGTGTGTGTGTGTGTGTGTGTGTGTGTGTGTGTTATGACAGAAGCAGAGAGCAAGAGAAAGGGGACAGAGAGCGAGGGAGGGAGAGAGACAGAGACAGAGAGACATAGACAAAGAGGGAGAAAGTTCATTTTTGACCCATGAGTTTCAGGTCTATGTATTGGACACTTGTCTCCTGAATATTTTACACTCACTTGAAAATCAATTTATGCAAAAATAAACTCACCTTTGACCTTTCCTAGTTAGCTTTTAGCTCAGTGCCTAAGCTGGAATCTTGAACATCTGGGGCTTCCTTCTCACGTTTGCTCACCTCAGTCCCTATCAGTCACGAAGCCCTGTTGCTTCTATCTCCAAAGGCAGCTGGGACCCGCGTGTTTTTCTCCAGCTCCCCCCTCACTTCATAAAGCCCACTACTCTCACTATCTGGGCTGCAGCAGCAGTGGCTTCTGCCAGGCTGCCTGACTCCAGCCTTACCCTTCAATTCAGCCTTTCCTGAAGCCAGAGTTTTCCCTCTACAGCTTATGTCTTCTGACATGGTTGATGTTGACTCTCAACTTGACAGAATATAAAACCACTAGGGGATGACCCTTGAGTATGTCTATGAAGGGATTTAGATTAGGTTCACAGAAGTGGGGAGACCCACTCTAAATGTGGGTACATCATCCCAGTGCTAGGGTCCCAGTCTAAATGAAGGGGGAAAGGGAGCCGAGCAGCAGCGCTCACGATCCCTGCTCCCTGACGGTGACTGTGTGACCACCCACCTCATTTTTACCATCATTCCTTCCTGACTATAATGGACTGCACCTTCAAAATGTGAGCAGAATCTGTTGGGTGTTTTATCATATCAACAAAACAAGTATCTACATTTTCTCTCCTTGGAACCATTTTATGGTCCTCCAATTCCCATCTAGACCATTTCCAAGCTACTTCAGCCCATTTGATTCTCTCTCAGACACATCCAGTCTCTTTCTTCATGCTTTCCCTCACATCCTGCACTCCGGCTATGCTGAGCCCTGTTTCTCGTGTCTGCAGGTCTCTGTGCAGGATCTTGCAGACAGACACAAGCCCGAGAGCTACTGAACTCTGAATAGAGACAATGCCAGGCTTCTCAGATGACGCCTCTGTAGTGTGAACTGCTGTCAGTCACTCTCCCTTGGCACCAGGCCCAAACCCTGTGAGCATCTTCCCTTGGATGTTTGACAGGTGTGATGGTTTATTTTGACTGTCCACTTGACAGGATCTAGAATCACCGTGGAGACAAATCTCTGGATATGTGTGTTAGGGAATATCTAGATGAGGTTAGTTGAGGGTGGAAAGGCAGGATCCTGGACTGCTAATAAGGAGAGAGTAAGCAGAGTGCGGGCATTTGTCGCTGTTTCCTGACTAGGTGCAATGTGACCAGCTGCCTTCTATTCCCAAAGCCATGATGGACTATATCCTCAAAATGTTAGCCAAAATAACCCTTCCCTCCTTCCTTGAACTTCTTTTGTCCTGTGTTTTGTTTCGGGCACAACAAGTGTCTCAGAATTAGCCATGCCCCCAACTTAGGCCATATGCTCATGAAGTTCTTAACACTCAGCACAAGTCACACATTTTATTTGGTTTCCTGTCTGTCTTCCTCATTGGAAATGAGAGTCATTTATACATTTTTGTTTGTTCAATGGTGAATTTCTTAGTGCCTCATACATCCCTGACACAGACAGAATATTCAGTAAACGTTGCTGAATGAATAAACATTTCTATATTGATAGAGTAAATAGAGATTGCACCTTACCCAGAATTCCCCAGGCTGGGGAGCCAAGGTATAGCAGAGAGATCACAGACTTGCCTAGAGCAACATATTTAATCTGTGAGCCATTCTTCTCTCTTGGCAAAATGAAAATAAGACAGATTACAAGGTGGTATGGGTTAATGGCTAGAATTTGCCTTAACTATACTATGACTGGTGCCTAACACACATGGTTTTCTTCCTAGTTCCTGATTCCATGGAAACATTAAAATTTTGATAACGTTATCAAGCTTTATCCAAAGCAGATTTCACATGAAGCAACTAGAGCATTAATATGAAGTGGGAATGAGGTAGAGGTCAAGGGTAAAGAAAACCCACCTCCTCCAAAGGCCCAGGGATCACTATGGAAGAGGGGGTAGAAGGATTGTAAGAGTCAAAGGAAGTGTATGTCTGTAGTGAAACTGTGTTTTCCAGACATATCCATTGCACATATATGAACTCACAGTGGCTGTGACTGCATGCACAAGACCTGCATAACACCAAGCCAGTCAAAATCCCCACGGGTTAGGGAGGGACTCATGAAGCCACATATGCATCTAAGAAGCTACTGGGAATTGATGACTGGCGGAGGAAAGAAAGTCTGTTTTCTCCAGAGATGCCACCCCTGAGAGGCTACCCATGGTCCAGTAGATGATCATTTACCCATGGACACACAGGTCTCAGAGGAGAGAGAAAGAGAGAGAGAGAGAGAGAGAGAGAGAGAGAGAGAGAGAGAGAGAGAGAGAGCATGCAAGTGGAAAAAAGGAATCTGTGCTCTGTAAGGAGCTCATCTTATTCAGAGTGCTTGCTATGCCTATCCCTGAAAGACAGCGGCCCAAGGTATGATCTTTGAAATAATTGGAGATATGGACTCTCCTTGTCACTTATTTCTCCCAAATCACTGCAAAGCATTTATCCAAGGCATTGTTTATTGAGCCTGGAGTATTATGATCCGCCCTCTTTCATAATGCCCAACAGCTGCACCCTTATTCATATGGTCTGTCTGTGCAGCATGGTCGACTGTCTTTTGGTGGGATTGGGGTGGGAAGCAAGTTGACACTGAAGATCTGGATCATGCTAGATGCCCAAAGTTTCTGCTTAAAAGAAATGAAAATGCAGGTCTTTCTCAATGCTTATGATGGTCAGAGCAAAATAAAATACAGTCCCCTTTGTGATATGAACTTGCTCAGGCAACCTATGTAGCTACATTGGAAGGGCACAGGGGTTGTTGGCATTTCCCTGTCTCAAAGGAACTGGGGGTGCTGGACATGGAAGAAAGTACACACCAACCACAGGAGAACTATAGCTGAATACAGTTAATTCAATTCTTCACAGTTGTTTCTTTTGAAGATGAGGTAAATGAAGCACAGAGAAACAAAATCAGGTGTCTCAAAAAGAACCGTGTCCCAGATGCATGCCCTTTGTCCATGAATCCTCACTTCTTGACACTCAGCACAGCTCACATGCTGGATATCTTACCCAGTGTTACCTGGGTGTTTGGCCTACAGTCAAGTGCTGATAAAGAACAGATAAATCACTCGCATCCCAATCTGTCTACTACAGTGTTTCTAAGCCAGGAAAGGCAGGTCCACAGAGGCCAAGGCACTTCAATTTTCAATGAAATCTTAAAGATTTTCTCTACAATCAGATTTAAATGACCATAAGAAGGCCATCACTTCATAACTGAGACAATGCCCACAAAAGTACGCTGCAAATTGTAAAATACTCCTGAAATCCAGGTCAATGGCTGGTTAAATTAGTTCAGCTAAATAAGACGGTATGACCAGATGGATGTGTCAGGATCAAATATCACATTTGGACAGCTACAGAACAGAGCTCAGCAATTCTACCTGCATTGTCAGCTGCTCCATGGACTCTTGTTCCTAGTTTCAAGAATGACAACACATTGTCCATAAAATTGAGCAAGGAAGGTGTACAGGAAAAAATGGTTTGTACATGGGGTTTCTCTAAGGCTTTATTATTACGATGCTAAAAATAAAATTATTGTCAAACACAGGGAGAATAGAGCAAAGAAACGAAAAAACTGAGAATTACCTGTAAAAATATCCTCAGAGGGGCTAGTGGAGTTGTTCAGTGCAAGTAACTTCCTAGCGTGCTTAAGGCACAGGGTTGGATGGCTGGGATAACAAAACAAACCTAACCTTGGAAATAAATACAGCCAGAATGACAGTGCATTGAAAGACTAAATTCAACAAGAACACCCAATGTTTCAAAGCTCTTAGTCAGACTTGCAGGTGTAGACATATTGTTGCAGCTATCTGGGAGGCTGAGGCAGTGTGGTGTAGCCTTATCAGCCATGGTGTCTGGACATACACTGGATTCTCAGGGTGCTCTTTTCCCAACAGGCAGGAGGCTTATGAGTTCAAGGCCTGGCTGGGCAACTTAATGGGACACTGTTGCAGATTTTTCTCAAAATAAAAAGTAAGAAAGAAGTCTCAGGATGTAACTTGGTAGTAGAATGCTTGCCTAGCATGTGCAAGAATTCCCTGGGTTAAATACCTAGCATGTATGCAAACACACACACACACACACACACACACACACACACACACACACACACACACACACACACACACACAGAGGAGTGTGTGCATGCCCACATGCACATATACAAAAATACACACACACACATGCACACACAGGCACAAATACACACATGCTTAAACACATATGTATTCATGCATACATGCACACACACAAAAGCAATATCTTTAAGTAATATTATTTAGTAGCTTCTTGTCCACCAGTACCTTATACATTATTTCTTTACTTAGAATAGAATGAAGTCTTAGAACTGGATTCTTACATAAAGACTACAACTTTCAACATTCCTCATGAAGTTAAGTTTGAGACTTTTAGGAGCATGGGACCAGGTTCTGTTCTCTTGAGAATCACCTGAGAAAACAGACTTTACCACATCTGTGCCATCATTTAAAGTAGTTGATGATTAGGGAAGCATTGACAAAAAAACAGGATATTTACATGATTTCAGAATAAATTACCATGAGATATTTGATTAACTACAAAGAGAAAAGTAGTCATTTACACTAGAGAGGCACTGGACACCAGGCTAACAAAGAATTCAACCGTGATGGGGTAGATGACATCATATTTGTCTTACATGGAGTACGGAGAAGGGCACAACATTGTTCCCGAGATATTCCTACCAAAAATGAATACCTGGAATCTAATCAGAGATACAATAGATAGACCCAAGTTGAGAGACATTCAGAAAAATAAATGGTCTGTGTTTCTAAAAAATGTCAATGCCACAAAGCATTAACGTTTCCTAATTTTGGTCGTAATTGAATTTCTTTCCCCCATTACATTGTCTGAGTGTGCTGCTGGCACAGGGAGACTCACTGGATTCTGTACATTTTCCTGGTATGCCATTATTTTATGTATTAAGAACTAATGTCAAGAGCTTCCAGCTCTAGTTTTAAAAGATATATAATCACATTGTCTGTAAATAACAGTAATTTTGTCTCTTCCTTTCCAGCAATCCCCCTAATTTCTGCCTCACATCTTCCATAGCAGATGTAACTCACAGAGCAGTGGTGTGGAGTCATGGAGGCGGCAGCTCTGCCCTCCTGATGCTGATGGGAATGGTTCTGCTGTTTCACCATGAAGGAAGATATAGGCTCTCCATACGAGGTGCTTCATGTTGAGTAGCCTCCTGTATCTGTCACCTGCCTCGTTGCTGTGACAAAACATCTGATGACAAGCAAACTCAAGAGCAAGTTTTTCCTGGGGGGAAAGAATGGCAGCAGGCACTTGGGCAGCTGGTCACGTTGCACCTGCAGTCCGGAAGCAGGAAGACATGTACAGTGATGTTCAGCTCGCTTTCCATATTTTATTTGTTCCAGGATCCTCATACTCACAAAGTTAGTGCAGGACACCAGAACCTAATGGTACTCATAAGGTGTCATGTTCCTTTAGCTAGCCTAATGAGATGTGACAGCAACTGGGCTTATATTTCTTCTAGAACTTAGTCCTTGAAAAGATGCTGTCATAGTTAGAGTAGCTTCCTGCCACAATTCACCTAATCTAGAAATGCTTGACAAGCATGCCCAGAGGTTTGTCTCCCAGGTGATGCTAGACCCTGTCAAGCTGAAAACCAATATTAGCCATAACACTCCCATCCCTATTTTTCTCTGGATTGCTTTTTTTCAATTGTGCATGAATATTGTATTTTATCTGAATGCTTTTTGTCAACCATTGTTAATTATCATGTGGGTTTTCATATTGAAAAGCTGTCAGTATATTAATAGACTTTTTTTTCTAACACTAATCTGTCCTTGCTTCTCTAGAATAAAACTGGTTTAACTGTGATAGGCTGTTCTCTTTGTGCTTTATTTTGCTGTTATATTTTGCCATTTGAAAGTTCTCTGGTAGGTTTGTATTGTACCAACCTAGTTTAGTTGGAACTATGCTGCAGAATTCTCTTTAAACAGTTCTAGATTAACTGGGTCACAAGAGACAGATGAGTGAGATTAATGTGCATATAAACTGGGAATCCTAATCTAATCCTAGCCTTGGAGAGGCAAAGGCAGGAGGATTGCCACAAATTTGAGCTTAGACTTTTCTCAAATTGATAAAATACACTAGGACTCAACGCCATTCATAGACTGTCCTTGGTCAGCCTGATGTGGTATGACAACACCTATAGCTCTTCTAGATCTTATTGGACAATGCCTTCAGCTTCATTACCTTCTAAGCCAGTTGTGGTTCAGGAAGTATAGCCATTTCCCCACAGAGCCCTCTCCAGGGATACTTGGTGATGACGAGTGATGCAGGTTCCAATCTGTCTTCAGGGCTTACAGTTCTATTGTCACCAATTGCTTCCCATCTTCCTTTCATTACTGCATGCCTTGCTGACTTTAGGCTCCATCCCCCTACAACAGAATCAGTAACCAATGTATGAACTATTCAGACAGCTCCCACAGTTCCCATAGGGACAATTCACATTATACACCCCTATTTTTTGTAGCTCCTACTGGTCTTCCATCTCTGATCAAAGCCAGATGAGAACACTGCTCAGGAGTGAGGTTAATCTAAATATACTCCTTATTCTCTGTTGGTTTCATAACATTTGTTCTGTGATATGCTCAGCTCTACTCTTGCCCTGGGGATAATCTGTTGCACTGGGGTTTACTTGCCCTTTAGCTTATGTTAGGTTTGGTCAGTTTATAAACTGACAGAAGCATAGACTTTCTTCTGCTAGCCTGGACCATGTTGTTCTAGCCACTACTGCATCCTCTGTGTCAACAGCCCTTGCTTGGAACTACCTCCTCAACAGAAGCATTCACCTCTCTAGAAATACTTTTCTCAAAAGTGGTTGCAATGTAGCAAATTATCTCTCCTCCAATTTGGTGACAACTATCTATCCTCACATATTTTCTTGAGTCTGCAAGCTGCTTAGCTTGGTGGTTCTGGATTGTGGAGTCTGTCATGAAATGTTAATCAAGGCGACTGCTGAGACTGTTGTCTATTGGAGGCTCCACTGGGACCGATCCAAGAGCAGTCACAAGGTCCCTGGCAGAAGGCCTCAGGATCCTGTCCTAGGTATATTGAAGTATACCTAGGTATACTTCAATATACCTAGGGGTAATGAAGTGAATGGTAGAGGATTCCTCCTTACTCCAAGAAAATACTATTTAAGAGAGAGAACAAGAAGGAAGCAATGGGCCTTTGAATCATGAGTCAACACTTTTATATACACTAACCATTACTGAAGAGTCAAGCCCATGTCACCCAGGCAGAGAAGAATTCAAAAGAAGAGTACTGAAAAAGAAAAATTTGTGAACAGACTTCAACACCACCATACCTTAGAGCTTGAGAAATGGTTCAGTAGGTAAAGCTTTCCCTCATAAGCGTGAGGACTTCAGCTCAGCACTCCAGAACCCATGTGAAGGACAGTGTGAGCCTCTAGCCCTAGTACCTGGAAGGCAACAGGAGGATCCCTGGGACCTCTTGACCAGCCAGTTTAGCTGAATCAGCAAGTTCCACATTTAGTGAGAATCCCTGTTTCTAAACATAAGGTAGAAAATAGTAAAGGAGGACAGAAAATGTCAACCTCTGGCCTCCATGTGCACTCACTCACACACACACATGTAACTATAAGCAAACACACCCCCACACACATTTAAAAAAAAACTCCCACACTCCCTCCAGGCCTGCAGTAGAACTAGCTTCCCACCGTTGCTGGTCTTGTGTATCTTAAAACACATGAACATCTTAAACCTTTAGTTGAAATCTAAAAACAAATTATTTTATTCAACTATTTGTAATTAAATGCATATTCCTCCCAAATTATAAATGTTCATAGATACAAAATTTTGCAATTCCTTTTCTAAGTGCTCCAAATCACAAAGTCAGCCAAGGATCAAAGATATTTAAAGGAAAAATGTATTTTGTATTGAGAATGCCCAGATAATTTTTCTTGCCATATTCCTCAAATAATGTAAGAGACAACTATTTATGTAATATTTATGTTATACACTGAGCTGAACTCCTGGAATACAGTTGCAAAGAAGGAGGAGTGATGAGCAAAGGGGTCAAGACCAGGCTGGAGAAACCCACAGAAACAGCTGACCTGAATAAGGGGGAGCTCATGGACCCCAGACTGATAGCTGGGAAGCCAGCAAAGGACTGATCCAGATCCCCTGAACTTGGATGTCAGTTTGGAGGTCTGGGCAATCTATGGGGCCGCTGGTAGTGAATCAGTATTTATCCCTAGTACACAAATGGACTTTGGGAGCCCTCTCCACATAGAGCGATATTCTCTCAGCCTAGACACACAGGGGAGGGTCTAGGCCATGCTCCAAATGATATGATAGACTTTGAAGATTTCCCCCATAGAGGGCCTCACCCTCCCTGGGGAGCAAAAAAGTGGATGGGATAGGGGGGTCGGTGGGGGACAGGGGAGGAGGTGAGGGAAAGGGAACTGGGATTGGCATGTAAACAAGCTTGTTTCTAATTTAAATTTTTAAAAAAGTAAAAAAAATGTTATATTGGGTATTATACAGAGTCTAGAAATGACTTAAACTATATAGGAGGTTGATTGATGTTATATGCAAATAACACAGCACTCTACATGAGGGACTTGAGCATCTATGGTCTTGGCCTTGGACTTAATCCCCCATTAGATGATTTGCTGTTTGGCACTGAAGTTTCAACATTATTCTTTGTCATCACTGGACAGTGTAGAGATATGGCTGCCCAGACGGCTGAAAAGAAACTCCTTTTATCTCTGAAGCTGGCCCACAAGGAAGACTGACCTATATAACGAACATGAACTGTAATCTTGACTCCACGAATTGTTGGCCTATGCCTTTCTGTGCTTCGGTTTCCCATTTGGAAAATGGAGACATGACAGTGCCCATGTCAGAGTCATTGAGAAGTTCTGGGGCTTGGTTCCTGCAAAATGCTGTAGACAGCATTCGATGAGTATTCATTTCTGCTATTACTACTCTGTTTTCAGCTAGCTGCTTTATCCTGTTCCAAATATCAGAACAAGAGGACAAAAAATCTACATTCCTGGGGCAGTTTCACTGACATTTAGCTGGTTGTCATCTTGTCCTAGATTCTAGCTGTCACTTGTCAGTCCTTGCTCAAAGATTTAAAATTGTGTCTGTAACATTTTCTCTGTCTTCACAGGTTTTACTGGGAGATGGCAGGAGGTTGTACTGGGGGAACCAGCCAACCCATTTTTAAGCCAGAATGCTGGTATCTAATTTTCAAAATACCTGCTTCAATGTGATTCAAGTTAGGTGGAGAGTGACACTATAATTCAATTGCTGTGTAGCAATAACCATTAATGTACTCTTGGGTTCTGCCTGGGCACTTTCTTAATGGTCTCAGAAGACTTTGGTGAAATATTTCAGAGAAATCTTTCCTACTTCTCAGAAGTCCATTTTGGAATTTAGGTTTCCTTTTTCCCCCCATGCACCATCTTCTGAACTGTAGCTGATCCACTCTCTAAAACCAATCAGAGCTGTCCCTAGAACATTGTTCTGGCTCCTATTAGAGCTCCTCCTCAAAATGAAAGCCTGGCAGTCAATGTGCCTTTTAACTTGAACACGGGCTGCAAAGCCACCACCATCCATTAATCTGACTGACCTTTGAGTAACCCAGACAAGAACAGAACAAGGCTGCAAATTGAAGACTGTAGTCCTGCTGGAGCTTGGTGGTTCTATCAGCCCAGGGATGGAAGAAGCAGCCATGTATGCTGTGGAGGCTATGCTCATGAACAAGTCAGCCATGGACAAAAGAAGGATCCCTTGAGTAGCAGCCAGAGGACAGGGCTTTCATCTTGACATCCAAGTGCCCTGGCACATCATGTAACTTCCCAGAGTTACAATTCTGTTACTGTGATCTAAAGATAACATCCTAGGCCACATCTCCTTCAACACTATCCTTTCAAAAAGCCATAGACATAGCAGATAAGGAGGTAGAATGGACGAAACAGTCAAAGAGGTGATTAAAATATGGCTTCTATTCATTGTGCGAGATTGAGCAAACAGTTTGTGTTCTTGGTACCTCACTTTCCTAATCTGTATAAGGATAATAATGGCACCTAGTCTGGAGTATTGTTTTAAGGATTATATGAAATAATATGTATCAGGGTCATTCTTAGCCCAGTTCTTAATCCAAGATAAGCACCTAATAAGTAGTATATACCGCATATGTGGCCCTTCCTCTTTGAGAAACCTTCCGTTTTTCATAAGTTCCACCATAAGGCTAGACTCACGCAATAGTATACCTTCCTAATATATTTCCCAGCCCAAAGAATCCAGTTCCAAAAGGATTAGGAAGTATAGTAGATTCCTAATCAATGGTTGTACTTCCTATGGTTTCAGTTAATTAACCAAGATCAAAAAATATTCATGGAAAATTCTAGAAACAAAAACTTCATGAATTTTCAATTATCATTTTGAGTATCATGATAAAATCTCTCAATGTCATTTCATTCTCCATGAGACATGAATCATCTTTCTGTTCACTGTATCTATGTATTATATGCTACCAACCTTGTAGTAGCTGGGAATGAGACAGGGACCAACAGTCATATCACTGCTATTATAGTATATAATTGTTTTATTTTATTGTTAGTTATTATTAATATTATTCTGTTTATAATTTATAAACTAAATATTTTAAATATGTATACAGAGTGGGGAAAACCACAAAATATACTAGATTCAGCTGGATATACACAGAACTTCACAGGCGTTTAGGAACATATCTCTCCTGGAGAAGGTGAAGCACAAAACTAGTTGGCATTAGTGATTTCGTAGATGCAGACAAAGAGGTGAAATGACAGCAACAATAATAATAACAGATACAATTGATTGGTTCTCAGTGTATTCTGGGCTCAGAGCTGAGGCTTCTACAGATCTCTAACTGATACAGTTCAGCACCACATAAGCCACATTCTCTCAGATGGCCTCCTGTACAGCTCTTCCTTGAGAGAAAGAACAACTTTCTGAGGACTCTCTTTTTCCTTTGTTGGCTTTTTATTACTCACCTCTGAATATCTCCTCTGTTGTTCCAAGACATTCGGTACTCTTTCAAATTGCATTCTAAGTTTGGCAAAAGCAAGCAGGAGAACCAGATTACCTGCTCTTGTCCCCTACCCCGGGATGCTCCATTGATCAGATCCCCTCCCCGACCCTGTTATTTGAGCTCCTGGGAGAGGTGTCCTTCACTGTCTATGCAGCCAGGAAATGATGGAATTTCAATCTCACACTCAACTTCATCTTGGGTATTGGATGCATTGCCCAGAACTGGTCACCCATGATTATCTAAGAACTGAACAAATGTGCTGGGTGTTTGTGGCACACGCCTTTAATCCCAGCACTCAGGATGCAGAGGCAGGTGGATCTCTGTGAGTTCGAGGCCACCCTGGTCTCCAGAGCCAGTGCCAGGATAGGCTCCAGAGAAACCCAGTCTCGAAAAACCAAAAAAAAAAAAAAAAAAAAAAGAACTGAACAAATGTATGATCAAACTAACATGAGAGAGGACAGAAGGCATGAGATCTTAACAAAGACAGCTGTAGGACGCTGACGGCAAGGAACCAATGTATTTTTATGGATGAGACAGACTTGACCTTGAAGGATTTTAACAAGAGAACAGAGATAAGAAGATTTTAAATGGAGGGAACTGTGTCAAAGCAAAGACACATAAAGCATATGGGCTACTGGGTGTAGAGGCGGCATTGGAACAGCCTACAGTAGAGGGGCTTGGTAACTGAGCCTTGGGGATTTGCAAACCATCAAGGAGGCAAGAAAGGACACAGGGGGAGTCTGAGGGACCTAGCTCAAAGGAAGACTTGGCTACCTTGTTGAAATTGTGACTTTATTTGTGGACAGCAGGGAAATCTAGCACTGAGAATCTCTGAGGAGTGATTAGATTGCTTGGATGTGTCCTTTAAAAGATGGCTCTGCTGTGGAGGGCTTAGGAGGTAGAGCCTACAGACAAGGTCAGCGACAAGGAAACAGAATGGGAGAACACATAGGTTAGCACCCCACTTCATTCCATAAGATTTAGTGCCCACCTCCACTGAGAAAGGTTATTCTGAACCACGATTCCATTTCCACTAGATTCGGGGCTATTTGTGTAATGGAGGAAGGCTGTGTCTTCCCTGCTCCTGGAGAGCACTGTGAAAACACATTCTTGGAGAGGAAGTTAGCATAGAAGATACACTGTGGATGTTAAGTCTGATCAGAGTTAACTGGATAGGTGGGCATCCACAAGCCTCCATTCTGAGAATAGAAAGACCCTGGGAGCGTCTTCATCACTGTCTGCACAGCTGTCTGACCAGGGGCTCCTGTCACCAAGTCTTTCACAATATTTAATGTATTTCTAGAGCGTGCAGAACCACAGGCAATGAAGCATCTCTGTTACTGTGTGGGGCCAACTCCGCCTGAAGCTTAAGGCTACCGTCAGGTGGCTGCTTGTGGGCACCAACTTGTCTCACTTTATAAGGGAATCCCTTGTTTTCCCTCTGTCCTTTGGCCACAGTTTCCCTGTGCCAGTTTAGGATTTGTGGCTAATTCTGGTACTATGCCACCCCAGTGCAGATCTGTCCTGTTGCAACTTCGATCAAAACTGCCTTGTCCCTCTTTGATTGTGTTTTACAAAGTCATCAGAAGTGGGGGTTGAAAAGGAATGACAAGCCCATGCCCTACCTTCCTAACACTCCCAATCTCCTCTCATCTCAGAATGTGAGCAGGGTCAGGCCTGTTAATACTTGGATGGGTAAAGGAATGATGGCATGGCAGAAATGGCTGCAGGAGTAAGAGACTATGGGGAATTAGGTACAAGACTGAGAAATGGCCATCAGTGCTTGTATTTTCTTTTTTATGCATTTTTATGAGTGTGTAGTGTACATGTTTGGCACACATATGTGTATGTGTGTATGTGGAGGCCAAAGGTTGATGTCAGGAACCATCTCTCATTTCTCTTCTGCCTTATGTGATGCAGGGAAGGTCTGTCTCTTACTCAAACCCAGAGCTCACTGACATGGCTAGTCTAGCTGGCCAGCTTGCTCTGGGGATCCCCTGCAGCTGAAATTACTGGGGAGCTGAACTCTAGTCCTTATAATTGCATGGAAAGCACCTTAACTACTGAGTGATCTGCACAGCCCAGATTATATTTCTAGTGTAGGTAGTTGGGAGGATAATGGTTTGAAAGCAATGCTACAGGGATTGAAGTACTGATTTAGAAAAAAAAAATAGATCCTATCAGAGTTCTTCCTCCAACCATTGGCAGGCACCTTGAAGCTACCAGGAAGAAAAAAATGCATGCACTCATGCACACACACACTCACACAAACACACACACACACACACACACACACACACACACACACACACACTCAAGCACACACATGCACTCATGCATACACATACACACACAAAGACATGCACACGTACTGTATGCACACACACTCCACATAAAAGAAAATGCCAAAGCAGGTAAAGAATTTTGTCGTTTCCCTGCTCATTCTTCCCTCAAAGCCCAAACTCAAACCATCTATCACCACACTGATCACAAGGAGGAGAGGACCCCAAAAGAGACCTAGAAGACATAAGATAGACAGGCAGATTGCTGGCTTTTGCTGCCTTAAATACACAGGACAAAGAGAAAGGTGAAAGGCAGGTCAAACCTGCTTAGTTGGAGAAGGCCCTGATTCAGGGAACTGGAACATAGGGGAAGAAAAACACTAGAGAATGTCCCACAAATACCATGACCTCTTAAAGGGTGGTACAATGCAGAGCCTAAGTCAAATATACCCTATTGCTAGTTTTCTTATGAGCCCCAAACAAAAATTATTTTTACATTTTTAAATTCAATCATTCTTTGCTTACCGATGGATATGTTTTGGATGCATTTTTAGGTGGTCTGATTTTGCAAATGCAAGAGTCCTTACACCAATCTAGATGGTATATGCTACTCTACACACAGCCTCCATGCACCACGGCTGGACATGCTGTTCACTGTCAGCTGTAATGTTACACAGTATATGGCAAAGGATGAAAAGAATAATATTTTATGACAAGTGAAAATTAACATTTTACTATCCAAATATAAAATTTCACTAGAGCACTGTCATGCCCATTCCTTGAGAAATCAACTGTGACTCCTTTTAGTTTTCAACAGAGAAGTTGTCACTCGTGAAGCCTGTCTGGCCCTTCACAGACAAACATCATAGCCCCTTTGCTAAAGCATGTTGATGTCGCCCAAGTAAACACAGCCTGATTAGATTTTAAAGATCTGATCCATCAACTTCCCCTTGCTGCAGGAAGCAAGGAAGAGCAGAGAAAGGATCAAGGTGCTCCGCCCCTTCCTCTGAAGGCAGTGTCTCCTGGAACGCAGGAAGAAGAGCAGGTTTTAAGGGGGAAAATCATACATTTGGTCGAGTTGCTTTGGGGATCTCCAAGGGGTGACTGAACCTTTCTGTGAATGTCAGAAAGCAGAGGTAGGGACATCATGTTACACAAACGTCTAGTGAGGAACAAGGAAAGCCGTAGCTAAGGTTTCATGAGGCCCTGAAGAGCATCAAAAAGACCTGCACTGGTGAAAGGTGCCTGAGGAGACGTTTATCTTCTGAGGGTAGCACTGCTTCTGTGAACAGAACCTCTGAACCAAGTGTGAATGGAAAGGAGGCAAGAAAGGAGTCAAAGGGCAGTTGAAGGACAGGGAGAGGAGCCCTTAAAGCAGTGTCACCCAGGAGTCATGGTGACCTTAGGGAGGCCAGGTTGGCTCAAATCTGGTGAAGGCAAGCAAAAATCAGCTAGCAAGAAATGGGAGAGAAATGATGAGCATAACCTTTTCTTCCATTATTTTTCTACAGGTTTGGGGGAGGCTAGCGTCATGGCAACAGTGTGGAGAAATGGATCACCATGAAGCCATCTCTTGAGGAAAGACATGGGAAGTTGACAGCATGATTGACTTTTGCTGTCCTCACAGGATGCCAAGTTAATTGCTCTCCTCAGCACCTTCATAGGAGGGCAATTGGTAGTTAAATCACTGTCAAAAACTAAGGCTGGCCTGGAGAGATGGCTCAGGGCTGAAGAGCACTTGCTGCTTTTGCAAAGGGTTCACTTCCCAGAACCCTCATGGAGCCACTCACAAGTCTGGTAACTTCAGAGGCTCTGACACCCTCTTCTGGCTGTCACAGGCACACATGGTGTGTGTGTGTGTGTGTGTGTGTAGGCAGGCAGGTACAACACATGCATGGAAATTGGAATTTAAAAATACAAGCTCCCAAAATTCTGCTGTTTTATAAACTGTATTATCAGGGCCCATAGTGTCCTGTGAAGGTACTTGTCTATGTTTAAACAAACACAGTTAGACATGACTGGCTTGTTGAGCATCTGCCACCATAGTAGTCACCTAAATGGGGCTTGGAAGAAGTTTCACCCACTTGGATCACAATTACAATGACAAAAGATATCAAGATAAAAAGATTGGGGGATGGAGAGATGGCTCAGTGTTCATGAACACTTGTTGCTCTTCCAGAGGACCTGATGGATACCTTGACATCAGAGCTTACAGGAATTTGAGAGTCACCTGATCTGGGTTCCATAAATAGTCACAAATCCATGGCATACATACACACACATTAATAAGAGTATTCCACGGCACAAGCAGCTAGCAGAGGCAGGCCAACCTTTCTCTAAAAGCCAAGCAACAGAGTCAAACTTATCCTAGCATCATGCTCTTTTTGTCAAGAACCTATAATTTCATTCATAGCTTTGGTAGATAATTATACTATACTAGTGAGAGGCAACTTGATGAATAGCTATTTGTTTTCAAAGAAGACATTTCTGTCACATTGGCTGTATAATGGGGTCAGGAGCACAGCGGGCTGTCACCATCTTTTCTGTATTGTTTAGGCTCCTGGCAGGTTCAACATGGAAAATAGAGAATTTCCTTATTTAATGTAACACAGTATCATTGGCTTTGCTCAAGAGTCACATTTGAGAGGTAAGGGCTGTAAATATCTCACTATCATTTGTCAAACAGTGCCTGACATCTTGTCTTATTTATGCCTCACTTTCAGAATCTTCACACCCCAGGTCCCAGCTAGGAGGCAGATCAGGGTCATCAGAACCACCCCCCTCTGATGGGTGTCTGTGATGGTTTGAATGAAAGTGGCCCTCATAGACTCATAGGGAGTGACACTATTAGGAGGCATGACCTTGTTGGAGTAGGTGTGGCCTTGTTGGAGGAAGTGTGTCACTAGGGGTGGGCTCTGGGGGTTTCAAATGGTCAAGCCAAGCCCAGTGCTCATTTTCTCTTCCTGCTGCCCCAGGATTCAGAGATAGAACTGCCAGCTCCTTCTCCAGCACCATGCCTGCTTGCACACTGCCATGCTCCCCACCAAGATAACAATGGATTCTCTGAAACTGTAAGCCAGTCCCAACTAAATATTTTCCTTTATAAGAGTTGCCATGGTCATGGTGTCTCTTCACAGCAATAGAAACCCTAACTGAGGCAGTCTCCAGAAATGCAGACCCCAAGATGATAACTGGAGAGTGTCTGATCTGTTCTTTGTGCCGTTTAAATAGCAAATCAAATGCAAGACCTAGAATCTCCCTCACTGCTTGGAGGGTTACAATAAACACAGAATGTGACCTAAACAGTAAAGACACAATAACAGATTTGTGTTTGGACCACAAAATATGTAAGCTATCATAGTGTTAGTAGCTAACATTTTTATATGAGGTGCCTGCTATTTGTCCAAATGCTTCACATGAATTGACTCAATAAGTTCTTGGCAGAAAACTTGAGTTCAAACACAAGAGCTTGGGGGTGGACAATGCATATTCAAACTCTAACACCACCTATACAACAGATGTCTGCCTCTTGGTAGAGAGAATTTCAAACAAGAGAAATTCATTATGAGCCCCTTCAAGATAGAAATATGAGAAAGTATCTCAAAAGAGAAAAAATTAGCTCAAGCATCTTTTGAACTGGGGAACCTGAAACCAGATGAGATACCACTCTCCATGTAAGCCATTTTCCATTCCTTCATCTTTCCCACCCCATTCCCATTTGAGAATGGACCATGGAGGAACCAAGGGGAAAAATGGGGTACAGGATTTGATGGATTATTTTAAAGTCTAGAATCATTTGGGAAGGGAGTCTCAAAGAAGGACTTCTAGATTAGGTTGCTCTGCAGGCACGCCTGTGAAGAATAGTCTTTACTGGGTTGAATGGAAAGGCCTTCCCACTGTGGGTGACACCATTCTCTAAACAGAAGATTCTGGACTGTAGAATAGTGGAGACAGTGGGCTGAACACTGGCATTCATGCATTAATCCACTGCTCTCTGCTCACTATTGTGGATTTAATACATGTGACTAGCTACTACAATTTCTTGCTCCTTGATTTCCCTGCAATGATGGACAGTACCTGGAATTGTGAGCCAAATAAACCCTTTCTCCCTTGAGTTGCTTTTGCTGCAATAGTTTATCACAGCAACGGAAAATGAAAGGGGGACACCAGCCACACCATACCCTCCTGCCTTCTTAGTGTCAACCTGAACTGAGGAGAAAGGAGAAATGCAAACTTAACCAAGACTAGAGTTTGAGGCTGGGCATTTTAATTCCTAAATTAGAGTGTTGCTTGCCATTTAAAGTAATCTGAGGACTACCTAATCCCTGAGATTAGCAGAGTGATTGTGGGTTTGCTGGAGAATCATATAGAGCAGGCAGAAATTGATCCCTTCTGAATAAATTGCAAAGGTGCTATGACTGACCAAAGCAAAAGTGTTTGTTGAAAGAGTGGTGGCTGGTCAGTACCCTGGTTACATTTTAATTTGTGATTCTCATCTGAGCTGGTTACATACACAGTTTATGGAGAATGTTGGCCTCTTTCCTGTAGGTCTTGGGAAAGAAGAGAGAAAAACTGGGAATCCAGTACTCCGAGAGGGAAGATGTTGCTGTTTGCCCTGACTGTTTTGCACTAGGAGATGCCTTTATAAAGCACCACACATCTGAAGATACAGGGATGAGCTCCTGTCATCCAGGTGGTAAGCAGGAGTTGAGCTGTGAGAAAAAGAACACTAAAGAGCCAAGATGGCACCTCCATTACCAGACATACCACACACATACACACACCACACACTAGCTTACCCACCACAGTGACTCTGGGCCATTATATTTCCCTGGGTGTCTCTTTCAATCTTGCTCTCTGTAACTACAGAATAACTAACTGAAAGAGGTGTGTGTGTGTGTGTGTGTGTGTGTGTGTGTGTGTGTGTGTGTGTGTTGAGGTGTTGGGGGTGTTAATAGCTCATCCCCATCTGAAACACCTGTTGAACCAGTAGGGGGTCCCCACAGGAAGCAGATGGTCCACTTGAAATAGAACAATGTGAGGATAGTCTATTTACAAAAGTCACTTGCAAAGGTGCTAGTGAGCAGTGTGGTACCCTGGACCTCACATACCTAGGCCTAAGAGGAAGCTGAAAGGCAAATACACCACAAACATTTCTGGAGGTTTGGGATATAAGAAGAGTTGGAGACCTTCCAAACCATTTGTCTGAATATTAAGATGTATCATTCAAATCAGCAAAGCACTAAAGGAAATATGTTCTGACTATTGACTTCAGCAAATAGCCCTCAGTGGCAACCTGGAAGACTTAGAAGCTGCAGTTCTCAGACTGTTCAGAATCCTGTGGAAGAACAAGGTGGATGGGAAAGGGACTGTAGCCTGATGCCCAACCTGCTCCATTTTCTCACCACTGTCACCTCTGCTGTGACTCAGAGAAAGCTTACTCATACAGACGGACACCCATGCGGACTGACCCCAGCACTCTGCACAGACATACCACAAACCCTTTGGTAGGCTCAAGACCCTGCTGAGAAGGAGCACACACCACCACCATGATGTTCACAGAATGGAGAGGCAGGCGCAGGAGCTTGTCTGTGTTCTCCCCACTTTGAATTCTGGGAGACCTGCAATTCATTCTCATAGTGCTGGCCCTATTTTCTACTAATTCCTTTTCTACTTCTGAGTCCTCAAGTGTAGCTATGAATTCTGCCATGGCAATTTCACTTTCTTTGAAATCATTCTTTCCTTGATGTTGTGTAACAGTTTCCTCAGAGATTAAATCATTCCACCCCACAGGTATGCTCCTGGATGCTCTAGGAAGGTAAACAACTCAACATAGCTCCAGCAAGTCCCTGAAACCAACCAGATTTACTAGGCCCCTCCCTATCAGAGAAAGCAAGACCAGCTGCCTGGAGGAAACAGAAACCAGTTGAGCTGTCTGGAAGAGATTCAGACCAATTTAGGTATCTAGAAAGGACATTCTCCAACCTGTTGAGTTGCCAGCAGGATGGGCGGTGTGCTTCAGGTTCCCAGCTTTGTGAACTGTCACCCATGCTGGGATGGGCTCTGATGACAGAGCTGTCTTTGAGTCACTTCTGCTCCTGTAATTAACCCCAAGAAAACTCATTTGTTCACCAAGTAAACTTTGGTGGTATCTGCTGCGGTTTGTTGTGGGTTCCCTGTCTGGAGTGAGGTGATGTGTGTGCAGTGTCTTCCCAGGAAAAATTCTGTCACACAAAACTTGGTCATCTTTATTTCTGCTGGATTTTAGTCACAGTTTTTTTTTTATAGCCACTTCATGCTAATGTCTCATAGAGGCCATGACTATTTACTGTTGGCACATATCTGTCCAGGATGGTTTCACAATGCCTGAGCAAGATTTCTTCTTATACCCTTGAAGGTCTATGTCTTCACTATCTGTGCTTATGGAAACATACAGCAGGGACAAACACAGAGTTCATCTTGTCCCCATAGGTACATATGACAGTTAATTTTGTCAAATTAACCAGATTTGGATAAATTAAGAAACAAGATTCTGTGAAAACCTGTGGGGGTTTCTAGATTAGGTAGTTACCAATGGAAGACTCACCCTACATGTGAGCAGCAGCTTCCTGTGATGGCCCAGATGTAGAGGCCTAATGCTTTCTGCCTGCTTGGCCTTTTAGTTCTTCCTGCCACTGTTAGCATTATCTGCTGCCATCAGACCCCATCAGCCTTTCAGTGTGAACTGAAGACCACTGGCTCCCCAGGAATCTTCCAGGATTTCAGATGCAAATTGGGACTGTTGAGACATGCAACCCATATGCTGAGCAGCTCTGGGTCCTCAGTCTCTCCAGTGTGGAGGCAGCCATTGTTGAAATAGCCAGACAATACTATGTAAGCTGAGCTGACAGATGTGCTCTTGGGTGTTTTGTTTTGTTTTGTTTTGTTTTGTTTTTTTTGAGACAGGGTTTCCCTGTGGCTTTGGAGGATGTCCTGGAACTAGCTCTTGTAGACCAGGCTGGTCTCGAACTCACAGAGACCGCCTGCCTCTGCCTCCCAAGTGCTGGGATTAAAGGCGTGCGCCACCACCGCCCAGCTCAGATATGCTCTTAATAAACATATTTATCTTACAGATTCTGTTCCTCTGGAATCCCCACCACCACCACCATACACACAACTAGTACATGGCTTATGTTTTTTGCTTATGTACTACATTAGTGAAATTTTGGAATTCTTGATTAAAAAAATCTCAGGAACATATCCTCTATATAACTCGAAAGTCATAAATAAAAGATCCATTCCTTTGTTAATTGATGATGTAACATTGGAACAATGCTATCAGCAAGGGGAACTTTTGTAAAAAAATACTTACATGTGATCATAGCTTACTTGAAATTGAATCAGAAAACAATACTCTTAGCTATGTCCATAATTCCTGTATTTAAAAATGACAGCTGGTTTAGTGCATGTAGTAGAGTCAGTGAAGGGACTCTGGCCAGCTCAAGCATGACACACATGGCTCTGGCAGTCCTTGCCCTTCTCCTGCATTCCCTCTGCCTTGCTAGCTAGCCACCAAAGCCTGTTCCCTTATTTGGCCACCTCCTCCTCTTCAGGCTGACCACCAAGCTATCAAAGTATTGAAGTCCAGTAATCAGAAGCCCTGTTTAGTTCACTCAATTACCATGCCCAAATAAAATTAAACACCTCATTCTAAGATGGGATTTTCCCCTTTTCCTTTTAAACTGTCATTTTCCTATGGGCCGTGTCTGTCTCTCCCTATCCAGAGGCAGTTGTTTGTCCCCCCCACCCCACCCCACCCCCGACAAATACCCCTTCCACCTCTCCTTTGTTCCCTTCCCTTTCTCCCTTGTCCTCTGTCTCCTGTCCTTGTGTCTTATTCCTTGTCCTTTGTCCCTCTGGGACAAATAAACCTTTGGGCTGAGAACTTGGTCTTGGAGGTCCAAGACCAATAATACTGATCCTTACAGTCAGTATTATTTGGAATTTGGGATGTTATTCCACTTTGAAATCCAAGTGGACAAGTCCCTGAGGAGAAGTAGGATTCTTAACTGAGAAGTAGGTATGTCTGCATCTGTATGTCTGTGTACTGTGTGTCTGTGTTTGTATCTGCATGTCTGTGACCAAGATCTTGTGCCAACAGAGAGAAACAAGGCCATGCCTTTCTAATCATAGTGTAAACTAATGGGGGTGTTTGATGGGAAGTTGGCTATTTTCCCTGAAAGGCCAAAGATGTCTGGGAGATGGGTTTGGGTCTTGTAGAGATACCCCAGACAGTGTGAAGGAGGAAAGATGTGGAAGACCCCTGATGGGAAATGCACAGGGGACAGAGCCACTCATGGCCGAACAGGAGAGGTTTTACAACTTTACTTCATATGCCTTTCTTTGGGGCTTGTACTTGCTAGAATTTCCCCCTCACTAGGCCTCATTATTTAGTAAAATTTCATTAGAGTGACAGGACTCTCTCAGAAAATCTTTCTGCTCCTGTGAGGCCAGTGTTCAGTATCTGGCATCTCAGAAGATTTGACAGTGGTGACAACCAATGAAGACCCTATAAGAGAGAATTCAGGAGTGATGGAGAAGTGCCCACCACGTGACCCCTCTCCTTCACCCTGGGAGAAGCTAAGCTTTGCTGTAACGAAAGGCCAGGCTGTGATGGTTCTAATGTAGTCTCATGTCTTGGGCCATGGCTCTGACAGGCTCTCTCACTTTCTTTCTGTTCTCTGTAGCACTACAGAGAATCCCACGTCTACCAAGAAGACACCACCCAAAGGTCACAGAGACAGCAGAGATGCAAGGCCTCCTCGCCTGTGTTGGGTGAAAGCTTTGCTTGTGAGTTGTAGGACTGTTGCAGCTCTGAACCGTTTAACCCACCATGCATCCTCTGCTTGAGCAGACTTGAACCTTAATCATTCCACTTATGCACATGGGTGTGATAAGACTCTGCACACTAGGACTAAAAAGTGGAACCACAGACTGAGAGTTTTCTTCACCCAGACATGACCTGTAGCCTGTTTCTCTCAACCAAAGCTTGCTGCAGGCCAGGCTCAGCAGATCATACTTCCAGGCAAGTCTCAGAAGGCATCCCTGATTAAATGCCTCTGTAGAACATGGACTGAAGGAGGGAAAGTTATAATGAAGAGAAAGACAAGGGATCTATCTTTTCCCAACCGCTACTTGCTATCACACTCCCCATGTCATTTTGCCCAAATATCTTAGCCATTCTACATCTTGGTGTCTTTATTTGTGAATAGATGATAATGATGTTCCTTAATCTCTGGGAGAAGTAGCATGCAGAAAGAATTGCCTAGAGCTCCCCAGAGTCTGTTTTTCCCATACCCTAATAGAGGTGTAGCATGGATGGATCAGAACACAGACACTGTGACCCACAACACCACAGCATGCACTGTTTGGTCCTCTACCTTCCAATAAATGGTTTCATTGATTTTCGTGCAAAGACAGAAGAGTTGGCGGCTTGCCAGGGCTAATGGGATCTTTTTGTACAACTTTGTGGCCTGCAATGAACCAAGCTCTTACCCAGTATTAATCTGCAGGGCAGCATAATCCAAATTAGACACAGTTCTACAAGTCTGACACTCAAGGGTAGAGAATGTATTGATTCTAAAGCTGTGGTCTCAGAGACAGTTATGGGTTGGATTCAAATAGGGAAGCTCTGGGATGAACAGGGGCCCAGGATGCTCCCCTAAACATTCAGACTGAGTTGATTTGCAGTGACACTCAAGCATTGGTGTTGTTTCTAATGGCTATGGCAATGGGGCATGAACCCTTTAAGGGCAGCTGTTGGGTTCTGCAGAGAATGCCCCCACAGGTGGATGTCAACTGCAGAAAGAGCATCTACGGACTCTGTTGCTGCTATTCCCCCAACTCTATAGCCTTGTCCTCAATCCTGCCACCTCAGTCATGGCTCCTGTCTACCACCAGCATTCCTCTGGGCATCCCATAGTCTCCCAGGTCCATGGAGCCCAGATGGTAGAGTGTAAGCCAATGAGATGGAGAAAGGAATATAAATGTCCCTTTATGCACTGGTCCAAAAACCTGCCTGGTGAGCATTTCCCAAGATGACTGGCTATTAGGGTACTTGTCCTTTTCAGAGAAAACTGACCCCACCTGCCAGATTATGGCCCACAGGAGGAACATCCTTGTATCTTCTAGCATCATATTCAGTCTCTTTGCTTATTTGCAGCTCACACTCAGAAATGAGTACCTTACAAACTTCCTCTGACCATGTCTTTAAGGACTTATTGTCTCTAAAGAATCTTTGCCAAGGGGCTGGTCATTGGGTATCTGGTATGACTAAGGAAATTATTCTCGTCCAAAGAGATCAATGACTCCTGTGTCCTTGTGCTAAATTCCTTTGGCAAGCTGGGATATTACAGTCTTCCTTTAAACCTTATGTTTGTGTCTAGACTCTCAGAAAGCTAAGTCTCCAGCACTGCTTTTCTCAGAGCTGAGCTTTCCCCTGGGGTATTGCTATCTTATCATTTCATGCATCATGCAGTCTATTTTAAAAATGATTCTCAAATGTTTTTATTATGAGATGACATAAGTTCTATGAGATTCAAGAGCGATAAAAGGGAAAACTATGTTTCCTTCCCTCTCCCACAAACACCCCTCTCCAGATTAACTGCCTTCAGTCTGGTGTATGTTATTGAATGCCTTTTACTAAGGGCTATATTTTAACATTCATCATCAGAGCGCAGGTGCATTTTACATAAAACACTTGCTAGCAATTTGTCAGTCTCCTTGACCATGGGTTCAAACATTTGCATGATGCTCCAGTGAGTTTGGAGGTGCTGTAAACAGACATTTGCCAAGTGTCAATTAACTGGTCATTTCTAATTTTTCATGATTATAACTAATGCTACAATAAACATCATTATGTACTTTTTTCATTTTGGATAATTTATATTGGTTTGAGTCCCATAAATGCAATTACTTAGTAAAAGAATACAATCTTAAAAAGCAAATTACAATTTAATAGGGTGATAGGAAAATAAGAAAGAGACATAGCCAAACAACTTATTTGGTTAAATATATTACAGTTTACTTGTATTATTAAATACTACAAAGTTGATAAAAAAAGTTTGATACAGGAGAGAATGTAATATTACTGGAAGATTTACCCTTTGTGGTGATTTATGAAACAGTGAACCCAAATTTTTATGTAATTTGTATAAGAACGTTTAAAACTTTTATTTACTTTTATGTATATGTGTATAAAGTTATATGGAGGCATTTAAATTTTTCATTTATTTTCATAAGTGTGTGTGTGTCCACTCATCTATATGTGCACCACCTGCAGAGCCTAGAAGAGGACATCAGATCCCCTGGAACTGGAGATATTGGCAGTTGTGAGCTAAGCAATGTGGGTGCTGGGAACCAAACTCTAGGTCCTCTCCAAGCACCTTCCACACCTAAGCCTTCTCTCCAGTCCCATAATTAAAATCATTTTGATAGCCACAGTATATCTGAGTAGTTTACATGTGAGTACGGTGTTAAAGAATGGCTAATCCAGTGCTGAAGGAACTTGGAAGGCTGGCTTTACCAAGAATGAAGACTGATTAGAAAGCTGCAGCAATTTAAAAAAAAATGTAGCATCTGCGTGGGAATTAAAAGAATTCTAGGTTTTGCAGGAAACAAGGTCTCTGTCACCACTCAGCAGAGTGAAAAGAGCCACAGGTGACACACACAAGAGTGCAGACAGATAGGCTCAAACACAACCCACTTGCAAGACAGACCTTACTCCCTTCCACTTAGAAGAGAAAATCCAGAAACAAGTATAGGCATGAGCCCAGTAGCAGCAGGTGTACAGATAGGACAAGTAAATGGAGTGACAGTGTACTCACAGGATACAAACCAGTAGCCATCTTTTAAAGAAGGATCTCTTGTTCACCCCCTACACGTGTCAAAGAAGCCAGTCTGAAAAAGGTTAATAATGGGCAGAGCCAGCCCAGGGTGATAAAAGGTGTGATCCAGAATGAGCTGTTAGCAATTGAGTGAAATCAGACAGCACTTAGATTCCTAGGAATATTCCACTGATCGCTTAGTCTGTTCATTTGTGCTAAGTTGTTAGTGTCTATGTTTATAAAAGAGACGCCTTTCTGTGGATGGGTTGCATGTATTGTAGTTTTAACTTCTAAAAGTGATAAAGGTATATCTGAAAAGAAACAGAGTTGAGATTAATTGATGCAATCTAACAAATCAGGAAACCAAAGTAATCTGTTTTCATATTTTCACCCAGAACAGCTCTGTGCAGTAGAACTTTCTAGATCAGTGAAGTGTTCCATAACTGCCCCGTCCAACATGGTGGCTTCTAGTCTCATGAGAACAGAGCACCTCAGTTGTAGTGAGTGACTGAGAAACTGGAGTTTACGTCATATTTAACCTTACTGGGTTTTCATTGGAGAGTCACACACCACGTGCACAGCTAAGAGTCTTAAACTGTGGATCTTGACCCCAACATTACTAAATGAGGAGGCCATGAAAAGTTTGACAACAGCAAAGGACTTCTAGACAGGCAATGGCCAAAAAATTAATTCAAAATTAAACAAGTAATGAATCCAAGTTGTTGCTGAGAGCATTTGACTGTGTTACATCATGTGACCTCACTGCTGCCATGGTTGTGAGTACTGTACATACTCTGCACAGTACACACCATCACAACATGCAGTACTGGTCAATGTTATCTGAAGCAGCCTCAGGTTGAGTCTGAGTTACGCTACAAACTACAGTGTTTTCACTGCACATATAAAGTTTTCTTCCCTTACAGAAATACAGCAGTTTAATAATGGAAAACAAAGGTTATATTTTCCTACCAGCACTCCTCAGCATGAAGTTTCAAAGTTTATCTTTGGACTGCATTGCGTTAGAATGTTTGATATTAAAAATCACTACTTGATTTGTTGACTTCAGGTTCATAAAAATTATTATATAAATTTTGAGTTGGGATTAACACAGAATTTCCAAAAATTTCTGAGATGGCCCTAGACAGACCCCTAGCATTTTATACTTCATGCTTATGCAAAGAGGCATTTTTGGCATTGGTAATTATAAAATCAAAATATCGATGGACTCTCAAAGACATTGAAGAGGCTCCATGTCCTGCAGTATCAATTATACAGCCAAGGTTTAATTCTTCATGTAAAAAATAGGCATATTCCTCTTATTAGTATGCAAATTTGCTTTCATCTTTAATAAATGACAAAATATATGCATGCCAATGGATTCCTTTAAAATAAGTTTCTTTGTAATTTATTGTCAGTAAATTTTGAATTTGTATTGCTATTTTATGTACCTATATACCTGGGTCACATAAAAGAAATCCTCAGGCCAGCAGGGGCCATGAACAGGAAAAGTGTAAGAAGCCTGGCTTCACAGGCCAGCATGCTGGGGAGCAGGGATGACAGAGCAAACGCCATGGGAACGAAATCCAGCAAAACTTCTACCTGGTTAGTGTGGTATTATGAGGGTGCTTTTTACACAACTCTTCTGTTTTAATTGACATCTAAACCTGTCTCTGTTACTTAGAAATTAAAACTAAATGTTAGGGCTGAAAGATGCCTCAGTGGCCTAGAAGCCTGAGGACCTGAGTTCAATCCCCAGGACTCACATGGTGGAAGGAGAGAACCCAGTCTACAGTTACCCTCTGACCTCCACATAAGCAAACACATTTTTAATGTAAAAGATATTTTAAGCTGGCTGTGGTGGCACACGCCTTTAATCCCAGTTCTAGGGAGGCAGAGGCAGGAGGATCTATGTGAGCTCCAGGCCAGCCTGGTCTACATAGTGAGTTCTAGGATTGTCAGGGGTATGTAGAGAGACCCTGACTCTAAAAACAAAAATAGTTTTTAAAAATAAATAAAACTAGGAAAATGTATTTGTGACAGAATTTAAGGTGACTTTCTTTTGCTTAATTTTTTCTTTTAAAAATATTAATCTTGTTTGTAATTCAAATAAAAAATTGAAAAAAATATTATCCACATTCTCTAAACATTCACCTCAAGCACACAAGAAGAAAACAAATTAATAAAGCAAAAGTTTAAATACTGACTGCAAATCAGAAAGTTCTTCTTGATCTCACTATGGTACTGTAAGGGAAATAATGTGGGCAATGATAACAGGTTATATTTTCCTTTTCAATTTTTAATATCTAAACTTTCTAAGACCAGGTTTCTCACGGAACATTTCTTCATCTCTCTTCTACCAGCCCCACCCCATCCCAAAAGACACACAGAGGCTGAGTTTGAGCTGAATCAACACACAGGATTTGGTGGTGACTGTCTTTGCCTTCTGGATGGTTTGAGTGGTCCCTCTGCAGAATGGCCTTGCTTCCCTGCTGAAGTTTCCTGTCTTGGAGTTCAGCAGCAAAGCACAGGGATTGTTTTTTTAGTGGACTTCATAGGGAGTCTGATGAAGATGACTAAGTTTCTAACTGTATCCATCTACTTTCTAGTCTCTTCTCCCCATTAAGGTGTTGGAACCTCAAGCTCAATGTGTCCAGACCAGTCTCTTTTGTCTTCTCTCCCTCTAGAACAGTGGTTCTCAACCTTTTTAATATTATGACCCTTTAATACAGTTCCTCATGTTGTAGTGACCCCAACTATAAAATTATTTAGCTGTTACTTCATAATTGTAAATTTGCTATTGCTATGAATTGTAATAGCTGATATACAACTCCCAAAGGGATTGCAACCCACAGGTTGGAAACCACTAGAAGTGCAACCTTACTGAACGTTACCTCTGTCTATCCAGATTACCAAGGTTGAAATCTGGAAGTCCCATCCAGGACTCTGCACTCACCATTCCCTGGGGAGTGTACCTGACAAGAATGCCTTTCTTCCTGTTTGTTCTTCCTGGTTAATGCTAATGTCTCCTTCCAGACCTGCAGCAAATGTCAGCTCTTCAGAATCTCCTGATTAGAGAAGCTAATCACAGTGGCATAAGGTCCAAACTCTGAGCAAAGCTGCCCAACCTTCAACACGGGCTCAAGGATGGTAAGAATCAAAGCTGTCACGCCAACATAAGAATCCCTGGCCATGGACCAGTCATTTAGGAGCTAGTATGTTTGCAAAGATTAGAGTAGTAAGTGGTTGAATTTTGTAGTATATAAATTTTAATACTTAATAAATCCATTAAAAGTTAAACCAGGGGGCTGAAGGTGTAGCTCATTTGGTAGAGTGCTTGCCTAGCACTGTGGAAGCCCTACGTCCACTCCCCAGCACTGAATAAACTGGGTGTGGTGGTGCATGCCTATAATGCTAGTGCTCAGAAAGTAGAGGCCTGAGGATCAGAAGTTCAAGATCACCCTCAGCTACATAGTGAGTTAGGGCCAGCCTGAGCCACGGGAGACCCTGACTCCAAACAAAACAAAGTAACACAAAGTTCAACAAGGAATTTTGGAATACTTGGCCATTTGGTAGTAAGTATTTGAAGTTGAAAGCCCGAGATAGATTCTGCTACTATAAAACTGTGTCCGTTGTCCATAGGGCAAAGTTCTGACAACATAGAATCTATGACTAAGCAGATAGAAGTAGAGAAAAAGTGGGATTTTCCAAGAGGAAATCACCAGGCTGTGAAAGAGATGCAGAGAGCCATTGGCCCACACAAGTGCTTCATCTTCCTAACAGTGTTACTCTCACAACCCTGGTCCATAGATCTTCCTTACAGTAACCTCCACCCCTTAGGGACCTTAAAGTGCTGATGATAACATCTGTTTTGATAGATGAAGTAACCATTTGTATGTAAACCTGCATACAAAGGCATAAACATGCCTTTAGATGGTAATGAATGTATTTCTAGAGTCAAACTGTCACAGCTGGTATAGGAAGCACCTCCTAATAGGTTCAGTTGTTGAAAGTGTACCTTCCTGCAAGCTGTGGAGTCCACTATTGAAAGGTTATTGGATTGATAGGCTCCTGACTTGATCAATGTGTTCATCCACTGATGAGCTCATACTGTATCAGTTATTAGGAGACAGTCCTGGTTGGCGAAAGTGGGGTCTCAGTGTGTGTGTTGGGGGGGTCTTTGAAGGGAATCTCTTGCCCTGGCCCCTTTCTCTTTCTGCTTCCTGCACACTACAACAAGAGCAATTTGTTCTCTCCCATATTCCTGCCAGCATGATGTGCTGCCTCTCCAGGGGCCACAGCCGTGGAACAAGCTGATTCTGCATTGAAACCTCTGATACCATGAGCCCAGGGAAACCCTTTCTCCCTTGTGTTATTCATCTCATGTATTTTGTCAAAGCAACAAAAGCTAGTACATGGGCAGACCTGGGTGTTAGAGTTAGCTTACTTCTGGGGCTCTAAACTTAGGCTTTGTCGTTGGTCTTTAACTCTCCATCTGAAGCTAGAGTGAGGCTTTATTGAGGGAACAGGAAAATCAGGTTCCAGGTCTTAATAGACTCAGTAAATATCACCCTAATTCCTTTCTACTCCCTCCTCTGGCCTAGGAATTGGTAACAGAAGCTGTACCCTGATCATTGAGGATTCCATTCTGGCACACAGCACTTTGCCTGACACATAGAATATGTTCCCCAAATAGTTTTCTATTTAATTTAATAATTAAATCAGTAGAATCCTATGTTCTATCTTGGTAGAACTGCCATTTTTAACCATTAAAAATAACCACATACAAGTGAGTTTGGATTTCAGATAAACAGGAAATAGTTTGTATAGTATGCCTACTGCACATTAAATTAAAAAACATAATGGACAGCGAGATGGCCCAGTGGATAAAAACATTGTTACCAAGCCCGAGACCAGAATTTATTTCCAGGACCCACTTGGTAGGAGAGTGTCTTAGGGTTTTTTGCTGTGAAGAGACACCATGACCATAAACTCTTATAAAGGAAAACATTTCATTGGGGCTGGCTAAGAGTTCAGAGTTTTAGTCCATCCTCATCACAGTGGGGAGCAAGGTGGCACATGGGCAGAGACAGTGCTGGATAGGGAGCTGAGAGTTCTACATCTGGATCCGCAGGCAGCAGGAAGAGACAGAGAGCCACTAGGCCAGACTTGAGCTTCTGAACTCTCAACGCCCACACCCAGTGACATATTTCCTTCAACAAGGCCACAGCTATTCCAACAAGGCCGCACCTCCTAATAGTGACACTCCCTGTGGGGCCATTTTTATTCAAACCACCACCAAGAAAATCAAGTTGTTCTGTGACCTCCACCACATGTCATGAGCATATGCACACATGAGATGAATTAATTAAAAATATTCACAGTTGAAATGAACTTGCGAATTCTTCTGGCAGTTCTTCCTGCTGGCCTCTAACTTCTCATCAGTTGACACATTCTGTTTATAATGTGTTTTTCCTATGGAACATGCCTTCTTTCCAGAATAAAAAAGAATAGGCCAGGTTTGGTGATGCATGCCTGTGTTCCAGCTACCAGCGAGGCGCAGGCAGGAAGACCATAAATCCAAGTCCTGTCAGGGCTGCAGCATGAATTCATGGGCAGCTTAAGCAACTTAGTGAGACCCTGTCTCAAAGTATATCTAAAAAAAAATGAATTTTTAGTGGTAAAACACTTTGTATGGTGGAGATCCTAGATTTAAAGTCATATGAAAAAGAGATGGAAAGAGAGAGGGAGGAAAGGAGAGAGGGAGGGAGGGAGGAAAAAGAAGAGGGAGGGAGGGAGGGTGAGAGGAAGGGAGGGAAAAGGAAAAGGAAGGTGGGGAGGGAACAAAGGAGATGGCGAGGCAGTGTAACAAGATTCTGAGATTCTGACTGATTCTGTACTGTACCGCCTCAGAGTCCCCAATAGCACCACAAGGTAGTACCCTCTCTTACTTGCAGTTTGCATTACTGACTCAGAGATGACAGCTGTGGGTTATGAAAGAACTATCTAAGCACAGGGGCCACATGGAGCAGTCTGCTCTAGGGACTCCCCGTGGCCCCAATTTGACCTGATGTCCTAGTGTAATTATGAATTGTTCCTCCTTTCACTTCCACAGATGACCCAGTTTGGAAGATAAATGATATGGCCTCCTTTGTGGCAGGCACAGGGCCAGGACATTAGCCCCTGCCATCTGTAACCAGAGGGTAGCTGAGGGTATTTCATAAGCCATCTCCCACAGCAGTGGGCCCCACAACTGTCCAGTTCTCCACCCTCCTGCTGGTGCTTGCTTGGTATTTTTCTTCAGTCTCCACTTCTCTCATGGTCTCTGCACATCTACATGTATGTCCATCTTTTCCTTTTCTCTCTGGTTCCCCTAATTCTCTCCATACTTTGGAGCCTTGTAATTTTGTTTGAAGCCCAACCCCTCCACATCTTTAGTAACTTCCATGGCTACCTTCCCCTGCTCTGCAAACCATGAGATGCTCACCTTTTTCTGGGAACTGAGAAAAGCACTGTATATGCCTATGTTGGAGGAGACACTGTCTCTCTCTATCTCCTGCCTGCTGAGTTCACACCCAGGTAGCTCAACACTGATTCTACAACACAGTATCTGTCCTGGGTGCTGGACAATGATTTTAGTGAAAATCAATGCCAAGCGCGACCCCATGTGTGCTGTAGGGGGAAGGGGGTCAGTCCCAGAAGGGTGTGTCAGAGTGAACAATGAGGACAACTCTTGTCTACCCAGTGTGTTGACTACAAGTCAGAGCCTTCTTCACCTTATCATTATAGACATGGATCAGAGTCCTGAAGGCACCCACTGAGATTCCTACATTCTTGTGTTCTGGAACAAAGAATTAGACCTGGGACTCATGGATAGTGATAGAAATAGAAACAGCTTATTGAAGAAGAGAAGGCACATCTGAGAATGGGAGTGGACTAGTGAGCTGAGGCAGATCCTACCATAACCCGTTACAGAACAATTATGCTGCACCCTTCTCCCACATCTGTGTCCTGCCCAATTCTTCAGCATGCTCTGTCCCTACATGCAGCCTTGGGGGTGGGTTGCAGTGGTCCTCCAGTCTTTCTGCCAATAGGCCTCTCTCATAAGTTAATCTTGGTGGCTCCCTCTCTCTTTGCTCTCTACCCTCTTGCCACACTGAGAGGACCTGCACTACAACAGCTACCTTATGAATGGAGGAAAAGGGTAGATAGTGGTACCAGGCCAGGTCCTCTGTCACCAAAGTCTATGTGCTTCCTAAAGCACTTTGTGGGACTCTGCAAATGGCATTGTCTTGGGAATCCATCTACAGGGCAAAGGGCAAATGCCACTAGCAGAAATGGAAAAGTTCCTAATTAGGACCGGGTAAAACTATTTCAAGGTCTCTATGTAACATCTGGAGAGATGCTCTTATGAGGATCACACATGGATGCACAGTCATCTCTGCAAGGAAGGTCTCCTACCAACCTAAGACCCTCACACATTGTCATTTGTTTAGTTGATGGCTTTTCCCAGATTTGTAAATATTCAGAGCAGGTAGACCTAACAAGGAACAATGCCATCTAATTTGAACTTGAACTCTGCCTCACAGACCAATGCTCTAGCCAGTCCAGAAGGAAAAACAATTATTACACTTCAGCTAGCACAGTCCCCAGCTGATGAAGCCACAGTGAAATCATAATGCTTTACTGGCAAAGAGACGAGAGGTTTGGGGGTGGGGGAATCAATTTTGTTAAAAATAAACAAACTATAATTCTACCTGCTCGATGAGAGAATATTCCCCAGGCAAGAGAGTTACTGACCAGCATTCAAGATCCCAGAGATGATTCCAGATTCATCTTTACAACATATTATCAGATACAAAGCATCTTCACAAGGCATCCAAGGTCTTCTGATCTCTGACCTAGCTGATCATTCCTCTCTTCATTACCTGGCCTTTGCCTGAGTGAGCATTGGGGTCAGCCATCATGAGCCTCAGTGAGCACACTATATATTTTCTGGTCATTCTTCTAGACTGGGTACAGATGGCCACCACTGCTTCCAGGATGACCCTTCCCTGGGGTTCTCCTACAACCAGGGGCATCACTCTTTCAACACTGCAAATACCATAGCTCCTAAACTAGCCCTCACAGAACACTGAGAGTGAGCAAGGCATGGTTCTGTGAACTTTTACATGTGTCAGAATCTTTAGAATATTCTCATGGAACAGGTGCAACTTTTGAAAAGGATTTGTGTATACGTGTTCATGTGAGTACGGGCAGGTGCCATGGTGCACATGTGGAGGTCAGAGGAATATCTTGGGTGTTGGTCCTCATCTTCCACCTTGATTGAGACAGGGTCTCTTATTTGCTAGTTGGTCCACTAACTTCCAGAGTCCCTTGTCTCTGCCTCCCATATCCTTGTGTGAATGCTGAGATTAATAAATGTGCTACAGCTCTGGCTTTAAATGGGTTCCAGGGATCCAAACTCAGGTTTTCACACTTGTGAGAAAGCATTTTAGTGGTTACAATGTTTATATCTCCATTTTTACAAATATGGAAATTAAGACACAAATAAGAGGCAAGTTCTTTGATGTCGCCAGTTGTACATGGTGAATCCAGGATATAAATACAGTCAGACTCCAGGTTCTGGGAGCCCAAAACTCAACTGCATTTTCCCATCTCTTTAATGAAACAATGGGGCCCAGCACCTCATGCACAGATGTGCTTAATAAATGCAAGCTGAGCAAACCAACGAATGAAACCTATTTCTTGGTTCCCAGCGGCCCTGAGCTGCAGAGATAAAGCATCTGCTTCCCCAACAGCTGCCAGTGTTATCAGTACTGGGATGCAGGCAGGGAAGATGTGAGCCTGGCTTCTGCGCTGCTGGCCTCCAGTTGCACCCAGATACCTGGGTCTGGCCAGGCGCAGGTGCCCCTGCTCTTTGAAAGAATGTCCACTCCTGCTGAAACAGGTAAATTGCTTCAGGGAATGACAGGTTGTCTCTGAAGATAGAAACTGTTCTTTCAGACCAGAGTGACTTCACTGGAAAAAACTGATTTCACGCTTAGCTGAGTCTGATTGTCCTTGAACACCAGAGCGCATTATCTGCCTGTCTGTGCCAGCTAAGTACCAGGGCTGCTGGGACCAACGTACAGGGTGCAGCTGGCCCCAGGGGGAAGACAGGAAGTCTTCACTGACACTTGAGGAGCTGTACACAGCAGAACTAACCAGCAGGCAGCTTTTCTGATTCCAGGACGGCTTTCATTGCCCCTTTCCTTCTATCCTCTCATTTTCTTCAGGCTTCAGACCCGGCTTCCCAATTGCATTCCTGGGGGCCTTTTGTCCTTGGTGGTCTTCTACATTCCTCAGTTTTAACATATGGGGTAGGGAAATTCCAAGTAGCCAATCCCCAGGACTACTCCATCCTATGTTATGGATTTCCTGGTCCTCTCTGGCCCCTCTGATGTTGACATCCCAACATTAGAGGTAGCCTCCAAACCCCATGCACAGAATGACAGAAAAGCACTATGGGATGAGAGAATACCAGGGCCTCCCAAAGAACTGTCACAGACTCTCTCCTCCAGAGGGCAAGCAGGTAACATAGTGCACAGCTGGAGTGGGGTTCCTGGCCCCAGCAGAAGCATGTGTGGTCAAAAGCAGCAATAGAAGATGAAATAAAACCCAGGTGTCCTTGTGGTCAATCCAGGGGTTAAGTAAAGGAGAGAATTCAGCTAAGGTAGATGAGCAGGAAACCAGAAACCAAAATGGAGGAGGAAAAACAAACAAACACAAACCCAACATGCCCTGCAAGGAGACTCTCTGACCAAGGAGGAAAGGAGTGTTCTGGGTTTGACAGACTGAAGGGAAAATGTATCTCCAGGCTTCTTGGAGAAAGTTTTGGAAAAGATAGCATAATTCAGTAGAGCCCCTTAAGGAGTCTTAGATAAGTAAATGGTCCCAGGTTTGTGGGGAGAGTGGGGAGGTGAGGTCTTACTGTGAAGTTAATAAGAATGTGATGGTTACAGCAGAGCTCATCACATGGGAGCAGAGAAGATCCTCTGACAGCTGGCCTACTGGGGAGCCCATCAAGGCAAGACTTCACACAACAGGGGAATGTCCATCCGCTGTTTAGGATTGTGGGCTGGAACCCCTAAATGTGACATGTTAAAATGCCTGGCACCCAAACTTCCAGGAAAACCAACTCTGTAGGAGGCTGTGGGTTACAATAACCTAGAGAGAAATCAAGACCATTGAATGGGTGACGAGGAAATGAGACAAGAGCAGATGGGGATGGGGTGGGATCAGTTATAGAGCATGGGCCAAGGTCCAGGAAAGGTGTGGAACAGAACACTGGGAGGAACCTGTCTTCCTCCCCAGACATAACATGGCCTTTGTGTGGTTCCTCTATATCTCTAAAGGAGGTGAGTTGGGTGGCTCCAGGCTGTAGATGGTTGACATTTGCATTAAATTACCACCCAGTAAAAGGAGGTTTGGAGCTGAGATCACTTTGGGAAATTAGCCTGGAGGAGACATTTAAATTGGGCATTTGGGGCCAAGGAAAGGCTGGGGAGGGGTCTGTGGGTGGCCCTGATCGTGCAGACCTGAGGCAAAGGAGAGTAGAAAAGAGGTCCTGGAAAACTGGCAAGGAACTGAGTCAATACTGCAAGGCTACGGATGGAAGGCAGCTCTGTGGGACAGAGGTGCACCTGGGATGAGGTACCAAGGAAGGGACGGTAGGAGAGGGGTGGCCAAATGCACAACTGGCTTCTGTACATTGGTCCTGGGGACTGATGGAACCAATACCCAGGAACTCGGCCTGGCCATTTTCTGCTTTGCCAAGTTCCTTAGAACGTCCAGCAAAGCCCAGTTCCTGAATGAACTGCTGCTGCTAGGGGCCCAGGTAACAGCATCCTCATTACCATCCTCAGCTAAACTCCATATTCACCCCCCCCTCTCTCTCTCTCTCTCTCTCTCTCTCTCTCTCTCTCTCACACACACACACACACACACACACACACACACACACACACAGGATTCTCGCTGCACTCATATTTAAATGTAAAGTTTGTCCATGTCTTTCCATAAGTCCTTCTGCCTTCCTCTATAGCTTTGTGTGGATCTAGAGACCAGAAAGCCCCTCTGTTCCACTTGGTGGTTAGCACATCTGTGTTTAAAATTCCCCTCCAAAGGCTCCTTACAAACAGACCTCTCAGTCAGGTGGTGGTACCCCAAGCCTTTAATCCCAGCACTTGAGAGGCAAAAGCAGGTGGATCTCTGAGTTTGAGGCCAGCCTGGTTTACTGAGTGAGTTCCAGGACAGGCTAAACACAGAGAAATCCTGTCTTCAAAACAAAATAAAATAAAACAGAATAGAGAAAGAAACAAAGAAAGAAGAAAAGAGGAACAGTGCTCAGTCTCCTTTTCTCGGCCTTAACCCTCTCCTCTTCCCCTCCTCCTCTTCTGTCACTGCCTTCTACAATGTCAGGCATTGTAACAGGCCCTGTGGATAACTTGCTTCAAGTAACCCCCACACTGCCCTCTGGGATGGGGCCAGTATCTCTGTCATTTAATTGAGAATATTTCTGGTTCAAGACTCCAAAGCTAGGAAGAAGCTGTTCACTTTGATCCCAAAGCCCACAGTCTCTTTGTTGCCCTGGGAAGTCTCTCATGTGAGCCAGACTCCTCTGTCCAGTCTCTCCGGGCATGTATACCTTCTAGTGTCTACAGAAAGCCCTGCTGTCAGCTTGCTACATTGCTCCCTCTCTTTTATTATAACCTGTTGGATTAAATTCCTTTAATATGTCTAACTATGCTTATTGGAAGTCTTGATCCCTTTCAAAGTATTGATTCTGTATCTGCCTCTATGTCTAAACTGTCACTTGGGAAGACAGGGACTGTATCCGATTGGCCTGTGTTATCTATTGTCTTAGTTACCTTTCTATTGCTAAAACATGGTAACCAAGGCAACTTTTAGAGGAAAGAGTTTATTTGGATTTATGGTTCCAGAGTGTTAGAGTCAATGATAGTGGGGAGAGGCAGCAGCCATGGTAGCTATATCAACAGCTGAGGGATCATTTTGGACTCCAACACAAAGCAGAGAGAGCAAACTCAAAATGGCACAAGTCTTTAAGCCCTCAAAGTCTGCTTCTAGTGACATTCTTCCTCAAATAAGGTCACACTTCTAAGCTTCCCCAAACACTGCTACCAAGTGGGGACCAAGTCCTCAAATGCCTGATACTAAGGAAGACATTTCATTCAAGCTACCAGTCCTATAGAGTATGTTATCCAGAGACCAGGGCACCAAAGATATATTAGGTAGGTGGTTTGTGTTAAGAACAACAGTAGAGTGTAAAACTCTGGCCCCATAGTCAGAGAACGCATTTTCCTCATTCACATCTGGTTTAACCACTGGGAGCCAGCTCACTTTTCTGAACATTGGTGTCACTACAGTGTGAGGATGGTCTGAGGCATGCACATAACAGATTCTCATGCTGCCATGACAGAGCAAATGTTGAATGGATGCTGGCCGTTATCATTGGTGGCTAGTTGATTAGCAGTCATGGTGAGTAGTGGTACCTTTCCTGACTTTGACACAGCTCCCAAAGACTTCCATTAGAAGAAGGTGTGGCTACCTTCCACTGATGCCTGAACATGTATTGTTAACTGTAACCTGTTAAAATCCAGTCCTTCACCCATATGCTACAATCCACTGAAATAATAATAACTAGCATAAATTAGTCATGGATTATTTGACAGGTGCAATCCAAAGCATTCCATGTGCATTACTTCACTGAATCCTCACTACCAATATGTCAAGTAAATTAAGACAACACAGTAGACACAAAGTTGCTCATGCACTGAGTAACCTGCCCGTAGTCTTACAGCAGCCAAGTAGCCAAGCTTCTCATCAGAATGAGGACAGAGCCTAGTTCCTGCCTCTGCATCACTATGAACACACCCTTTTAGTGGCATGTAGGCAGCTTTGGACACCACCTATTTGGACTTGGCTACTGCCTGGAACAGTAAACTTTGGTTAAGATCAATATCTGGGCCAAGGCATCACTTTAATCCTGTGAACAACTATTCCTGCCAAGGGCTACAAAATGCAAGAGTCCCTTGCCAGGAGTGTCCTCATACGCACACAACAGGAAGTTCTCACAGGTCAGCGTTCTCATTTGTCTTTCTGACTCTTTATCTAGCATCATGCCCCAACCAATACATTCTTGGCGATTATTGGTACAGATCTCTCTGAGCTATACTGAGAATTTAGTGAAATGGCATTTGGTTTATTGAAATGGTTTTATACCCCAAAATCATCTAAGATGTTAGGTGATTTTTGGGTAAATCTCAACACTGTTATTATTGCTATTGCTGTCTCAAAAACAGAAAAACTCCAACTACCTGAGAGGTTACTGAAGAATTTCTGACCAGGTATGGTAGCACCCCCCTGTGAGTTTAGCATAGGAAGTTGAGCTTGGGAAATGAAGGGTTTGAATCCAGCCTGAGCTGCATGGCAAGACCCTGTCTTAAAACCAAACATTGACTTTCTGCACCACTGAAAACAGGGCATTGGATGGAAAAGCCATTGTTCTTCTTTCTTGCTAGCCCTGGCAGTCTCAACGATTCTTAAGAAAGATCCAGAGTGTATTTGAAAACATCCCTCTGCTTTTCTTGCTAAGACTATAGAGACAGGAGAGCCTGGCATCCCACCCTTGTGCCTCACCAGCCTGTTTGCCTCAGAGCCCTGCCTGGAGCCCAGGCATTCATTCCTTGACTTTGGTCTACAAACAAATCTGAAAGCTTGGCCAGCCAGGATGGGTGTTTGTACAGAACAGTTGAAGGGACATTCTCAGCCCAAGTGACAACAGCTGGGAGGTTGTCAGAATGATCAGGCCTCTGGGAAAAACCTAGGCTTAGCCCAGCAAACATGGCCCTGACCTGTGCTTGACCTCTGGAGAACACGTGTCCCCTTCGGTGGGAAAACAAATAGTCTCCTTGTCTGGAATGTGTACCCCTTCTCTTGTGGAACATGGGAAAAAGCCAGCAATTGTGTGTGAGGACAAGCCTGTCTGCAAGCTGTTCCTGGAGCATGTAGACAGTCCTGCTTCCTGTCGGCGGGTCAATACTGCCATTGTGTCCCTTGATTGGTAATACTTGTCACTCAGCACACCAGAACTCAGTCTCATGATTTCACAATGAGCCAAGATCACTATTCACACAGTTCCATGGGAAGAGAGAGAGTGGAGAGCACACATTTGTCTAGAAAATCTTGGTAATGCTTGACTCTTGGAAGACTATGGACAGGTACAGAATAGTGCAATAGTCACCTCAGACAGTAACCACTGAAACCTGTCCTGAGTCCCCAAAGATGCAGGTGAAAGGCAGAGTCTTGGATGGGAAGTAGGAAGCTGTCCTGTGTGGTAGTGAGTTGGCCAAACAGGTGCTGAGGCCACAGCCTTTTTTCCCTGAGCTCTGTGACTCCAGGAAGAAGTGTCAGTGCCTATATTCAGAATTAAATGCAGCGATTTGATGAAGGTGCCAGGAACCCCTCCATCACTCCGTTGCAGGGTTCTGCTACTGAGCTCAAACTCAGTGCATGAGGAAGGATGCCCCTTGCCAGAGATCTGATTGTGTGGTTGGGATTATCCAAATATCTCCTGTCAATGTTCTAACTCCCTACCCACATATATCCTAATGGCTGTCAGGGTCTCCCTCTTTCCTGACCTCTCCCCAGGGTTAACTGTTCATACCATCCACACCACTGGAAACATATCCCATTACACACAGCAGAAACTTCTCTTTGCCATTTCTCTTAAGATATGGGTAATTTACAGATCCTTAAGATCTCATTAGACATCTTCCTCCACTCCTTTGTTTTTAGCTGTTCCCTCCCTTTAATGATTAAGAGTCCTTATGACAGGTCTGTCTGACTCTGAGTTTGTTCCATCCAGTGCAGCATCTACCCAGAATCACAAAGTGATGGCAGGACAGCTTATATCCAGAATCACAGCTCCAAGAGCCTCAATGTGGTGAAAAACCTCTTCAAATAGTGAATGAGCTGCCTTGGATGGCTGAAGGCTAATCACAACTTTTTGATCTCCCAAGTGACTATAATTCAAGATAGATCTTTAGTTTCTTTCTGTCTCTGTCTCCCTCCCTCTCCCTCCCTCTCCCTCCCTCCCTCCTTCCCCCTCCCTCCCTGTCTTCTCTCTCTCTCTCTCTCTCTCTCTCTCTCTCTCTCTCTCTCTCTCTCTCTCTCTCTCACACACACACACACACACACACACACACACACACACACTTTATTTGTTAAGTGTTCATCCAAAGACAACCACTTCCCTAGCATCCTTATTCAATCATGTGGAAAGCAATTTAGTCACCTTCTTTATTCTTCAGGCTCTGAATTCAGGGATAGTTCATTGTTTCTTATTCTCTGGTGACATAATCTTCTATTTGGGTCATTTGTCTCTGTTTCCAGAGAAGTCAGATGCTCAGAAGAAAGCTCAAGATAGAAATTCAGATGATTCCTGGCCAAATAGAGAGCAACCAGCAGCTCAGACATAGGCATTTCTTAGAGAGGTGGCCCTCAGCAGGATGCCTGCTCTGGCCAGCAGACAGCAGTTAGCATTTCAGCCCAGGAACTCCAATTAGACTGTTGGTTCTCTGGGGAAGTGGGAGGAATGCATAAGATGGAAGAGGAACAGCATTTTGTAACAAGCCTAGCAGATGCCCTTGCCACAGGAGAAGGAAAGCTGGGTGGCTCCGGCATTAAGCTGTCAGACTGACTTGGTCAAATGAACACAGGTAGCTTCCTGGTTTCTGGGGGAAGGCTTGTGTTCCTTACCAGTGAAGGGCGAGTAGGACAACTTCCAGAGACATGCATGTGGGGAGACAGCTGGGCAGTCCATGCACCATTGTTAATTGCAAAACCAAGGTGCCGATTTTATCCTAGTTTGCAAACATAGCACGTGATGCCTGTGCGTTGCACATGTGGAGTTACTTGTCTGCTTTCATCGTTTCACTTCAGAAATATCCTGAAGTAGAAGAGGGGCTAGGGGAGACAAACAGAAAATATAGGCGACAGGAAATGCCTACAATGAATACACACAGAGGGTGTAGATAAAGATGAGAAGCACTGAGATCTACTAACCACTCTCAGTGCTATTTCTAGGTGAAAGTTGAGTGGATTTTTGAAATGATTAAAAATTAATATTCAAACTGTTTGAAATGCTCTTCCTTCCCCCCCAAGGAAGTGTTTTAATATTCTTCAGGGAAGACATCTCCACCCCTGAGACTCGGTTAGATGAGGCAATTGTGCAAGCTGATCACATCCTTCCTTTGCTCATAATTTTTAATCACACATCTGTAAGTTTCCTCGTGTAGCTAATTTTTAGTCTCCCACTAGACTATAAATGCAGGGAGTGCAGAAGCAGGTGGCCTTTCTCCTGCTTTATCTCCAGAACCAGAAACTGGGGTATAATTTAAATTCAGATGGACCGATGATAAGGACGGACAGCACAGTGGTCTGGGAAGAAGACTTGGATATGAGTGGGTGACAGAGTGGTTCAAAAATTGAAAGTACAAATGATAGCGTGGTGGTCTTACAACATCATCAGAACATGTTAGGAATCATGGAACTGAGACTTTAAGAGACAATGTAGCTGTTGGCGATGACAAGGATGTCTCCTGGGAGTTGGAAATGAAAGCATGGAAAAATTTTTCAGGGGAAGTGAGCAGCTGAATATCTAAGGCTAGTTCTTAGCTACCTCTCCTTCATAAATATGGATAGTTATTAAATTATTGTTGGTGTAAGGATGGTGTGGAGAGCAGCCTTCAGTAAATGATGAAGTCACAGGGAGATCCAGGGATGGCAACAATGACAAGAAGAGACTGGAAACAGAGATAGCACAGTCCAATGAGATATGCTTCTTCTGTCTATTTTTCCAGCAAATATTGACTAGCTGCATTCATAAATGAAGTCTGATGCATGTTATAAATAATACAAATAAGAGTGAAATATTGTCGCTCTTCAAGGAGCTATAAATGTAAGTAACACAGAAGGACACTTAAAGATTCAAGCATTATTGATGATCTTAGTCTGAGGCAAGCATAATGCTAAGCCTTTAAGGACACAGAAACTCATGGACCTTGTCTCCAAGGAGTGTATGACATGAGGAAAGAAACAGACCACAGCAGAGCCACTTACAGTACACCAAGATAAATGAAAGTATGAAGGAATACACATGATGTCAGAAGGTATGGAGTGAGAGCTGAAATGAAACAGAGAAAGGGGTATTGGAGAAGATATCTTAGAAAATAATATGTCTGCTTTTACTTTTGGATGCAAAGTAGAAATAAATGAAGGGAAACAGACTAGAGCTTGTTCTTGGCAAAATTCAGTTCACCTGAACACTTGGCAGAATGTGTTCACTCTTGGGTGAGGGCATCAAGTGCTAGTGAGTGAAGGGAGGATCTGACAGTCACCCTTGTTGTCACCTTGGTGATGTCTTGGATAACCCAGGAGACAGACTTTTGGGGCATGTCTGTGAGAGCATTTCCAGAAAGGTTGAACTATGGAAGAAGGCCCATCTTTATGGTGGGTGGCACCTATCAGTGTGCAGCCCAAACATAAAGCTATCCAAGGACTCCAGTGTCTTCAGCCTCCCAATATGGGCTGAATACCAGAAATCCTCAGTAGTTTGCAGCCTTCAGCACTAGTTTTGCAGACTGAATAGCTGCCAGTTCTCAGCATCTCCAGCCTACAGTTTGTCATCATAGGATCACTCTGCCTCTATTGTGTGAGCCAGTCTAGTGAGATATCTTTGTATGGTACAAATAACCTGTTGTCTCTGTTCCCCCAGACCACTCTATCTGCCATAGGTGACAAATTCTGAGGCTTCGAAGTCAGATGTGGTGAGACCCAAGAGGAGCTGTGCACAGAGGCATACGATAACACTGGAAGGAGAAGAAGGTACTAGGTCCTGAGTATTTCTGACAAATGAAAATTCTTGGATTAATTTAGTGGAAGATATGGAAATTGAAATAGGAAAAATATGAGACTGGAGTGTTAGGAGCAAATGATGAGCCTGAACAACAAAAACCAAGCCCAAACCAGCTTGAATTTATTGGTCACATAACTAAAAAGTTCAAGAGTGAAGCTGACTGTCATCTGACCTTGATAGAGGGTTTAAATCATGCTGTCAGGTAGCATTTTTCCATCTGTTGGTCCTTCTCTCCTGACTGTGCCTTTCACCTTCCAACTTCTGGTGTGACAGCCCTGTATTTCCATCTATGTAGAGTTATATATAAACCCAGGAGAAAGGCAAGTCTTTCTTTCCAGCAGTTCTTATTCAATTCCTGAGATGTTCTGATTAGATCAATTTGATCACATGCCTCCTCTGAGCTACACAAGGCTGGTCTGGGGCACCATTTCTCACCCAGGAGGTATAGGGGAACATGGCTTTCCAGCACCATCTGAAAATGCTAATGGATGTTGAACAGGTATGAAGGACAAATATGTCCTCCAGTTTGAAGAAAGACATTGGTATAACCATGAAGTAAACCAAGATCCTGGGATACCTGCCCTTTAAAACTCCTGGTTGCTGACCAGTTACACCCATACCCAGGCTCCACAGCTCTGTTCCATGCATTTCTGACCTGGTGAATCTCAAGTTTGCTTCTAGCTGGGGCCTTTGCACCCATTGCCCCTCTATCAATAGTCCTTTGACCTCACAGCTGACCCCATAGCTCATTCAGGCTTCAGTTCACATATCACCTCTTGAGAGGTACCTCCACTAGTTGGTCTCTCCTCTCTTCCATTGCCCTGTGTCCTTAAAGCCCTTACCACTTCTGTGGGATGTTCTCAATTACATATTTCCATTGGGGTGTAAGATGCAGGAAACTGTGGTACTTAGTTTCTATCTTTTTCATCATGCTATCTTCAGCATCCAGAATCTGGCACAAATGTGTGCCCCATAAATGTTTACTAATGAGTGGACTGAATAAATGAATAGGGCTCAGGATGGATACAAGGATTCCCTTGAGCCTTTAACAATAGACAGCTTGATATATTTTTGACCTGAGAAGTCACTTAAGGTTCTTCAGACAAGATATTTCTCTCTGATATAAATTATTCTGATTATACAACTGTACCCAAAGACAAAACTTTGCTTATGAAAGCATATTTTACAACAAATCTACTAAAAAATATGTCAAACAATGGCCCACTTATAAATAGGTTTCCATAGAAGCTATTACACATGGCACCAAACAAAAAAGCCACCTGTTCTTACCTAAAATATTTTCAGCTTTAATTTGAAACAGTAAAGTGCTCCATGTTCTTGGGTACCACTGTAGATGAGATGGTTCTGTAAGACCAGAAAAGCCCATACCCCTGACTCTCACTACTGTAAAGTGTATTTAGAGCTTACATCTTCAGGGGAGCAGCACAGTCAGAGTTTTCGAGGAAAAGGTCCCACAACACAGAGAGTATGGGAGGAACTAGAGTCATGATCAGGGAAGGACCCTTTTCCTAACTGTATCCAAAGAAGGCTAAAGCCTCTCTGCTAGAACAACAAGCAACAAAAGCTGGGTGGGTGGGGAGAGGGTGGCATTCTGTCAAAATAAATCTGGTCATGTAGATATTAAATTAGCTTAAATAGGCTTCCTGACTGCAGGATCACCATGCACTTGGAGGACTGCCTGAACTGGGGGTGTGCTAGGCTACCAACTCTTTTGATGTCAATACTTCCTTAAGAAAAGGTCCTGATGTTGGTGGCAGTTGTAAAAGTCTTTGATGATAAACACCGCTTTGATATGCTGGAGCGTGTGGCTGTGCAGTGGGTTGTGCACATGATAAAAGATGAGTCAATACACATAGAGGTTGGAAAGTAACAGAGGCAAGCCACAGCTTGGTAATCGTGACCTTGAAAGGTGAAGAACGCAATTTTTGGAGGTGGGGAGAACAAACCGTTGGGTTTTAGGCAGACTTCATTTTAGCTAAGCTAGCACACCTGTCGAACCTTTTTCTGTTTCTCTTTCATCCACTTGCCTAGAAGCCAACCCTGAGATGCTTGTTTATCTGAAGTCTGTTTGTTTTGGAGCCTGTTATCATGTCTCTTTTGATTGGCATAAATTTAGATAGAGAAGATCCTTCCCAGTTCCTTTCATGCCATTTTAGGACCAAGATTTTCACTGGGTCATTTACCAGGTTGATACTATAAAATATGTTGTAGGTTACAGTGTACACTCAGTATATCTTTTAATTCCCTTGTTCTACTGAGTGACTTCTTCTGAATGATCCATGTTCTTCAGAATATTGGCTGGAATAGGGATGGGCTGGAATGACACCACTCCAGAGGGAGGTATTGTCAGTGAATTAAGCAACAAGAAGGAGGAATAAGGGACTATAACAGGGTAGATTTATTTTTATTTATTTTTTGAATTTTTTATTTGAATTAGAAACAAGATTGTTTTAGATGTCAATTCCAATTCCCTCTCCCTCCACTCCTCCCCTGTTCTCCCTAACTAACACCCTACCTATCCCATACCCTTTCTGTTCCCAGGGAGGGTGAGGCTTTCCATAGGGGGTCTTCTGAGTCTGTCATATCCTTTGGGATAGGGCTTAGGGCCATACCATGTGTCTAGGCTCAGGGAGTATCTCCCTGTGTGGAATGGGCTCCCAAAGTCCATTCCTATACTAGGGATGGATAAGTACTGAACTAATACAAGGGGCCCCATAGATTTCCAAGGTCTCCTCATTGACACCCACATTCGTGGGGCCTGGATCAGTCCCTTGCTATCAGTTTCACAGCTATCAGTCTGGGGACCAAGAGCTCTCCCTTGTTCAGGTCAGCTGTAACTATGGGTTTCACCAGCCTGGACTCCTTTGCTTATCACTCCTCCTTCTCTGCAACTGGATTACAGTTCAGTTCAGTGTTTAGCTGTGGGTGTCTGCTTCTACTTCCACCAGCTGCTGGATGAAGGCTATAGGATGAGATATAAGTTAGTCTTCAATCTCATTATCAGGGAAGGGCATTTAAAGTAGCCTCTCCTTTGTTGCTTAGATTGTTAGTTGGTGTCATCTTTGTAGATCTCAAGACATTTCCCTAGTGCCTGAATTCTCTTTTAACTGATAATGTCTCCCTCTATTATGGTACCTCTTATCTTGCTCTCTTCTATTCTTCCCCCAGCTCAACCTTTCTGCTCCCTCCTGTCCTCCTCATTCCTCCTCTTCTCATTCTCCTAGCTCCCTTTCCCCTCCCACCATGCTCCCAATTTGCTCAGGAGATTTTGTCCCGTTCCCTTTCTTGAGGGACTCCTCCTTGTTTCTTAGCTTCTCTGGAGGTGTGGGGGTTGTAGGCTGGTAATCCTTTGCTCTATGTCTAGAATCCATATATGAGTGAGTACATACCATGTTTGTCTTTTTGTGACTGGATTACCTCACTCAGAATGGTTTCTTCTAGTTCCATCCATTTGCCTTCGAATTTCAAGATTCCATTGTTTTTTGTTTTTTTTTTTTTTTGTTTGTTTGTTTATTTTCCGCTGAGTAGTACTCCATTGTGTAGATGTACCACATTTTCTCTATCCATTCTTCAGTTGAGGGGCATCTAAGTTGTTTTCAGGTCCTGGCTATTGCAAATAATGCTGCGATGAACATCATTGAATAGATGTTGTACAAATGTGCTTCTTTTGGGTATACGCCTAAGAGTGGAATTGCTGGATCTTGTGGTAGACTGATTCCCATTTTCCTGAGGAATGGCCATACTGATTTCCAAAGTGGCTGGATTTAGGAAAGACTTCAAGGGCTCTGCAGAATAGAATCTCTACCCCCCCCCCACCTGCCCCAGGGCAAAGAAAGACGTTGGGAAGAGACATTGGGCCAGATAGTTCCCATGTCTGGGGACCATGGGTGGTGAGCTGATAAAGACAGATGGATACATACTGATGAGCAGTGGAGTACAGAATCACTGTACATGCCACGGTTCTAACTGGGAGCATTCCCAGGTTCCCATTCTTCGTTTGATTGTAGAAAATGACAACCCAGACTGAAGACTTCTTTGGCCTTATGGATGTCACAATCAGTCAAGCCCACATTCAAACTCTTATTATGTGACTTCAAATAAATATGGTCACTTCCTGACCCTCTACTTCTCCAGCTACAGAGGAGGTGTAATAATGCCTTTCCAAGTCAGTATAAAGGGCAGATTAAATTGGTGACTTGAAGGCATCTGAGCCAATTTGTGAGGCTGGGCAATTGACAAAGGAATGTATTTGTCACCATTTTGAAAGCTGAAAAAACCTAGGTCAAGATGTCTGCATCTGGTCTAGTGACAGCTATTGTGGCAACCTCACATAGCAAGAGGTTTGTGGTGCCTGCTTTTTATGGGCTTGATCCCATTAACAAGGCATAGAGCCCCAATAGCCTAATCCCAAATTAAATGCCCCATTTCTAAATACCATCACAGTGGCCACAGTTGTGTTTTGGAAAACACATAGCCAAATTATCTAGGAAGTTGCCAACCCAGTGCCTGTACACAGCATGCAAACAGTTCCCTGCTGCTTTAGAATAATGGACACAAGAAAATGGCTTGTAGAAGTTAGGTTTTAGTAACAGAACTGTGCTGTTTTTCTGGGATTTTGTTTTTTACTTTTTTTATGGAGAGTGCTGGATGTTTCTACAATTTTGTTCAAATGATTGCAGAACCTGGAAAAGCTGTTGCTGCTATTGATACATAACATACTCCATTATTGACATATATATATATATATATATATATATATATATATATGTTAGGTTTTAGGATTTTTTCTTTAGATTTTCCAAAACTAGATTTTATGATCTTCTTTGTCTTAAATTAAAAAAAACACATATATGCAGCACCCTTCATGGAAACACACACACATGACTAGAAAAGGGGTTTGTCAGCATTGCTTCAGTGGGTTGCTTTATTTAAGCTGTGAACCCCTAAGATACAAGAAAAATGCCCAGAGGGACCTGGCTTAAGTCTCTCTCTTAGTCACCGAACCCAACTTGATTTCTAGTTATTCATATTACGACAGCCAAATAATAAATGCAAACAAGATTATTTTATGTGACTCAAAATTATATTACTGATAAACCTTACCAGTATGAAAGGTATGAAAAATATCAAAAGCACCACCTAAGGAAAATGTTGGTATGGTGTTATATAGTTACTACTGGCCAGAAATAATTCAGACAAATGTTCTAAATTTCTAAATGTTATTTAGAAAAGAGTTTACATTAAAAATCCAATTATATTACTGAAAGGGGGAAAAAGAGCTACATGATTATAAGATAGCAATGAATAAAGATTAATGTAGGTTCATGTTTTAGTGTTGTGTTTGCTGTTCTTGGAGCTATTTCTACATTGGCAGCATTTTATAATGGATGCCATCTTAGACTCCAGGAATTTGCAGCTGTAGTTCAGTGGAAGAATTCTTGTCCATGGCCAGATTTGAGCCTGAGGATATGTCCTGTGTAAGGATCTGTTTGACTCTGGAGAGCTGATGAGGTCAAGCAAGGTCCCAGGAAGAAGGACAGACCCTGGCTGCTTGGATTGAAAGTTGCCCCAGCCTGGAGGGTAGAAAAGCAGGCCAGTAGCCAGGGTGGCTCTGAGGCTGACTGCAAGTTAAAGATTTGTTCCTATGTCCCCTGTTTTGGACTTCTCAGGTGCCTGGGAGGGAGGGTTGAAGGCAGCACTGGGAGGAAGGAAGCCTTCACATTAGAAAATCCCAATGCACACAATGCCTGGGTGTGCGCTGAGTAACTAATGGGCTGATCTCAGTGACCTATTCAGTAGCTAACAGACAGCCCAGGAGACTCACTCAGTGATGCTCTTTTTAAAGCCACTTTAATCACCCGCCGTTATAAAGCCCCGTAATACTCACTGGATATCCCTAACTGCCTAGAATTGGTTGTCTTTAAAGATGTGAGGACAAAGAAAAAGAAACCTCTTCTCTTTTGATTTTCGAGTACTGGGTTGCTCGAATGCTTCTTCAAAGATTATTTTCCCCATTTCACGCCCTTCACTTTATTTTCTGATAACTGCTTAGAAATAACCTTGTCTTTCTGGTGCTTAGTTTTATTGCATAAATCCTTTTTGCTTTTTCTGAGAAATAACAGAACTCTGACAGCCTTCCTGGAGATCCTGGGCTTTACCAGAATAGCCCTCCCACTGTCACCCAGATAAGCTTAGTGTACAATAATAACAATAATGATTATAATGATGATGATGAACTTTGTCCTGTGGAGGAGTCAGATGGAATTTGAAAAATTGGATTTAATTGGGGCTGAATAAACTTTATTTTAAAATTCCTCATGCATCAACCTCTGTTGGTGGGTGACAACTGTCTGAATTTGCTCTGATTTTTAAACAATCATGATCATGCAGTCCAATGCCCCCCAAGAGGAAGTGGCTATGGGTAGCTCACATGGTAGTATCTCTGCATGACTCTGTAGATGTTCTGAGACAATAGCTCTCTCTTTCCAAAGACAACCTGAACTATGGGAGCCCAGATGGGACTTCCAGGCACTGTTTCCATTGCCCTTGATGCCACTTTGGACAGTGACTGTTACCATTTGAGGTAACTTAATCTGGCCCTTGAACAGAGAGCTTAACAGAGATGTTCACATCTCCCCTGGTAGTTCACCTTTTGGGTGGGTTGGGAACATTTTCTCTTTGGGGTAAGACTGAGGAATGGGGGGTCCATGGCTAATCATGGTGAATCATTTGGGGTTTTTTCCCCCCGAATTTTTTATTTGAATTAGAAACAAGATTGTTTTACATGTCAATTCAATTCCCTCTCCCTTCCCTCCTCCCCTTCCCCCCCCCAACTAACACCCTACCTATCCCATATCCTTTCTGCTCTCCAGGGAAGGTGAGGCCTTCCATAGGGGGTCTTCTGAGTCTGTCATATCCTTTGGGATAGGGCCTAGGCCCATCCCATGTATCTAGGCTCAGGGAGTATCCCTCTATGTGGGATGAGCTCCCAAAGTCCATTCCCATGCTAGAGATAAGTGCTGATCTACTACAAGGGGCCCCATAGATTTCTGTGGTCTCCTCACTGACACCCACATTCGTGGAGTCTGGAGCAGTCCCTTGCTGGTTACCTAGCTATCAGTCTGGGGACCAAGAGCTCTCCCTTGTTCAGGTCAGTTGTTTCTGTGGGTTTCACCATGGTGGATCATTTGTATGTGGTCCATAAAGAAGAAGAGGAAAGAGGGTGCTGATGGGGTTACTCAGATGACAGGATCTTTCACCACTTGTGGAGATGGAGGATATGCATGGAGTCAGGATGGCAGGTGGTGTGTGCAAACAGGCTTGCTCCCTAGTTCAGCCCATTGGCTGCTGGGAAGAGCACAGAGAGAGGAGCTTCAGTTCTGTGTGAAGGCTCTAGGATACTTCTGCTGATGGGTCATGATGTAGTGCTATGTGATTGGAGATGCTTACCCATCGTGCAAGTCAGGAGACAAGAAGTTTTGCAGTGATAGCCAACGAGCTAGTTGCTTTCAGAAACAGTTCAAAGATCCATGGGAATCTTCATGAGGTCACCTTCCCACAATGTGTTCCCCCATTTCCCACTTTATACATGGATCATGGTTCCCTGAACACAGCCCTAGAAAGAGATGGGGCTGGGGGGGAGGGGAAGGGAGGAAAAGGAAAGGAAAGGAAGGGGAGGGGGAAACCTTTAGATCTTACAGGGAGAAACAGCAAGAGTAACAGGTGGCAGAAGCAATACACCAAGAGCCATATTTAACGTCAAGGGCCCAACCAAGCTTCTCCTACGCTCACATCTACATTCAGACCAGAAAGAGCATCCGGAGAAAAGGGCAACTGTTAATAAATAGTGAAGATGAGTCCTGATCATGATTTAAGAAAAGCCGCAAGTCAGGAGTGTAAGTAGCCAAATAGAAGTTTCCATCTCAAGGAAAGCCATCAGGCATTTCCCTCAGCAACATCCGATAGAGGAGTATGTTCAGACTTACGACATAGAAGATGGATGAAGACTTGGTCTTCATCCCACCCACCCCTGTGCTCAGCCAAGGGAAAAGGAATGTGTTGGGGGAGGGCTCCACAGGCTACACGGAAGCTGCACATGCCACCAGCATGCCATTTAAGTCCTGGTTGCCAAGTCTATAAGACAGGAATAATGACACAAGGCCACAAGTAAATGAATGTTGACTTAGTCATTGAATATTTATCCTGTGTCTGCCAAATGCTAACTGTGGAGAGAACTAGCAGATGAACCGAACAGTGTCCACCTTCCTGAGTCTCCAAATCTAGGGATGTTACATGAAAATGTAAATACAGAGAAGAGGAAATGGCTGGGCTGCTTTGCCTGTCTTACTATATATTTTCTAATATCCAATCACACTTGATAACAACTGAAAGGAGACTAAGACGAGAGTGAGAGTGGCCATACAACAGGAGCCACTGTTCAGCACAGAACCAAGTTCCCATTTGTGAAGTAGTGGATGAGTCAGAATCTGACAAGGGCAGCTTTGGAAGGCATAGGGGTTGTTTGGCAAGGTGTAGGAGGAGAAATAAAGCTGCCACAGATTAAAGTCTTTCAGAACCCATGCTTGCTCAGGAGCATCTAACCACACCAGCACCAGTTTATGAACTACCTGCCTGGAGCCTGCTCCATGGCTCACCCACCAAAAGAGGAACTCAGGTCTTGCTCTATGCCCACCACCCAAATTGGCTGTTGGGTATCTGTTTGGCTCATTTTTCTACTCTGACTATCCAAGTAGATTCCTGCATGTGTGTGCTCAGGTATGCTGCCTGATATGATATGGTGACTGAGCTGAACCAACAAATAGAAAGTCCCTCTCCCATCCACTGTGCAGCTGCTGTGGTTATTGGTCTAAAACCCAAGACAACCAAATGACAAGGAAGTAGCAGGGAGAGGCTAAAGCGAGCAAGGCAGAAATTCAGACCAGACTGATAATTCCATTTTCTTGCTTGCAGCAAGAAAAATACTTGGTCTCCAAATGCCTACAAAACACATATGAAACAACAGTGCCATGGGTGGATAATCATATCGTTCTAAATAATCCAATCCAGGGTTTGCCTGCTTCTTCTTCATGCTAATTTATTCTGACATGGCTTTTCAATAATGAAAATCTGTTCTTGCAGAATACATTTCATTGAGATTTTCCATATTAAAGTAGAGATGGAAGTGTCATGGAGAATTAGATTATGTGTTCTCATTAGACATTTGGCATTCCTAGGGAAGGCCTTTTGTGTCACTGTGGGTATCCAGATGGCATCAATTTGAGAGAGATGAGTGTACCTTCTTTAACATACCAGGTGATTGTTTTTATAATGCCATTTCCACCTATTTGCAGCCTCCTGCTGGTACAGGCTAAATATGCTTCTGTCCCCAAGAAATTTACTCATTTTCAAAGCGCTCTCAACTCTAATTGCTACTGCCAGAGTGAAAAAGTAATGTAAAGAAAGGTCGTAGCAACTTAAACATGGACTGGTATAACTCTCACACTCTAGAAATGCTCCCTGGGCATACCAAATCTGTCATATCAGGGACAGGGTAAAGTAACACACACACACACACACACACACACACACACACACACACACACACACACACATATCCGGGGATTGCCGATTGAGCTCATTGAGTTCAACAGAGATCGTGGGAGGCAGCAGTGAACAAGGCACACTTCTCAGCCACCTGAAGCCAAGAACTAGTGTTGATGTCCTCTAAGCTTGAATCAGCTGGGGACTTGAAGAGTTGGCTCAGTGGTTAAGAGAACTTGTTCCTGAATTCCCAGCACCCCCCATGGAGGTTCACCACCTCCTCAGGCACCAGGCATGCATATGATATAGACATATGTGCAGGCAAAGCACTCATATGACTAAAACAAATCTAAATAAATATGTATGTGTGTATATATTTTACTTTTACAGATAACATCTATCAATTGATTCAGAATTTCTAAGAGGGGTCCTCAGAAACCCACATTAAAACAATTAAAAATTATATCTGTTTATTTGTCTGTCTGTAGGGGCATATGTGCCTGTGTGGAGGGCAGTTGGAGGACAATTTGAGGAAACTGGAGAGACAGACAGATAGATAGATAGATAGATAGATAGATAGATAGATAGATAGATAGATAGATAGATCTTGTTTGTATCTAACAAAGTTTTCCTGGAGATCATTTTTTTTTTTTGCAGAGATAGTCACTAATTAGCCATTGAGGCCAGGCAGTGGTGACATAAACCTTTAATCCCAGCATTTGGGATCTCATGCCTTTAATCCCAGTACCAGGGAAGAGAAAACAGGAAGTTATATGGCTGGGCAAAGAAAGGAATATAAGGCAGGCTGAGATAGGAGTTAGCCCCTTTTCAGTCTGAGGATTTCATAGAGGTAAGAGCTCTAGTGTCTGGCTGCTCTGCTTCTCTGATCTTTTAGCTTTCACCCCCTAATATCTGACTCTGGGTTTTTATCATTAAAATTAGAATTTGTGCTACATAATATATGAATCTTTTTAAAAAAAAAAAACAATCAGCTAAGGAATATCTTTAAAATGTGGGTTTCTCTGCCCTAAGATAGCTCCGTGGTTAAAGTAGATTGCTGCCACACCTGACTACTGGAGTTTAATCCCCAGGACCTGCATTGTGAAAGAAAAAACCAACTCCTTCAAGCTGTCCTCCAACCTCCACACACATGCATGCATGCCCCCTACAGATAAACAATAAACCAATATATTTAAATTGTTTTAATGTGGATTTCTGAGGACCACACTCAGAAATTCTGAATCACTCAATAGATGTTAGCTGTAAAAGCAAAATATCTATGGTGCATTTTTAAGAGATTTTACTTATTTTTATTTTATCTGTATGAATGTTTGCCTGAGTACATGTATGTGCACCATATACATGCAATGATTGTGAAGGCCAGAAAAGGGCACCCCAGGAACTGGAGTTAGAAATGGTTATGAGTTGCCATGTGAGTACTGGAAACTAAACTGAGATCCTCTGCAAGAACAGCAACCACTCCTAACTACTCAGCTATCTCTCCAGCCCCTTGGTGCTTTTGTTAAGAAAGAAAGAAAGAAAGAAAGAAAGAAAGAAAGAAAGAAAGAAAGAAAGAAAGGATAAAAAAGAATTCCTTGTAAAAAAAAAAAAAGAAAAAGAAAGAAAACTTTGTGTTGGCATCACTCACCTTTCCTGGAGAAGTGTTATTCCCAACTACTGTGGGAAGACTGAAATAAGAAACAGTCACTCTGGCCTCCCCATGCACATGCGTACACACGCACACACATACACATGTACACACATATACATGTACATATATCACGTATATGCACACATGCACACATTTAAAAAATAGGGAAGTAAAAAAGAATGGGAAGAGGTAAATACTGAAAGCAGGCTAGTAAGAAACACAATGGGAAGTTGATGAGCTGTATAATTAGAGGAATCTGGACCACTAATTTTCTGTACATAGAAAAATCATCTACCTACCTCACAGGCTGTGGGGAGGACTACATGAGAAAACATGTAAGAAAGTACTGATTGTGGGTCTTAAAAATAGTTAAGTGCTCAATTTAAATCAATCTCCCTCCTTCCCCTTGAGATTCATAGGGGGCAGGAGTGAGAGGAGGGATTCCAGTTCAAAGGCTTGACTCTGTCTTCTCATTTCAACCATTCATTCAACCACACATGATTGCCACAGATGGGAACAAAGCCTGATCCTTACCCTTCCAAAGTAAGGGAGAGTAGGGATGACTTGTAATTCCCTGGCCACAGTGGAAGAGCTGCAGGCCGGGCTCTGAGGGACATGAGGGAACCTCTGGGAGGTGACTCAGCAGCATCAAGCCAGATCAAGGTCCCAGCTAAAAGCCAGGTGTGTGATCTTTCTCCAAACAAAGCCTAGATGTTGATGGGCTTTGGCAGGGAAACTGATTGACAAGGTGGGCCTAGAAGACACAATGGCTGAGGACAAAAGGCTATTCCTGATGAGAGGTCAGTGGATCCCATAGCTGGTTCTAGGCCTTTGGGAGAGACAAATGGCAGCCTAGGATTCTGCTTTCAACATGGGCTTCATAAGCTCAGGTCCTGCTGCACCACTGTGGGTGTCCAAGCAAGTTGGCCTCTCTGTGAGGTGGTTATAGTGTTGATTCTTCACCAAGATGACGTCTTGACTGCCAAAAAGGTTCGTCATCTTTCTTGGTCATAAAAGGTGTGGGGATCAGTGAAGGCTGCTTCTTAAACAGCCTAGAACTCAGGCCACTGTGGGAAGACCTGCTCCCTGGTGAGTTCCCATGTGAATCAACCAGTGCCCAGGGTGTTTTCTGAGAGCAGGAAGAGATAAGGGGGCCACAATGTTTAGTCATCAGTGGCCTGCTGAGGAAGCTGCAGTCTGATTCTGCAAGAGTCAGTGAGAGTGGCCTTTGGCTCTAAAGACATGGGTTGTGATGTTGATAATCAAGTTAAGGGGAGGGAGTTCCTGCCAGATATCTAGGGGACATCCATACCACACAGATGCAGGCAGTAACAAACTCTTCAAGAGGCAGCTGAGGTAGAATTTTAACACTTCCTGAGGGCTTTGTGGGGGCGCCTGGCATGAGTCACTCCTGGCAGCTTCCCACTCAGGACTCAAACCATAGCACACAGAGGGAGAAGTGGCATGCCAGGTGTCTTTAGGGACAGGGTACAAGGAGAACTCTCCATACTCAGTGGCTACTGTAAGGGCTCTGGCTACTCGGGCATCCTTCCTCTGCTTCTTCAGATCTGTTAGTGAGGGATATCATGTGGGAAGCCACACGGCTTTGGAATTAGAGCAGGCAGGACTCAGGCCTGACTCATTTTTACAAGATGTGTTAGTGTCGAAGCAGCCCACAGGTTCTCTGAACTTTATCTGTGCTGCAAAAACACCTGCCTGGAATTCCTGGGATGATGGAGGCCATCCCTTAGCAAACTCATCTTCCACACCAACTCCCTTCCTCTGTTTTGGTTTCCCATGTACTTAGCCTTTCAAGGGAGGAGTGACAATGTCGCTGTGTCCCACGCACAGACAAAAGCAGCCTTAATCAACAGGGCAACCAGGAGGAGGGGACTGATTTGTTCTTCTCAAGCCAAGCTGAGCACACAACAGGCTATGGTTTTGAATATCAATGTCCTGGAAGTGAGGGCCACTTGGAACAGACACTGTCTTATTTGCGAAGATTTATTCCTCATGTAGTTTTTCATGGCTCATAAAAGGTGATGGATGAACTTAATTTTTAGTCTAATTTCTTGCCATGCAGTTCAGTAATTTTTGAGATAAACTCAAATTATGAAGAATCAGGAATTATTCAAAGCAATGAGGAATTGGGGACATCTGGTTGTATATGGATATGTGACATGTTTAATTTTTCAAGGCAGCTGAAGAAGGGGTGATTAGAAATTCCAGGATATTTGTAAACCATGTCACCTACAAAGCTGGCTTCTGCCACCTCCAAGTGTAACCCTGGTCTGCCTATAAGAAAAAAGAAGTTTGGCATCATTTGTTATTGGTTGGTCAGTTTTGTAAAGGGATGGGGCAGTGACACCAATACACAGAAACCACATACAGTTTATTTCCCTATGTATTTATATATTTTAATCAAAATAGATATTTGATTTTATTTTCAAAAAAACATAGAAAAATAGTCCTTGACATGATGCACAAAAATCTGTTTGGATTTTTATATTCATTTTGTTTTGATTTTTCCTATAGATTTCAAATGTCCAGAAGATAGTTGACAACCTGTGTCTCAGTTGCTATGAAATTAGCAGTGTGGGCTAGTGGAGACCCCTCAGACTTTTAGAACCAGGCTGAGTCAAGAATGCCTGAGACCTGTGATCATGAGGCAAATGGGAGTGTGCAGTGAGAACCAGATATTATACATGGAGTTGTTGGGAACAGCGATGCACACCTGTAGTTCCAGTACTCAGGGGGCAGGAGAGAAGAGGACTGAGGTGTGAAAGTCAGCTTGTGCTACAAAGAGAGACCTTATTTCAAATAACAATTATCACAGGTCTGGGGAAGAGTTATGAACAATTGCTTGACAAAGTAGCTTTCTCTGCCAAGTAGCAAATAAATAATTAAATTGCAAGAGTGTGATTCAGTACAGGCCAAAGGCAATTAGTCCCATGACAAAGGCTAATAATTTGTACCGAGGGTACTCTTTTTAAAAACATTTTCTACTCCGTCTTTCATGAGTCTAAAAGTGTTCTAAAAATTAAAATCCATTGTTTTTAAAAAGTCACACTCTATGTTGTATCTTGCCTTAAATATGTTGCTGTTTATCAAACAGTGTTAGGTTAAATAAAACATTCCATTTCCCAAGGAAGAGGCCTTCCCTCCAATAATCTTGAAAACAGAGAAAGATAAATGTTCAGACACCCACAGGCTTTGCTCTCCATCACTGACAATAATCTGAACAGAATTCTTCTCTCTCAGCAACTGAACCACAGTGACATTGTACACACCCGGAATTGTAATTTCATTCTGAATGACGACAGTGTGCCATCGCAGTCTAAGTGTTGGGAAGGGACAGGACTGGGTCACACCAGTGTAACTCTGCTTCTAAGGCTAGAGCAGTGTTCAAAAGTCAGATAATTATGCATCAATTTATTTAGATCTTATTTATTTATTTTTATGTGTATGGGTGTTTGGTCTACATGTCTGTCTGTGTGTCAGGAGCATGCAGTGCCCTCAGAGGACAGAAGAGAGTGTTGGATTCTCTAGAAATGGAGTTACAGACAACTGTTAACTGGTTGTGAGCCACAGTGAGGGTGCTGGGAGTTGAATCCTGGTCCTCTGGAAGAGCAGTCAGAGCTCTTAACCGTGGATCCATCTCTACAGCCCCAAGGAAATTTTTTGATTGTTTTTTTTTTTAATAGTGTGTGTGTGTGCATGCCTAGGTGAGGCACACACGTACCACAGCAATTAAGTGGAGGTCCAATGACAACTTCCAGGAGTTAGTTCTCTTCTTCCAACCATGTTGGTTCTGGGAATTAAGAACCCATATTCTTAAGGTCTCAGGCTTGGTGGCAAGTGCCTTTGCCTGATAAGCCATCTCATTGCTGCCGCCCCCCACCCCCAACCCCATTTTCTTTTTAAGACCTGGAAGGTAATTATCTAAAAGAAACTGAGTGGCAGTATGAAGTATCTGTTTGTCCCAGCTCTAGTTCACTTCACTCTGCTCGTGCAGAATACTCTGGAAACACCCATTTTTAGAAAAAAAAAAAAAAAAAACCAATCATCCTAGAAACTAGCCAAAGGATATTTTAAATGAGACAAAGGGGCTGCAGAGGTGGCTCAGTAGCTAAGAGCACTGGCTGCTCTTGCAGAGGAGTCATTTCTCCAGCCCCTGTTTTGGTCTCTTGTGATGCTGAACTGCCCTTGCCTCACAGACCAAACACAAGCTCCCTAGAGGTTCTATATTCATGGTTTTCAGTTTGTTTGTTTTACTGGAACCCAAAGGAAAGCATGCATTCTTGTTAACAACTCAATACACACATGTGCACATGAACACACACAGAAACAGAAAATTTATTGCACAATCTGATAGTTACTGCATGGAATGAATACTCATGTTTTCTAACTTTTCAAAAAAGGAAAACTTTGGTCAAGATGTTGTAAATCACTGTCATAATCCACTGAAGTGTATAGCCTGCAGTGACCTAAGCTATGATTTTGTGTAGTAGCTGCTTACTCTCTGAGAGTTGGGCCTTTAGTTTCTTAACTTGAAATTATGAGATTATTGTTGAGTCATTCTTGAAATATTTATGAACGTTTTTTAGTATGTGACTACTGGTTTTAGGGCCATCCTCAGTGAAACACACACACACACACACACACACACACACACACACACACACACACACACACACACTGCTCAATGGCTTTTATAGTTTTTCTGATGGATATTTCTATTCAAATAAACATTAAATTGTCTTGGCCATAATCAGTCACAGTGTCTTTGCTGCCTGCAGCCATCCTGTGTTGTCTAGGTTATCCACATCTTTCAGTATGCATGCTCGCTTTACTCTATTGATCTACAAGTGAAGTGGGTGTGGGGGTGTACCTCAGGAAAGAAAAAGCTTCTCACTTGAGCACAATGGGCTCCCTCCCTCACAGTCAGGACAAAGAGAAAAGTAGTGAATACGAGTGTTATAGATGTTGACAGAATTATCATAAACTAATAAAAGGAAAATGGATTTCATCATAAGAAACAAAAGTTTCCTTTTAAGCAAACACAGAATTTATTGTGCGATGTTCTTATATCTTTAATGCACAATGAAATGCATAAAGCTGGTAGATCCTAATCTATGTAAAAATAATTCTGCAATGTACATCTTGGTTTTGTCATTATTTATGCAGTTAATTTTTCTACATTTATTTTTAAAGTGTTCCAAAATTATTCTTAGATTCCCCAAAAGAGTATTTATTTATCTAATTGGCAGAACTGGGTTCTGATAGCCCCTCAGTAACCTTGAAAGAAATCCTACCCTTTCTCCTTGTTTCTCACTACACACCCTCATGATTCCCTGAATTCCAGTCCCTCTTGACCCGCCACAATCTAATGCTACTATCTCTCTCAGCTTTTCCAGGCAAACCTGTCAGTCAGAGCAGGCTAAGTTATGCTGCAGTAACAAAAGACCCTGAAAGCTCCGTGGTTTAAAGCAAAGGTCACATCTTACTTTATGTTAATGTGTCCATCCCATTGCTGGGAACTGAGTAGGGCTCTAGCTGATGACATCCTAACTAGGGGACTCAGGCTTATAGAGCCTCCATGTCTGGAATAGCATCAATCCCTGTGATGGGAGAAAGGGATGAAAGGCTGAACAGCACCATTTCAAGTCTTCAAACTCAGAGACACATGTCATCATTGTACATGTTCCATTCACTAAAATCAAGTCACATGGCCACCATATAGACAACAAAAGGAATGGAAGAACTGTCATTTCGACCTGAACCCAGAAACTTTGTGAGCCACCCCTTTCATGTTATCAGTGAAGGAGATGCTTCTCCCTGCTTGCTATGACCATTTGAATGACAATAGCCCTCATAGGATCATATGTTTGAATGCTCATCCACAATTGGTGGAAATATTTTGGGAAGAATTAGGAGGTGGTCTTTTTGGAGGAGGTGTGTCATTGGGACTGGGCTTGGTGTTTCAAAAGACCATTCCAGTTAGCTTTCACTTTCTGACTCCTGCTTGTAGATCAAGATGTGTCTCTCAGCTCCTGCTCCCTACCCACTACAGCGTGATGCCTGCATGCCATCATAATAGATTCTAACCTTCTGGAACCATAAACCTCAGTAAGCCTTTCCTTTATAAGTTGTCTTGGCCATGGCATCTTATCACAGCAATGGAAAAGCAACCAAGACACTGGGCTGCAGCACTTACTGCCAACCTCTTATTTTTCTTTGAGCCTTTTGGTGTTGGTCACCTATGTCCTGACTCATCCTATGGTGTTGGTCACCTATGACCTGAATCCTCCTATATTATCGTCTTCTCCTTTAAAATTGATGTGCTCCCCATCATTTGACCTATGGAGAGTACCATGGTAGGGCTAGAAGAAGCCAACCACAAAACTCTACCTTTGGTCCTACAAACAATGGTCATCTAAAAATAGATGACCAATAAACTAATATAAAACTTCCCTCCCTTTTCAGCATGTGTGTGTGTTCATTATGTGTATTTACCAAAACAAGCATTACTTCTCCAAGACCACTTTATTTTAGTAGGCAATATACCAACATCCTATAAATAACACTTGATAAATCTGATAGAAATTAAATCTCTTGCACATAGGATATTTGCTCCAGGATATTCATTGTTCATAAAATGGGGGGAAAAATCTTGGAAAGAAACTCAATGTCAAGTGAGAAGGCACATCCTTAACTCAGTTGTGATATAACCGTGTGTCGAACTATTATCCACCTTTAAAATATTAGAACAGCTCTACCTCTGTTGCCTATGGTGTATTATTCAAAGAGAGATGAATCTAGCAGAGTTATTTATTATTCCATTTCTATGAAAACTAACAACAAAACCAATGAAACAGTCATGTGTGTCTAGTTTGTTTATACATAAAAGAAATTGTAGAAAAGACATGAATAAGTTGTTATCATTAATAGTTTCAGAAAGACTGGGGCAGAAGTAAAAGAGGTTTTTTTTAAAGACTTAAATGGTTCACTCACTATAATCACTGATGTTTTCATTTCACAGACAAAAAGAATGCAAGGCAAATCATGTCAAAAATCCAATAATTTTATCACTTCTCGCCTGCCAAATAACCTCTGCCGGTTCAGATTCATTTTATCAAATTTTCACATTTAATTATTGATTGATTGATTGGTTGACTGTATGAGAGTGTGAGCGTATGCATATGTACATATGTATAGGGGAGCTCAAGTGCTGTGGCATGCATGTGGAGGTCAGAGGACAGCTTTTCTGAGTCAGTTCTCTTCTTCTGCCATGTGGGTCCCAGGGATGGAACTCAGGTCATCCGACTTGGCAGCAAGACTCTTTACCCAGTGAGCATCTCACCAGCCCTAGAGATGTAACCCCAGGCAGCACATCAGCTTTTCACTTTACTTTATATCTTAAATGTTTCTTTCCATCACCCAGCCTTATAAAAGTCATTTTCTATACTTTTACTACCTTCCAAAGGGCCAATAAACTAATATAAAACTCCCCTCCCTTTTCAGCATGAATACCATGAGGGTCACAGCAGTACTAGATCTGTTATCCCAAGTGACAGTTTAAAGAGTATCTTTCTGTGAGGTCCTTTTGATGCTACAGCTTTGTCATGTACTAACAGCACCACTTTCTTTTTAAAATGTCATTTGTTCTAGAATGACTTGGAAGGCACTAGTGTGTTTGAGCATTTCCCATGATTGTCTTCAGATGTTCCCTAAATAACACATGCAGTACAGCCACTGATTCATGCCCCTCTAGTGCAGCATCACTTACTTCACAGTCACTTTCGTGGCACATAGGAGTTAGACTCTTGGATCTTCTTACATCTGCCATGCATTCCCATTAGTGATTAGCTTAACCCAGAGCTCATCTTTTGGGGGAACTGGGTATGCTCAGTTTTTATTATAAACAATTAAAACAATTGTCTTCTCTCTTTTCTCCCTTGCTCTTGCCTGTTTATAAGGGAGGAGCAAAGACTTGATGGTTTAAATAAGAATGGCCCCATCAGTGCACATATCTGAATGCTTAGTCATTGGGGAGTGGCACTACTTGAGAAGGATTGGAAGCTGTGGCCTTATTGGAGGAAGTATGCCAACTATCAACTGGGTGCAGCTCTCTCTCTCTCTCTCTCTCTCTCTCTCTCTCTCTCTCTCCCTCTTCCTCTTCCTCTTCCTCTTCCTCTTCCTCTTCCTCTTCCTCTTCCTCTTCTTCTTCTTCTTCTTCTTCTTCTTCTTCTTCTTCTTCTTCTTCTTCTTCTTCTTCTTCTTCTTCTCTCCCTCTCTCTCTCTGCTTGTGTAGCTCTCCAGCACCTAATCTGCCTGCCACCATGCTCTCTGCCAGGATGACAATGGACTAAGCCTCTGAAACTGTAAGCAAGCTACCAATTAAATACTTTCCTTTATTAGAGTTGCCTTGGACATAGTGTCTCTTCACAGCAATAGAACAGTGACTAAGACATTTGCATATGAAATATTCCTCGGTGGTTATATACATTGACTAAACAGGAGGATAACTATTAAAGACGAAACCAACTGGGTGGGGAATAAAATAAGGGGAGTGGATGATTTGTCTTGGTTTCTAACATTTATTTACTTTTATTTTATGTATAAGAGTATTTGTTCTACATGTGTAAGTATTCCATGTTTATGCATGTAACTCACAAAGATAAGAGGGCAGCATTAGATTCCCTGGAACTGGAGTTACAGATGGCTGTGAGCTTCTATGTAGGTGCTGGAAATCGAACCCTGATCCTCTGGAAGAACAGCCAGTGCTCTTAACCACTGAGACATTTCTGCAGCCCCTGAAAGCACAAGACTTGTAACATCAGTTTACATTTATCCAGTCATGCATTATCTCTTCAAGATGGATTACCTAGAAACATTTCCAGTGTGCTCTCACAGTGTCAGAGGATGAAGAATTCTTTTCTCACAGTTTTTAAAGAACAAAAATAGGAGTGAGAGATGTCTGTGTCCACTCAAGCTGCCATTTTCATAAAGATGACAAGACCTGAAATTCAGAGTTTATACAGTTCAAACAGATACTTGTTAAAAACTCTGAAGGGCTTTATCTTGGCAATGCTGGGAGGTGCATCCTAAGCAGAGGGAAAATTGTCTGCAAAGATCTGGTACCTGCTCTGGGGATTCTGATAGGGACTTGGCAAGAATAATGTGTAGTAGGAAAGAGATGATGAGCCAAAATGACAGAGTATTAAAGCCTGGAAATGTCAGTAGCAGAAACATATAAATAATGAGTGTTGAGGTAAACCATTCTGTATAAAATATAGCTAGTATCTCAACCACCTATCTTATGGATCAGAAAAAGTAATACAAACAGAAAAAGGTCATTACTGAGATGAGCCAGAGCAGACACCAAATGATGGACAGAGAAGAAATGGCTTAACACTGAGTGTTTACCTCTAGCTCATATGAAGTCCCACAGCGATGGTGGGGGCACAAGCTTCCTGCTGCAGGTGGCCATGTCAGAGGAGCAGCAGGTGGCAATTGAGGTTGAAGGTGTCAGCACAGCAGGAGGAAACTCCCTGAAGGGTAAATCTCAGATAGACAAGGTCGCAGACTCTTGACTATCTTTTGCTTCTGCTGTGACTTTACCTGAAGGAGGTGATGACAGTTCTGTTGTACTCTATTTTCAGAAGGGGCAATTGTCGATATGCACACTTGAGAGCAGGAATGGGTGTAGAGCTGCTTAGTAGAGGAGACAGAAAACTGGGATTCTCAAGGGGATGTGTGAGATAAAAGGATCAAGGGACAGTACTGGTGGTAGACAGCTCAACAAGAGAAAATTGGTGACCAGATGGCCAATGGTATGTGGGACTCCCTTGTTAGAGTTTTTAATTTACCTCAAAACCATATTGCTCCTTAATTCCATGGAGGAGAATGAGGTAGGAGGAGGAACAAAAGTTCTTGATTAGGGATAGGAGAGTGAATGGAGTCAACTATAAAATAACCACGTTCACTTTGATTGAGGAAGGCAGACAGACTCATCCCCTGCCAAAGTTTGACATTCTTAACTTTACACCAATCACATACCACCCTTCCTTGCCAGTTAAACCAGATCACTTTGTTTCTATAACACACGTTGCTTCTTCTGCCTCCATGCCTTGTGTTTGGCTGTTTCTTTACTTTTGAAGACCTCCATTTTTCTTTCACACTTGGAAAATAGCTTCAATTATGATCTCTCAGTCATGGTTTGGGATGTGCTAAAAAAACTTTCAGGGTCACCTCAAAGTTGGTCACCAATGCTTGCTTGGTAGAGTTGTTGGGGACAGGAGTCTAATGTAAAGTGCATCTGGCACGTATCTGGTGCTCAGAACTCTTGGCATCCCACTCTACCCATCCATCTTCAGCTAACACCTCCTTCAGGTGCCCCTCAACAACATGAGATCACAGATCCCCTTGGTCCTCATTCACTGGGCTCTTACCCCCACTCTTGTCATTTACATTCTCTGCATTTTCTTAAGTGTCTTCCTACTCATTCCAGCTGGCACTTTAGGTTAGAAGGTTTCTTTCTCTTTCTTCACTTTCTTCCTCCCTCCCACCCTCCCTCCCTCTCTTTCTCTCTTCCTCCCTCCCTTCCTCTTTCTCCCTCCCTTCTTTCCTTACTCTGAACAATCAGTTCACTTTCTTTGCTAAAACAAGTGTTGTTAAACCTTATGTTCTCTTTTTAAAACAAGATTTTCATAATCTTTGAAAGTTTCATACATTTATGCCATGTATACATTGATCCACCACAACCTTCCTCCAACTCCCCCAGTCCCCCAACACACCTCTCTTGCAACTTCATGTCCTCTTTTGTTGCTTTATTAACCTCCTGTATCCAGTCAGTGCTACTCACATATACATGGGTGTGTGGTCATCCATAACGACATGGGCAACCTACCAGCTGCTGCATCCTCAAAGGACAGTGACTCTTCCTCCCTCAGAAGCCACCAAACTGCCAGCAACTCCTCCACTAGGGATGGGATGGCAGCTTAGCTGGTTAAAGCACCTGTCTAGTAGTTTTAAAGCTCTTGACAACAAAGCCCAACTTATGCTCAGAAGCCCCTGCAGAAGGTGCAACAAAGCTGACATAGTGACTTCAGCTCTGCTCAAGCTATTTAAGAAGTATTTGTGGAATTTAATGGAAATATCTCCAGCAACCAGATCCCATTGTCTTTCTGAAAAATACCCACCTTTAGGCACATACATCCCAGGCTGTAGTGTATTATTTATGAAAAGTAACCCTAGATACACTGGTTTCCTGGCCTGTCGCTGGGAAGGAAAGGGCCAGGGCCTGGGCCAAGCACATTTGCCTTTCCAAGCTACAGACTCTTTCTATAAGTGCATCCTAGCCTAGTATAGTATAGCATTCCCACTGTTGAACCACTTTGCTTGTAACTGCCCCCTCCCCCCAGGCTTGTATCAGTCTCCGATACAGAGTCTATTCCAGACTGTTGTCTCTGGGGCTGAGATTGGAGTCAGTCAAAAAGCCCCCAGTCCATCCCTGAGTGTTTGTGTGGGGAAGCGGGGCTGGATTGGGAAAGTCCTAGCTACCCAACCAGCAATAAAGATGAGACACAGGCATCTTGTCATTTCAGGAGGATTCTCAGTCCATGCTGGAATCTAGAGTCTCCAGTTTATTCATGCATCCTCCTACATGGCTTTCAACAGTGGGGTGATCTAGGCAAAACCCTCAGGACAGTCACAGGTACACCCAGGGCCTAGGTCTGTTGTTAAGCAAACTAGGAGACATTCTCCACTGAGGCCAACCCATTGTCTAAAAGACAATGGGAGTTTCAGATTCCTGGAAATGGAGTGGAGGTTTGGACCCCAATACTTTATAATCAATAATTTTTGGGCCCCGACAGCTTGTAACTCTCACAATGCACTGACAGGAATGCTGGCCCTTTCAGTGTAATTCTGGCCTAGGAATGGTGCCACCCACAGTGGACTGGGCCCTACTACATCAATTAATATTCAGGACAGTCACCCACAGACATGTCCATAGGCTAAACCCATGAAGGCAATTCCTCAACTGAGATTCTCTTCTCAGGCGACTCTAGGCTGTGTCAAGTTGACAGAAGTCATAGTAAAGTTTCTGAGTAGACTCATTATAATCCCAAGATTCTTCATAAAGTAAAGAGAAAGGAAAGTCAGTCATAGGTAAGAAAGACTCAATGAGCCCTTGCTGATTTTAGATATGAATAAGCCAACCCCAGGTCAAGAGATGAAGGAGGCTTCTTGGAGCTGGGAAAGGCAAGAAGACAACATATGCACTAAAGCTTCCAGAAGGATACAGGTTTGCCAACACCTCTGTTTTAGTCCAGTGAGGCCATTTAAGACTTCTAACTTCTAGAACTATGAGGTAGTAAATTCACACTGTTTGCTGTGGCTGAGCTTGGGGCCATTTGTCACAACTACAGTGGGAAACCAATACATAATCTCTGAAGCAGGACTGAATTTTGGGTTGTTTGTTTTAGACAGGAAATCATATCAAAGGAATGATTTAGTTAAGTAAGTATAAAGTCTCCATTACTGGTTTTGAATGTTAACACAAAAATAGTGATTTGATTTTGAAGTCAAATCACTATTTGTTTAGCCATGGACTGCCCCAATGATGAAAGGGTGGTGAGAATGAAGATGGAGAGAATAATGGAGGTGGGGCAGGTACAGGCTTTCTTACACACCCTCCTGATGGGCCCCAAGGGATGGTGGATGTCTGAATATGAACAGAAGGTTTGGACCGTTCATGTGGGATCATTGTGACTGGGTATTTAAAGAGAGGTTAACTTCAGGGTGGATAACTTGGAGAAATAGGTCATACATTTTTTTCCAATTCTTGTTTTTAAAAATAAACATAAGCTAGTGGGATTTATATTTGAATGCTTTTGTACCTCAGATCAGTCTATTCATCTGTTCAGTTCATGCACTTAATTTAATGTTGTCAGCAATCACCACAGACATAATCAACTCCCTCCACATTTCCTTGCTTCAATCTTGTCTCCTTTCTCTGTTTTGTCTCCTTTCATCGTTTTCCTTGCTAACACCCCCCTTGAACCTTCACTAGTAAACTCCAAAGTAAAAACAAACAAACAATCCTTGAAAGAACTTTCTCCAGACACCAGCAATCCTGGACAAGAGACCCAGTGGCATCAATGCACTCAGTGAAGGAACAGCCACCTGAGCAGACTCACAAGGTCATGGCTCCATCTCTCCTCTAGTTCTGCTTTAACTCAGCCACCAAGCAGGCTCTCCTCAGGTAACCCTGGTGTGGATCAGCAGAACAGGGACTTCAGCTTCTACTCAGATCCTTAAACTAGTTTTTCTTTGACCAGTTATTCCAGACATTGGACATTTCATTAGAACTGCATGCATTGTGCTGTTTAAGCCTTCATAAATAATCCTAAACCAGAATTCTTATTTTGTTCTTACAGATGTCTACATTAGGGCTTAAGAAGACTGGAAAATCTGCCCAAAGGCAAACAGCCAGGAGTTTAAGCTCTGATATGCCTGAGTCCAACAGTAAGTACAACTGAGATGTGGAAGCCAAGAGACAGTAGATAAAAATAGTGTCTATCCTACTTTGCTTTCTGTTGCTGTGGTAAAACACTGACCAAAAGCAACTTGAGATGGAGAGGGTTTGACTAGCTTCCAGGTTATTTGTCACTCATCAAAGGAAGCCAGGGCTGGAGCTCAAGGCAGGAACTAAAGCAGAGACCACAGAGAAGTGCAACTTACTGGCTTTCTTCCAGCCTCACATTCAGCTGCTTAAACGGCCCAGACACACTTGCCCAGGGGTGGGACTGCCCACAGTGGTCTGGCCCTCCTACATCAATTAGCAATCAAGAAAATGCCCCCACAGACATGCCCACAGGCCAATTTTGTAGAAGCAATTCCTCAGATGAGGCTTCCTCTCCCTGGGTATGTCTATTTGTGTCAAGTTAAACCTGTAAGATCCCTGGAGGCTCAGGCCCCCAGGATCTCAGCCCAGGACCAAGGCCACCCCAATCATCATGTGGAGGTGAAAGCTTGATGCAAATAGCACGAGGCTTTATTATAGTTGTTTAACGAGCTAACCCCATGTTAGCTTGGGTCTTTCACCTATCCACCATGGCAGGTGGCTAGGAAAGATGGCTAGAAGCCACTGCATAGAGATCTTATAGGGCAGCATAAGGGGAGTGTGTAGGGGTAGACACAGGCTCAGGATTGGTGTGCCTCCAGGCTTGGAGGGTTTGCCCTGTGTTGACTGGTCAACTGGTTGTTATGGCCCACAGGCCCTCCCAGGGTGGTTGCTATGCTCTGTGCGTCATTGCTGTGCACTTGTCAGTAAAGTACACCCAGGGTAGTAAAGCATAGCGCCACCAGCTAACTTCTGATTGGTTCCTTGCCATGAGGCAAGCATCTGACCTCTTAGTGACCAAGACAAGGGCAGGGCAAGTATGTGTTCAGCTGTTATGGCTGCCAAAAGGGGCAGGCATCTGACCTCCTAGTGACCAAGACAAGGTCAGGCAAGTATGTGTTCAGCTGTTATGGCTGCCAAAATGGGGAGCTGGTCCCTTCAAAACCTAACCATCATAATGGCACTTCCCAGAATATGAGATAGAACAGCCTTCCCCATAGGCCAGGCCCTGGAATGTCTGCTTTCACTTGTACATCTCAATGAATCCTTCAAGGCAGTGGAGCTGGGAGCTGGCACCGTGCTTTCCACCCATTCCACATATCCCACATGTGAAGACATGGAGGCTCCCATATAGAAAGTAGGTCCAAGTCAACACAGCTAGGCAGGGCTCCTGGTTGCCTCCCTGCCCAGGGATGATGAGTTGTCACTTGCCTTTCCCTCATGTACGTCCCATGGATCTTTCTCAACCAGGACAGGGTTTCCTCTCTGCCCTAACTCTCGAAGGAAACACTCTCTAGCCTTATGCCTTGATCTCCCCTGAGCTACTCACTCATTGAGCCTACCTTCTGCCCTCAACACTCCTCTGAACTGAAGCTGCACCCACCAGGGGCTGACAGAGCCACTGCTCACTCCTCAGCCTCCATCTTCCTGCGACCCTGAACCGATTTGTGTTAACTTCTACAGACAACTGATTGGGGCTACTGACTGTAGCAGAGAGGGAACCTGATTCAGCCAACTCAGCCTCCCTTCCTCTCCAGCCACCCCACCCAAGCCCTGCCCCGGGGTCTCCCTGAAACTCTAGAGAGCAGGGCAGAGTGTCAGTTGCTTTAGTTCAGCTTTTCCAAAGTCTGCATGGCAGGCCAGCAGGCTGACCACTTTGGAAAAGTCACATTTTGAGTTTCAAGTGGTTTTCTGGCAGAATCCCTCTTCTGTGAGAGTTTAGGCATGCATGTATGCATGTAGTTTTGTGTAGAGTCCAAAGAGACTAGGATTTGATGATAGTCTGAAGTCGCTTGGGAACCCGAGATCCATACTCTATCCCTGTACCCCTGAGAAGTGAAGCATTAATCTAACTAATCTTGTCAATAAAAATCTGGAGTCAGATATCATGGCAATAACCTGAAAGAGCAGAGACACAGAGGAGCAGCATCTCTTACCTCTCCAGATCCTCCGTCCAGAAGTGGCCAAGATCCGAACTCCACCCACCTTATCACCTCCTGTCTCTTCCTCCTGAGTGCTGGAATTAAAGGTGTGAGCCACCATTGTCCAGCTTATGTGGCTAACTAGCTCTGCCCCCTGATCACCAGGGCAAACTTTGTCAGAACACAAAATATCACACAATGGAGAAGGGCAATGGAAGCTACTAGTTGGATTGAACCATGGTTGGTCTCTGGTTAGTATGGAAGGTGGGAAGTTCAAAGGAGCTGACTGATAGTTGGAAGAAAAAGAAATTCGAAGGAAGACACCACTGTGAACTTGGTATGAAGACCAAGGGCAAGACAAACCTACAGGCAAACTGAATAAAGTTCATTTTCATTTATCTCCAGCTCAACCCCCTCATTGCAGCACAAGCTCATCAGAACACTTGAAACCCCCTGATGCTGGGAGCTTTAGAAGACAATGATTAGGTCATGGGCTTTTCTGTCCCCACCAACATTGCTCTAGGATGGTCTCTCAGGGATGCTTCACCCAACATCATTTTCCTTTCCTGGGTGAAGTAATGCATGGCTCTGAGACTCTTGTTCTTTGCAAGGAGCAGTTACCATCCAAATAACCCCCAATGGACTTTTTAAAAGGAATTTTTATACTTTTTATTTATGTGTAAATAAATATTTATTTGTATATGCCTAAAGAGTATTGAATCGCCTGGAGCTGGAGTCACAGCAGTTGTGAGCTGCCTGATGTGGGTGCTGAAATTGAACTCAAGTCCCCTGCAAGAGCAGTAAGCGTTATTTAACCACTGAGCCATCCCTCCAGCCCAACACTGACATTTCAGTACTTCCATCATCCATTTCCAGTCTGTTGCTATGGATACCCAGAAGGTAAGCAAGGTGCAGCACCAAGTGAAATTGAACATTGAAAACACTTCACAAAATCACAGAAAAGTTTGCTCGTTTGTCGGATGGTTATTAAAACGTTGAAGTTTCACACATAGATCCTGTCCTGCTGTCAGTGGAATGGATAAATGAAAGGAAGCTGGGCTTGGTCTGGGAATTTGCACAACAATTCATGGTGGTTTTGCATTTTTTTCCCTTTTACAGACCTCAGTACCTGTCATCTTAACTCATACAAATTCATAGTGAGACACTTTCTCTCCATTTTACAAATTTTATGGCAATGCTATCTATTTCCTGTCAAATTAGCTCAATTCTCTTTTTATTACCCCTTTGTTATGTAGATCTATGGATAATTTTAATTCTATTGTCCTTGTCTCTACTAAACCGATACCCTCTACTGGATTAAATTGGGTCATAAAAACTGTGTCACATTATTTTATGTAGCATAAATATGGTGTCGGTGTTCAGTGTACTGTCAAGTCCTGGTGGTGATGATAACCAGCTTCCATTGCCCCTGGAGAATGCTGACCCTCCCTCCCACTCCTCCAGTGTGGCCTGTCCCAGACCATTTCCAAGGCACACCATCTCTGCTTTCCCTAAGAATCACATAGTGAGACAGACAGCTATTCTATTCCAAATTAATTTTATCACCTCTCCATTGGAGAATGAAGAAGAGAGAGCAAGAAAGGGGGAAATAATTCTACACAGGCCATCTCTTGGTTCATGACTCCAGTTACCTAATGGAATTTTCTTAAACAAGAAGAAACCAAATGCTTTGAGTTTGGAGAGTTTGGTATCTGTTGGGGCAGGGTCTGCTTCTTTAGTCTCTAGCATCCTATGATGCCAAGACCCCATGGGCTATTCCACCAATGGCATCTGCCCTTCCACCTGGCCAGGGTCTGGGATGCCTGGAAAGATTGGAGCCAAGTCCTGATGAGATGGTGCCCCCAGGGGGCAAGGTGGAAATGGCAACAGTCCTAGAGAAGTAGAAGGTCCAAGCTGGGAGGTAGGTAGAGAAAAGAGAGACAGAGTCAGAGACAGAGAAAGGCAACAACGAAAAAATGTGACATCATCTCCCCATGCCTCTGTAAAACAGGAGTGACAGTAACTCCACATTCTTAATGCTGAGCTGATTCTTTTTCTGCAGACCTCAGTAACAAAATTTCTTAAGAGATTTTTAGCTCTCAAAAAATACTGAAGAAAGCACACATGCACACTTGGAGCCCCAAAGAACAGAATAAGGTTTTCTAAGAACAGCAGTATCCTGGCCAACATGGTCCCCTAGCAGGTAGCATCTTTAAGGACCCCCAGCCCATACTATTAGCTTCCAAGTTAACTGCTTTCATTAAAGGCAACAGAACTATGCGACTCCCTTCTTTTTAGGCCAGATATCATAAGCATTTGTCTTCAGAAGTTGCACAGTTTCCCAGACACTGCACTGATGAGCGGGAACCACTTTAGACTGCGATAATGAAGGCAAGCAGCTCTCAGGCAGAGGGTTACACACAGGCAGAGCTGTCAGTGCCCTGAAAAAGTGCAGGGATATGGCAAGATATATGGCATGAGACTGCTCAGAAAGAGCTGCAACTGCACTGCCTTGGTCTGGGACAAAGGGTGTGTGTGTGTGTGTGTGTGTGTGTGTGTGTATGCATGTGTTTATCTATGTATTTGTGTGTGTGTGCCACTGTGTCAGCCTGTGTGTAAAGGTAAAGGTGTGGGTGTGTATCTGTGTGGGCACTGGTATGCATTTGTGTGTCTATGTGCTGGTGTGTGTCTCTGCATTTGTGTTTCTGTGTTTGTGTATATTTGTATATGTTTATGTGTGATGTCTGTGTCTGTATTTGTGTGCAATTTGTGTGTGTGGTTTTAATGTGTCTTGTGTATTTGTGTTTGCACTTGTCTGTGTGTGATTGGGTCTATGTGTATGTGCCCATGTTTGTATGTATTTTTGTGTGTTTCTGTATTTGCTTCTGAGTGTGTGTATGTGACTGTATAGTGTATATGCTTGCACATGCCTATTAGTTTGTGTGCATTTATGTGGATATTGTGCATGTTTGAGTGTGTGCTTGAGTGGGTGTTTGTGTTTATGTGTCTATGTATATCGTGTGTGTTTGTATGCATGCCTGTCTTTGCATTTCTGTGTCTGTCTTTGTGAGTCTCTCTGTATGTTTCTATCTCTTCACTTTCTCTGTGTGTTTCTGTATGTTTGTGAGTATATCTGTGTGCCTGTGCGTGTTTATGTGTGGTCTCTGTGTGTATGCAATTGGCATGGGCAAAGATGTTCCCACATTGTGGGTCTGGCATATGTGACTCTGGGCTTAAGTAGTTCCTTTAGCACAGCTGTCAAAGATGACCATCACAAGGAAATGAGATGAAATAAGATGGTTCTAAAAACAAAGGAAACCACAGGACCCTAGTGAGCTGGCAGTCCTCTGAGCCACAGCCACAGCCACAGCCTCATTGCTTTCCACCTAGTTTTAGTATGGCTTCCTTTGCATGCAGTTTTTTCTTTCTCATATAAAACTGGGTTCTATGATACCTTGTGAAGTTTTCCCTCCAGGTGACACCAAAAGAAGACACCTGTACTCCTTCCCGAACTACATGCCGCTCCCTCCCAGCCCCATTTTCTTATAAAAAGGACATTCTTCCCCAGCATATGGTTTGAATGTGTACAGTGTCCCACAGGTTCAGGGGTTTAAACCCCAGATTCACATCTTGTGCTTCCTGAGGAGGTTTTGGACCATTGATATGGGAGGTAGGCTGGTGGAGGTGGATCCCAGAGGGTAGGCCTTAAAGCAGTGCTTCTCAAAACCTGTGGTTGCAAACCCCTTTAGAGGTTGAATATCAGAGATCCTGCTAATCAGATATTTAGATTACAATTCATAACAGTAGCAAAATTACAGTTATGAAGTAGCAAGGAAATAATTCTATTGTTGGGGGTCACAACAACATGAGAAACTATATTAAAGGGTTGCAGCATTAAGAAGGTTGAGAACCACTGCCTCAAAGGTTGTTGTCCAGCCCAAGGTCTCTGTTCAGTCATAGTGTAAACCAGCTGCCACCTCACACTCTGGGGCTATCCAACTGCTATGTCTTCCCCAATATGAGAGCCTGCACCCCTGAAACCATGAGTCACACAAGCATATCCATTCTTAAGTTGCCTCTGCCACAGTGATGAGAAAATCTACCAATACATCAGTTATTGACAAGTTTGTCGGTAACTAGAGTGTGTCACAGGGGAGAAGAAATCCCAGGAATGTAGAGAGGCCACTTGTGACACAGGATCATCGAAAGAAGGAAGGCCTCACACAGACCCCTCATCACATCCACAGTTGCCATTCTTCACCTCTTAGCATTAGCTGGAGGGAGCCATTCTTGCCTCTTTTGGCTGTGGGGCAGGCAGGCTGAGTTAATGGGGAAAGGAGCTGTTGAGATGTTATAACAAAGTATTCAAGACCATGTGACTTACCAATGGTAAAAAAAAATGTATTTCCTGTGGTTCAGGAGAACAGAAGGAAGAAGTGAGGACACTGCAAGAAAATTTGGAGTCACAATCCTGGCAAGATGGCTCAGCAGGTAAAGGGAAGACACCTGCCGCCAAGCCTCACTACTTGTACTCGAACCACATGGTGGAAGGAGAGAACTGAGTTGCAAAAGCTGTCCTCTGACTGCCACATTATGCCATTAATATTTATTAAACAAACAGCCACAGAGGAGAAAGCATTTACAGACACCAGTTCAAGCAAAGATTGCTGAAAGATGCCTCTGTCTAAGAAGGGGAAATTGCCTTCTTATCAAGACAGAAAGTAGTGGATACAAAGGAGCGCCTTCCCCTCTGTCATCAGCTAAAAGACACAGTACAGATTCCTGTGTTAGTAAAAACACAGGAATCTGCCTCGAGGTGAACTTGAAATACTCAATGAAGTTAACTCATCATTAAATTTATAAAAACTCTTACACAATTTTGTTCAAGTACTATGTCTCAAAGTGTGTGAGAAACAGCAGGGATGGGCAGTACACACCCTCTCTTCTCAGTGCTTAGGGACTCAGTGCATGAGATCAGGAACAGAGGTGGGAGGGGTTGGAGATTTTTTTAAAAAGCAAAGTAAAATGTTTTAAAAACCCAAAGCAACAAATGAACAACAAAAACTGCATATTGGAATTATCACAGATTCTTCAAAGAAATCAGGCACTCCTGGAAATTGCCTGTGTGTGGGAAGGGAAGGCCCACCAGAATCGGAAAAGCTAGAATATAGAAAATAAAAGATATGGTTAATATATTGCCAGGGATCTGGGTGGTGGTGGTGCATGCTTCTAATCCCAGTACTCAGGAAGCAGAGGCAGAGGCAGAGGCAGGTGGGTCTCTGAGATCAAAAGAGTCTAACCTGCTCTACAAAGGGAGTTCCAGGACAGCCAGGGTTGTTACACAAAGAAACCCTGTCTCAAAAAACAAAAAGCAACATACTTATATCTACAAATACTAACAAATACATACATACATATATACATACACATCCATATATATCCATACATATCTAGGGTAGGGAGCTCCAGGGTGAGGGTTCTACACCCCCTAAGAGTTAAATTCTTTTCTCTCTTCTTTGAGAGCCTATTACTTTCCAAGAATCCATCTTCCCCACTTTAAATACATTTACCCTCCAGAGATCAGCTACTTCATCAAACACCCTCTGTACCAATTAGGATGTCTTCCTCAACCAGTATTTATTAAAAAAAAAAAAAAAAAAAAGACCGACAAACCCAAAACCCCTTGACTTAAAAAATTATTTTTTATTTTGTGATTTTGTGTGTGTGTGTGTGTGTGTGTGTGTGTGTGTGCCCCCGCGCGCAAGCGCGCGCGCGCGTGCGCTTCTCTGTATGTGCACCATGTATGTGCAGGGCTCATAGGGGCCAGAAGATAGCAACAAATCTCCTAGAGCTGGAGCTGCAGGTGGTTGTGAGCTAGACAGTAAGGCCATTTCTCCAATCCCTCAGTCTGACCTTACAGTTATTAGCTCACTTACTGGTAGCAGAGGTTTCCAGAATAGTCATATAAGAATTTTAATCCCACATGTGATGGCTTAAGAATATTTCTATGAATTTCTATGATATCATCAAAATCTAAATTCGGGACTTGACTGTCTTACTGCTAGTGAACAGGCTGTGTGGAACATAAAAGACATTGAAATGCAACCCCACCTTCCCCTCTATGGGATCCTTTTCTCTGAGAAAACCATCCCTGTGACAACACTCCAGCAGTCCACAGTGGAGACCCCAGGCCTCCTGTCAACAGCCTTCACAGACCTGTCACCTCGGACCTGCCATCTCTGTGATTTTCAACTTTAAAGAAAGGTCCTTTAGGGCTTTGGAGATGTTCCATGGGCTAAATGCTTGCCATGAAAGTATGAGGACCTGGGTTTGGATCACCAGACCCTATAGATCTGGATGAGGTGGAGCATGGCTCCATCCCCAGTGCTTCCTACTGTGAGATGGTAGGTAGAGACAGGAAAATCCCGGAAGTTCTCAGCCTGCTACCCTGGTACTTACCATATGAACAACAAAAGACTGTTATAATAGGGTGGAAGGTGAGGCCCAACACCAGAAGTTATCCTCTGACCTGCAAATGCATGCTGTAGCACACACCCCCCATATACCCCCAGACACATCCACTTACATACCCACACCACACACATCACAACACGCACATGCTGCACATTCACAACCATGCACACATGTGCACACACATATACTCCTCCAACCCTAGACAAGCCTTCTGATGAACACAGGCCAACCTCATGTCATAACCATCTTGATAAACCACTCCTGAATTTCTCATCCAAACAGACTATGTTGTAATGATAACTTTCCACCAGCCACCTGCTTCTCAGGCCACATTAGGGCCCCCAAATAACACACAGAGATTAATATTAGGCACAATGCTGCCAGCCAATGACTAGGATTTCTTATATGCTTGCTCTGTCTTAAGTATCAACCATAGCCATTAATTTATATATTTATACAGACTTATCTTGTGGAGGACACAGGCCGCAAGCATCTTCTCTTGCTGGGATCACATAGCGGCTCCACAGAGAGGAGGAGGAAGAGAGCAATTTCCTGTTTGTCCCTGCTTATATTGAGTCAGCCTGCTATGTCACTTCCTGTCTGGATCACAAGACTTCTCTTTACTACGTTTCCCAGAATCCCGCCTAACTTGCTTCCCTATTGGCCAATAGTACTTTATAATCAACCAATAAGACAAACATATACACAGAAGGATCTCGCCCATCACTGTGTGAACCATTAACTGTCAATTGTTTTAAATTGCTTAGTTTAGAAATGATTTATACTCAGAGTAATTCACATGCCCCCTTTCTGACAGAGGTGAGGTTGGCATGGAGTATCCAAAACCGGCTAATCCACCCCCTCAAATATCCTTAAATACAGCTACCAGGATCTAGTCAGAAAATCTGCCTATTGCTCCCTGGCTGCCCTTTCCCCAGATGTATATACCTTGGAATATAATTATGGAGATCTTTTTATCAGAGCAGATTTCATTAAGCTAAGGAAAATGTAAAAATTATGAATAAGGCTTGAGGCAATGAATGCCATCAGAGAAATGAGGTTCTTAACATATGTGATTTGATGTCTGGGAAATAGATTTAGTAATCACTTTCATCTTGAAATCTATAACAGTGTCTTCAGAAAGCACCTGGCTCCTGATTGCTTCCATCTTCGCTTGGGCCTACTGGGTCTCTGCACCAACACCCCCCAAAATAAACAAATTCATACAATTCCTGTGTATTAAGGTATTTGTACTTAATATGTCTGACCTTGCTCTTTTATTAATGTCTTAGTGTTTTATTTCTGGGATAAAATGTCAAGACCAAAAGCACTTTGAGAAAGAAAGGGTTTATTTGATTTTTACATCTCAATCACAGCCCATCACTGAGGTAAAGCAAGGCAGGAACTCAAACAGGGCAGGAACCTGGAGGCAGGAACTGAAGCATAGGCCCTATAGGAACGTTGCTTACAAGTTTTGCTCCCCATGGCTTGATGGCCTACTTTCTTGAAGAACCCAGGACCACTTGCCCAGGATGGCACTGCCCAGTGGGATGGACCCTCTCACATCTATCGTTAATTTAAAAAATGCCCTGCAGACCAATCTGAAGGAAACATTCTCTTCATTGAAGTTCCCTCTCTCCAGATGACCTGACCTGAGCCTGTGTCAAATTGATAAAAAAAAAAAAAAAAGAGGGGGTGGGGGGACTAGCACAACTGATCAAAAAACCAGTTTCTGTTTCAGCAGCAAGGCCAAGACCCTTACATGCAGAGAAGAGAGTGACTTCTCCCATTTGGGGAAAAATAATGATGAATTTGATTTTTGAGAGAAGCAAGAAGTATTCATATCCAAGGCCCACTTCCCTCAACCTCGCCATTCTTATTAGTCACTTTTCCCCTTCAAGACTGCCCAACCCTAGGTTTATTCACTGTGAGGAACCTATCAGACATTTCACCAGCCTAAATGAGGGCTGATGGAAACAGTAAAATGGTAGACCTAGCTAAGTTTATCCAAGGTGAATGACGTTTTCGTTCAAGTTTTATGGGTACTAAAAAAACAAACAAACAAATAAACACGATCCATTTAGGAGCTAGGGAGATGGCTCAGTGAGTACCAGGATTGCTCCACAAGCATGAGAACCTGAGTTAGAATTCATACACACACACACACACACACACACACACACACACACACACACACACACACACACACCCCAGGCATAGCTATGCATGCCTGTAAATCTGGCAATGGGGAACAAAGACAAGTAGATCCCAAGAGCTCACAGGCCCATGAACACAGCAGAAACATTGAGCTTCTTGTTCAGTGGGAGACCCTACCTCAAGGCAATCAAGCAATGAATGATAAAGAAGGACACATAATGTCCTGCTCCAGCTTCCACATGTGATTTCACCAGCACACTGGCATGCATGACCACACAGACAGCACTGCACACACAAATCATCTACTTGATTTCTAGTATTGCAATTCAAATGAGATTAAATGGTTTAGCCATGACCTTCCTGTGCACTCTATGAAGTCCCACAGCTTAACACTTGACTCCTTTAAGAGTTACAGCTTGTTTTTTAAGCTCTTTTCTCTGAAGACAGATTTAAAGGAGTCCACAAAACCCAGATAAAGGATTACCAGGTATTTATTAGGGGAGCACTCACACAATCATGGTAAATAACTGATTCTGTCTTCCCCGATCCTGAAGATGCAGTCTCTGCCCTTGCAGATGCTCTGACCACGACCCAAGAGAGTGAGCCAGCCCCTCCTCTTCCTTATAAGGGGTCATGTCTGCACCTGAAGCCACACCCCTAGGATGCAGCCACCATCACAAGTTCACTGGTGAAACAAGATGCCACTACATTCCTCCTTTTGGTCCATGTAACCTGGGTCCCTGACAGGTGGTAGGTATTACATGGTTTAGCTAATGTTTGTTGAATTGGGTAAAAGAATTAATTAATGAATACTGTAATAGAAACTTATTTGTATGTAATCCATTATAAAAAAATTGATCAGTAAGACTGGGTCAAGACCAGGCTGGAGAAACCCACAGAAACAGCTGACCTGAACAAGGGGGAGCTCATGGATCCCAGACTGATAGCTGGGAAACCAGCATAGGACTGTTCCAGACCCCCTGAACAAGGATGTCAGTTTGCAGGTCTGGTTAACCTATGGGACCTCTGGTAGAGGATCAGTATTTATCCCTGGTACATGAATGAACTTTGTGAGCCCTCTCCACATGTAGGGATACTCTCTCAGCATAGACACACGGCAGAGAGGGTCTAGGCCCTGCTCCATATGATATGACAGACTTTGAAGATATCCCATGGAAGTCCTCACCCTCCCTGGGGAGCAGAAAGGGGATGGGATAGGGGGTTGGTGGTGGGAAGGGAAGGAGGGAAGGGAGAGGGAACTGGGATTGACATGTGAAACAAGTTTGTTTCTAATTTAAATTTAATAAAAGGAGAAAAAAAAAGACTGGGTCATGGTGGAATCAGCTGTTTCCGAGTGAGAGACTTTGAATTCTAAGTCACCAGAGAGTTGTCCTGGGGCACATAGCAGGCAGCCCCTGATCTTATTAGACTGATTGCAGCATCTTGGCGGGCATGTTGCTAAAGAAGCTGTGGGGATTTCGGTTCAACGAGCCTGAACATTTTATTCATTGAAAAGGACCAAAATGGAATGGGCTGCCTCTGGGGTGCAAATGCCGTGTCGCTCTGAAGTGGAGTGGCATTTTCTGAAGGGCTTCGTCTATCAGGTGGGGAATTACATGAAAATGGCTTTGAGGGGCCTTTAATCTGCCACTTCATGAGTTGGCCCTGAGGGTCTACACCATAGCTGAGAATCAGAATATGGAATCTTCCAGAAGTTACAGCAGCACTGTGCATCTAGAGCAAGCCTGGGTACCAGGACTGCCTCACCTCTCAGGGAGTCACTCCAGGCTGCCACCACAAGGGGAGACTAGGCAAGGCTGCATCATCCCACAAGTGGTAAAGGAATGAAAATAAAATAATTTCTTCTCATTAAGTATGTTTGGTTACCACTATCCCAACTGGATTGGTATGGATTAAAAACACTAAAGTAATCTATTAGGAGGCCACTGTGGCTGAGATGGCTTCTGCGTAAGCAAAACCCAGCAAACAGCAAAACAAAAGGTAATCTAGGATATAATAATGTGATCCATCTCATAACCTTTTGCAATCTGTAACACGGCCAGATCTCAAGTTCTATGTTATAGTATCCCATAAGCCCCAGAGCTACCTCTGAAGGCAGCCCTTACCTTCTGACTCTAGCCAAGCCCTCCATCTTTCCTGAGGCTACTACTTCCCCTCAGCCTTCTTACAGGGCGGTTCCTTACTCTCCTGCTTCCACACCCACCCACGCTCCTGTCTGAGGAGATTCAGGGAGCTAATCCTTCCTTGTACTTACTGGCACTTCCCAGGCTTGTTTCTCTCCCCCCTGCCCCCAAGACCTACAGTATGACTCCTATGTCTTTGTCAGTCACTAGCCGTTGTTAGCCCTGCACACTGATGAGGCCCTACACTTCATGGTACCTGCTTCTTTCTTCAGTGTTTGGGGTCCTGTCAGTGTTTTTCTGAGCTCTCCTTCATAGTCCTAAATTATTTGAACACCACATATTTGATCCTTTCAATACCCTTACCTCCCCTTTCTCAACTTCCTCATCCCCAGTGAACTTATCTTCATAGAAATTATTGAAGAATCCATTATATTCTGTCAAGAGGTAAATCACAAGGATTAAGTGGCTTTGGTTTGGGGTTCTTAAAATGCAAGCAGGAGACACTGCCATTCTGAACTCAAATGCAGCCCAAGCCAGATCTCTGAACTGAGCTACCTGTCCTGTGCAAGTTGGCATTCATGCTAAGACAAAAATGCAAATTCCTGAAAATATAATGTGTTAAACTCTGCTGACAATGAATCTCTTCCCCCAACACTCTACAAATTTGCACACACACACCATCCTCATCTTAAAACAGCTTAAGTTTCACAGGGACCAATCATAATCCCCAGAAAGCCCTGAAAAGGCCCCATGTAATTTAAAGCTATATACATAAGTCACTATTTAGTAAAACCATGGGATACTGTTTAAATATGTGTTTTCCCCAACTGCAATCCTAACAGATAATGGCTTCTCTGTTTTTGACTAAGTGGACTTTTTTTTCTTTGCCTAGAGTATCAATGGAATCAGCAACGGAGTCAGCAAATAAATCTCCACTGAAACTCCAAGAAGATAACTTTGTAGAGAAGAAAGGGAGTGTTGTAGGTCCGCAGGTCTTTTCCAATGGAAGGTTACTGGCATGAGGAAGCTGGAGGCAGCCTACATACAATTGAGGATCTTGTAGGTTAGATTTGGAGGGTGTGTTTATCTTCTTATCAGACCCCAGTTATAAGTGGGACGTTGATAGAGAAACTGACGATTGCTGATCAGATTCTGACCATTGTGGACCCATGGCTACATAGGTCATGGTTTGTTACAGAGGCTGGGGGGCAGAGTTCTGTCATCACTTATAGTCTGGCCATTATACATATATTCTGTCTCTCAGCCTCCAAACCCCTCAGCCATCCATTGCCAGGGTCAAGGTTCTGGACCTCATGATTACTAACAATTGTGACTGGGTTTCACTCATTCTTTGCTCTGTTTTCTTTTTTTAGACCACTCTCTAGCATCCCAACAATCCATCTCTAAACCAATAACGTACTAATTCTATCATCTTTTACTATTAAAAAAAGGACACTTCCACATCCACGTCTTCATACTTCGACACCCAGCTGAAATTCAATCACTGTTATGCTGTAGAACAATCTTTTTGTATACTATGAATGTGTATTACTCTCATTGGCTAGTAAAGAGCTCACTGGCCTATAGTTGGTCAGGAGGAGGTTAGGTGGGAAACCAGACTAAGAGGATACTGGGGAGTCAGAGGAGTTGACAACAGATGTAGAGAAAAGCAAGATGGGCATGCCATACTGAGAAAAAGTACCTAGCCACATGGAAAAACATAGGGAAGAAATATGGGTTAATTAAAATGTAAGAGTTAGCTAGTAACAAGGCTGAGTTCTTAGCCGAGCATTTACAATCAAGTTGCTTAGTGATTATTTGGGAGCTTCCAAAGGATAGGAAAACTCTGCCTATATTGTTAAAATGAGTTCTTTCCTTACTCATCCTGGGATTTTTGATGAATGCATCTGCTTCACCTGACAAAGCCACAGCATAGTTACAATCCAACATCTTACCAGTGCCATGGCTGCATCCTCACAACATCCAAAGCTAGAAAGTGCAGCTATGCTGACCACCAGGGAAACATTCAGGGATTAAGCTTTCCTCTTCTTTAACAAATAACAATGTACAATTACAAACACAGAATCACCAGTACCTTTGCAGCCAGACCTTTGGGAGGTCCCATGCAAACAAGTAGAGAGCCCTAGTTTCACCTTCCTTAGCTACATAAGCTTGTCCTTGCTGACTAGTGTCTTGTCTCAATGCTGGGATTTCAATGTTGCCCATCAGTTAGTTATGCTTTATCTCCACTAAATTTCTTAAAGAAGCAATAACAAAAAGAACTCACACAACTTCCCAGAACCCACCTGCCTATACAGTTTGTCTCCTCCATTACTGCCAAGGACTGTGTGCATGCAGCAAGGGTAATCCTCCATTCCTCTCACTGCTGTCTCCTCCACCAGCCCCCTCTCCCTCTTCTGTCTCCCTCCCTCTCTCACTTCTCCTCCTCTTCTGTCTTCCCCCCTCTCTCCCTTTCCCTCTCCCTCCCCCTCTCTCTCCCCTCTTTCTCACACATACTCTCACTTATCCCCCTTCTTATGGGGACCTTCCCAGCAGCAAGTAATGTCTCTTATCTTAAAAATGAGAAGACCCTGGAATTTGATTCTTCTTGTCAATCATCCCACTTCTCTCCTTGCAAAACAAAACTCCTCAGAAGAGCTGAGATCCTCCTTTGGGTTCTCAGTCTAGATATATATATTTTTTGTCACTCTATCCTCCTTGCATGTTGATAGCCCACACAGATCTTTCCAGCCAGCAGCTCATGTCACTTACCTGGGGTGTGGTGGTAGACCTTGCCTTCTCAAAACCCTATGCATTTGGTGTAGGATACCTTGTTCATCTGCTCTCTCTCTCTCTCTCTCTCTCTCTCTCTCTCTCTCTCTCTTTCTCTCTCTTTCTCTCTGTTACTCTCTCTGGTGGTTTCTTCTATTCCTCTGCTTGTTAGTAAGGCAAATTTTTCTGAAAATAGTAAACAGCATATCTAAGTTGGGTATAATAAAATCTTTAAAAGAAAGAAAAAAGAGAGGGGCAGGAGAGATTGCTCAGTGGTTAAGAGTTCATACTACTCTTGCAGAGGACCTGAATTCAATTCCCAGCAGCCACATTGAGCCTGCTCTAGTTCCAGAGTATCCAATCCCTTTTGTGGTCATTTATGTGGATATCTGCACTCACATGCACATACTCACACAGAGATACATTCATGCACATAATTTTATTTTTAAGTTGTGTATAAGGCCTTGATGCACAGGGTCTGGTATAGACTGGGCACTGGAAGTGATTAGGGGCTGTAGACCTTCCATGTAGAAGTAATTGTAGATGTAACTCCTTACAGGAACACTGTCACATTTGGGTTATGTGGGGTTCAAACATCTTCTGGTGACGCCTTATTTGTATGACCAATGACAAGTGAGTGTTTTGTGATCTCAAGGGATAAAACCATGACACAATCACTCAACTCTTCATGGTCTTTGTGTATTCAGGTGACTCAGGGCCCCTTCTCTGACTTTTTCATCCTTTTGAACACATTGTTCTCCCAGGGAGTCCATCTTACCTATCAGCTGATTTACCTGTTATATTTATCTATATATTTTTTTTATTTTTAATGAAGAAAAGAAATCATGAAGACAAAAGTGCCTAGGGCCCATGAATGTTCTGAGGTAGATACTGTGTAGATTCAGTCACACATCTCTCTAATTCATTTCCCCAGACTAGACCTTAACCCTGAACTGCAGGTTTGCATGTCCATATCATATGAACACAAACTGACCCACTGGTCAGGTGATCCCAGGTGTCTGTTCCAGCATATGTAAGCACAGAGTTTTATATGCATACAAATGAGGCACAAAATAAGTATTTATTTGGGATAAAAGGGCTGGGACAATATCTCATTAGCAGAGTGCTTGCCTAGCATGCACAATGCCCTGAATGCAATACCTAGCATTTTATAAAACCAGGTGTGATGTCACCCATATACCTGTAACCCCTGCACTTAGGTGAAAACAGGAGTATCAGCAATTCAAGGTCATTATTGAGCCAGGCTACATGAGACAGAGAATAAGAATTGCAAACCTGCAATTTAAAAAGACAACAAGATTTGAAATAAGTCACAAAACCCAGAAAGAAAATACAGCATCTGCCAGGCAGTGGTGGCACATGCCTTTAATCCCAGCACTTGGGAGGCAGAGGCAGGCGGATCTCTGTGAGTTCAAGGCTAGCCTGGTCTACAGGGCGAGTGTCAGGATAGGCTCCAAAGCTATACAGAGAAACCCTGTCTCGAAAAACCAAAAAAGAAAAAGAAAAAGAAAATACATCATCTGCATTGTCTGAGAAGCTTTTACATAAGAGTTTTCCTACCAACCTGGGTGTGTAGTCTTTGACCACCTTTTTATTTTCTACATCAGGAATAAGAAGGTAGTTGGATCTTCCCACTGGCATAGTTGGTAAAAAGCAGGTTTTCAACAGTGTAGTTGGCAGTGTAGTAAAGGTTCTGTCAGTGTTGAAACTTGCTGTTAGTAATTTCCATGCTCTTGGAGGACTGTTTCTAAGTTTTCAAGGGTCTTGAGCATCTTTTCTGTGGGATCTGTAGGACTTCAGATTATTGAAGGGTTTTCTATTGGGTTTGATGGAGATGATTTTTTGAACTGCTGGGCTCATTATCCAGCTTCTGTCAATATCTTTCTGTGTGGTTGTAGTTTGGCTTTTATTTTATCTTCAGTACTGTTGATGTCTTGGTGTGAAGTTAACAATTTCTTTAGTTACTTCTCATCATTAACTAGATGATCCAATTTCCTGGATTATCAAGCTTAATGGCTTCCACGTTAAATTTATGTGTTTTCACAATGAGTTACTAAACCCAGTATAATTTAAAAATTCCATTGTTTTGTTTGAAAATGATTTCTTTATACCTCATGTTCATATTTATTGTTTTTGCTTCATATTCCATTAATTTTATTTTTCAGATTTATGTTATTTTTATTTGTGTGTGTGTGTGTGTGTGTGTGTGTGTGTGTGTGTGTGTGTGTGTGTTGAAATGCAGTCTTGTTATATAGCCTAAGCTATCCTTGAACCGGATATCCTCTTGCCTCAACCTCCTGGGTGATTTTTATGTAAATATTCTGTCACATTTTTAAGATTAAAATAATTTAAATATGAATAATACTTTTTGAAAATATTCAGAACCATGATCTCTTGTTTTATTTAAACATTTTTAATATCCAAAATGGAGTTAAAGTACCTATTGATTACCAAGTACCTATTTTAATACACGAAAAAATAGTTATTGAGTAATTTAGCTATATCTACTGTCTTAGGGTTTTTCTTGTTGTGAAGAGACACCATGACCATGACAACTCTTATAAAGGCAATCATTTAATTGGAGCTGGCTTACAGTTTCAGAGGTTCACCTCATCTTCATGAGGTGGCGTGCAAGCAGACATGGTGCTGGAGAAGGAGCTGAGGGTTCTACATTTTGATCCACAGGCAGCTTCCCATATTGAGTGTAACTTGAGCATATATGAGACCTCAAAGTCCACCTCCACAGTGACACACTTCCTCCAACAAGGCCACACCTACTCCAACAAGGCCCCACCTGCTGGTAGGGCCACTTCCTCTGGACCAAGCATTCAAACATATGAGTCTATTGGGGCCATACTTATTCAAACTCCCACATCCACCCCATCATTAATATATACCTGAAAAGAGAGGACCACCATTTTGACTTGGTGTCAGTGAAAAATGAATCCTTTGCTTATGATTGATGATTCAAAACACTTCTATAGCTCTCACTCTGAAAATAGCTATTCTTGATCCTTCTAGTTCCCACATAGCTGTCAACTTGATCTTGTCAAAAATCAAGCTGGAACCTGACAATCCTCTGCTCTAAAGCACCCAACCTTATGCCACTGTAGGTCTTACAAGTCTCTGCACCATTTGGGCCAATTACCTGACTTTGCCAGGATGCTAGCTAGCACTCTCCCCTTTTCTGCTTCAGCTACACAGATTTCTTTCTTCTAGGACTAGTTACCCCAAAGCCATTGCACATGTCATTCCCTTTCCTTAAAATGTCACACTACCGAATAAAATGAGGCTCACAGCCTCACCAACCTTGGCTCTTTGCTAAAGCATCACCTCTCAGTGAAGACTTCCTTGAGCATTGGCCTCTCACCACTACCAACCCTATTTCTCTATTTCATCGAGCTCCTATCATCAAAGCTGCTATAGCTAGCAATAATTAATTAAGCTAGGGCCCACTTAAACATTAAATGAAATTAATTGACTGAAATAATGAAAGTCCAAAAATCAGAGATGTTATGCTTTTTTAACATAGCTTTAGATAGAATCATTCTGGAATTTTGTCGCTCATTCAGGGAAATGTGTGCTTGTCAAGTATTTGTTCACTCTGTTCATCATTCAATAAACCAACAAATCCTGGTGTTTAAAGAATGTTCAACAATGTGCTAGGTCCTGGGCACACATTGCTGAAGGAGGGAAACATAGTCCCAGTCTCCTGAAGCTCATGGCTATGAAGAAAGTGGACTAGAGCCAGCCTGTTTGGCACACCACTCCCTGAGCATAGATTTGCATAGAACTGGGCAAGTCCAACTCCTGGAAATTCATTTCCAGCACAATCTACGGATGCATAGATCCCAAATACAGACTTAGAGAAGACAACAACATCAAATGCAATGTAGTTCAGACAGGTATGGGAGACAGAGATTTGGAACCCATTCGTGTCTCCTTAAGGTTATTTCTAGTCTCATATTCTGCATTAATATCTGTAATTACTGAGCTTTGATGACATCTGTATTCCTAAAGAAAGACGAAGCCAAAGGGACTGGCATTTGGGGCTTTGGAATAGCTTTTAAGCCTTAAGATTCCAGCTCTTTATCTACATTTAAGTAGCCAGGGAATATGCGCATAATTCTAGAGTGCCACAGATTTCCAACAGCCTTTCTCGCCCTGTTCTCAGATGGCCGTGATATTTTCTTGAGTATGTGCATCCTGTCTGTTTTAATACGTAGTAGTTGACAAGTTTTAATCATTCCCACTAGAGCGTGGGCAAAGGTGGGGGTGGTGTGAGGGAGGAGAGTCTCACGATGCAGAAGTTGGAGAGCTGTCACTGTTCAAACCCAAATCATCTGTGTTTCCTCTAAGTCCATGAAACACAGCTCAAAGGAAAAACACATCCTACTGCCTGGCACACTGTGGGTTCTCAAAAGCATATGACAGTGTATCAGCTTGTCTCCATAGCTCATAATACAACACCACAGGCAGAAGAAGTTACAAAGAAAAGAGACCTCTTTGGGTGCATAGTTCTTTCTCTAATTTCATTTCTGTTGCTATGGCAGAGACTTTGACTGTAAGTAACTTGGAGGAGGAAAGGTCTAAGCTTATAATTCTGGGTCATGGCCTGTATTTCAGGAACTCAAGCAGCTAGTCACATCACATCCACAGTCAAGAGAAAGGAAAGAATTACTTCTTTGCTCATGCTCATTGATCTTTCTCTTGTCCTTGTAGTTCAGGACCCAGCCTGGGAAATGATACACACACACACACACACACACACACACACACACACACACACACACACACACACACACACATTCAGGGTTGGCCTCCCTACTTCAACAACAATTAGGACAGTCCCTCATAGAAGTTCCACAAGCCAACTCTACCTGGACAACTCCTCACTAAGACTCTTTCCATGTGATTCTAGGTTGTGTCAAGTTTACAGCCAAAACTAACCACAAGAATTCTGAAGGCACAAAGTGCTACATATGCAGATGCCCTTCTTGCAGGTATTATCAAATGGTGCAGGTACCACATTGCAAGAAATACAGGGGAGTGGTGTATATTACTTCTGGTCTCTCTTCCCTCTTCTTATGAAATCAACAATATTCAAACATAGGGCTCCACCCTGGTGGCCTTATCTAGTCCTGATAACCTTCCAAATGCCAAAGTGCAATTGCTTCCACCCTCTTAATACATCCCAAGGGGATTAATCACCAACAGGAATCTCCAAAGGGACAATCCATATTCAAAGTGCAGACTCAAGAAAATGAGCCTTTTCGAATTGTATTCAGGAAATACTGTAGGCAGAACCATACTTATGCAAGCTAGTAACTAGAACAGCAAGCAATATGCTGCATCTAACTAATTTAATTCTGCTTGCTTTGGTTTGGCTCATTTGATTGTAAATAACCCAGATGGCCTTAACTCCACAAACCTTCTGGAGTTACTCCTCCCTCCTGCCCTACTCTTCCTTCATATGCACACACAGATAAGAACTAAAACACATACCAAAAGTAAACAAATTAGAGTGCACCGTTCACCCAGTTATCACAAAGTAAGTGCTATGAAGCCAGCATCCCCATCAGGATGCAGAATTCCAAGGACACCCAGAAGCCCTTCTCATAACCCTCCCTGCTGCCTTTCCTTTCCCACAAAGTGATCACTTAAACTATTTTTGTTTGTTTTAGATTTATTTATGTGTATAAGTGTTCTGCTCGCCTGTATATATACACACCAAGTATGTGCCTGGTGCCCACAGTAGTTAGAAGAGGGTGTGAGATCCCTAGAACTGGAGTTACAGATGGCTGTGAGCTGCCATGTATATTTTGAGAACTAAGCCTAGGTCCTTTGCAAGAGCAAGCGCTCTTAACTGCTGAGCCATCTCTCCAGGCACAAAAAGTAACCATTTTTATGGTAAACATTTTCTTGAATTCTAGTTTGATCAGCAATACACATATCCCTAAATAGTATAGTTAAACCTCGTTTAGATCAGATTTCTCCCCCCCACCCCCTTCTTGATTAACACCCCCTTAATCTTGTTTTGTTTAGATGTTTTGTCATAAGAGTTGACTTTTATAGGTTGGTCCTGCTATATTTACAGAGACAATTTCATTATTTTTTCTCTTTTATTTTGTTAGTGCAATGTTTCAGTTTTTCAGGCCTCCATAACAGAAGATCATAGGCAAGGTAACTTACAAACAACAGAAATTTATTTCCCATTGTTCCAGGGCTTGGGAAATGCAAGATCCATATGAGTCTAATTCAGGTTCCGGCATAGGCCAGCTTCTTCAATCATCCATAGCCTTGCTGTCACCTTGAGTGGTAGAAGGGGTGAAATACTATTGGGTCTTCCTTTATAAGAACTCTAGTCCCACTTACAAAGGCTCTGCCTTCATGATCTGTCACCTCCCAAAGCATTCACCTCCAAAGACTACCAGATCAGAGACTAAGTTCAGCATAGGCATTTGGAGCTAATACACATTCAGACCACATCATGTGGTCTGAATTATATTATTTAATAATTATATTATATTATATTAATTATTATATTATATAACTGAATAAATTATATTATTTGTGTGTTCTATGTTGTGTGTGATGTATATGTGGTGTATTCACATGTATGGGAGAAGGTAACCATGCTTATACACAGAAGACAGAAGGATGTGGAGTGTCTGGAGTGTCCTGCTCTACCACTGACCACCTTAGCTCCCTGACACGCTATTTCTCATGGAAGCTGGAGTTAGGCTAGGAGCCAGAAAACCCCCAAAATCCTCTGTCTCTACCCACAGCAGTTCTGGAGGGTTCAGATATGTGTGTTGCTATGTGAAGCCTTTTACATGATTTTGAATGCATGGTCTCATACTTCACAGCAAACTCTGATATGAATCATCTCTTCAGGCCTTAATTGAAAAGACAATACATTAGGGCAGTGGTTTTCAACCTTCCTAACACTTCAGCCCTTTAACACAGTTCCTCATGTTGTCATGACCCTCAACCACAAAATTATCTCCATTGCTACATCATAACTATGATTTTGCTACTATTATGAATCATGATGTAAATACTTGGGGAAACAGGTTTGCCAAAGGGCTTGAAATCCACAAGTTGAAAACCCCTACATTAGAGAAGGAGATTAAGGAAGTGTTTCTCAGAGCTACCTGACGAAGAATGAACCCACACTTGATTTCTCCACTCTCCCCCTGTATCTTCTGACTCTAAGAAGGGCTTTGCTCTATATTTATTGAACAACACAGAAAACATAGGGTGGAAAAGAGATGAGAAACTCTTCACAGAGTTCTTTAACAGAGCTTTACAAGAGAAGTAGTTACTTTACTGACCTAGAGTAACACTAGAAACCACACACAGATGTTATCAACTTAAATTCACATGTTCCTTCCAACATTTATGATGGATATTTGTTTCAAGGTTGCTCTCATTCTTCTGGCTGCTTTCACCAAATTATTACCACAACACACACATATATTATTCCAGAACAGGGGGGGGTATGCAAGAGTGCATAGTTTAAGATTAAAGTTATTCATTTGGCTGTAATTTAGGATGTAAAAACTAATTGCATTTGTAAATCCAAGACATATTAAGGTTGGGTGTATAGTTCTCTGAAAGGCAGGCTAGCCCTCAACAAGCTGAGTACACAGTCAGAGAGCAGGATAAATAAGCACATGTCTTAGATGGTGTCAAGGGGTATTATTAATTTGGCCGTGAGGTCCAGCAAATGTGCAGTCTCACTGGAGTAAAAGATATTTCAGGAAAAAAAATCTATCACCATGTCTTAGTTACTTTTCCACTGCTGTGGTTAAACACTATAACCAAAAGCAAGTTGGGGAGGAAAGGGTTTATTAGACTTATACTTCAGCATTGCTGTTCATCACTGAAGGAAGTCAGGACAACAACTCAAACAGAACAGGATCCTGGAGGCAGGAGTTGATGCAGAGGCAATAGTGAAGGGGCTGCTTACTGTCTTACTCAGCATGTATTCTCATAGAACCCAGGCCCACCAGCTCAGAGGTGACCCCAACCACAGTGGACTGGGCCCTCCCACATCAATCATGAATAAGAAAATGTTCTGACGGCATGCCTGCCACCTGATCTTATGGAGGCATTTTCTCAATTGAGGTTCCCTCCTCTCAGATGACTCTAGCTTGTGTAAGGTGACATAAAACTAGCCAGCACACACTAGAACATCCAATGAACTGATTTTTAGGAGCTGTAGTCCTAGTTAAGCCCTCCTTGGTTATAATGTTTTATCATCTTTTTACGTATCACTTGATTGAGTTTGCCAACATTTTCTTTAGGACTTTTGCACGTATTTTTGTAATGAAACTGACTTTAATTTCCTTTTCCTGTCATGTTTTTTCCAGATTCAGATTCAAAATCATGATTGCTTCATAAAACACTTGGGATGGGGAGATTTTCTCTTTTTATATCTTCTAGAAGAGTTTAAGATTTATGCTATTAGTTTTGTAATGTTTGGTAGAATTCTCAATAAAACTATCTATGTAAATGGTTCTCTATGTTATCTGGAAATGTCTGTTTTACATTATTCTTGAAGGGTAACTTTAATTTGTTTTATTTTTCATTTATTTCATGTGTTGGAGTGTAGGGGAAGATGTTGAGGTCAGAGGACAACTTGTAGGAGTCAATTCTTCCCCTCCAGCATGTGGGTTCCAGGGATTAAACTCAGATCATCAGGCTAGGTGGCAAGTGCCCCAACCTGTGAACCAGCTCTTGGAGGGAATGTTGTAAGGATTATAAAATTCTAAGTTGTAGTCGTATTCTTTTAGCAGCTCTTCTCCCACTACTTTCTGCTCTCATTCTTTCTGTTGGTGTGTCAGTTGCTAGTCTTATTCTTGTGACTTCCTATGGCTGCTTTGAAAAGGAATTCATTCTCTTTTGTTCTAGAAAACTTCAGTATGGTGTATTAATGTAGAGCACTTCTTTATCCTCCAGGAATTTTGTTAGGAATGTCAAAACACTGGATTAACTTTGAAAATTCTCAGCCATGGTCTCTTCAAGATTCTCTCTCTCCCTCCCTCCCCCCTCTTTGTCTTTCTCTCCCCCTCTCCCCCCTCCAGAAAACACTGATTAACACATAGACCAATGATAACGAAATTAGAGTCATCTGAATTAATTCTTCCTTCATTGTCTCTTTTGCTCTATTATTTACCAGCTTTGGCATCTCTGTTCCCACCTGAATGCTGATTTCTTTCAAACTATCTTCTAATGTCATCCATGCTCTCATTACTAATCAAACCCATTTATTACATTTTAGTTTTCATACCTGGGATACTCAGAGAGTTCTTTTTCAAAACATCCTTTAATTCTCTGCTAAAATTCTAGTCTTCCCCAGGGAAGAGCACACCAATTAGTTATCTAATACAAAATGGTCATCCCTGAAAATATACAAAGGAATAACATTATGCAGACTGAGCAAGTTGTGTTAATGAATACATACATATGCATGTAACAACAATTAATGAAAAAAAAAGGCCATAAAGTTGAAATAAAGAGTAAGAAGAAGTATATGGGAGGGTTTGGAGGGAGAAAAGGGAAGGGGAAAATGGTATAATTATAATCTTTAGAAATAAAAGAAAATTTTAAAAATTCTAAACATATTTTATCTCCTTGAATGCAAAAAAACTGCCCTGTTGGTTTGGCATGTGTCTTCTTTTATGCCTGAGATACTGTCTTTACACAATTGCTAATGGAAGCAATTGTGACACTTATGGTCCCATTTCCTTCCTAGAGTACTTCTTCTGCCAAGTTTTTGACACCACAGCGTCCCCTTATTTTATGGGGATTGACATGAGGCCAAGAGGAATTCATGTCTGTGATCCATTTCATGCATACACTTTCAGTGTCTTACAGTTTGCCCCATTCCAGGAAAGGAAGACGATTACTAAGTAACTCTTTCTTGATTTCCAATCACTCTCTCCACATTGCTTTATGATGCTGGGGTTGGGCTTCTGTAAGCTGCATCTATCATTATCACTCTGATTTCGACCTCACATCCAACTCTCTGGTGAAATAACCATGTTAATAGCTCTCTCTCTCTCTCTCTCTCTCTCTCTCTCTCTCTCTCTCTCTCTCTCTGTGTGTGTGTGTGTGTGTGTGTGTGTGTGTGTGTGTGTGTAATATCCTTACAATAAAAATTGGCAAACCTTATGTTTGTCCTTGTTTAAATTGTTTTATTAGGGACCTTTCTCTCTTCCTCATTGATGGAAATGGCCTCATCCATAGAAAACTTCCATCCTCTTCACCTGACAGTTAACAGCACACTAGGTCCCAATATTGTTCAGGATCTTTACAGATATATAAGTGATCCATGGTTACAGAAAGAGAGTCTCCATTTCTTTTTCTCTTTTCTCCTCTCCAAACCCTGTTCATTTTGATCCAGTCTCCCACACATACTGTATAATGTGCTGTTTTTAAATTACTGGTGATGGATCCATAAGTTTGTTGCAAAGTAGGAGCCCAAGGCAGACCTAGCAGGAGGGGGCAAAAAAAAGGGATAGACCATTAGCAGGGTACACATACCTGGCACACATCCCTCTCTGGCTGGGGTGTTTCCCTGCAGTGTTCTCTCATAAGGTACATAAGGATCATTTGTTTCTGCTGACTTCTGCCACCCACAAAATTTGATTCCAAGGCAATAAAAGAAAGAGTTTAAGGCTCCAGAGAGTTCTTGATGGCAGAACAAGGGCACAGTGGTAGGCAGCTGGAGCAGCCGCTGAGAGCTCACATCTTCATCCACAAGCAGGGGGCAGAGAGACACATTGGGAATGGCATGAATTTTCTGGAACATCAAACTCCACCCATTCTGGCACACCTCCTCCAACAAGGCTACACCCTCTAATCATCTTTAAGCAGTTCCACCAACTGGGGACCAAGTATTCAAACATTTGAGCCTATGGGAGCCATTCTTATTCAAACCACCACAACTGTCTAGACACACCATTGGCCCCAAAAGGAACTGGAAATCTTGGTTACAGATACATCATTTCAAAATTGGAAATACAAAGAACAATATGCAGCAATTATTTTGTAGCCACTGATTAACTTAACCATCAAGGAACATATCCTCCTTAAATGAGTCATGGCAGAGCTGTTAAATCTATGAATTGTCTGCCCTCCATGGATTGAAATGTCTATGGAGTCAAGGACATGCTCATTTGGCATCTCTCTCAATCCTCCCTGTGGTTTTAATAGGTAAGGCCCCCATAGAGTCATGTGTTTGAATGCCTGGCCCATAGGGAATGGTACTAGTAGGAGGTTTAGCTTTGTTGGAGTAGGTGTGGCCTTGTGGAAGGAAAAGTGTCGTTATGGAGGGCTTTGAGATCTCATATGCTTAAGCTACACCCAGTGTGGCCCTCAGGCTCCTTCTGTAGTCTGTGGATCAAGACTTAGAATTCTTAGCTCCTTCTCCAGCACCATGACTGTCTAAATGCTACCATGCTTCTTGCCATGATAATGGACTATATCTCTGAAACTGTAAGCTGCCCCCAATTAAATGTTTTCCATATAAGAATTGCCGTGGTCATGGTGGTTAGGCAATAGAATCCCTAACTAAGACAGACATTGGTATCAGGGATTAGGGTATTGGTGTGGTAGGACTGACCATGTTTTTGTTTGGAGGAATTTGGACCTTGGGACTTTGGGTTAGGAAAGCAGTGGAATAATTTAAGTGGTGCCTAATGGGCCATACTAGCTAGAAACATGGGAGACAATGGTGCTGAGGGTGATTTGAACTATTGGGGGGGGCTCCTGGCTCAAGAGGTTTCAGAGGAGAAGAATTTTAGTATGTGGCCTAGAGACTGTTTCTTGAGATATTTTGGCAAAGAATATGGCTGCTTTTTGTCTTGGTCCTAAGAGTCTGCCTGAGGCTAAAGTGAACAGTTTGGGATTAATTCTGTTAGCAGAGGAAATCTCAAAATCTAGTATTAACTTTATTGTGTGGTTATTAGTGTTCACTCTTATGAAGACCTATAATGAAAAGGAGTAAAATGAGCAAGTAAAAATACAAAATGTACAGATTGAGAAGAAAAGGGGCACCAGGAAGAGGAATGGAGATAATCCTGTGTTGAAGGAGATAAACAGATGAAGAAATGGATTAAGGGGAGTGGTTATGTCAGGGCAAGACCTTACCCAGCTAACCTTCCAAGTTGTGAAAAGGAATTAAACAACAGCTTAGGTCCAGTCATGGTGGTACACCCCTTTAATCCCAGTACTCAGGGAGAAAGAAGAAGAAGGGAACGAGGGAACAAAGGAAGGAGGGAGGGCAAAGGCAGGAGGGAGGGAGGAAAGCAGAGGAAAATAGTGTAGGAAAGTAAAATAGCATAGCCACTGTGGATATCAGTATGGGGGTCCTCAAGAAACTAAAAACAGGTCTTCCGTATTATCCATCTGTCCCACATCAGTGCACTAATGACACCACACTGAAAACCTTCCTGCACGCCTCTGCTTTTTGCTGCACTATCCACAGTAGCTAAAAAGGAATCTGCCAATACACCTGTTCTTAGTTCTCCTTTGCTTCTCTGTTGCTGTGCTAAAACACTAACACTGACCAACACAACTTGAGAAAGGAAGGGTTTATTTGGCTTAGACTTTCACATCAGAGTCTATCACTGAGGGACATCAAGACAGAAATTCAAGCAGGAACCTGGAGGTAGGAACCCAAGCAGAGACCATGAAGGAACACTGTGTACTGGCTTGCTCTCCGTGGCTTCCTTAGCCACTTTATAGAATCCAGGACCACCTGCCCAGGAGTGGAATCATCCTCAGTGCTCTGGGCTCTCCCACAGTAATCATTAACCAAGAAAATGCCCCATAGCCATGACCACAGGACTATCTGATAGTGGCAATTCTTCCAACTTCCCAAGTATCTCTACTTTGTGTTAAGTGAATGGAAAAAGAAAACGCAATATTTTCTTTTACATTCATAAAATGAAATGCTTTCATCTATAAAGGAAAAAATGAGTTGTACCATGTTCAGCAGAATGTTTGAAATGGGAGGGCATTATGTTAAATCAAATCAGCCAGACAGAGAAGGACAGTGTATAGTTGATCTAGAATGTTCTCTCTCATATGTGGAAACCAAACAAAGTTTATCTAGAAGTGGTTAACAGAGCTGGTGAAAGATGGGGGGAAGCTAGATTTGATCAGTACCCATTGTTTATAGGATCATAGCACCCCATTAACATACTCAATTAACATATCCTTTTGTTATGTTTTGTTTTTTGAGACAGGGTTTCTCCATGTAACCCTGGCTGTCCTGAAACTCACTCTGTAGACCAGACTGGCCTTGAACCCAGAAATCCACTGCCTGTGCCTCCCAAGTGGTAGGATTAAAGGTGTGAGCCACTGCCTGGTTCAACTAATATTTCTTAATAATTTACAAAAAGATGAACACTCACTGGCTAATGGGCAATGTAGGGCAACCCCATGAGCACCCCAACCAAACTGACACACTAATTAGTCTAAATTGTTAATGTTCAAAAAGTTATAATAATAAGCAATATCTAGAGGGGAGAGGCCTACTGCCTAAAGGGGCAGAGAAGCCGCTGGAATGGGTATAGCCCAGCCAGGCTCAGGAACCCACATAATTCCTTGTGCAGGAGAAAGACTGTATGAGTTAACTGTTACATAACAGAGCACCCAATTCTCAGCACCCCCAATGCTGCTTTTCTGACCACAGCTGTTGACTCCTGTCTCTGCAGTTCTTCCAACAAGCCAGCCTGGCATGTTTTATGGAGATGGCAAAACCTCCTTTGCGAAACTAGTGAGAAAGAGGCAGTCATCCTCAGTAGACACAGGGACCCTTCACAGAGGCTGAAATCCACAGCTACATAAGTCACTGGCTGGAAATGGCATGGTGTCTCCACACACCCCTCCAGTGTACTTTATGTATACTTTATTTCTGCTCAAGATTACTTGTAACACCCAAGACAACATAATGCTATGTAAACTGTCATTATCCCGAATTGTTCAGGGCACAATGACAAGGAAAACAGTTGTGCATATTTAGCAGGTCAGTTGTTTATGCCAAATACTCTTTATCTACAGTTGGTTGACTCCAAGGGTATGGAACCTGGGGATCTTGAAAGCTGACTATATGGAGGCCTATTGCTGCCTAGGTTTCTGGAACATCACCTCTTGTCCCAGTGACCAAATAAGTGGTCTTAATGTAAATAATTCAAATACCCATCAGGCAGTGTGAACAAACTATCATGCACTTATATTGTGCTAATTGGAGTATTCATGGTAAATGACTGGATCCTGTTTGTTCCAACAAGCTAGGCTCAGTGCATATCTCCAGTTTACCAATTAAAGAGACAAGATGTGAAAGGATGTGTATTCAATGTCACCATATTGGAAACAGGGATATATAAAGGGGTCCAGTGACCCCAAGTCTATTTTGCAGGCTGATATGAAGTATAGGTTTAAATAACTGGGGTAAGACATATCACAAAGTCCTGGTCTATGTGTGTTCTCACTGATTGCTGTCTTAACTCAGTCCTGCCAGGTGGTTCAAAGCTCCTTATCTTGAGGAGACAGGGTGGTTCTTAGGAGAAGGTCACATCTGCTCCAGGGTGCAGCCTTCTCCTCATGAGTAATTGCTCTCCTCTGGGGGTGACCTGACCCTAGAAGTTTCATGCCTCTTGAAAGCCAAGGTCAATGCATGTGTGGGACAATGACTTACCATAAAGGAGATACAAAGCCAGAGATTCCAGACTTCCATCCTGTTTGTAGTAAACTTCCTAGCCCAAGAAAGAATCAATGGTTATAAGTTTTTTTGTTTTGTTTTTTGTGGGGTTTTTTGTTTTGTTTTGTTTTTTTTGAGACAGGGTTTCTCTGTGTAGCTTTGGAGGCTATCCTGTCACTCGCTCTGGAGACCAGGCTGGCCTTGAACTCACAGAGATCCACCTGCCTCTGCCTCTGCCTCTGCCTTCCAAGTGCTGGGATTAAAGGCGTGTACCGCCAATGCCCAGCATAAGTAAAAGTTTTAATGAGCAGTAGTTTTAAGTAAAAGCAGTTTTCTTAAGATTTACTTTTTAATTTTAGTTATGGGGGATTTATGTGCATGTGTATAGGTGCCTGTGGAAACAAGAAGAGAGCATCAAGTCCCCTGGAGCTAAAGTTAAAGCTGTTGTGAGCCACCAGACATAGGTGCTGGGAATAGAACTGGGGTCCCCAGCAAAAGCAATATGATTTATTATACCACTGAGCCATCTCTTCAGCCCTCAAAGCATCTTTTTGGTTTGTTTTTCAAGACAGGGTTTCTTTGTGTAGGTTTGGAGCCTGTCCTGGAACTCACTCTGTAGACTAGGCTGGCCTCGACCTCACAAAGATTCACCTGCCTCTGTCTCCCAAGTGCTGGGATTAAAGGAGTGTGCCACCACCACCACCTGACTATCCAAAAGCATCTTTTAAGTACCTGTTTCACAATGGCATGCTACTCTTCAATAATAAATGGCCAAATTATTGTCTGAAGATATGGCTCAGTGGTTAAGAGCATTGGCTGCTCTTCCAGAGGACCTGGGTTCAATTCCTAGCACCCACATGGAGGTTCACAACTGTCTGTAACTCCAGTTCCAGAGAACTAGACACCCTCACACAGACAGACATATAGGCAAAAACACCAATGGAAATAACATAAAAATGAATAAATGGGTTTTTTTAATGACCAAATTTTTGGCATGTACAACATGATATCTGAAGGTAAAGAAAAATAAAAGTCCCCAGCTCACATAGTTTCAAAGGCACACACTGCCAGCAGGAACATCTGTCACTCAGTGTCTATTGATTGTCCCCATATCCACAAACCCCCTCCATCCATGGAATCACTCCACAAAGCAAGATGCAAAGCCAAGACCCCTTCCAAACACCTCCACCACTAATTAACTTTGCTTCCTTCCTGGGTGGCTTCCTCAACCTCCCATCCCAGAGAGCTTGCCTGGGTGGGGACATGAATCACTTTGCAAGGATTTGTACAGAGTTATTGTCAAAGCCCAGACTCAGTTCAGAGCCCCCACAACCCTCCGAAGTGGCTTATTTTGATTTTCTTTGCATTGCTGCTATAACAACCTCACAGCGAGCCCCCGAGAATGCCAAGGTCAGCGTGAGGCAGGCTGCAGGAAGGAAATGCAACTCCAGAGGCAGAAACCCCACAGGGAAAACATGTCAGTTATTAGTTTAAAATATTAACCCTCCTCATTTGCTTCTCGGAATAAAATATTCCTTTTAGCTGGAAGTTTAGAAAATAAATGTCTCTTGTTAGGGAATGAAAATAACTCTTCCTTAAGGCTCTTCTGCTCTGGGCAGATACTGTTGGTGGTGGGTGCCTGGTTAACATTCTCCCTGTCCTTTTCCAAAGGCAGCAGTAGCTTTCCCAAGCTGTGTATGCCTCTCTTCCCCCTAAACACATGTATGGATCTGAAAACACTCTGAAAGAGTGGTCCTATGGTAATGAAGACACAAGACTGAGTGGATATTAATGGCTTCCTGTGAACATCCCACTGACCCCCAACATGTCAGGCTTCTTGTGTATCCTGTGCTGTAAGTCCCTGACGGAAGGGAAGGGTGATGGTACTTCAAATGCTCCTCATTTAAAAGGATGGAAATTATTCTAGAACTGAAACAATCCAACACCCAAAACTAATTTTCTTGACACATTTCCCAGGCTTTAATGACAGCTTCATTAATTGAATGTAGTCACATGGGGGCAAGAAATCACGGGGTTTTTTTCTAATGACCTGCTAGATGATGGGTTTGTTTGGTTACTTACCTTACTCTGCAAATGTTCAAAGGAGAAAAGAGAGGGAGAGGTACATTTCTAGGTGTCACATGACAAATGGGCCCGATCAAGAGGCTTCCTGGGGTAAAGATGGTGGGTAAGGCACATGGAAAAGATGGTGGGCTTAACAGACTAGGGAATAATAGTGTCCCTATTAAGAGCCCTGCTGAACTCATCCGCATGCCTACCTTTAAGGTCTACTAAATAGGAATCTGCACTAACAAGATCCTGGGGATTACCAGGCACACTAAAGTTCAAGACTCACTGAGTAAGAACACAAATTTGGGGCATAGTCCCCTGGGCATAGGTAGAGATTCACTTTCACTCTCTGGCCACTGTGAACAGTGCAAATTATGTAGTCTTTCATCTGCAAAATCAGAACGATGTCTATTCATGGAATTCTGAGGATTGAACAAGCACTTACCTCAACTCTGGGATATGATTCTGCTCAAATCAGTGGTAGTGGTGTTCTTGTGGCCTCCTCTGACCATTCCATCTTAGGAAGGAAGGTTTGAGAAATCAGACAGAACTGAGTTCAAATCCAGGTTTTACAACTGTGTGATCTTGGTAATGCCACTTAAACTCCCTGTGCCTCAGCCTCTCCTTGTGTGTAAAGTAGGCACAGTTTACATCTCAATTAGCAACCTTCATCCCCGTGCAAAGCCTTAGGATATAGACCAATTACACTGGCCATAGAGAGTCCTGAGATTTCTGAAGCCACAGGTTTGCCTTCACTACTGTGCTGCCCTAACCCTCTCCTCTCCTCTCCTCTCCTCTCCTCTCCTCTCCTCTCTCTCCTCTCCTCTCCTCTCCTCTCCTCTCCTCTCTTTTCCTCTCCTTCCCTTCTCCCCTCTCCCATCCTTATCCTATCCTACACTGTAAATAGAGATCTAAATTGGTCTAAGTAATAAAAACCTGGAGTCAGATATTGAGGAAAATGCTGGGAGATCAGAGAGAAGGAGCAAGCCACACCACACCTTACCTCCCAAGCATCTCAGTAGACAAGAAAGCAAGTTCCTGTTTCTCCCTGCTTATATCCAGTTTCTGCCCAGCTAGCTCACTTGCTATCTGTCTGTACAGACTTCTATGGTTAGCTAGTGGCAAGCTCCATTCTCTGACCTTCAGACAGACTTTATTTGTACAATCAAGATAGCACCACACTATCCTATCCTATCATCTCCCCTCCTATCTCCTCCTCTTCCCTCTCCTATCCCTGATGCTAAGACAGACTTATTTTCACTAACAGTTCCCACAAGACACTCACCCCTGCCAAACATTTTTGTGAGTTGGGTAGACTTGAAAGGGGTCACAACTAGAGATTTTTGCCTATGGCCTGACCTCATGCCACCTCCCTAGTTCTTCCTTATCACAGACCATCTCAGGAACAAGGAACTTCCTTCTATTGTCATCCAGAAGGAAGCTCAGCTTCAGCTGATGTAGGGGACAAGGAATGAACATGGTGAGATGTGTCTCCTCATTCTAAATGTCCCTACTATTATATCCTTTCTCTACTTCCTTGTCCAAATAAGGCAAGTGTCCCCAGTCACAGGTGAAGCACTTTGGAAATATTTAACAGAGTGGTAGATGCATGTCAGCTCCAGCTTCCTCTCTGCCAGGCTCTGCTTTCTGAGGCTGAGGCCACCCTCTGTAAACACTTTCCTTCCACAGCCAGCTCCTCCTTAGGTTCCAAGCATCAGGGATGCCAGGGTTGCTGGAAGGTTGGAGGACCAGAAAGAAATCCCTTTGTTAACATGCTGTACTTTCCAGCGTTGCTCTGCAACAGCACCTCAGTGGGGTGGCAGCAAATGAATCCAACAGTACAGGTGCCTCTGGTTCTCAGTCCCTCCACTCTCAGAGCCACCTTCCTTGAGCCCTCTCATAAACTCAACACCAGCTGCAGGCACTTCCTCTGAAGTCAGACTCCCAATTCCACAGAGCCAGTGTCCAGGCTCCAGACTCCAGCACCCAGTCATACGAGTCTACCTCCAGCCAGCGGGCTGGGCCCTAGTGAGGCAGACTTCAAACTAATACATTGTAGTCATCGTGGAATCTTCCTTATGTGACACCATCCATAGAGGAGGAAATCTCTTAGGCCACTACTCTGGTTGCAATGCCTCTAGTTCCTGTTTGGCCTCAGGCCTCTACACAGTGATAGTTTACTTCATGCTTAAACTCTACCTGGTTCTGGATTCTAAGAGGACCCTCAGATACAGAAAAAACGTGTCAAATATACCAATGCTGGGGTTTGGTGGTGGCACATGCCTTTAATCCCAGCACTCGGGAGGCAGAGGCAGGTAGATCTCTGTGAGTTCAAGGTCAGCCTGATCTACAGAATGAGTACCAAGATAGGCTCAAAAGCTACACAGAGAAACCCAGTCTCGAGAAAAAAAAAAAAAGATACCAATGCCTTCAAGAAATTCAAATCCTCCTTCTAAATACCAAGTTGTCTCACCAATAAGGATATTCAAAAGAACATGCCAATGGTTTTGACAGCAATTTCCCAAAGAAAAATATCCACACTATTTTGGGTTCTGACAGCATTATTGGAACAGAACTGCAGTTCTAAGCATTTAGGATGAAGAGTCAAAACATGGCTCTGAGGGAAGAATTAGAGTTAGACTTAACTCATGTGGGCAGAGCTGAGGCACGATCAGAAGAGATAGTACCTGTGTAGACACCAGTGTAGTAAGCAAGGACAAGGAGAGGACAATGGGTAACCCCTTTGATCTGGTCTCTCCACCACTGATAATGACTCCAAAGGTGAAAAGATTGTAAAAAAAAAATGTATCTCTAAAGATACTTGTTCAATGTTATATACAAACATGAAAAAGTGACATCATAAACTTTTAAAAGAACAACCAAAAGTACAGCCATATCCATCTGATTAAAAAAAAAACATTGTAATAACTGTAAAAAATGTGGAAGATTTTTACAGTGTAATATTAAGCAGAATAAAATTGAGACATAAAATGTAAAGGAAAAAAGATCCATACTTCCAATCCCAGCCTTTGAGAGGTAGAGGCAAGGAGATCAAGAGTTCAAGTTCATACTCACCTACACAGAGTTCAAGGCCAGCCTACACCACATGAGATTTTGTCTCAAAAATTAATGTAGAAGAGACTAAGGAAAAGAAGATCTATGAGGACCTTGTATCAAGATGTTGAGAAATGATCATCAATGGGAGATAGTTGTCAATGAGAGACAGTTGTTAATAAGAGACAGTTGTCAGTGAAAGATGATTGTCAATGGGAGATAACTATCAATGAGAGACAGTTGTCAGTGAGAAGTGGTTGTCAATGAGAGACAGTTGTCAGTGAGAGGTGGGTGGTTGTCAATGGAGGATAGTTGTCAATGAGAGATGGTTGTCAATGGGAGATAACTTTCAATGAGAGACAGTTGTCAGTGAGAGGTGGTTGTCAACAACAGGTGGTCATTAATGACAGATGGTTGTCAATGGGAGATGGTTGGGGCAAAGCCAAGTAGAACACAGAACTCACTCACAAACCTTTACGACCTGGGATTTAAGGCAAAATAGATGCCTTAGTCCTGAAATGAAGAACAATTTTGTTGTTGTTGTTGTTCTTATTGTTTGTTTGTATCTATGGTCATTCCAAAGCTTTCTCTGAAACCCTGGAGTATGGAGAATAAACATAATTCCTCATCTAAAACCAAAAACACGCTTAGCAAAGCCAGCAATGGCCTGGGGCTAGGGCCTTGGGGAAGCTGGGATATGGGATCCTGGGAACACAGCTCTTCCCTCCTTAGAGGCTGTGGTTATCAGTCCCAGGACACTGTGTTTGATCTGTGATGTGCTTGAAATATCGTCTGTTCCCTTTGTGCAACACTGCTTGATCAGCTTCCCAATTACTTTGTCCCATTGTGTAATAGTTTTCTGCTGACTCTGTCCCATTTTCCCCCTGCAAATAGTATAGAAGATGTTATACTTCTTAATAAACTTTCTAGCATGAGTCATCAGCTTGTGCAGGCCTCCTGATCCCAGCTTCTGTCTTTTTTATTTTCTCATCTCTGGTTCTCCCTCTCAACACCTCACCATTCAGGTCACTTTTTAATAGTCTTCAGGGTTGCGTTCATGCTTCACAAAAGATAAGATGATTTCATTATGGACTGTGATAGCTACACTCTATAATCACTTTCAGAATTTTAAGGGTAAAGACCAACAAGATGGCTTAATGAGTAAAAGTGCTTGTTTCCAGGTCTGATGACCTAAGTTCAGCCTCCCAGACCCACCTAGTAGATGATGAGAATTGATCTTTGAGACTGTCCTCTGACATCCACACTCACACTGTGGCACACATGTGCCCACATACATATACAAAATAGATAAATAAACATACATTTATAAAGCTGAAGATTTCTGACCCTGAACTGCATCATTTTTTTTTAAGTTTTATTTTATTAGTTCAAACTAGGAACAAACTTGCTTCAGATGTCAATCCCTTCTCCCTCTCCCTCTCCTCCCCCCCAACATCCCATCTGCCCCTAGCCATCCCTCCTCCACTCCCCAGGCAGGGTAAGGCCCACAAAAGGGGCTCCCCAAAGTCTACCACATCATCCTGGGCTGAATTGCATCTTTTAATTTATTTTAATTTTTGAAAACAATTTTAAAGTTGAACCTACATTTCTTTCTTCTGTTGAATCAATACTGAAGGTGATTTTTGCTCCAGGGGAGGGTAGAGGGAAGAATTTGAACCAAAGTAAGCACATGTGGGAAATTCAGCATTTACAAAGCAGGATGGAAGTGACAGACACTGATTTAGCATGTGGTTGACATGGGAAAAGTCGTGATTGTTGGTCAAACCCACTAGTTCAGAAGATGGTCGTCTGTGGGAGGTAAGCTCAGGGCTAAGCTTTGCCTCTGACCAGTGTTTTCACCAATACTTGGCGCTTATGGAAAGGTATAGAAAAGCTCTGAAGAACTGATTTATTTTGAACCTTAGAGACCTCTAAAATTCTAAATGCTATATGGCAGCAGTTCTCAACTTGTGGACCACAACCCCTTGAGGGTCAAATGACCCTTTCACAGGGGTGGCCTAAGACCATTAAAAAACACAGATGTTTACATAACAATTCATAAAAGTAGCAAAACTACAGTTACGAAGAGGCAACAAAAACAATTTTATGGTTGGGGTGTCACCACAATGTGAGGAACTGCATTAAAGGGTGGCAGCATTAGGAAGGTTGAGGACCACTGTTCTACGGGATTAGATGGCCACATAATGCATAGGAAGCTGTGGTTACCAAGTACAGAGAGAAATCCCATTTTAGAGGAGATGTTTGCTGTTACTGAAGGAAGTCCCTGAGGATAGATGTGATGACTGAGTTATCTGTCACCCTTTGGTGGTAAAGGCTGGAGGGCCCCTATTCAGCTTGAAGAAGCCATGTCATAGCCCCTCCCTTTTCAGCTGGAAGAAGTCAAACCGTAGCCCCTTTTCAGCTTGGAGAAGATGAATTCCATAGCGCAGTTAGGGTTACTCTTTCAGAGGAGGGAATGATAAGAACACGGGTTAGGACCCAGCTTGGCAATTCAGGGTAAAGACATATTGAATCAATCATTTAAGATGGTTAAACCTCAGCTCCCTTCTGTCTAAAATGAAAATAAGAAAACAGTAACATTCTTTACCTGGAAGGGCTCTTGTGAAGATCAAATTAACTAGACCATCATCACATGGAGCTTATATCAAGCTCTTTATAAATTGTGCAAAGAAAATATTCCTTCCTCTGGCTACCCTGTACTGACAAAAATTAGAATATTTTCAATCATAATACTAGTTGAATTACTATATTTAAGTATAATATCTGTGTCTTGGATATGTTTTAAATGTATATAATTAGCTAATAACCAAAACTAATTGATCACAGATGTCTAATATCAACTCAGATTCAGTGAATATTACCAGTAATAACAAAACCATTTTCATTTTCATTAAAAAACAAAACAAAACCCAAAGAGTACAAGATAGATGAAGTGCCCCAAATGCAGTCTATTTAAGGGGCCTCCTTGCTGTGTTTAACATCTGTGACTTGTTCTGAAAGCAGAGGCTCAACGTTCATTTGATTTTCCCTGATATTTCTGTTAAATGGAGATCTTCTATTAAAAAGTGTGGACAGAACAAAACCATATTTTTGTAATTTATGTAACTGCTCTTTTCCTCTCGAGACCTTAAGTGTTTTTCAACCTGTTTTTCCATTACTGCTTTCCTAAATGGCCTTTACACCATTCTTTTCCTAATCATACCCCCATAAAACTGTAATACCACAAATATAATATGCAGCTGCTTATAAAAGTACATGCCTCTGCTTTCTACATATAACCAAGAACCAACCATCACCTTGGTGTGAGAAGGCACAGCCTTCAGATGGTTCACACAATGCTGTAGGACATTTTCTAATTGGTTTTAATAGCAAAAACCCAGAGCCAGATATCAGGGTAAATGCTGAGAGACCAGAGAGACAAAGAAGCAAATCACAGCTTCACCTTAGCAGCCAAAAGGAGGCTGAGTGTGGTGGTATCTTGCTTGTACAGAAACTTCCATCTACAACCAAGTTCCTGTCTTCTCCCACCTTATATTCCTCTTTGATCAGCCATATCAGTTCCTGTCTCTATGTACAGACCTCCAGACCTCTATGGTTAACTAGTGGCTAGCTCTGCCCTCTGATCTTCAGGCAAGCTTTATTTGTTAGAACACAAACAAAACATCACCACATTTCCCCTTTTTGTCTAAAATTTTAAAAAGGTTATAACTAATATAAGAAAAACTATGTACAATAAGTACAATAGCTCTCCCTTCTTGACTCCTGGCCCTTCCCTCCCTCCTATTCTCTTGCCGTAGCTTTTGGCACTGCCACTCCTGAAGAAGCTCCCACCACGGTGATGAGGTCTTGGGCCTCCACATTACTGCTGGATTAAGAGCTCAAGGAGATCAAGAACGAGACTAGCTTTTCTCACAATCAGATCACATGCCTGTACAGCCTGTTCATCACCCTGGACAAAAGAGAGAATGGGACTCTTCAGCCGGGAAGATTTCCAGAGGATTCCAGAGCTTGCCATCAACCCACTGAGGGACCGGATCATCAATGCCTTCATTTCAGAGGGAGAGGACCAGGTAAACTTCTAAGGATTCATGAGAACATTGGCTCATTTCCAACCCACTGAGGATAAAGAAAAGAGCAAAGATGTAATGAACCTGAACCACTCAACAGCCAAAGCAACAAACTGCACTTTGCTTCCAGGCTATATGATTTGGAAAAAGATGACAAGGTCTCCCGTGATGAGCTGCTACAGGTACTACGGATGATGGTTGGAGTGAACATCTCAGATGAGCAGCTGGGCAGCATTGCGGACAGGACCATTCAGGAGGCTTACCAGGATGGGGATAGTGCCATATCCTTTACGGAATTTGTTAAGGTTTTGGAGAAGGTGGATGTAGAACAGAAAATGAGCATCCGGTTTCTTCACTAAAGGACAGGGACCAAATTATTCTTGCTTCCTAGTATTTAAGAACTGGAGCTTCCTTCTGCCCTCCAGCCCCACCCTATCCTGTCATTCCCCCTTTCCCAGAATACTACTGCTCTTGCATGACAACCTAAAGTCTCTCCTGTCCACACAGACTTGTCTTTGGTGTATAAACAGGGCATTACAGAATGGTACCCTCAGTCTATTTCTGTTCAGTATGCACCCACCTATTTGTAAGTAACATCTTCCCCTGATTTGCTTCTGAATGCCATGCATCCATCCTGTTTGAGGAAATGAGATAGGGACTCATGTCAAGAACCAGCCAGCAAAGCTCCCACTGGATGGAGACCATATCCATGCTGCCTTCCCTTCATCAAGCCTCCATCATGTTCCTATGTCCTTCTTGTGTCCTTTACTTCCTACCTCCCTGTCAGCCAACCGTGTATCCATTTGGTCTTTCAGTCTCCATCCTTTTCATTAAGATTCCCTATATTCTCCTTGACTCCGGGCTCTGCTGTCAAGCTTGTCTCAAATGTGACAGGATAGTGAGTGGTCCAGTGGTTTATATCTACCTAATCCTGGACGTGTCTCTGGGACATTGCCTACCCAGGAGCTTTTCAGCAACCAGTACAACTCTTGGAAGCATGTGACTCACTTGATGCCCTGCACTGCTCTCATCACAGGGCTTATGAACAGAGATATTCTAGAAAGGCGGTCATGGTGAGGCTTGTAGAGCCATGTCTCCTAGGTGGTTTCCCCAGGTCTCTCTACCTCTGGCTTTTTATTTTCAACATATTTATGTGGCTTCTCTTCTGAGGACAGTGTTGACATTCAGAAAATAGTCTTATGCCTGTCAGTTTGCTTCTCTTTGGGACACATTGTCACCAATAGAGTAGCTATTTTGACAACGTGGTAGGGGACCTTCTTGTAGTTTTCTGAAGACTCTAGGCACCCTGGAGAGCTGCCCACATTCACTCTGCAGCATGGGTTATGCCTTAGTGTTCTGTACACTGGAAGATCTTCACATTTCCAAAGAAAAAGACTAGTGTTATGGAAGTGCCTGACTTATCTTAGTCCTCAAGAATTGAATTGTCCTTGGTGTCTTAAAGTTTTGCACAAAATTCTGAATGAATTTTATGCTTGGCAAATTTTAATGCTGGAAGCCCTGTAGTCAGTTCATAATCCTGGTCCAGGTATTAAATGTATTGTCTCATGAGCTTCCTAATCACATGACCTTCCTAGCTCCTTGTGTAGAGTGTAGACCACCTCACATCCTTTAGGAACATAGGGCCTGGCACTGGTGACACCAACTGAAGTGATAGCAGAGGTCTTTTAATGACCCAAATCAACTTTTGGGGCAAGGTCAGCTTGGTTTAAACCTCACTGAATCAGGCTGCTTCTATCCTGTGTCTGCATAAATCTGCCCTTGGCTGGCTTTCTCTGGTGTTTGTTTGCTTGCTTGCTTCTTTGCTTTGGAAGGCTATCCAAGATATGTAAACAATTCTTTGGGAAAGAAATTGCTATTAAAAACCCAAACAAACAAGAACACTGCAAAAGGGAAGGGTAAAGGTGAGGAGCAGGGGAGTGGCCAGGATGGATGGTTGGAGTCTACATGAATTGGGGAATTCTTTATGAAATATCTGTCTGACTTTGTCATCAAATGATGTAATATAAGAATTGTATAAAAGGGAAAAATTGTCTGATACTGATCTGTTTGAGAAGCACTTCAGAGGCTTCTTGATTTACATATTTAAAGTTTCTAAGATTATGCCTCTCCTTGGCTGTATAACAAACTGTTTTAATCCACAGTTGTGCCTTATTGTCCCATTAAAATTGTATTCCTCAATCAATCAATAAATTAATTGTTGTTAAAAAGTACAATAACTATATAAATATATAAGGCAATAAATATATCAACAATGTCTAATCCATTAGAAATTGACAAATTCAGAGAAAATAATCTATATCTATCCTACCTTGGTGAGTCACAAAATTATCTTTTTATGTCTCTCAACTTTATTTTTCACAACTCTTTAGTGAATTTCTTTCTTGAATCTGGCAACAAGGAAAACTCTAACTATAAAGTCTTCAACTCCATCAGAGACCCAAGAAGGAAATAATATTACCTGAGTAAGCAGGAAGGACAAGCAAGCGACTTCCAAAAAAGATGAAAAATAACAGAAACAGCTGGCCGCCTGGACAGTCACCCAAGGTTCCTCTGAAATGTTGGGACATCCATATTCAGCCTACAGGCCTAGCATATCTGACAGACTTCTCCATGAAGCAGAACATTCTGAAGGGCTGTCCTACCTTGTCTTGGCAAAGTTCAGCAGTCCTTTCTTTTGTGTCCTGCTTGTCCAATTTGGACAGCATATTATCAACAGTCAAGGCAAGAGCACTTTCTTCCCCAGTGGCTAACTTTTTCCATAATGAAAGTAAATTCCATGTGGAATTTCTTCAGTGCCCATCATCTCTGAAGTAGATTGGTGCTGCCAGGAGCAGACATGTCTCATTGTCATAAAAAAAGAACTTATGTTATTAAAGCATCTTAAACGACATATTCTGCAGATCTCTGAAGTATTTGAAGATGACTTGCTTATCTAAAATATTTCTGTGTTTGACCTTGAAAAAATACCTAATATGACTACAGGTTCAATTGTAATAGGTGACTAATTGCTAACCTTCATTTCCTTATTATCCTAAGTAATTGGTAACAATAACTTTCAAGAGATAAAAGTTTTGATTACATTGTTAAATGAGTTGCATATGTACCATACCTTGAACAAGATTAGAAATATATATATATATATATATATATATATATATATATATGAATGATATGTTCCAACAAAAATAATCTCAACTTGGTATAAATATACAAAAAATCCAAACCAATGTAAAATATTTAAAACTAGTAGTTACTTTTTTGTTTAAAATTCAACAATCTACCTTTTATCCTATTTCTATATCCCCTGATTTTTTTCTTTTCAGAGTAGATTCAATAATCTGTCCTTATATCCCATCATATCTATATCCCCCTTTTCCCTTTTCAAAACAAGAGCACTGAATCTAATCTCCTTTGTTCAACTTTTTCCCTGACAATTACCAATAACAACTTGTAACCAACCACCCTAAAAAAATGACAAATATCCATAACCCATTGAACAACCAAAAACCATCCACCCCACTTCTTGGGAATGTGGGCATTGTATTCTTAAATTTACTTCTGGCTGTCTAGGGGCAACGGCATCTTTAGGGGATCCTGAGAAGAAAAATTTGGGTTAACTGTCAAGTCCTGGGAGAAGTAGCTGTATCATTTGTTATCCAGTCTCTGCATAATGGGAAAGTGCAGGGCTTGTCTAAAATCCTAGCTAGAGTAGTCTATGAAGCTTGATCATCTCAGCTAGCCACCTCAAAATTGTCCTGAGCAGTTTGTAATCCAAAGACAATCTTTAGGTGGTGTTTTTCAGCTTAGTGGTATTATCATACCCCTGGTGGAATCATCCTTGTGGGACCCCATCATCCTTTTGGAGACTTCAAAGGACTCTTAGGCTTGGTTAAGGAAAACTTAAACTAAAATGTCGTATGCAGCAGATCTCAAAGAGGCTAAAGGATCAGTATTTATTAAATGCATCTGGAGTATAAAAACTTAATTCCTAGTTACCTGATAGAAACTCAAACCTGTTGATAGAAGTTTCTGTCACATCCAGCCCTGCAACTGTTTAGACCCAAATAAACACACAGAGGCTTATATTAATTATAAACTGTTTTGGCCTATTGCTCAGGCTTATTACTGTCTAGCTCTTAAAACTTAAATGAACCCATAATTCTTATCCATGTTTAGCCATGTGGCTTGGTACGTTTTCGCAGTATGGCATTCTCATCTTGCTTCCTCTGCATCTGGCTGGCGACTGGGTCTCTGCCTTTCCTCTTCTCAGAATTCTCCTAGTCTGGTAACACCACCTAAACTTTCTGCCTGATTACTTGTCAATCAGCATTTAATTAAACCAATATGAGTGACAAAACTTTACAGTGTACAAGAACATTATTCCATGTCATTTCCCCCCTTTTCTTTTCAAAAACAAGAACCCTGAATCTAATCTCTTTTGTTTACCTTTTTCCTGACCATTGTCCATAACAACTTGTAACCAACACACTAAACAAGACAAACATCCATAGTCCATTTTTTGGGAATGTGGGCATAGTTTTCTTCACTATTTCCTGCTGTTTGGGAGCACTGATAATCTTATGGGGAAAATTTAGGATTATGGTCAAGACCTGACTAGAGTATTCTGTGAGGCTGGATCATCTCTACCAGCATGCAGCCTTGAAGCTGTCCTGGATGTAGAACTCAGAAGAAACCACAACAGAGGAACTCTGATATGTTAGATCATCTGGGGTATCCATTCCCTTTGGAGATTTTTCAGGGGGTCTTCTGAAAGACCCCAACTCAAGCCTAGCCTGATACCCACCAGCATGTATTTAAAAATCACTCTGGCCACACACAGCTCTGGGACAAAGAACACATGAATTGGTCAGTCATGATGACCAGTCTCTGGAAATTGTTATTATTGCTAGTTTCTATTATCTTCAACAACTGTCTGGTTTCTAAAAATTGTTATGAGTTACTCTGCTTCAGAGCACCCAAGTTTTGAAAATAAGTACAAGTTACTCTGTTCCTAGAAAAACCACTAGCTGCCCCATGACCTTGCAGGTGTAAAAACCAAAATAACATTCCAAACCCCTTGTGGGCAAAATTGTAAATTCAGTTCCCAACCAATCAGTAAATGACTCATGTATGTTATAGCCAATCAATATGTTGTCGCACTCCTGCCTAGTGACCAAAAAGACATAAAAACTGCCTGCTTTGGAAACTCAGGGCCGTTCTCTTTCCAGGGAACAACCCCAACCCGTTGGATTAAAATCCTTTTGCTTTTGCATCGAACTTGTGTCCTATGAGTGACTCTGTGGGGTGCTTCTCCCAGAGTTGGACTTCACTTTTGGGTCCAACACTTCCTCAATCAAACCTTATTTTTCTTAATGAAGAGTGAATCCACAGCCTCTAACTTCCTGTGGAAACAAAAGCAAAACCTCTTCTCCAAAGTAATTCAAAGACAACACAACAAGATTCTCTGTGTATTTTCCAGCTTTACATTTTTTTTTTTTTGGCTCTATTCCCCACCCCTCCCCCCTGCCTTTCGTTTTTCAAGACAGGGTTTCTCTGTGTAACAGACCTCGACATCCTGAAACTCACTTTGTAGACCAGATGGCCTCAAACTCACTGAGATCCGCCTGCCTCTGTCTCTGGAGTACTGGGATTAAAGGCCTGTGCTACCACCACTCAGCTTTATTTCTTTTTTAAGGACTTTCTCTATCCCTTTTCTTTTATTTCCCAAGCCTATGTATATTTTTAAACATACTGTAAACTGCTTAGAGGGTTTCTTTTTCATCTGAATCAGTCTTTACTGTATGTCTATCTTTTTCTGACCACATGAGTCTTTAATCTGCTAAATGGCATGGCTAGGATTAAAGCAGAGGCTGGCTCTGCCCCATTATTTGGCTTCCTGAGAGTCTAGCGTCATGGTAGAGTACTGGTGGGAGCCATGTTTATTGCCACAACTCTTCGGAGTTTCTAGATCCATGCCAACACCAAGAAGCATGCCACTGGCTGCTCATAAATACCATTTAATTTTTTGGTAGCAGAGTCTCTTAAAAGAGCCATGAAGGTTTTGCTACTAACACTGAATCAGGAAGCCTCTTTTAAAGGAGCTGAGCCTCTAGCAAACAGAACCCAACTGAGAAAATGCTGCTACCAAGAAGCAGTGCTTGATTCTGTTCTTTTGTGTTTAGAATCCCTTCTTAAGCTTTTGTCAGGTTTTGTATGGAAATTCCTGCCAAACTTTTGGGTGCCACATGTTGACTGAAGTTTCTGTTGCATCCAGTCCTGCAGCCATTTAGTCCCAAATAAATACACAGAGGCTTATATTTATTATAAACTGTTTGGCCTGTTTCTCAGGCTTACTACTGTCTAGCTCTTACAACTTAAATGAACCCATAATTCTTATCCATATTTAGTCACGTGGCTTGGTACCTTTTCACAGTAAGGCATTCTAGCTGGTGACTACATCTCTGCCTTTCTTCTTCCCAGAATTCTCCTAGTCTGGTAGTTCTAACTATACTTCATGCCTGATTACTGGCCAATCATCATTTTATTAAACCAATATGAGTGACAAATCTTTACAGTGAATAAGAACATCATCCCATATCACAAACCTGAAAACACATACAAGAAACTAGATGAAGCCTTTTTTCTAGAATTATTTAGTACTCTATATAACCATTACTATTGTGACATAAATCTTAACATATATATTAATCTTATAAATTTTGAGATAATATTTATACCTTAAGAGAAGCTAAAGAGTCAAAATAAGACCAAAGGATTATGAGATTCATGATAATACAATAGTCTCTTAATTTTTGTTTTTCTTCTGTCTCATATCAGGTGGCTCTTCTGACATGAGACAGAGATTTTGGATTATTTTGTTTTGTCTTGTTTTTGTTTTTTGAGACAGGGTTTCTCTGTATTGTTTTGGAGGCTGTCCTGGAACTCGCACTGTAGACCAGGCTGGCCTCGAACTCACAGAGATCCGCCTGCCTTTGCCTCCCGAGTGCTGGGATTAAAGGCGTGTGCCACCAATGCCCTATGAGATTTTGGATTTTAATTTAACAAGCATGCTTGAATTTAGACAAGGAGAGAGCCACACTCCAACTCCAAAGCCAGCTTTAATTTTTAATTGGACTGGGACTACAAAAGACCATTATATGCATTATATATCTGTAGAGAAAAGCAGAAATAAACATTTAGGAAAATTTATGAAATTTTATCCTGATGGAGATGTGATATACTAATAGTTCAGTTCACTCTTTTTCTTAGGACATTTTTTTGGTGGTGATTTGTCCTTTTTCTTCAGATGTTTAATTTGTTCAGTGGTCTTCAGATTCCTTAGCTGGATGCCTTAATTCTCCTGAAAATACAAAAACAAAACCCTTCCCCAACCTAATTTTGGGGAGGTTCCCTTATAGTAAATTACATTTAATCAAATGAAAAGCATTTTTGGTTTTAAAGTTAGTTTAGATTGAACAGTCCTATTTGATTATCTATCACCTGTTCTATTCAAGAGGCATCTCTTGTTCAAATCTAATCTTTAACCATTTTGATAGTATCCAGACCTTTTCTTCCTCTGTGGAATCAAAAGTAAAATCCCTTCCCAATGTAACACATATCCTGTTTTGCATTCTGAGGTCAAAACATCTTTAAAGTATAAAGGCTGATTTAATTCCATAGTTTTTTTTTCTATTATCCAATGACTCTCTGCAGGTGTTGTCCCTTTCTCATTGGCACTCAGAAAATTCAAAGTTAATAAAGTATTATGCAATCTATTTCTGGAGGTCTTTATTACCCCTTTCTGTTTATGTAGCATATCCTTCAAAGTTTGATTTGATCTTTTTATAAATGCTTGTCCTATAGGATTGTGTGGTATACCTATAATATGCTTTATATTATAATAAGCAAAAAACCATTTCATTTTACTAGAGACATATGCTGTAGCAATGTGAATCTTAATTTGTACAGGTATTCCCATGATGCCCATAACTTCTAACAAATGTGTAATTACAGAATCAGCCTTTTCTGAACTCAAAGCAGTTGCCCATTGGAATCCTAAATAGGTATCAATGGTGTGGTGTACATATTATAATTTTCTAGATTCTACAAAATGAAACACATCCATCTGTCAGATTTCATTTCTTTGAGTGCCCTTTGGGTTACTTCCTACAGATAGTGGAGTTTGACTGTATAAAGAACAAGTAGGACGTTTCCTTATGATTTCCTTGGCTTGCTGCCAAGTGATAGAAAAATCTTTTTACAAACTTTGCTATTGACATGACTTTTTAAAATGAAATTCTGAGGCCTCCAGCACATTTCCTATCAATAGTTGATCAATTTCATCACTACCTTGTGCTAGAGGGCCTGGCAGACCAGTATGGGATCAGATGGTCTCATATATATATATATATATATATATATATATATATATATATATGAGAGAGAGAGAGAGAGAGAGAGAGGACGATTCCTATTCCTGATTATTTCTTGTAACTGAATAAATAATAAAGTCACTTCTGTATCATCTAGTATAAATTCAGTGGTTTCTGCATATTGCAAATCAGTAACTATATTATGTTCTGTAAAATCCATGAGAATAGCATATAATTCTGACTTTTGGACAGAATCATAAGGGCTTTGAGATACTTTATTTAATTTTCTGATTTTTAATCTGCTTTTCCTGATTTATTTGCATTATTATAGAATGTAGGAGTTCCATATATTGGTATTCCCCATACAATGTAAGGAAGAGTCCAGTTAATTCTCTTTATCAATTTTCTTGCTTTTGGGATATTTGTTGTTAATCTCTCCCAAAAAATTACTGCAAGCTCTTTGCCAAGGCTCACTTTCTGCCCATAATTTTTCATTTTCATCATTAATAAAAGGCACTACAATTTCTGCTGCATCTATTCCTGCTAATTGACAAAGTCTTAATTTTCCTTTTAGAATCAACTCAGAGACCTTTTCCACAATGTTTTTAATTTTTTACTCTGTTTATGTGGTACAAAGATCCATTCTAAGATAATATCTTTCTTCTACATTAATATTCTTGTGGAGAATGCTTAGAGGGTAAAATAACCAAAATGCAATCAAGGTTTGGATCCAAATGGTCCACATGTGCATCCTGTAATTTCTTTTCTACCAAAGCCAATTCTCTCTCAGCTTCAACTGATAATTCTCTTGGGCTATTTAAGCCCTTGTCACCACCTGAGGTTTGGAACAAATAACTCAGTTCATTTCTGTATACCTCAATAGTGGACCATAGATAAGAAATGTCTCCTAGCAATCTTTGAAAGTCATTAAGAGTCAGCAATCGATCTGTCCTAATTTGCACCTTTTGTAGTTTAATTTTCTGTAGACCTTTTTTATATCCTAAGTAATTAATAGAATCTCCTCTTTGTATTTTTTCAGGAGCAATTCACAATTCCCTAACAAGGCAATTTTTTTTCTTCAAACATTCTTTCTAAATTATCCACATTTGAATCAAATAGTAAGATGTCATCCACATAATGGTAAAGTATAGATTGAGGAAATTGCTTATGTATCATTTCCAATGGATGTCATACAACATCCCCTATGGGAAAACTTCCATTGTTATCTCTTAACAGACTGAGAATTATTATAAGTAGGCACCATGAGGGAAAATTTTTCTCTGTCTTTTTTTTGTAATAGTATAGAAAAAAATCTTTTAAATCAATAACTCTAAGAGGCCATTTTTTAGGTAATACAGAAAGCAAAGGAATTCTAGACTGTAGAGAGCCCATTGGCTGAATCACCTTATTAACAGCTCTTAAATCTGTTACCATTCTCCATTTTCCAGATTTCTTTTTAATAACAAATACAAATTCCAAGGGCTAGTTGATTCTTCAATATGCTATTTAGCTGCTCCAGTACCAGCTGTTCTAAGGTCTGTGGTTTCTCTGTTGTTAAAGGCCATTGCTCACCCAACACAGGTTTGTCTGTCAACCATTTTAAAGGTAGAGCTGTTGGTGTCTTTGAAAGATCAACAGCTGTTGTGCCCTGTTCTTGTACAACTTGAATGGTTGGTGACTGTTCTTTATAGTACCTTCTAATATTTATCCCAGAAACATATCTTAATTTTATGGTTTGTTTCTGAGACTTGAGGAATGTTAATCTGAGTATTCCATTGCTGTAACTAATTGCATCCCCATAAATCCAGGGTAAGAGAAGTCGCCATGTGATCCAGGCAGGAAGCGATGTAGCAGGCAGAATCAGAATATAAGCAAGGGCAAGCATGAAATCGTTCACTTCTCTCTCTTCTCTTCTCTTCTCTTCTCTTCTCTTCTCTTCTCTTCTCTTCTCTTCTCTTCTCTTCTCTGAAGAGATGTAGACCCCAACTGAGTAAGAGGCCCAGACCTTATCTCCGGTAAGATAAGGTCACGTGGAAATATTTGCATTATTAGAAATGGGCTAATAATTAAGACTGAGGTAGCAAATAAGAAACCTTAGCCAAAGGCCAACAGTATTTATAACTAATATAGCGTCTGCATGTTTCTTTGGGGCAGAGTAGGCAGCTTTTGTTATAAGGGTGTGGTCATCATATAGAGCTTGCCTTTGTACATCAGCATAATCTCCCTCTCCAAGAAGTTAGTCATGGGAAATTTTCATACCTTTAGCCCTGTTTCATTGTTCAATGGTCTTAGCCTCATCTTTCTACCAGGTATTCCATTGCAACTGAGGACCAGACTCCAAGACCTCTGTAACCAAGTCTCTCCAGTCTTGAGGGATAATTCTATTACAAGCTGACCACGAGTTTAACATCTGCTTCACAAAAGGTGAATGCATGAGACTATCACTTCCTTGAATATCCTTAAATCTAACATTTTCACAGGAGTCCATTCAACTCTTGCACAGCCTTAGGCATGTCTATCATTTGGCAATTATTCCTGTAAGGTGACTGGATAAATTAAAGTTGGTTGTTTGAAAACCTTAGGCCGTTCCTCTCTAACTTTATAATGCAACACCAAAATTGGCACTCCATTAAATTCCTCTGTCTGGGTCTGAATGTCTCTATAATCTGTTTTATTAAGTTTTTTAAAACTTGTATCTTAGCACTCATATTAATCAATGTTTTTGTGATAAAACAAAAATGATAAAACTTATAATGTTTATAATTGGTATTACATTAACTCCCATCTAAATTAGTCATCCTCTCATATAATTGTTCCATTTTCAAACTGTCCAGTGTATTATCATACAGAGACCCAAATCCCACCATTGTAATAATGTTTCCCATTTTTAATGTGGGGGAAAACCCCCTCCTCTCTTTTTAAGTAATTCCTCCTTTAAGAATTCCCAACTGTCTCACCAAATCTGCCAACAAAGATGGTGGAGCTTAAGGCTGTGTAGCATGTCTGACTAGAGAATACAGGCAGTAAACAACTTGGCTGAGGACAGCTGTCACTGGTAGTGTGTATCCATGAGCCAAGAGTGGTAACCTGAGAAGAAGGTGTCTAGGGAGGAACTTCAGGTGACTGTCCAGGCAGCAAGATGTCTCTGTCGGTTCTAGAGTTTATATATTAACCTTCTGTGGTCTTTGATGGAGTTGAAGACAGTTATGGTTATAGTTTTCTTTAGTCATTATAAAAGATAAGCTACATATAAGACTTTAGACTCACAAAGATAAGAGAGATAATAGAATATTTTCTTTAAATCTTGCTAAATGTTAATGGACTAAATATCGTAACTATAGTTCTTACTTGATAACTGTTTTGTTATATATCTTACTATGTTAATGTTTAAATCCTTCTTTTTATATAGACAGAAAAGAGATGATGTGTGTATGTTTATCTTATTGGTTGTTGAATAAAACACTGTTGGCCAATAGGGAAGCAAGATAGGTGGGAGTAGGAGTTGAGGAGGATTCTGGGAAATGTAGTAAAGAGAAGTTTTCTGATCCAGACAGGAAGTGACATAGCAGGCAGACTCAGAATATAAGCAGTGACAAGCAGGAAATCGCTCTCTTCCGCCTCCTCTCTTCTCTGTGGAGCTGCCATGTGATCCTAGCAAGAGAAGACACCTCCCGCTGGTGTCCAAAAGTCTTTATAAAATATATAGATTAATGATTATGGTTGGTACTTAAGACTGAGCTAGCAAGTAAGAAATCCTAGTCATTGGCCAACAACATTGTAATTAATATAAAACTCTGTGTATTATTTTGGGTGCCCATGTGATGGCAGGGCTCATGTAGCTGGCAGAAAGAGTTATCCTTACAGAGTCCCTGTCTCCTCCTGCCTTATAGTCCTCTCCTAGCCCAACCATATCACCTCCTGTCTGTCTGTACAGACTTCCAGACCTCTATGGTTAGCTAATGGCTAGCTCCATCCTCTGATCTTCAGGCAAGCTTTATTTGTTAGAGCACAAACAAAATATCACCAAACAATGGAGCTTCTAATGGTCTTTGTCATAAGGTCAATGGAAAATGCCTCTGCTGTGCACAGAGGGCCTGTCCCATGGAAAGAGCTTGAAGGCAGTGATGGAGAGATGGCTCAGCAGTTAAGTGTACATACTGCTCACACACCACCTGCTCACAACCCACCTATAACTCCAACTCTGGGGGCATCTGACACCCCTGACCTCTATGGGCACTCGCACTCATATGCATGTATACACAGAGATTTATAAAATTAATAATAAATTTTTTAAAAGCTTGCAGTCATAGTGTGGGGACCACAGGAATCTGATGACTTAGACTGCAGCCTATTTCTCTGTTGTGAGTCTGATGATGACCTGATGGAAGGAGGGGACCAAGAGTGTTCTGGGAATTAATTCCCCATAATTCTGAGGCAGGTCCTGTGTGGCAGGTAAGCAGAGACCCAGAGACCATGTGTAGCACAGTCTGGTAGACCACTGGATCTCAGGGGATTCACGCTGGATCCTGAGGCAAAGATACTCTGCTATGAGAAAGTAGCATACCATGCTACCCTCTCCCGTCATACCCACAGCCTCCTGAGAAGTCTGGCCCCAGCAGCAGCAGCACAATGGGCTGTGCATTTCTTCCTGTGGCAGGTGGGACAGGGTGGATCTGAAACTGTTATCCCCATGCTCATCGCTGCTCGCTCCACTGTTGGCCCCAGCTTGTACTCATATGAAATAGGATGTAGAAACGCCAGTTCAGCAGCAGCTGAACCACTTGGTACATCATTCCAGGCTCTCAGAGAGATGTTAAAGCTGGCTTTGGAGTTGTCTAGAACCAGATTTGCCTCCCACTTCATCTAGTTTGGTGAAAGCTGACACGTTCTTTACCCTGTCTGCTTCAGTCTCACCTTTGCAAAGCAAAATTAATAATAGTTAAATAACTTGCACAGCACTCTGTTTGCCCAATGCCTGGCACAAGCTAAATGTTCAATAAGCACTAGCTGCTTTCAGCCCTTGGTCATTACTATTACAACTCAGTATTCTAATCCCAGGAATCTGAGAGCAAATTTGTGTGCTTCAGATTTCTGCTTCTGTCACAAACACCTCAGATGAACCTGTCTGTGAGGAAGAAAGGGTTGGCTTTGGCTCCCATTTTTGGAGGATTCTGCCCATTGCTTGGGGCCTGTGGTGAGGCTGCACGTCACAGTGGGGTCTGTGGTTAGAGGAATCTGCTCACCTCATGGTGGCTGGGAAGCAAAATAAAGAAACTAATGTCCCACAGTTCCCTTCAAGGGCCCACTCCCAGTGCCTACAACCTTCTACAGGGCCCTACCTCTTAAAGGTCCTACCACGCACTACAGCACTGAGCTAAGGTCCCAACCTTTAACACACAGGCTATGGGGAGCAGTCTGAATTCAAACTAAAAGCAATTCTTCAAACATGACTGTGCTTTGCTTTCTTCTGCCAGTGATGTTTTTAATAACCCCATCTCTCTGGAGAACCCTTTACTCATGCTCTAAGTCCCAACTCAAATGTCATCTCCTCTGAGAAGGACGTACCAGAAAGGCAAAGTCAGTGAAGTTCTCTGCAGTTCCTTGCTAACTCCTGGTTAGATCCCCCTCTCTCTCTCCTTGAACCTGCATGGTCCCAATGGAAGAAATGAGCCTGCTTCATCCCCTAGTACAAAGCCTGGGTTATGATATCTAGCCTATTGTCCCTACCTCTAGAGCACCCCTCGCTGGGGATGTGCTCTCACCTTGGCCCACTAAGGTTCTCTGACTCACTGAGTGTCTATGAACTGGAAGACTTCAGCCCAACCAGAAATCTCTGCTTTGTTTGGATCCAGATGGTTTTCCTATGATCCCTGCATAGATATCCCTGTGAACATTCCGCACCCCCTTCTGATAAACAGGTTGTAAAAGGTGTTTCTTAGATATTCATTATCCTTAATATGGGTCCAATTCAGAGCATGGAGAAGCAGAGAAATAGGCAACTCTCTAGGGTCACTCAGAGCTGGGGTCCACACCCTTCTGTCTGAGGCACACCCTCTTCCATCACACTGAAGCAGCTGTTTCTCCCACCAATTCCTATCCCTCGAGTAAGATAAAAGGGGGGAAATCCACCTTCCAGAAAACATCAATGGTCAGCTAGAATAAAGCTGAACCATACTCCAGAGTGATGAAGGAGTGGGTATGTCAGGAGGTACCCTGAAAACAAAGGAAGCCATCTGTAGGGTGGCTTTCTAGAACAGATCAAAAAACACCCATTGATGAGGAATGTCCTTCTGTATATATGTTTCTCCTATTGGTTGATGAATAAAACACTGATTGGTCAGTAGCCAGGCAGGAAGCAAAGACAGGGCTATCAGGAGGAAGAGAATTATGGCGAGAGAGTGCAGAGAGGAGCTGCAAGGCAGACGCTAAGTAGCTACTGGGAACATAGGATGCCCAGGCATTCTCCAGTAAGGTAAGGCCATGTGGAATACATAGATTAGTAGTTATGGGTTAATAATTAAGAGAGAGCTAATCAGTAAGAAGCCTAAACCATCTGCCAAACAGTTTATAATTAATATAAGTCTCTGTGTGTTTATTTGGGGCTAAAAGGCTGTGGGACCAGGCAAGAAAGAAATTCTGTTTACAACCCACTTAATCTCAACATAAGTACCCCCAAGTTAGAGGATGTGCTCACTGGAGAGCTGGCTGAGCTGTGACAGAGAGACTGTCACTCTTCTCCTGGCAGGGAGTGCAAGCTCACTGTTGGGCTTCAAAGAAGGGGCAAAGGTGCCACCTATGAAAAGGCTACCACAGTGATGAAATGCTGCTAGAGAGGGCTTCTACCTGAGCAGTTATCAGCGAGCGATCAGCTCTCTCCATCTCCAGGTTCCATCACAAACTTGGCAAACTTCTACTTCAGGTACACCAAGGCCCAGAATGGGCAACAAGCAGATCTGAACCCAGATCCTGACTGTCACTTCCTCACTATATGGCCTTAGGCCCAATCTGGGTCATTTTTCTCACTTCTAAAACAGGGAGATTGATAGTATCAACCACTTACACTTCTTATGAGGATGGCTGAAATTGTACATGTGGAATCGCATACCACTCAGCCTGGCTCAGGGCAAGTGTCATCAACATGAATACCAGCATAAAGACCTGGTGGATGCCTCTAGGCCTTGCCTGACTCACCCACTCACCTCAACCTGCAGGTGCTGAAGGCAGCCCTCAATCTCCTCAGCCCTGTGCATGGCCTTCTCCAGGCTAGCCTTAGGTGTCACTGCATCCCACTCTCTAGAGATATTTACAAGCAAAACTGATTTTTGCCCCACTCAATAGGGCTCTGCTTTCCCCCAGTCCTCCATTGTTATCCATCCATAGGAATGAACAACGCACTCCATTAGGAAGGAGGGTTCTGTGAAGGAAGACCACGTAGCAGGAGATAAAGCACGTGACCTTGCTTAGCAGTGTAAGAAGCATTTATCTTGGCCCCTCCCTGTAGCCACTCAGTTCTAAGATGTAGCCTTGGGGACTACTTTTTTGGTCGCAGGTGCTCCTCAATAGACTTGATCGACCCAGGATGAGTGGGTGTCAACTACTTTTAAAACTTGATGCATTACACATAATATAAACTTTATAATCTTCACTGCTCTTGAGTAAACAGGTCAATGGCCTCAAGTGTAAGCGCACTGTTGTGCAAAACTGAATACCATCTACCTCCAGAGTGGGTCTCAAATTGAAATTCAGTTCACATTTCGCAGTAACTCCCCAATCCCAGCAGCACCTGGTAATCACCACTTAGTGTTCTATCAATGAACTTGACTACCGCAGATATTAAAAAATAGAGCTTGTCCTCTAGAGATTTACTTACTTATGGTGATACATTATTTATGATTTATTAAAGCTTGCCTGAAGATTCAGAAAGCAAAGTCAGTCACAAGCCATAGAAGTCAGGCACACACCTTTAACCCCAGCAGCCAGAAGCTAGGAGGTGGTGGTACACACCTTTAATCCTAGGACTCAGGATTAAGAGGTAGAAGGATCTGTGTGAGTCCAAGGCCGCCCAGATCTACACGAGAGTGAATCAGTCTAAAAGAATTATAGTGCCAGGCGGTGGTGGCGCACGCCTTTAATCCCAGCACTCGGGAGGCAGAGGCTGGAGGATCTCTGTGAGTTTGAGACCAGCCTGGTCTACAAGAGCTAGTTAAAGGACAACCTCCAAAGCCAAAGAGAAACCCTGTCTCAAAGGGAAGCAGTCATAACCCTTCACCCCAGGGCTCAGGTTGCCAAGGGAGCATTGCTAAAGCAAGTTCACAAAATAAGAACCCAAGATATGCACCTCTGGAAAAGCAGCCCCCAGTTTTCTCATTTGAAGAACTATAAACAATACCTTCCGGCCTCCATAAAAAGCACAAGGGAAAGTAAATTCAAGATATTGCTAATCTGCACTCTCTCTAATGTATCTAAGTTCACTCTGTGTTTGTTCTTTGCTGGGATGACCTGGTCTTGGTTTTTTAAAAATTCCCTGTCCTTTCATCATTAAGAGCATCCAAAGATCCAGAGCCTGCCTTTGGTCCAGCAGTGATTAGATCCACATTATCTGGATCTCAGTGTCCCATGAAATCAGTTTCACCAACATAGAACAGGGCAGTGAGTGGAACAGAATACGATACTGTGGGAAAGAAACTTATGTGGAGAAATTTTCTCATATTTCTCAGCAAACCTCATAAAATAATGACAAGAGTCAAGAAGCACTCATGCAAAAGATGCTTTGTGGGACTCAGTCACAAATGCTGACGCTGCTTTTATGCCACTCTAAGAATCAAAGCCCTATACAAATTCTTCCTGGAACAGTTGTTACACATTCTCTGTGGATATTTAAGAGACTGTTAAGCCAGAGAAGCAGAAGATGCTGTCCCTAGGCCTCTCAGAGGGCAAATGACATAAACAGACCTTGTAACATCAAAGAAAAGCTATGTCCCAGGAGTTTATGTCAAAGGGATTTTTTCCATTGAACAAGACCCTCCATTGGGGAACAGGAAGGAAAGTTTGAAGCTGTTTGGAATATGTTCAAATCAGAAATAACCTCAATCTTAATAGTATGCAATGCATGGGTTGAAAATAAAGTCTATAAATAATTTGTGAATGTATATTCACTTATGGGGGGCAGGTACAGACTTAGCAATTTCAGCAATGGCCATTGGTGGCCACTGTCTTGGACACTTTGAAAATACTGCTGCCACTTCTCTTATTTGCTCTCCCTTGAAAGTGATTCATAAAAAAACCCTAAATGTCAGGCTAAGGAATGTGACCTTTATCCCAGGGGCTGTGATAAAGGAGACAAGGAGGCAGAATCTTGAAACAAAGCTGATCAGGGATTGACAGCTTAGCGATTAACACAGTGGGCTCTGGAGCCAGCTGGGTCTTGTTTTAGCTGTAATCATTATTGCTTGTTTGACCTTGGGCAAATTATTTCAACTCCATGAGCCTCTGCTCCCTCACCTGTAAAGCAGGGTAATAAGAATAACAACTTCCTGATGTCATAAAGATTAAACGAGGGAGCCTCTTCAGAGAATGTCCTCAGAGCTTGGCACATGACAAGCCATCCATAAATGGCTGATAGGATTAGAGTTTAGGATACCACTCCCTTGGCCTGTCTCTCTCTGTTTAAGATCTAGCCATCTCACTCTAAAACAAGCCCTTCAAATAATGGCAGAAAGCATTTCAAAAGCAATATTTGAAGACGCATGGGATTCTGGCTTCAGAACCTTTTCCTCTACTACTCTGATGTGGCCATGATGCATAATGGCTCAGAGCCTTGAGAGCAAGTGAAGGCACATCTCAAGGGTGTAAACTACTATGAGTGGTGTTCCAGGGCGTCTCTATTCTAATACAAGTCCAAACTACAGCTAGATTCTCTTCAAATGCCCTTTCCTTAACTTTAAGATATTCTGGCTTTGAGATTTGATAACACTGGGGCTGTACCTGCCCCCGTTGCCAATCACTGTTAACTAGCTTTTTAAATCTAAATGGAAAAAAGTAACAGGTGGTGTTATTTTGTTCTTAGTCATTCAACTTCTAGCTGGTTTTCAAATTGCCTTTCTCCCTGCCTTGGCAAGCTCCAAGTCATTTCTCAGTTGAAGAAGGATGAAGTCTCTGCAGGTTTGGAATCTATAGCAGTAGAGAGACGGGCTACTCTGCCAAAGCATGTTCACGAGCACCATCTCCTGGCCAAAGTTCAGAATGAAAAGAAAACGAACAAATAAGCAGGTGCCTAAATGGTCTTGTGCCTTTAATCAGCTGCTTAACTACTTAACCATGAAAATGAGCTTCCTAGGGCTAATGAGAGCTGCCCAATTTGCAGAAACAGGGTGTTTATTTTTGTAGCACAATTTTCCAGCTGCCTGCATCCTGCATGCTTTTACAGTGTTAGCATCTGCTTATGCAGCATTGTTCATGGATATGGCTTTGCCTGAAGGCTCCTTCTGGAGATGAAGAGACAGAGCATTGCTAGTCTCTGGGGTTGAAAATCATATGCAGAAACACAAGCAGGCATCCAAGCTCAAACCAAAAGGATCTGGAAGTCAGTTACAAGGTCTTTACATTTGCAACTAGTCAAGAATAGGATAAGAAAGTAGGTTGAGTTCTGTTTGTACCCTGTAATAGCAAGGAGACCTCCGTGATCTGGAGCCAAACAGATGAGGTCAGCACATCCCTAGCTGGTTATTATTCTGATTTTTTTAAGAAAAAAGACAGGTGCTCTTGCAATAATGAGACGTATGTACTCCTGGCGGGGAGGAAAGGAGCATACTTGCACACTTTCTGCAAAATTGCAAACTAAAAATAATTAAGACTTATGGGAAAAATAGGGTGGAGACAGACAATTCTAAACAGATACTAACCTCAGTGAAAAATGCCAGCAGTTTAAAGAAAATGTCTGGTTCCTAATACACAAGCACATCCTGAAGAAAATAAAGGACTTTACCTTTAAGGCAAGATGTAAGGATAATTTGATGGCTGGTAATGAAAGAGAAACTATGGTCTTTTGAATTATACAAAGAAGGAAAAACCTACACAGGATCAGTGAGAACTGAGTGACAAGTACTCCTACCATGGACATGGAGGTTTCCCTGAGGCAAAAGGAGAGGAGGTAACAGGAAGCTGTGACAGTCCTGTCTCTCTCCTACCATGCTGTATCCCCCTAAGTTCCTGCACTTTGCCTGCATCTTCTGACACTCGCCAGTGCACAATGTTGGCAGGCTTGGAGCATCACAGATGAACTACATTTTACTGGCATTGTGCCATTAATCAAGCACATTTGAGATAATTTATGTTAAAATCACACACAAACATGAAAGTGTGACAGCAAAACAGACTGAGCGTGGGCTGCTTCCCCAGCACACACAGCGACATTAACCCCCTGCTGGGAGAATGGATCCTGTCAGCCCTGCTTCAACATGAGAGTCACAGATGTCCCCATCTCCCGGCAGAGTCATGGGAACCCTATCATGGCTCTAAGCTCCAAGCCTTCTACATGTCTACAGTGATGTGCTATGGTAAGCTATCAAGGCAGTACTTATTCACAAGGTTATTTCAGCTACACTTGAGAAAATCTGTCTAGAAAGGACAGTGCTTTTGCTAACTAAAATACCCAGATGAAATGAGGCTTCATTCTTGGAGTAGGGGACACAGATTTGATCCCTTGGTATGTGTGTTTCTCAACCACCTCCATCCTCCCTAGTTCTTTGCTTTACTTGGTGGTAACTCCTACTTTACTACATCTTCTCTCACTGGTGGTACCTGAACACTCCAGTTTCAAAACTCTCATAGGCAGCAACCTTAGAGGAGAATGACCTTCCCTTTCCTAATGATTTTAGCTAAAAATAAAAGAAAAACATTATTCTCTCATTTAGATTCTTATGGGCATGATCCCTGACTTTCAACTATTCCATTGTGATCCAAGGATGGCGTCTCTGGACAGGCCAGGGTGAGCTGGCCCTGGATCCCACCCAAGCCATGTGCACAAAGACAGGGAAGTATCTCTCTCCAAAGGGGAGGAGAGAGAGAGAGAGACACCCACCCTCCAGAGTGGTCTGAATCAGGCACTTATCCAAGAGTGTTGAGATTGGAGTGATCTCCTTTATCATGAATGTGACTCCTGCAAGAAAAAGTTTACCTTGGACTTAAAGGAAAATAAAACAGATGGTCTAAAAATAACCCCAATTCACTGTTCATTGACTTATAAGCAGACATACTATGTTGGCAAATAAGATAAACAATTATAGACTTGGATGCCTTCACTTTCTACCTTTACCTAACAGGTGACTTTCTGTGCTTGCTTCTCAAACAGTAGACAATTGCAGAGGCAAACTCTCTTCCTTCTTGTTCCAAGGACAGCCAAACACTTGTGTTCCAGAGAACTGTGATCTTTGCATTATTGGAGAAATATCAGACTTTTGTTTCAAATGCAGAGTCACACAGAACCTCCAGATTTGGTTAATCCAAAGTAGAAAGCATTGCAAGGGGTGACATCAAGAGAGTGATGACTCTCTTGGGGTGACTGGCCCAGAAGAGAGTCACAGGGACATTATGACCCAATGGGAACATATCTTGTTCCAGAAGAGAATCACATTCTCTGAGATGTGAACAATAAAAAGGAGTCGCTGGATTCAAGGTCAGTCATGATTTTCTTCATGTAACCTCCCAGAATGGGCAGAATGAAATGTCTGCTGGAGTTTCTTCTATGGCAAATGATAGAATATACAGCCAAAAGGCTTTAAGGTGGAGGTTCCTAACCTGTAGGTTGAGATTGCTTTGGGATCTTCACAGTTGTCATCTATTGCCATCTGCATATCAGATATCACATTACAGTGGTAAAATTACAGTTATGAAGTAGCAATGAAAATGATTTTATGGTTGGAGGACTTGTGTTAAAGGGTCACAGCATTTGGAAGGTTGAGAACCACTGCATTAAGAGAATAGAAGCAAAGTGGGTTGAAGATTTATTGGCTTATCTAAAAACCTAAAATCCAGGTATGGCTTGATCCAGTGGTGTAAATGATAGAATTTTAAAAAATAAATTTTCTCTATATTGTGTTTCCTCTGCTAGCTTTCTCATCAGGATTCATGGATCCATGTGTGTTCAGGTTATATTTCCATCCCTAGGCTGAGATGCCTGAGGAGGAGATATGTAAAGGGTTAGGATTTATTTTGACTCATGGTCTCAAGGCTGTCATTCCATGTAGAGTCAGCCATAAAGCAGAACTTAATGCCAGGAACTGCATGCTGGTACATGCTATTCTCTTCCTGAAAAGCATGGGGAACAAACAAAAAGAGGGGAAGGTCTTGGGGTCCAATATTCCCTTCAAGGACACATCCCTAACAAACTTTCTCCCATATAGGCCTACCCATCTCCAAGAGCAATATTTCATAACTCCATAGACTGTAACAAGTCTTCCACATATGAGCTTTTGAGGTAGATTTTAGATCCAAACCCCAAACTCCATGTAATGGCCCCAACAGCTATCTCACACCAGCAAACAAAACAAAAGCCTATTGGCTTCTCAATAGAATATATATTGATTAGTGTGTCAGTCACTAAATTCATGAGACACAGGACTCTAATTAGCCAGTCACATGCTTCTTCCCTGAAACTGGATTAGACCATAGGTATTGAGTAAGGTGAGGACAGATGTGGAGCACAGAACACTGTTAGACATTCCAAAGACAATGAGGACACTGGATGCCAGGAGCCAGAAATGGGCACAAGTCTTCTCAAAGCTTTTTGTACTCAGTCTTGTTTGCTGTTTGTTGCAAGGCAGATCAAGCACAGGGCTTCATGCATGCAAGGCAAGTCTCTACCACTGAATAGCACTACCAACCCTTTGGGCTTATTATAACATACATGGTGCCTACTGCCCTGACTAGATCTCAATGCCCATGATGTTAGCTTCCCGTCACTGCAACAGGAATACCTGAGAAAATTAGCTGTAAAAAGGAAATATTAGGAGGTTGGAGAGATAACTGGGCAGTTGAGGGCACTGGCTACTTTTCCAGAGAACCAAAGTTCAATTCCCAGTACTCACATGATAGCTCACAACCACCTGTAACTCCAGTTCCAGGGCATACACTGCCCCCTTCTGGTCTCCCCAAGTACCACACACACATGTGGTGTACCTATACACAAGCAGACAAAATGCCTATATAAAATAAAAAATTAAAAAAAATATTTTTAAAGGGAGGGTTATTTTGGCTAACTGTTTCTGAGGTTTCAGTCCATGGTCATTTGACTTTGCTTCTTGTAGGCCTGAGCATCATGACAGGTACTACATGACAGAGCAAAGATGACCACCCTATAGTGACCAGGAAGCAGGAAGAAAAAACAGAAGAAGAAGAAGAAGAAGAAGAAGAAGAAGAAGAAGAAGAAGAAGAAGAAGAAGAAGAAGAAGAAGAAGAAGAAGAAAGAGAAAGAGAAAGGGAGAAGAGAGAGAGACAGGGTGAGAGGGAAATAAAAAGGGGAAATGAGAGAGAAACTACATTCTTTAAGGAATGTCCTAGTGACCTTCTCCAACAAGGTCCCACCTTCCAAATTCCCAAATCTTCCAACAGTCTGTTAAATTATGAATCATTACTGTTATCATTTAATGAGGAGGCCAGAGTCCTACAAGCCATTTACCACCCAAAGCCCCCACTCCAAGTACTGCTGCACTGGAGACTGGACCTTTAACACATGGGCTTTTGATAGACATTTCAGAGACAAAATATAGTACATGGGAAGGCACACAGGAGCTTCACTGCTCCCATGTGCTGTATTGACATACAAAGAATATTCCTTTGTGCATGCCTGTAAGGCCCCAGGGCTGTTGAATGAGCCATAGACAGGAAAGAGTTGAGCATGTGCACAGGAACACACACACATAATTATACAAATACATGCATGATACATGTACATAGCACATATACAAACACATACACATGTCTCCACTTGCACACTTTGACACAGACATATATTCATAATCACACACACATGCAAATACACATGCACACATGTAGAAATGCACCCATACAAATGCATGTGCATGTGTATACATGATTGCATATGGAGTCTTCTGTCCAGCCACCAGCCAGCTCCCAACTTAATGACATGGAGACTTCTTATTGATTATGAAATCTTGGCCGATAGCTTAGGCTTCTTCCTAACTATCTCTTATAACTTAAATTAACCCACTTATATTAACCTACATTCTGTCACATGGCATTACCTCTCTTTCATCCTGTATCTCCTGTTTCTTCTCTGGCTGGCAACTCCACCTTTCTTCTTCCCAGAGATTTCTCTGTCCAGATTTCTCTGTCCAGATTTCTCTGTCCAGCTATTGGTTAGTTAGTTTTTTATTAAACCAATCACAGTGATATATCTTTACATAGTGTAATCAAATATCTCAAAGCATGAATGTATACACACTTGCATGCAGGCTTACCCACATTCATGCTCACATAAACACAAACACACACAAGGATATACAATGACCCATTCCACTTCCTTGCCAATCCTGGCAAATGCAGGCAGATACATATACAAATCTGTTTTAGAGAAGGATCCTCCAAACACTAAAGTGGACCATGGTAGATCTGTTTTCTCACAGAAGCTTCCTACTTTTGTTCTCGTTCCTTTGCTGTGGTTTCTGAGTGTTATAGTCCAGGGCATCCTGCTCCCCCCACTGCTTTCTTTCCTGTGCTCTAAGTCAACTCTACAGACACTTACTCCTGTCTTCTGTAAGGCTGTATCTTTATGCTGTTCTGGAATTTCAGTGGACACTGATCTACACCAACAAGGAGATATTACCTCTGCTCATTTCAGAAAGAATTGTCTCCTGACCAACACTATCCCCAGGCAGAAATTCTCTTAATGATAACAATGTGTGTCAGACAGCCTCTCCTCTGGGCACCTGCTGGGTCCCTCTTTCGAACAGTAGTGGTTTTCAATAATGTTTAATTTTGTCTTCTTTTGCTAAACACACCCCCCCTGCTTGCCATGTGTACGCGCGCGCACGCGCGCACACACACACACACACACACACACACACACACACACACACACTTCTTAAAATAAAGTTTTAGTTACTTTGATTAAAAACTAAATCAAACAACAATACTTTTATTTTACACACACAGCCCAAAGGACTGATCACCTCAGTGTGGAGGGCCACTGTTTGCAGTCACTTCTGGTCAGGCCAGAGGAAGGAGGGACAACTTCAAACCACAGACTGTAGCTTCACACGTCAGCCATCCCTGCTTAAAATCCTTTCTTTCTTCAAATAACATTCTAATGACTCACCAAGTGTGGGGACAAAGCTTGGCCAAACTTCAGCAGGCTTCAAGCTCCCACCAGGCCACACTGCCTGTGAAATGCAGATACCCTGAAGTTAGCATGGCCAGCCCTCCTCCCTTTGATGTGTATCTGAGCACTGTAACAATAAGTCTTTCTGCCTTAGCCACCCAAGCCTTGCTGCCATGTGGGCACTTTCTGCCAGGCTGCTCGAGTTCCACCTGCCGCCACATTAAGGTCCCAAGTAACACACAGAGACTTTTTATTAAAAGGATTATTTTTTTTTATTTGAGTTACAAACACCATTGACTTACATGACAATCCCAGTTCCCTTCTCCCTCCCCTCCTCCCCTACTCCCCCAACTAAAACCCTACCTATCACATATCCTTTCTTCTATTAGGTACAATGCTGCTGGCCAATCCCTAGGATTTCTTACTTGCTAGCTCAGTCTTAATTATCATCCATAATCATAACACTTATCTTATGGAGGACACCTTCCACTGGCGTCCTCTTCCAGGGTCACATGGAGACTGCAGAGAAGAAAGCAGGAGGAAGAGCGAAAGGAATGACTTCCTTTTTGCCCTTGCTTATATACTGAGTCTGCCTGCTATGTCACTTCCTGCCTGGATCTTTTACTACATTTCCCAGAATCCTCCTTGACTCCTAGTCCCACCTATCTTGTTTTCCTATTGGCCAACAGTACTTTATTTATCAACCAATAAGACAGAAGGACCTCCCCCATCATCTCCTCTTTACTGTCTAAATAAAAGGGAGAGTAACTTATCTTTTATAATAACTGAAGAAAACTATAACCATAACTATCTGTCTTTAACTCAATCAAAGACCACAGGAGGATAATATATAAACTCTAGAACTGACAGAGACATCTCACTGCCTGGACAGTCACCCAAAATTCCTCTGTAACGTTGGGGCATCCATCTTTAGTCTATAGGCCACAGTGTGTCTGGCACACTTCTCCATTTCAGCAGGAACCCTTCAGAGCACTCTTCTCATAGATCAGCTTTCTCATCCTCTACTACCCCTGGTGATGATAGCCTTATGGCTTGACTCCAGCTAGAAACCATTAGATTGGTTTAGCAGGAATCCCTCAGGCCTCCTGATAGTGATTTTCCATTCACTGACCCTACCCTGTTTCCACTTTATTCAGAGTTGAGCACTATCTCTCTCCCTCATTGCAAGGTCCATGACCCTTTCAGCTATCTAGCAGGTCTGGAATAAAATCTACCCTGCCATAATCTAACACAAATCATTGAATATTCCTTTAACAGGGAATCAACGTTCTGCAGAGCAGTAGATACACACATGTAAATATACATATCTATGTCTGCAAGTGTTGCATATGTTTTCAATACATGTACTTAGGCACTAGAGAATGACTCAGCTTTTGCAGAGGACCTGAATTTAGTTGTCTGAGCCCATGTTGAATGTTTTTAACTGCCTGTAATGCCAGCTCTGGGGGGACCTGATGCACTTTGCTGGCTTCCATGGGCAACTGCACTCATATGCACATAGCCCCAGACAGAAAGACAATAATAAATCTTAAAAAAAATAAACCTTAGGGGACTAAAGGATGGCTCTGTGGTTAAGGGCACTGGTCGATCTTCCACAGAACGCAGGTTCTATTCCTAGCACCCACATGGCAGCTAACAACCATCTATAACTCCAGTTCCAGGTTCCAGTGCTCATATTTTTAATTTAAAAAGGGACCTTAGAAATACACATACTTAAGCATTGTATATTTACACATATAATACATATATGTACATATACACAAAATAAAAATATACAAAGTCACATACAACTCATTCATTGAGTAAATAAATGTATGTCTAACAACTACCATTTGCCTGACATCATAGTTAGTCAAAGACAGCAGAACTGACTCAGTCTTCTTCTCTTACAGTTAGGATGAGAAGCAGACATTAATCTTACAAATAGGCTGTTTCACTAATGTCCCACCTCAGTAGCAGTCACTGGTCAGTCCCATCCAACCCTCCCTTACACAGGGAAGGTATTCCCTTCCCTGCCCTGAGTTCCTGAAGGCATCCCACACCAACACTAACCCTGCATTCTGAAAAGTGACAACATGCTGGGCTATAGAATTCAGGAGGTATCCACAGTGATTGGCAGGATTTCTATCTGTCACTGCCTCTGTCTTCTCCCCAAGGCAAGACATGGCCTCTTTTTAATTAATCTTTTGAAAAAAAAAGTCTCTCTGCAAGCTTTCACTCACAATCTTATGCTTAGCCCAACAAGGTTTTCTTTTCAACAGTGGTGTCTACCATTTCAACTCCAGTTCCTCAGTGAGGATGTCAAGCTACTTGTGGCCTTCACAGTCCTGCAAAGGAGGTCATCAAGCCCAGAGTGGAGTAAGACTGACAGGCTCATGAATACTCTGCAATTTTATCAAGATACATGAGGTAAGATGGCATGGTATATGCAACCCAAAATTGGAAGGTTTGTTTTATGGAGAATTAAGGGGAAAGTCCTGAGTGTAGAAGTGGATTGACAGTTAGGGACACTGACAGAAATCCAGTAGAGTCATGACCTTGGTTTAGACTTGGGTGAGATAGTGGTGTTGAGGAGGGCTGGATGGATCTGGGCTAGTTGTGCTAAGTAGCACAGGGAGGCTTTTCTGAGGGCTGAGGGTGGGGATGATTTCTGGCATGAGGCAACTGAACAGGGCATAGAACCATTTACAGAGATAAGGAAAGCACAAGAAGGGACAAGTGTGAGAAGAGAGGAGACTAAAAGATCTTGATCTGAAACATCCAGTGTCTGTATCTAATATTTATCTCAAAAGGGCCAAAAGTTGCTTTGCAACAGAGGTGCATGCTATGAGCAGAAAGGGCAAAGCCAGGTAAAGATTTTGAGCCTGGCTCTATCATCAGTGGCTTTGTTTGACCGTGGGCAATGCTAGTGCCCTCTTGGTATCAATACTGCTTAGTTCATTTACAATGTTAAATAGAACATTGAAAGTATTGAAAGTAAATGGTATTGGTTTGGCAGGGCCCACTAGACATTAGCTAGTAACGTCTGCAAATAATCTCAAATATCTATTTGCAGTAATGAAGAGTCACTAGAGGATGTGCATGTGTGTGGACAGAGTACTCAGGCCCCTGGGAGGGCTAAAGGGAAGATGAGGACTGTCTTAGTTACTTTTCTATGGCTGTAACAAAACACCAAGACCAAGACAACCTATAAAAGTAAGAGTTTGGAACTTAAGTTTCTAGAGGTCCATTATGGCAGGAACTGTGATGGCAGGTGGCAGGCACGGTAGTTGGGTAGTTGAGAGCTCCTATCTTGAACCTCAAGCACAAAACAGAGAGAGCAAACTGGGGGTGGCCTGAGTCTTTGAAACCTCAAAACACAACTAGACCTTCCCAAACAGTACCACCAACTGGGGTTCAAGAGTTCACATTCCAGAGCCTGTGGGGAGTTTTCTCATTCAAAGTACAAGGACCAAAGTGGGAAAAGAAAATTCGGATTGAGCCCTGGTCCCATTTGAGAGACTAATTTTGAGCCATTCGGCCTGGGTGGGTGGTAGAGGAGAATGTGCTCCAAGTGGTAGCATGGAGTAGACTTAGTCTGAGAGGGGTAAGCGTGGAGGAGGTTGGGGAAGGTATCAGAAGCCAAGGACTCAGTCAGTGCAGCCCTGTGTGCTGTTGCAGGAGCTAGGTGAGCCAGAGTGATCTGGAATTGGAGATGGAGATTGCGTACCATACTGAGGTCCAATGACATCTTGTGGTGGTGTGTCACACAGGACACACAGATGTATTTGGTAAGGCATACTACAAAGCACGGCATTATTAGCAGAGGTTGGGTGTTGTGCACTAGCCTGCATGGAGGGGTGGGAAAGCATGGGCAGGCTCACACTGGAGAACAGGTGTGCAGAAGGTGGGGGGGGGCGGGGGGATGACTTTGAGGGCACCTGAAGCTCCTTGTGAATAGCTGGTGCTTACACGTCTCAGATAGGAGACTCTGTATTAATTCATGTGTAATTTACACCCTCAAGCTAGCAAAGTCAGAGGAACTGGTGGATTTGAGGATACATAATTGAGTAAAAAAGTAGCCAGCCAATGGGGGAAGTCATGCCACGCAGCTGTAGTCCCAGCACTGAAGGAGACTGAAACAGTAAGATTTCTCTGAGTTTGAGGCAAGCCAGGAGTGCACGTGAGACTCTGCCTCAAAAATATCAAAACCAGAGGAGGAAGAGGCCAGCAAATAGTGTCTGTGGGCTATGTGCCTCCCCTCACACCCTAGTTCTGGTCTAGATTCCATTGCTTTTATGTTATAAAAACTCTCCCAATTTCTCTTTCAAATTATCTTTGCACATAGCTCACTGCCTCCACACTATACAATAAAGCAAACACATGTTCTCTGCTTCTAGGCACAAAAGAAAAAGCCGATTGTGATGATTTCAACACAAGTTGCTTAGTTTTTCCAAAATAAACTCTAGTGTCACATCTGGAAGATGCATGTTTCCTTTTATGTTAATGCTTTTTTGCCTCCTGCTGGAGATTCTACTGTGAAAAGAACTGATATTTGCAATGGACACTAAAATCCACACACTCGTCAGCACCTTAGCAACTTCTGGCTAAGGTGAACACCACACAAAAACTGTCCTGCTTTCCTATACTATTCATTCTTAAAACTGTAGCTGAAGCTGGAGAGGCAGCTCAGTGCATACTATGTTTCCAGAAGATTCAACTTAGCACCCACACCAGGTGGCTCACAACCACCTGTTACTCTAGCTCAACAATAATATTAATAATAAATCTCTTAAAAATAAATGAAAAAGCTAATAGCTGAACAAGGCACCCCACACAAATGGTATTGTTAATAAATGGTGTGGGCCCCAACATAAGCCAGAAAGGAACAGTATGGAAAGTCTGCCCCAAGAAATCTTATTACCTAGGTAGAATAGTAAGTGATATACATCAAGTATCTACAATTCTCCAAAGGGACTGACCCCTCTTAGGTACTCTGGGGAGTCCTTCCCAGCCACATGATGGGTGAAGGAGCCAAATGACAGTTGGTGCTAGTTGGGGTCTAAGCATCTAATTGCCCATGAACGATCTTCCAGCTCTCTCTTTCCCTAACTCGGGTTGGCACCATTTTAGCGAAGGCAGGTCTGTCCCTTGGGTCCCTCAGTGTTCACTATGATTTGGATCTCTTGCTAAGCCATGAAGGATTTATTGTGAAAATGAGTAATATTCCAGGGGTGCATACCAGCAATTTCAACAGTCTGGAGGCATAGGCAGGATTGTGAATTCAAGCCCAGCATGGGCTACACAGAGAGATCCCGTGTTCCATCTCACCACAAACAAAGAAAAACAAAACTAAACATGTTGGTCCATATTTCCTACCACAGCATAATTCGGTCTATTTTAATTGAGACTCTTAAAGGATGGGATGGTCCAACCTCTAGGGCACTTTAGAGAATCTTAAAGAATGAAGAGCAGCAAATGCTGAAGAGATCAGTGGGATTTCTAACAAAGGATGTTTCATAAACTATGGGTGTCAATCTCAATGTTTGTTCCTCAAAAGAGTATAGAAGAAATGTATTGAAAAGAAAGGCCCATGAGCCCTTGGAGAAGAGAGCAACCACAGGAAGAAATGGCTATGTTCCCCAATGACTGTCACAGTTGACTAATTTTCACTCACTTTGCAGACATGTTTTATGTTGGGCTCTTGGCAGGTGACAGGCAGTGTATTCAGTCAGTTTCCTTTGCAAGGGGAGTTTTCTAAAGGAGCTGAGCACCAAGGTAAACAGGATGCAGGAAACCACAGAGTGAGTGGCACAGTGTGCTGGGCAAATAACAGCAAGGCACCATCCACCCCTGAGCCTGAGGGTGAGAGTTGATCTGAACCAGCCGACCTGGGGACTATTTGCAGAGCAGAACACTTTCTCTGTGTGGGCAAAACTCGAGTGACCTTGTGTTCAGAGAACTCAAAGGATAAACATTTCAACCAGCCCTTCTTTCTTCTTCCAATTGCTTGTCCCCTTGACCAAGGCAAACTGAAAATTCAAATACAAGATGAAGGAACCATTGCTGTGGTTAAGAACTGTCATTTTACATTGCACAGTGGGAAGGGTAGATCCAGGGGACAAACAGAAGACAGCCAGCTGAGGACTCCAAGAGAAATGAAAGACTCAAGATGTTTGTGGACAAGCAAGCAGTATTTTTTAATGATTTATTTATTTTTATTTTATGTGTACGAGTGTTTTGCCTGAATGTAAGTACACAGTGTGTATAGGCCAGAAGGTGGCATATGATTCCCTGGAAATGAAGTTACAGACAGTTGTGAATCGCCATGTGGGTTCTGGGAAATGGACACTAGTCCTCTGCAAGAGCAGCAAATCCTCTTAACTGCTGAATCTTCTCTCCAGCTCCCATAAGTGATGAAAGCTGTTGACGATTCCCTGAGGAGCAGGCATAGTAGCACACACATTTAATCCCAACACTCTGAGGCCAGAGGAAGGAAGGTCTCTGTGAGGTCAGAGCCAGCCTGGCATGTATAGTGAATTCCAAGCCAGAGAGGACTACATAGTAAGACTCTTTTGGGAAAGAGAGATGCAAAGAGACAAAGACAGAAAAGAAAAAATTATGAGAAAAAGCTAAAGAAATATATAGTAGATAGATTCATAGTTGGTTAAACAAAGCACATGTCATTGACGAGATCCACATAGTAGAAACTTCTAGAAATTTCTGACTTGTAGGAAACAAAGATATGGACTCTCACAGTTGATTTTGTTATTGCACAATTGTAGGGGGCACAGAGGTCTTTGTGCTCACAGACATGTACTAGTGGAACCTGGAATTTTATAGGGTTGTTCCTTCAAGGGAAGGAATACAAAATCAGTTTTCCACACAGAAGAATGGAGTAGACTGCTTTCTAGCCTAGTGACCTAGTGATCACTATCTGTGTGGCTAAAGACATTTCAGCACCAGTCCCTCCTTGTAAACTTCTTTTTCTTAAACTACAGAACCCATCTTTACAGAAGGTGTCACAGTTCTTTACAAAGAGTTTCAACGTAGTCAGATCTAATCTGTACTTAGCTTACTTTGTGCCGCAAAGAGATTTAGGTATGCCCAGTTGTGTATACAGGACTGAGTTAATCACAAGAATAGTTTTCTCCAGATTGTGCTGTTTAAATATGTCTATGATAAACAACCCAGAGTCTGACTCCGAGGTGTGAACTAGCACCTGCTACTGAGTCATGTTGTACCAAATTGCCTTCTTGCCTTCTACAGCTCATCTCTCTGCTGCCTGTGAAAGTTGCAGAGACCCCCGTTAGTGCGCGCGCGCGCGCGCGCGCGCACTAACACACACACACACACTGTGACTGAAATTTGGTAAATTAGAAAGTAATCCTGGGAATTGGTCCCCGAGGACCCTGGGATCCTGACTCTGACTCTGCTGAGATCTCTGGGCTATCCTGGCCCCCACAGAGTACAGAGAGTGCAGAGGTGAGCTGCTTTGGCCCCTACCTTGGGCCCAACTTCCGCCTGCCCACCCTGGCAAATCCCGACCCAGGATCTGCAGGCAGACTGAATTGGTCCTGACTCTGCTGAGATCTCTGGGCTATTCCGGCCCCCACAGAGTGCAGAGAGTGCAGAGGTGAGCTGTTTCAGTCCCTGCTTTGGGCCTAACTTCCGTCTGCCCACCCTGGCAAATCCTGCCCCAGGATCTTCGACAGGACGACTTGAACCCTGAGGACCAAGCAACCCAGATTCTGCTGACATCTCTGCGCCAGTGCTGCTCTCACCCACCTGGAGAGCAAGTGCCTCAGACCTGCCTGCACCCAACTTGAAACCCATCAGAGTATCAAAGTCAACTGCACACACCTGAAGAGAACACCAGACCCATACATACCAGGAAAGGAAGTGACACCACCTGCATCCACTGGAAGAAGAGATGGGAAGAAGACAATATAAGAACACATCCAACAACAGGAAAACCAATATGACACCACCAGAGTCTAGGGACTCTACACCAGCAAGACATGAACATCCCAACACAGAAGAAGCAGAAGAGAGCAACCTTAAAAACAACTTCATGCAGATGATAGAGAACCTAAGAGAGGAAATCAGAAAATCCTTCAGTGAAATGGAAGAAAAGACAAACCATAAGATGCAAGAAATCAAGGAAAACCAAAAAAGCCAAGAAAATACAATTAAACAGCTGAAGGAAACAGTTCAGGACCTGAAAACTGAATTAGAGACAATAAAGAAAACACAAACTGAGGGAATGCTGGAAGTGGAAAAGCTGAGTAAACAATCAGGAACCACAGATGCAAGCATAACCAATAGAATACAAGAGATGGAAGACAGAATCTCAGACGCTGAAGACAAACTAGAGGAAATAAACTCATCAAGCAAAGAAAATCTGAAGTCTAACAAATCCATAACACAAAATATCCAGGAAATACAGGACACGGTGAAAAGACCAAACCTAAGGATAATAGGTATAGAAGAAGGTGAAGAAACCCAACTCAAAGGTGCAGAAAACATATTCAACAAAATCATAGAAGAAAACTTTCCCAACCTAAAGAAAGGCATGCCAATGAAAGTACAAGAAGCCTACAGAATGCCAAATACAGTGGACCACAAAAGAAAGTCCCCTAATCACATAATAATTAAAACACCAAACGTACAGAATAAAGAAAAAATATTAAGAGCAGCAAGGGTAAAAGGCCAAGTAACATATAAAGGCAAACCTGTTATGTTTTTATTTAAAAGTCTGTAGAGCATGAGACATGTTGACTAGTTTATTATACGGGCCCGGCAGAGTAGGGAGACTAAGAGAGAAGAGGAACAGGGGTAATGGCTGACCGCCATGGCTGGTCGCCATAGAGGCAGAGAGAGTGCATAGGTGAGAGAGAGCCAAGAAGAAACAGAGAAGGAAGGAGCGTAGGGGGGAAGCAGAAAGAGGAAGCAGAGAGAGAGAGAAGCAGGAAAGTTGGGACTTTTAAAGGGAAGACTGCACATGCGCACTGAGGTTCCACACATGTCCAGAGTCATCATGGGTGACGGGTGACGTGGTGATGACATAGCACGTTTTCTTGCACATGCCCTGACTGTTGTCAGGGGGCAGGGTCTGTCTCTTAAAGAGATAGAGCCGATCAGCGTCAAAGCCTGAATCTTTCAAAACCTATCAGAATTACACCAGACTTCTCCATGGAAACTCTGAAAGCTAGAAGGACCTGGATAGATATTCGACCAACTCTGAGAGATCATGGATGCCAGCCCAGACTACTATACCCAGCAAAGCTTTCAATCACTATAAATGAAGAAAACAAGATATTCCACAACAAAACCAGATTTAAACAATATGTAACCACTAATCCAGCCCTACAGAAAGTACTGGAAGGAAAACTCCAACCTAAGGAAATTAACTACACTCGCACAAACATAGGCAATAGATAATCCCACTCCACAAAAACACAAAATAAAAGGCAGGGTAAATTCACATACAATACCAGTACCAACAACAAACCAAAAACAAACAAGAATAAACACTGAATGGAACTTAATTTCCCTCAATATTAATGGTCTTAACTCGCCTATAAAAAGACACAGGCTAACAGATTGGATATGAAGACAGAATCCATCCTTCTGCTTTATACAAGAAACACACCTCGAATTCAAAGACAGACATTACCTCAGAGTAAAGGGTTGGGATAAGATACTCCAATCAAATGGACCCAAGAAACAAGCTGGGGTAGCTATCCTAGTATCTAACAAGATAGACTTCAAACTAAAATCAATCAAAAGAGATGAAGAAGGTCATTTCATATTCATCACAGGAAAAATCTATCAGGAAGAAGTCTCAATTCTAAACATCTATGCCCCAAATACAAAGGCACCAACATTCATAAAAGAAACATTATTAAAACTCAAATCACAAATAAGGTCTCACACAATTATAGTGGGAGACTTCAACACCCCACTCTCACCTCTGGACAGGATCACCAGACAGAAACTTAACAAAGAGACAAAGGAACTAACAGAAGTTATGACCCAGTTGGGATTAACAGACATTTATAGAACTTTCTATCCAAACACAAAAAAATATACCTTCTTTTCAGCATCACATGGAACCTTCTAAAATCGATCACATTCTCGGCAACATAGCAAATCTCAACAGGTACAAAAAAACTGGAATAATCCCCTGTGTCTTATCAGACCACCATGCTTTAAAGTTAGAAATCAAAAACAAATCAAAGTGCAAAAAACCTACCAACTCATGGAAATTGAACAACATACAATTGCAACATTCCTGGGTCAAGGAAGAAATAAAGAAAGAAATTAAAGACTTCCTAGAATTCAATGAAAATGTTGACACAACATACCCAAACTTATGGGACACTTTGAAAGCAGTACTAAGAGGAAAGTTCATAGCTCTAAGTGCTCACATGAAGAAACTAGAGAATAGCCACACCAGAGATTTGACATCACAGCTGAAAGTTCTAGAAAAAAAATGGAAGCAAATTCACCCTGGAGGAGCAGACACCAGGAGATAATCAAACTCAGGGCAGAAATCAATAAAGTCGAAACAAAGAAAACAATTCAAAGAATCAATATAACAAAGAGTTGGTTCTTCGAGAAAATCAACAAGATAGACAAACCGTTATCCAAACTAACCAAAAGGCAGAGAGAGATCATGCAAATTAACAATCAGAAATGAAAAGGGGGACATAACAATGGACACTGAGGAAATCCAGAAAATCTTCAGGTCATACTTTGAAAACCTGTACTCCACAAAATTTAAAAATTTAAAGTAAATGGACAATTTTCTGGACAGTTATCACTTACCAAAATTGAATCAAGAACAGATAAGCAACTTAAACAGACCTATAACCTCTAAGGAAATAGAAGCAGTCATCAAAAGCCTCCCAACCAAAAAAAGCCTGGAGCCAGATGGATTCTTTGCAGAATTCTACCAGAAATTCAATGAAGTGCTAATAACAATACTCCTTAAATTGTTCCACAAAATAGAAGCAGAAGGGACATTGCCAAACTCTTTTTACGAGGCTACAATAACCTTGATGCCCAAGCCACACAAAGACACAACTAAGAAAGAGAACTACAGACCAATATCCCTCATGAACATTGATGCAAAAATTCTCAATAAAATCCTGGCAAATCGAATACAAGATCATATCAGAGAAATCATCCACCATGATCAAGTAGGCTTCATTCCAGGGATGCAAGGATGGTTCAACATATGAAAATCCATCAATGCAATCCACCATATAAACAGACTGAGGGAAAAAACCCACATGATCATCTCACTAGATGCTGAAAAAGCCTTTGACAAAATCCAACACCCCTTCATGATAAAGGTCTTGGAGAAATCAGGGATAACAGGAACATACCTCGACATAATAAAAGCAATATATAGCAAGCCAACAGCCAACATCAAATTAAATGAAGAGAAACTCCATCCAATTCCTCTAAAATCGGGGACAAGACAAGGCTGTCCACTCTCTCCATACCTCTTCAATATTGTCCTTGAAGTCCTAGCTAGAGCAATAAGACAACAAAAGGAGATCAAGGGAATGCAAATCAGAATGGAAGAGGTCAAACTCTCACTATTTGTAGATGATATAATAGTGTACATTAGTGGCCCGAAGAACTCTACCAGAGAAAACTCTATCCTACAGCTGATAAACACCTTCAGCAAAGTGGCAGGATACAAGATTAACTCAAAAAAATCCATAGCCTACTATATACTATGACACATTGGTGGAGAAAGAAATCAGAGAAGCATCACCCTTTGCAATTGCCACAAACAACATAAAATACCTTGGGGTAACACTAACCAAAAATGTGAAAGATCTGTACCATAAGAATTTTGAGTCTCTAAAGAAAGAAATTAAAGAAGATACAAGAAAATGGAAAGATCTCCCATGCTCTTGGATAGGTAGGATCAACATAGCAAAAATGGCAATCTTGCCAGAAGCAATCTACAGATTCAATGCAATCCCCATCAAAATCCTAACACAATTCTTTACAGACCTTGAAAGAACAATTCTCAACTTTATATGGAGAAACAAAAGACCTGGGATAGCTAAAACACCCCTGTACAAAAAAGGAACTTTTGGAGGCATCACCGTCCCTGACTTCAAGCTCTATTATAGAGCTATAGTCCTGAAAACAGCTTGGTATTGGCACAAAAATAGACAGGTAGACCAATGGAATAGAATTGAAAACCCTGATATTAACCCACACACCTATAAACACCTGATTTTTGACAAACAATCCAAATTTATACGATGGAACAAAGAGAACATCTTCAACAAATGGTGCTGGCATAACTGGTTGCAGACATGTAGAAGACTCCAGTTAGACCCAAGCCTATCGCCTCACACAAAACTTAAGTCAAAATGGATCAAAGATCTCAACATAAATCCAGATACACTGAACCTATTAGAAGACAAAGTGGGAAATACCCTTGAATTAATTGGTACAGGAGACTGCTTCCTGAACATTACACCAGTAGCACAGACACTGAGGTCAACAATTGATAAATGGGACCTCCTGAAACTGAGAAGCTTCTGTAAGGTAAAGGAGACAGTCAGCAAGACAAAACGGCAGCTGACAGACTGGGAAAAGATATTCACCAACCCCACATCTGACAGAGGGCTGATCTCCAAAATATACAAAGAACTCAAGAAGCTAGTCTCCAAAACACCAAACAACCCAATTAAAAAGTGGGGTACAGAACTAAATAGACAATTCTCAATAGAGGAATCTAAAATGGCTGAAAGACACATAAGAAAGTGTTCAACATCCTTAGCCATCAGGGAAATGCAAATCAAAACAACTCTGAGATACAATCTTACTCCTGTCAGAATGGCCAAAATCAAAAACACCAATGACAGTTCATGTTGGAGAGGATGTGGAGAAAGGGGAACATTTCTCCACTGCTGGTGGGAGTGCCAACTCATTCAGCCACTTTGGAAATCAGTATGGGACTCCTCAAAAAAATGGGATGAGTCTACCACAAGATCCAGCAATTCCACTCTTAGGCATATACCCAAAAGAAGCACATTCATACAACAAGGACATATGTTCAACGATGTTCATAGCAGCACTATTTGTAATAGCCAGAAACTGGAAGCAGCCTAGATGCCCCTCAACCGAAGAATGGATAGAGAAAATGTGGTACATTTACACTATGGAGTACTACTCAGCAGAAAAAAAAAACAATAGAACCTTGAAATTTTCAGGAAAATGGATGGATCTAGAAGAAACCATTCTGAGCGAGGTAACCCAATGGCAAAAAGACAAACATGGTATGTACTCACTCATATGCGGATTTTAGACATAGAGTAAGGATTACCAGCCTACAATCCACACTGCCAAAGAAGCTAATAAACAAGGAGGTCCCTAAGAGAGACATACATGGTCCCCTGGAGAAGGGGAGAGGTTCAAGATCTGCTGAGCAAATTGGGAGCACGGGAAGAGGGGGGAGGGAGCTAGGAGAATGAGAAGGGGAGAAGAAGAGGGATGCCGAGGACATGAGGAAGCAGAAAGATTGAGTCGGGGAAGAATACATGATAACAAGAATGAAGATATCATAATAGAGGGAGACATTTTTGGTTTACAGAGAAATCAGGCACTAGGGAAATGTCTGGAGATCTACAAAGATGACACTAGCCAGCTATCTCAGCAACGGAGGAGAGGCTACCTTAAATGCCCTCCCCTGATAATAAGATTGATGACTGACTTATATGCCACCCTATAGCCTTCAACCAGCAGCTTGTGGAAGTAGAAGCAGACACCCATAACTAATCACGGAACTGAACTGGAACCCAGATGCAGAGAAGGACCAGTGAAGAGCACAGAGGTCCAGACCAGGCTAGTGAAACCCACAGAAACAGCTGACCTGAACATCTGGGAAATCTTGATAGCTGGAATACCAGCATGGGACTGATCCAGACCCCAGGAACATGGGTTTCTGTGAGGAAAACTCAAAAATCTATAGGACCTCCTGTAGAAGTCCAGTATTTTTCCCTAGCATAGGTGTGGACTTTGGGAGCCCATTCCATATAGAGGAATACTCCCTGAGCCAAGACACATGGGGGTGGGCCTTGGCCCTAGGATACAATAGACACTGATGACACCCTATGGAAGGCCTCACCATCCAGGGGGAGCAGAAAAGATATGTGACAGATAAGGTTTTAGTTGGGGGGGGGCGGTAGGGGAGGACGGGTGGGAGAAGGGAACTGGGATTGTCATGTAAAACAATCCTGTTTCTAATTCAAATAAAAAAGTTGGAAAAAAAAAAAAGTAATCCTGGTCTTGCCCTGGCCTGTGTTCTCACTGCCCTCTGCAGTTGCTATGCAATGCATGGTGATGAGTAGTTTTATCACTTTGGCAGACTCTGTCTCTCTTCTGGCAACACCACTGTCATGATCTCCAAGAACCTATCTCAGATCCTTGAGTGCTAGATGTAGTCAACTGCATTATTTGCCTTCTGCTTAATGCCACAGATCAATGAGAGGCCTAGTATCAGTTCCACTGGAACCAGTCAGTTGATGCTATTTTTGTCTTTGGATTACAGTGCTGGGAAGGTACAAGTTTGGACCAATGGCAGCCGCTGTCCCCAGTTCAGCATAAGAGAATTTTACAAAAAGAGAATTTGAGGTTCTCATAAAAACAGAAGCAGAAAATATCTAAAGACAAAGAAAAATAAATGCTCTCAATAATATTGTCTGGGTTTCTGACCAACCTGTTCTGGAAGCATGTTAATGATTTCCAGTTTTCTTCCTTCTATGAGCCATTGTATTGTCCTTTTTCCTTTTGCTAGTTTGTTGGGTTTCTTCTACTAAAACAATAGAGATGCCCAATTGATCTGCCTGAATTTTAGGTCTAACAATGTCGGTGATCTTCATATGATTTAATACAAATAATTAATATACTGACAATAGCAACCACTTTTGTAAGGTCCTCAGTAAATGTTTGTGGGGTAAAAGATTGTTATCATTAGATGTGAAATGCCCCCCCCCCCGCCCAAATGCTGTGCATTACGGACTTGGTCTCCAAACTCCATTCATTGACAGGTGATTGGAACTAATAAACAAGAGCAAGCCACTGCTGAATTCACAACCTGATAATCTATCAGGAGATGACAGGATAGGGGACTCAGAAGAAGGGGGAGACATGTCTTTGGGAAGTGTCTCATTCTAGCCCCATTTTCCTCTCTACTTCTGGCTCCCTGAAGTGGGCAACTTCCTCTTTCACATGTTCCTATGACCACGATGTTCTGCCCTTCTTTGAGCTAAAAGCAATGGATCCAGCTGGCCTTGGACTTAACCCTATGGACTTAACTATGGAACAGTGAGTCCCAGCAAATCTGCCCTCCTTTCAAACTGCCCCCATTGAGTATTTGTCATAGCAATGAAAAACTAACATTAGGGTTACAAAAAGACAATGAAAGCATTCTCCAGTGGCAGTGTGGGGATCAGTGGAGGTGACATAGCTCTGCACCCATCTCCAGAAATATCAGTTTTGCTGCCTCCGTCCTTGGTAAAAATGTCTGCCATTGTAGAAGTCTCAAATGGAAAGTAAGGTCACAATCAGTTTCTCCACTGCTTTATCCTCACATACACTGCCATTTGGAGTCTTCTCCCAGGGCATGCATAGAAAGCGGTAGGAGGTTATGAAAACAGGCACAGATCCACAGATATTAGAACTCAGCCCCAGGCAGTAGGTATCATGTACTGGTTCATGATATCATGGACTTTTGTTGGGACCTTCTCAGAAACCATCTTCCCTGGGGCTCTCACACCATACGATTCTGTTGTTAAGGCAAGCTCTGTTCATATGACCTCATAGGCCCTGATTTTGTTTTTTGGGTTTTTTTTTTGTTTTGTTTTTATATATACATTATCTGAAGTCTCAGTTGAATTCTTCAAGGTTGCTGATATCCCAGAAAGGATATGTCCCTCACTGCCCCCAGCACAATCAACCTTGCTCCCTCTGGGTTCCTCTATCCTCCTTCTGACATCATGATACCTGCAGACAGTCTTGCCCACATCTCTTCCAGGTGTGGAGAAGTCAGGTATCCTCATCTACACTGTGAAAACCTCTGGTGACTTCTTGAGACCAAGACCACAACCTTCCTGAAGAAACCACATTGCTCAGATCCATCTCAAAGGAATTCCCACTCTCAGATTCTCTTTCTTAAGCTCTAAATCCTCATACTAATGGCCTGAATGGGGGCTGAGGCTTCCAATCTGACTATTCAACTCCATTCAACGAGGCCAGTCTAGATTCAAGGTGACCCTCTTTCCATAGGAGTTGCACCATCTGACACAGCAGCCACAAGCCACATATGGCCATTGAGAACTTGAAGAGTTGCTGTCCAAACTTCAATAGCTCTGTGAGTGTAATAGTCACCATCTCTTATACACAATAAGCTAATATAAAATGTCTCATTATTATTTTATAATAAGTGTGAAAATATGTATAACATGTAGAGTTGATAATATATTTCATTGCAATTGATCCCATTTCTTTCCCTTTAAAAAAATATGGCTTCTAGGAAAAGTTAAACTACACACATAGCTTATAGCTCTACTAGACAGCACTGCTTTTAAATGTATGGGCACATGGATTTATGGCTTACCTGAACTAAAACTCCAAGACAGGACAAGTCCAGTTCAAGAGTCTGCTACATGGTATTTATGGATCCCACAGTACCCTGCCTGACACCTTCTAAACACAGGATTGTATGAGGGAGACAGAGGAAATGGAAGAATAAGAGGAGATTTTTGTTGTGGTAGTAGTAATAGTGGTGATAATATAGTAGTAGTAGGTGATGCTGTTGATGTTACTCATCTCTGTTAAGCCCTGTGCGAATTAAAGCCATTGCTATTCAGCTGACCTCACAGGTTGCAATATGGTTTGAGTGAAGTAAGTTCACCTTAAACTGTAAAATCACCACATAAATAGTGGTTGTCATGGCACTAATGTTCATGATGACAACTGCCATATTTTGACATGCAGTTTTGTAACTGGTTAACATAGCTGGCCCTGGGCCCCACAGCAGACATTTTTTCTTGCATCAAAACCGGGTCTGACACTAGGTGGCAGTAAAAGCCGCACTCCATTCTGCCTTGGTCCCAGCTGTACAGCTGGCCCTTAACTGGAAAATGTGCAGTGTCCCTGAGGGACTCCCACCCACAGAATCCTTTTGTATTTCAAGTTTGCTGCCAGGCACCATGAAGTACACAAACAGCTTCTAAGACACAGAGCAGCTCTTCAGAAGCATTCGTGTGGTGAGCAACAATTCTAGGAGGCCACTGTTTGGAACTGAATGCTTGCACCAGGCCCCAACAGACCACACCAAAGCAAAATGGAGTCATTAGAGCTAATACCACATAAACAGAAAATGTGAGTAAATCAACCCTAACACATTAGCTTCCTGGAAAAAAAGATTCCAGTCTTCCTAAGCTAATAAAAGGAAGTCCATTCAGGTTTAACCCTTTCCCCCAGACATAATCCATCAATTTATTTTCCCCTTCTGTTTCCTTGTCTCCATTTTGCAAACCCACTGTCCTAACATTGTCTAGTGAGAGCCTTTTGTTCCATTTTGTAGAATAGAGGCTGCCCTGATTCACCATTCTTGAAGAAAAGTCATTCATATTTATGATTAAATTTGTTGTAATTTTGTCTTTTAATGAATCTAAGAAAGGAGACTGGCCCTCGAAAAAATCTAGCAGAGGAAATGCCTCCTATGTCAGAGAGAGGGGTGACAACTGTGAGTGTCCTGAGAGGCTTATAGGGGAAACAGGAAGAGCTCCCTGTGACATCTGACATGTGACATCTGAGCTGGGTTTTCATGAAGGATGTCTTCTCTTGGTGGAGAAAGCAGGGAATGCTCCAGGAAGAGGAGTGAGAAAGTGCAAAGAACACCTTGGACACCAGTGAAAAGGACGGGGCATTTGATAAGGGGTGGGTGTGGTAAGACAGGACTGCATGGTGAAGACATGTCCTGCCTGGAACAGTGGCATCACTGCTGAAAAACTAACAGTAAAGACAGGAAAGAGTAGAAGGAAGTGGGAAGGTGTGATAGCTAATCTTGGTTGTCAACTTGAATGAATTAAACACAAGCCACCTGGCATTCTTGTGAGAGACTTATTTTGATTAAGTGTGAGCAGCACCTTCTGGTGGCACAAGATAAAAGGTCACAAAAGAAGGAAACTTCTTCATTCCTCTGGCAAGTTCATCTATCCTGTGGGTATAACATTCCTTTGCTGGTATTAGAAACCACTCTGGGCTTCAGACATAGACTGAAACCAGCCCTCTCTGGGAATCCTAGGACTTCAGCACCAGATTGGGACCACTGAGACATCCAGCCTCATAGATTAAACTAATACAGGATTCCCAGCCTCCACAGTGTGAGATGGCCATTGTTGGACTACCAGGGTCATATCATGTAATCCAATCTAATAAATTCCCCCTTTAAGATATGTTCATTCCATTAGTTCTTTTCCTTTAGAGAATGCTGAGCAATACAGAACGACTAAGACAAATTGGGGAGGAAGCCATGAGACTGTGGAACTTGGGTGCTCTTGCAGGTGACTCAGGGCCACTGGATTCCTTCTAATTCACAGAGAAACCCAACAGACATTCTCTGCAGAGTTCTGGAAGGAAGCTTGTGGATATACTTATACAGTGCCCAGTTCAACTTCCAGAGCTCTAGCAGACAGGTTCCTAGATTCGCCATATCCCTGATCCTGGCCCTAGAACAATGTCAATTTCCCTTTTAAATTTCCAAACTATTGTGGATGCAGATAGACAATACAGATGCAGTTGGATTAACTACCAAACTCACACCATCACTTCAGAGAAAGAAGACTTGGCTTTGTGTTGCTCGTCTCTTAACATTCAGTAAAGATGGTGCTGCTGGATTGTCTGAATTTCTGCTCTGAACCTATGACAGGATCTTCATTTCAGTGGGGACCCAAGAATCTGCTGTGCCAGGATTGCCTATTAATTATTATGATGCTGGCATTTACTAACTTTGAGTCAGGCAGTGCCTTGGACTCTTTACATACATGACCATATTCTATCTTCGAGACAACCCATTTTTATAGAGAAGACAGGTTCAGAGAAGTGAGTTGCCTAAGGAGCCTAAGACATGAAACAGGTCCTTGACTGCAGAGTTGACTGATTATAAAGACCTTTACTCTTTCTTAGCCTGTCTTTGGCATGCAGTGCTATGGTTTTGGCTAAACCATAAAGTGTACTACTTTAGGCTTGGCTGTCAGCCTTCTGGTGCTGCCAGAAGACAATAGAACTTCTAGGAAGTAGAGCCTAATTAGATCCTCAGTGATGTGTCCTTGAAGGAGATATTGGGACCCTAGCCCTTTTTCTTCTCTGCCACTGTGAGGTGAGCAGTTTCCTCTGTCACACCTTCACTATGCTATATTGTGCTGCATTGGCCCCAAGTCAACAGAACCAACCAACCACAGACTAAATTTCTGAAGCCATGAGTCAAAGAAACATTCCTCCTTGAGATTTATTTCCAGCATTTGGTCACAGTGGTAGAAAGCTGACTGGCACATGGGGAAATCTTGTCTTTTGAAGGCGAGGAAAGACTCAAGCCTAGGTAACCACTAGACAATGAAGAAAGGCATCCGAGTCCAGCTTCCTGGGCAGGTTCTGATGAGCATAAGTCTGTGGTGGTTTCCCTCAAAGCTGGTGCCTGGGGCTGCAGCCTACTGCCCTTGATTCAGATTGAATGGAAATAGAGAACAGAGAATTGATAGGATGCTACCTTCCAGGAAAAAAACAAATCAGCCTCTGCTGCTTCACTGCTCTGAGTTGACGTCTTGGCTACACAGAAGTGAAATGGTATAGAAGCCTTTTCAAGGGAGGAGTGGCTCTGCCCATGGAGGCAGCACTAGGCATTGTGCTCCCTTGGGCAGCTCCTCCCCCATTAGGTATCACAAAGTTGCAGCTCACAGCCACCTGGGCTCAAGGCAAATTCACCAGTGGTTGTTTTTCTTAGCAGCTTCATGGATGAGAGCTGGCTCTCACAGTATCAGAGGGCTATTATCCTGCATGAAGAACTGAGAGAGACCAAAAGCTGTTGGACTGTTCTGTGCAGGGTTGCTATGCCCAACCCCTCCATCACCTTGATTCCAGGCAAGGCATCTTTCTCATCCATTTATCACTTTATCTACAATACAAAGATGATATTCACAGCCATGGGGGCAAAACGTAATTATGTAGAGTCCCAGTCTCCAAACCTTGGGAGTAGTTGTGGACAGATAAAATAAAACCCAGTTTCCCCAGGATTCATCAGCTTGTTGTACACATGGGACCTATTCATCAAATCCCTTAGGGCCTTTTAATTCCCTGTACTATGCCCTTTGAATACATAAAGTTACAAAGGAATCTGTAGCCATAATAATGAACACACCCATCATTTTAACCCATACTTGGTCCTCACTTTCCATGCCACTTTGATTTTTCTTGGTCAATGTCTTCTGTTCTCTTAGCTGCACAGATGACTCACACATACCCAGAAACGACGAGTGAGACTACTGACAGACTCTAGAGTGCTCCAGAAAAAAACCATCCTACTTTGGTGGGTACAAGCTGCATTCCCAACTCCCTTTCCAGTGTCAATGTGCAGGTCAGAATCTGAAATATTCCATGGGACTACTGGGTTCTGGGGACACTTCCCAGGCCTCTAGGCCTCGGGTTATTACAGTGAAAGTGTGCTCCACATTGAGAAAATAACGGCTTCCCCTCCCATCTGCTCTGGATTTGGTCACCTGAGGACAAGTGATTTGCCTGTCCAGAATAAACATCTATCACATCCTATTCTCCTATCTCTTTTTCACTCTTCCAAACTCACGCTACTTCCCACAGAAATACCTTTATGGATATCAGCTCCTGTAATGGAATCCAAGGGGCACCCAGTCCACCATCTGATGCAGTCTGGTCTCAGCTAGAACGATCTCAAGAGTTTGCATAAGAAACTATACAATGCAGTGATGATCAAAGCCATCACAGTTGCATATAAATATGATGATATGTTTGGAGAGACAGCTGATTTGAGCCTAAACAATAAAAAGGGAAATGTAAGGGAAAACACAGGGAGAACATTCCAGTGCAAAGGAGCAGCATGAACACAGGTGCAGAGGCATCAGTTCAGCATGGCTGGAATATAAATGCAGTGGTAGAGAGACTGCAGAGGTCAGGAATGAAGGTAGTTTTATAGAGTATTTTGAAGTCAGATAATACATTAGGTTAAGACAACTGGCAGCAGTGAAGGGGGGTTGTTAGTGATGGTGCCGAAATTGGAAAGATGACCAGCAGGGTGTTTTACAAAGGTCTCCAGTCAGAATGAATTTGGGAAGTGTCAGAGAGAAGGGAATAGATCAACTAGGGATGTGGTTTCAGGAACTTGGTGAAAGGATATGAGGACCACAGCTGGTTATGGCTGTGAAGTGGGAGGAGAAGCAGGAAGATGGAGACAATTTCACAAGTGGAAGCAGTGACGACTCCAACACCTCTACTTCTGGCTTGAGAAGTAGTAACTTGAGAGTAACTAAATGTACTGAGGCCACTGACCAAGATACCAACCACATCAGAAGGAAGAATGGAAAAGTGATAAGCCCTTCTTTGAAAGTCTTTAAGGTTCATCTTTGTAGGGTGACAGACAAACCTACAGAAGCATGAAGCCTAAGCTCTGGGAATGTTTTCCCACCCAAGAATACAGACTCTGGATCATAAGGAAGGAGTGCATGTTTGTGGGTGAGGTGCTGCCAGAATTCATGGAAAGAATGTGGAGGGGATAATCCTGCAATCACCAACTCTAAAAGAACAGCCAAACATCAAAGCTGACTAAAGAGACAGGACAAATCATTATTTAACTGTGTTAGGAGACACGAAGGGAGGGGAGGAACAAAGAATGGAGTGGTGTGCACAGAGCAAGGGCTGGTAGGGAGGTTTAGGTATATGAGCTAAAACAATCAGATTTGTGATTCAGAAAACTTACTCTGGCAGCAGGATGGCGTATACTGTGGGGAAATCAGACTAGAGGCATGGAGACCAGCTAGAAAGACACTATCATCTGGGTAAAGGAAGTATAGGCCTTCTCTAGCACAGAGGTGAAGACAGATGCTTACCTATTCCCAGTGTTAAGTGGACATAGTAGACAACATATGGTCACAGATGCAATATTTAGCATAAGGACATAGATCATTCAAGGCTGATTCTCATTTCTAGCTTGCTTAGATGGTCTTTACAGATGGGACACAGCAGAATTCTGGGAGGGAAGAGGCATGTAAGTGTAAGAGAGAACACCCACTTTGGGTAGCCTTGATCAGTCTCTTCCAGAGCTGAACTGCTCCCGCAGGATAGATGGACTTTTTATAGATGAAAGCATAGGGTTTTCAGACGTGAAAGGAAGAGAGCAAAAAGTCTATCAGCTAATAATTCATCTTCTGAGTGATGGTGTCTGACTAAGCAATATACTCCTAAAACCTCTGTCTGGTGATACATTTGAAAGAACAAGACCAAGTTCCATGTAACCATGGGGCCCAATGGTGGCTGCTAACAAATAGAAGCAAACTGGTAAGAGATGGTGAAATCCTTTTGAGGACTAGTCAGCAAGCTTTATCCCACATCTGGGGGCCTGACTCCTTACCAGTGGAAGGTACCAGCACCACACCAACACATACCAACACACACACACACACACACACACACACACACACACACACACACACACACACACACACACACAGGCAAAAATACACATAAAATAATCATTTAAAAAATGGTAACTTGCCTCTGTCCTGCGGCTGGTGCCCAAACCTGGGGTGAGTCTGGGCGATGCTCTGCCCCCCCCCCAAACCTCCCCCATCAACCCCCCTGCTCACTTCTGCTTGAGCCCACCGGGCAAGAGTGGACCTTCCCAGACCAGGAAGGCCCACCCTGAGTCCGAACACCCCACCGTTGTCCACCCACTGCCCTCTGGCTGCCAACAGAGACTGAGCCCTCCGCTTGCCACAAGAGAGAGGGAGAGACCCCACCTGCACTCACTGGAAGAAGGGATGGGAAGAAGACAGAGTAAGAACATACTCAAGAACAGAAAAACCAATATGACACCGCCAGAATATAGGGACTCCACACCAGCAGGATCTGAAAAGCCCAACACAGAGGATGAAGAAGAGGTGGACCTCAAAAATTATCTTAGGAAGATGATAGAGAACTTAAAAAAGGAAACAAGAAAATCCCTTAAAGAAATAGAAAAAAAAACAAGCAAAAAATTACATGAAATGGAAGAAAAGACAAACCAAAAAATTCAAGAATTAAACAAATCTCTTAAAGAATCTAAAGAAAGCCAGAAAAAAATAACCAAACAAGTGAAGGAAACACTCAAAACAGTTCAAGGCATAAAAGCTGAAATAGACACAATAAAGAAAACACAGAATGAGGGAATGCTGGAAATAGAAAGGCTGGATAAACGATCAGGAACTAAAGATGTGAGTATAACCAACAGAATTCAAGAGATGGAAGAGAGAATCTCAGTTGTTGAAGACTCGCTAGAGGATATACAGTCATCGACCAAAGAAAATCTCAAGTCCAACAAATCCCTAACACAAAATATCCAGGAAATATGGAACACCATGAAAAGGCCAAACCTAAGAATAATAGGTATAGAAGAAGGTGAAGAAATACAGTTCAAAGGTACAGAAAACATATTTAACAAAATCATAGAAGAAAACTTCCCCAACCTACAGAAGGATATGCCTATGAAAGTACAAGAAGCTTACAGAACACCAAACAGACTGGAACACAAAAAGAAGTCCCCTCGACACATAATAATCAAAACACCAAACCTACAGAATAAAGAGAAAATATTAAGAGAATCAAAGGAAAAAGGCCAAGTAACATATAAAGGCAGATCTATCAGAATCACATCCAACTTCTCAATGGAAACTTTGAAAGCCAGAAGGTCCTGGATAGATATCCTACAAACACTAAGGGAGCATGGATGTTAACCCAGACTACTGTACCCAGAAAAACTTTCAATCACTATAGATGGAGAAAACAAGATATTCCATGACAAAACCAGACTTAAACAATACATAGCCACAAATCCAGCACTACAGGAAGTTCTGGAAGGAAAACTCCAACCCAACAAAGATAACTACACTCACAAAAACACAGGCAATAGATAATCCAATTTTACCAAACACAAAAAGAAACAGGAGGGCAAAATCCACACACAATGACACCACCAACAATAAATCCACAACAAACAAGAACCAACAATCAATGGACATTAATATCCCTCAATGTCAATGGTATTAACCTGCCTATAAAAAAGATACAGGCTAACCAAATGGATACGAAGGTAGACTCCATCCTTCTGCTGTATACAAGAAATGCACCTCAACTTCAAAGACAGGGGTTACCTCAGAGTAAAGGGTTGGGGAAAGATTTTCCAATCAAATGGGCCCAAGGAACAAGCAGGTATAGCAATCTTAATATCTAACAAATTAGACTTCAAACTAAAATCAATAAAAAGAGATGAAGAAGGGCATTTCATACTCTTCACAGGAAAAGTCCATCAAGATGAAGTCTCAATCCTGAACATCTATGCCCCAAATACAAAGGCACCCACATTTGTAAATGAAACATTACTAAAGCTCAAACCACACATAAAACCACACACACTTACAGTAGGAGACTTCAACACCCTGCTTTCACCACTAGACAGGACCACCAGACAGAAACTTAACAAAGAAACAAAGAATCTAACAGAAGTTATGACCCAACTGGGTTTGACAGGTATCTATAGAACATTCCATCCAAACACAAAAGAATATACCTTCTTCTCAGTGCCACATGGCACCTTCTCTAAAATTGACCACATAGTTGTCAACAAAGTAAACCTCCACAGATACAAAAAAATTGAAATAACCCCCTGTATCTTATCAGATCTGAAAGGTTCAGGCTTTGACGCTGATTGGCTCTACCTCTTTAAGAGACAGACCCCGCCCCCTGACAATACTCAGGTGCTACGTCATCGCCACGTCACCCGTCACCCATGATGACTCTGGACATGCATGGAACCTGAGTGTGCATGCAGTCTTCCCTTTAAAAGCTCCAACTTCTCTCTCTGCTTCCTCTCTACTCTCTACTCTCCTTCTCTGTTTCTTCTTGGCTCTCTTTCACCTATGTACTCTCTCTGCCTCTATGGCGACCTGCCATGGCGGTCAGCCATTACTCCTGTTCCTCTTCTCTCTTAGTCTCCCTACTCTGCCGGGCCCATATAATAAACTAGTCAATATGTCTCATGTCTCAGCTTTCTCTTTTCCTCTTTTTAAATAAAAACATAACAAGATCACCATGCTTTAAAGCTAGAATTCAACAGCAATACAAATTTCAGAAAACCTACAAACTCATGGAAATTGAATAACACCCAATTGCACAATTCCTGGGTTGAGGAAGAAATAAAGAAGAAATTAAAGACTTCCTAGAATTTAATGAGAATGTAGACACAACATACTCAAACTTATGGGACATTCTGAAAGCAGTGCTAAGAGTAAAGTTCACAGCACTAAGTGCCCACATGAAGAAACTGGAGAAAAGTCACACTAGAGAATTGACAGAACAACTGAAAACGTTAGAGCAAAAAGAAGCAAACTCACCACAGAGGAGTAGATGCCAGGAAATAATCAAACTGAGGGCTGAAATCAATAAAGTAGAAACTAGGAAAACATTACAAAGAATCAATGAAACAAAGAGTTGGTTCTTTGAGAAGATCAACAAGATAGACAAACCTCTACCCAAACTAACCAAAAGGCAGAGTGAGAGAGAGCATGCTAATTAACAAAATCAGAAATGAAAAGGGAGTCATAACAACGGACACTGAGGAAATCCAGAGAATCATCAGGTCATACTTTGAAAACCTGTACTCCACAAAATTCAAAAATCTAAAGGAAATGGACAATTTTCTGAATAGACATCACTTACCACAATTAAACCAAGAACAGATAAGCAGTTTAAATCGACCTATAACCCCTAATGAAATAGAAGCAGTCATCAAAAGCCTCCCAACCAAAAAAAAAAAAAAAAAAAGACCAGGGCCAGATGGCTTCACTGCAGAATTCCAGCAGAAATGCAAACAAGAGCTAATACAAGTACTCCTCAAACTGTTCCACACAATAGAAGGAGAAGGGACATTGCCAAACTCTTTTTATGAGGCTATAATCACTTTGATACCCAAGCCACACAAAGATACAACTAAAAAAGAGAACTACAGACCAATATCACTCATGAACATTGATGCAAAAATACTCAATAAAGTATTGGTGAATCAAATCCAAGATCGTATCAGAGAAATCATCCACCATGATCAAGTAGGCTTCATCCCAGGGATGCAAGGATGGTTCAACATACGAAAATCCATCAATGTAATCCACCATATAAACAAACTGAAAAAGAAAAACCACATAATCGTCTTACTAGATGCTGAAAAAAGCATTTGACAAATGCTTCATGATATTCATCATAAAGATCTTAGAGAGAACAGGAAGAACAGGAACATATCTAAACATGATAAAAGCAATATACAGCAAACCAACAGCCAACATCAAACTAAATGTAGAGAAACTCAAAGTGATTCCTCTAAAATCAGGAACAAGACAAGGCTATCCACTCTCTCCACATCTCTTCAATATTGTACTAGCTAGAGCAATAAGACAAGAAAAGGAGATCAAAGGGATACAAATTGGAAAGGAAGAAGTCAAACTTTCACTATTTACAGATGATATGATAGTCTACATAAGTGACCCTAAAAACTCTTACCAGGGAACTCCTACAGCTGATAAACACCTTCAGCAAAGTAGCAGGATACAAAATTAACATATACAGATGATAAATCCAATGAGAAAGAAATCAGAGAAACATCACTCTTCACAATATCCACAAACAGCATAAAATATCTTTGGGTAACACTAACCAAAAAAAGTGAAAGACCTATACAGTAAGAACTTTGAGTCTTTAAAGAAAGAAATTAAAGAAGATACCAGAAAATGGAAATATCTCCCATGCTCTTGGATAGGTAGAATCAACACAGTAAAAATGGCAATCTTGCCAAAAGTAATCTACAGATTCAATGCAATCCCCATGAAAATCCCAACACAGTTATTCACAGACGTTGAAAGAACAATACTCAACTTTATATGGAAAAACATAAAAACCCAGGATAGCCAGAACAACTCTGTACAATAAAGGATCTTCTGGAGGCATCACCATCCCTGACTTCAAGCTCTATTATAGAGCCATAGTTCTGAAAACAGCTTGGGATTGGAACAAAAATAGACAGATAGACCAATGGAATCAAATTGAAATCCCTGATATTAACCCATACACCTAACACCTTATTTTTGACAAAGATGCTAAATCTATACAATGGAAGAAAGATAGAATCTTCAACAAATGGTGCTGGCACAACTGGATTCGGACATGCAGAAGACTGCAGATAGATCCATATCTGTCACCTGCACAAAACTTAAGTGCAAATGGATCAAAGATCTCAACATAAATCCAGCCACACTGAATCTTCTAGAAGAGAAAGTGGGAGATACCCTTGAATGAATTGGCACAGGAGACTGCTTCCTGAACATTACACCAGTAGCACAGACATTGAGATCTGCAATTGATAAATGGGACCTCCTGAAACCAAGAAGCTTCTATAAGGCAAAGGACACAGTAAGACAAAATGACAGCCCACAGAATGGGAAAAGATCTTCACCAACCCCACATCTGACAGAGGGCTGATTTCCAAAATATACAATGAACTCAAGAAGCTAGCCACCAAAACACCAAACAATGAAATTAAAAAGTGGGTGCAGAACTAAATAGAGGAATCTGAAATGGCTGAAAGACACTTAAGAAAGTGCTCAAAATCCTTGGCCATCAGAGAAATGCAACTCAAAACAACTCCTGAGATACCACCTCATACCTGTCAGAATGGCTAAAATAAAAAACACCAATGACAATCTATGCTGGACAGGATGTGGAGAAAAAGGAACACTCCTCCATTGCTGGTGGGAGTGCAAATTGCTGGTGGGAGTGCAAATTTCCACTTTGGAAATCAATATGGCGGTTGCTCAGAAAAATGGGAATCAGTCTACCTCAAGATCCAGCAATTCCTCTCTTGGGCATATATAACAAGGACATATGTTCAACCATGTTCATAGCAGCATTGTTTGTAATAGCCAGAACCTGGTAGCAACCTAGATGCCCCTCAACTGAAGAATGGATAAAGAAAATGTGGTACATTTATACAATGGAGTACTACTCAGCAGAAAAAAGCAATGGAATCTTGAAATTCCCAGGCAAATGGATGGAACTAGAAGAAACCATCCTGAGTGAGGTAACCCAGTCACAAAAAGACAAACATGGTATGTACTCACTCATATATGAATTTTAGACATAGAGCAAAAGATTACCAGCCTACAATCCTCTTCACCAAAGAAACTAGGAAAAAGGGGAAAATGGCATGGACCCCAGGAATGGGAAGGGGCAGGAACTCTTGAGCTAATTGGGAGCATGAGGGTAGGGGAGAGGGAGCTGCCAGAATGAGAGGAGAAAAGGAGAGGAGAGGAGGAAATGGAGGAGCAGAAATATTGAGTTGTGGGAAGAATAGAGGAGAGCAGGATGAGAAATACCATATTAGAGGGAGCCATTATAGGACCGAGAAGAGATCTGGCACTAGGGAGATTTCCAGAGACCTACAAGGATGACACGAACTGACAATCTAGGTAATGGTGGAGAGGATAACCTAAATGCCCTTCCCCTATAATGAGACTGATGACTACTTTTTATGTCATCCTAGAGCCCTCATCCAGTAGCTGATAGAAGCAGAGGCAGACATCCACAGATATGCACTGAACTCTGGAACTTAGTTGCAGAGAGGGAGGAATGAAGATCAAAGGGGTCGGTACCAGGCTGGTGCAACCCACAGAAACAGCTGGCCTGTACAAGGGGGGGGCATATGGACCCCAGACTGTTGTCTGGGAGGCCAGTACAGGACTGATCCAGACCCCTGAACATGGATGTCAATGAGGAGGCCTCTGCACTCTAGGGGCCCCTGGTAGTGGATTAGTATTTTTCCCTGGTATAAGAAGGGGCTTTGAGATCCATCCCACGTGAAGGGATGCACTCTCGGCCAGGACACATGGGCGAGGGCCTAGGCCTGGCCCAGGATGATGTGGGGGAATTTGGGGAGCCCCCGTCAAGGGCCCTACCCTGCCTGGGGAGGGTGGATGGGATGGGGGTAGGTCGGGGATGGGGATGGGGGTAAGGGAAGAAGAGGGAGAAGGGATTGACATGTGAAATAAGCTTGTTCCTAATTTGAACTAATAAAAAAATTACAAAAAATTAGTAACTCACTGTGGAAATCTGTCCATTCATTAAAATAAGTGAAAATGCTGTGTGCAGAGCCGAGTAGCCAGACCCAAATGCAGAGCAAGAGCGTGATCTACCAGTTTTGAAACATGTACCCTACAATTTGCAGGTGTAAATGAACATTTCTGATCCAAAGAAGGAATCTAGGTAAGGTTTTTCTCTTCTCCCTCTCCTCCTTCAAAAACAGAAACATTTTCTATCCTATATTTGTATTGGTGGAGTGACTCCCCTCCTTTTCTACTCCCTTGGAGTTAGCTTCTGAAGTTTGACATTCTTGCTAATTACAGGACACGGGTTGCCCCACGCCTTTAGCATCGAGGACAATCAGGCTAATGCCATGTGAAGTTCTTTTAGAAGAATCATGATGTATAATTAGAAAAAATAAAGTCCCACATTCAAATGCAAGCAAGAAAGGGGAAACTCTCAGAAACACAAAGAGAGCCCAGGTCACCAGTTACAAATCTCTCAGCCCTTAGGAAAGGGAAGACCAACCCATCTGCCGAACAATAGGCTGGCTACAAATGATTGGAACTGAAGCACAAGGTGTGCCATCTTAAGATGTGGCTAACAAAATCCATGGGGACAGCTAGTTCTAAATGGGTTAATCTCTGCCTTTGGGTGAGGCAAATGAAAAGGCTATCTTGGGTGGGGTTGTTTTGAAGGAACTCTATCCTAGGCAAGAGCTGCTGGTTGCAGAAAAGCAGCAGGCAAGGGTGCCCAATGGAACTGCTATGGACACTAGGAGAAAAGAAAACTGAATTTTAATAGCTTTACTCAAAATGTACATTTCTTAGAGGTGAGGAATGTGAAAGGAAACAGTAGAAATGGAAAAAGTCAATGTATATAATGGAAAATACTAATTTGGTTATACAAATTCAGGAAATTTTAGGTGATTCTGAGAAAGAGTACTAAACACTTAACTATATTCTGTACAGATGTCTGTTAGAGTATCCACTATGCAGTTTGGCTTCTCTGTCCTTACAGAACAGGTGTTTGTTTGATTGTTTGTTTGTTTTTAGAAGTGACTAGGAACTTCTGTTATGCAGTCACTAAGAGACACAATGCAGCTTGTTCATTTACAGACAACTGCACTTTTTTACTGAAAAGGGTCAATGGGATTTCCTGGAAAATGCTAAACCACAGCAATTTTGCACTCTGCTGTAGTCTGCATTTGGAAAATAAATGATGGTACCCCCAACCCACCCCCAGTGTGGCAAGGCAACTCTTCAAAAGATTTAGGTGGTTCTTGGTCTCCCCAGGTACAAGTCTTGTTATAAATACTAATCCCAGGCCCCATTTCTAGGATGCCTGGGTTGGGGCCCAGACACTTCCTTGTTACATGAATCTGCTAAAAAGCATTAGACTAGGGCAGGGAAGGGCACTCATCATCAGAATCACAAGAGAGTTTAAAACATTCAGACCCTTGGACTTCTCTTTAGCTCTAACTATAAGATCTAGGGTCTAGAGATCAGCCAGGTTTAAAGTGTTATACTGGTTACTTCAGTCACTGGTCAGCTATGGAGCTTTGGTTTAGGAGAATAATGGTAAAGAATGGTGTGGTTTGCAGGCCATCTCATTCAGGGAGGGACAGCATTTAAGACAGGAACTTCTACCACTCAAATGTTCAAGAACCTTAGCAATATGGTGAAGAATGTAAATGTAAGATCAGAGAAACCAACTTAAAAGAAAGTCAGTAAGCATAACCTCTTCTTTGATAGCAACTGTATTTGCTGAGTTACCTAATAAAAAGGAAAAGAATTTACAGATTGACAGGTGAATCAAGTCAGCAAGTTATCAATGGATACCCTTTCAACTCTAACCATGTGGTTATGTCCTAAACCATTAATCTGTCGTTTGTGTAAGCTTATCTTGTCTCCTAGAAGGGGGACCAGTGCACTGGGAGATGGATGCCAGATGCTCTTGGGAATCAAGACAGTAAGGACACTTTCAAGTGAGAGGTGGGAACACAAACCAGATGGAGGGTTAACCAAGCAATACGCAGCAAGGGGACCAGGGCTGGCAAACAGGCAATGCATAACCCTCAGAGATACAGGTAGGTGTACAATGCCTGGGCTTGAGAACAATGTTCCACAGTGGAGCTTTAAAATACCTTCATGTCCACATTTCCCCCTTGTACTCGTTATTGATGGAGAATATTTTCTGACACAAGAAATCCCTCCATTTTTCTTCTCAAGGGGTGGTTGTGAGAATGCCTTTATTCAATTGTATTAACACATCTCAATGTTGAGCAGGATTTCTGGATACAAATACTGGTGCTTCCTCATGAAACCATCTTATTTGTTCTGTGATGACCTAGAATCTGGCGGTCTGTTAAACTAACAAGAACACAGATTTAAACAGTGTGTTTGTAGGGAAGATCTCTGTCATTCAAGGTAAGAGGGAACTGCTAACATATGAGTTCAAATAATCCTAAAACCATGGCAAGAGAAAACTGAGGAGTGATGTTAGATGGACATCTATGCAAAGTGGACAATGTTTTGCTGTACACTGGCCCAAGCCTAGTGATGCATTCTGATAATGTGAAGAAGGCATGTGTGAGGGCAGGTCAATGAGAGGGCAGACTACCCTACTATGCTGTCAGATGCTGTGTGCCTTCCCAACCAGTTTGGCATTATTAAGCTAAGCAAGAATCAAAGGGGTCCTTAATCTATACTACTAAACTTCTTTGAATAAATGTTTTAACAACACAAAAAGGCAACACAAAAAGCCCACCTGATACTGTTATGATCTAAGAATTTAAAGATAGTTTTTAAATTAATGAGTAACAAATAGCCTATTAATGCTTATTGAATGAAGCTTGTCAATTGATGCCAAGTTTGTCACTTGACACAACCTGGAATCATCTAAGTGGAAAGCTTGGATTAAGGAATTACTTAGATCAAACTGGCCTGTAGGGAATTGTCCTGATTGTTCATTGATGTAGGAGAACCCAGCCCACTGAGGGCAGTACCATTCCATGGACATGTGGTCTTGGGCTATACAAGAAAGCAAGCTAAGAAGTGACTTATGAGTAAACCAACAAGCAGTGTTCCTCCATGGTTTCTGCTCCAAAAGCCTGCCTTGACTTGCCTTAGTGATGGACTATGACCTGAAAGTACATAATTAATCCTTCCTTCCCCTAAATTGTTTTGTCAGAGTGTTTTATTACAGCAAAAGAGTGAAACCAGAACAACTTCGGAGTTTCTAAATTGGGCCACTTGTATTATTAACATGTCTCCATTAAAAAACAAAAGGTTATTTATTGGTATGAACTTGCAATATCCCCTCAGTCCTCTTTGCAAAATCTTGTACATAAGACATTTAATCCAAAGACTGCTAAAAGGACACCTTAATTCATCAGCTAAAATTTGTAATAGCTGAAACATGCATGAACAGGTATTTTCCATGTAACAGGGTATGCAAAAAAAAAAAACAAAAAAAACAAAACAAAAAACAAAAAACAAGCAAACAAACAAACAAAAACCCAAAAAGCTTCCTGTTTTTCTTAAAGGGTAAGACAAAAAGAATCCTTACTTCAGGTTTCCTCAACTAGGCCTAGAATTATCAATACTTTCAACTGACTGGGCCATGTCATGGTGGTGAGGGGCTACCATGGCACGGGGCTCTGGAACATAGCTTCAAGGACCAGAAATCCTTTCTTAGCCTCACCAATAGAGCAACCACCTCTGAGCTAGTCCATTCCAGGGCTCCATAACTAACAAATAAGAATGTCAACATGCATTATCATTGTAATACAAAGCTAGCTAAGGTCTGTGACTGGCTATAAGCAGGCACTTCTTAGTTGGAAAGATGAACACAGACAGGCTGAGTCACAACCTGGTTAAGTAGGGAATACTTAGGAAAATCTAAAACAAAAGACCCAGAGAAGCTGCTGTAAATCATTCCCATCCATGAGTCAGACATGCTTCCTCTAGCTAACAATCCAGAATGAATAGATCCTGGCCCTTTAATGGAGCAAAACCACATTTTAACCTTGGCTGATTTTTTGTTGTTGTTTTGTTTTTTTCTTTTCTGTATGTTGTGCCTTCACCTGTAACTTAAAACAGAAACTTTTTAGTTTAAAAACAATTCGTGCTCATGGCAGAACAAAGAAGATATGAAAGAGTGGAACAAAAGCTAGCTCACCCCACCTTCCCACATGGGCAGTCGTATCTGGTATTTTGGCCTCCTCTTTCTATTCAGGCCATTTTTGACCTTTATGTATGTCCATATCCTATTTTATCTTGATTTTTCTTGACCTCCTCTTGAAATCCCAGTGAGCTAACCTAGAACGCTGTACCTCACCAGGGATGACTTCAACAATTCTCTCCAGCTTTAGTGAATATCAGTGTTACATGAAGGCTTGTGGGTTGGGGAGGGGTGCTTCTTAAAAACAGATTGCTGAACCCCCGGGGCACCTGACTCAAAATGCATTTCTGTGTTTCTATGAGATGTCCATGCTACCTGGAGATTACATTGTGAAAATCAGAGAAAACCGACAGCAAAGTTTGTTTCAACAGGTATGGTTTATACACTCAAAAATACAGTGATGCCACATCAGTGCTTTCTCTCTTCAACATTTTTATTTACTTAAATCTATATTTATTTTGGGGTATATGTGGTCCAGGAAAATCTTGTGGTATTTCAGTTTTTAATGGGCATTTCACAACAGTGAGCTCTGAGCATGCAAAGGCCCTCTATTTCCCTCCCTCCCCAGCCTCGAATTTCCCTAACTACCTTATCTTTTAGCACCAAAACAAAACAAAAATTCCTTGTGGTTTACATTACCTTTCCAGACACACTTCCAAAGGCTTGGAAACCTCTCTTCATCACCCTCTTCCTGCTGGGTGTTGAAATCACAACCCAGATATCTTATGATGAGACTTTTATTAAAGCAGTGAGTGCTCCCTCCTCTCAGCTGTATTTAGTCCTTATCTGTGGTATATATTAACTTGCTTTTATCAAATCAAAAAGCTCTTAAGGAATGAGAGATAGTGTGCCTCATTCAGGACTGGGTTACTTGAAGCTTATCATTTGGTGATGTAGACACTTACCATATAAAACAGTACCTAAGCATAATAGGCATTCAGTATTTGTTAAAATTAATGGAGAATTTTAGGAATGAAAAATGAACATTAAGTACAACCTGACAAGGAACTTTCTCTGAACAGTCAATTAGTTTCAAATCAAAAATTTCTGGATGCCTGAGTCCTTTATACAAGTTATACAGTGTTTGCAGTGACCTGTACATATAAAAGTACTTCTAGATTACTTATACCTAATATAAATGCTATATAAATAGTCATGCAGCACAGAAAATTTCAAATGGTAGGCCACATGTTTAACAGTATATACTACAAGCCCTAAGTATGGAATAATCATCAAGGTTTAAATACATATAGGCTTACACAACAAATCACCTGAGGAAACAGCCAGCTAACTAAGGGCACAAGACCAAAGCTATACCATATTATTGTTTAGGGAAGACATGTTTGTAATTTAATTTTTAAAATTAAATAATTTAAAATTATTTTCAAGCTATGGTTGATTGAATCCAGAGATGTGGATATGGAGAGCCAGCTATAGTTATATTGAACAAAACTGTGGGCTTCAGAGCTAGAATAAGTTCAAGTCCTAGCTCTGCCACTGATACTATATGTTATATGCCTCAGTTACCCAACTAAAACAGGGACAACAGAGTTGCTTTTAACAGAGGGCTTGTTGTAAGGCATAAATAGAGCATTATATGGAAATGTTTAGTGTATGCCTAATACACACTAAGTACTCAAAAAGTGTCAGATAGTTTTTACAATGTCCAACATGCATGGTGGATTTGCTCTCATAGAACCAAGAACCAAGTTAAAAAATAGGAACTTGAGAAAGATATAACATAGAGCAAATTGCATATTAAATATCAAATAAACCCTGACAAATAAAATACATGCTCTCCCTGGATGACTATTTCAAATAAAACTATCCTAATTTATCTGTTTACATGCATGTTTCCTTTTTAAAAAGGTTTATTCATATAAAATTATATTACTATGTCAAAGTCATTAGCATATTTATCTTAAGATAAATATATTGAGAATATTTCAATAGTAAGTTTATATAATAGATTTGGAAAAAAATCTTCATAGGTCTTATATAGTACATAGTTTCCAGCCCAAAGCAAGCATACACAGAATGAGAGCTTTCTTCTTCAGAGCTCAAGCCAACAGGAAATGTATTAAACTTGTATACCACTTGGAGCTTTTCCAAGTATATGCATTTTGGACTTATCAACTTGCAAAAGGAGCACATCAAACAATGTTGCTCAAGTTTTCTTTATTAAAATATTTCATATATTATTTAAACAGACAATCTCATTTCTGTCGTAAGTTACGCAGCATATACCCTTTTCATGCAAAGTTAGAATGTTTTTCTCAAAGCAGAACAAGTCAGCGCAAAGGGTTTCAAGGCAGAGCTGAAGGTCTGCCTAGAAAGGCATGCCTACAAAGCCATTTACCCCCCGACCCCATCCTGATGTGCTCTCAGCCTCCCCCAAGTGCTTCACTGAATCTCTATGAAAATGAAGAATCCTGGAAATGAGTCAGATCACTGGTGAAGAATCTCTCAACTAACACGATATCATTTATGCTAGAAACATGCTGGTGGTCTCCTGGTTCTGTTTAGATTAAAAAACTGCCTCATTAACTACTATATAAAAATATTTTAACTGTTTATTTATTCTGCCTATATGCTTCCTCTAAAGTACTGTGTGAACAACTCAGACATAAAAAGACGGGGAGAATGATAAAATGTTCAGAACTACTTAGCTATGTTAACTCATGGATGATTTCCACAATGTAAAAATACAATAGATGCTAGAATAGAAATATAGGGATTCATTTATTACTTTTTGGTTTACAAACAAAGGCACCCAATGCTTCTATTTACTTCTTATAAAAGATTATCAGTTTACACTTAAAACAACAAACAAAACACAAAACAAAATTTCCCAATCAGTTCCTACAGATAAGCACAAAGGGGAGAGAGGAGAGTCCCCTCCACTTCCAAGTTCCATCTGGCAGACTGGAGGAACGCTTATTCTATGCCACCCTTAAGTCAAACAACATACAACCAGGTCATGCTTATCTGCACTAAGCTTTAAGATACATTAGCACTGCCAAGGCAATTAAATGGTTACAATGACATTACAGTGTACAAACATGTATGCCAGAGTTCAGAGAAGGAAAGACAAGGGGAAAAGCCCAAATGGTTTAGAATACAGTTTTGTCAAATGAGTTGAATTAATTTATTTTACAGGTTGTCCTATGAATAATCTGTATGGAAAATATAATCAGAACTAAAAATACTGTCTAGCAAATTACAAACAGAATATGTTTCCAAACTCTTCAAATATGACTTGAATCCAAAGCATATTTGGTGAGGACTGACAATCTCAAATTTTACTCTCCATACTAATTTCAAAATTGTAAATTTCAGGATGAATATAATTTATTCATTATCTTTCTTTTGACAACAGAATTCTAAACACACAAAATTAATTTATAACCTTAGCATGACCCTAGTTAGCATTTCTTTAAATTAGAGTACAAGAGCAATAAAACAAAAAGACACACGTCCAATTCACTTTACAGACCCGTCCACATTGCACCTGATTCTTTTCTGAGACCCAAAGACAATTCACCAGATTCTAGGTATATTTGGCAGATGTATAAAAATCATACAAAGGTTAGTGTGTTTTCATTACATCATGGAAATGTATTTGGAGACAGAGTACTTAATGTATATTATATGGGCCACCTTAAATCAAAGGCATCATTTTATTCTATTTTCACACACTACCATGGTCTCTCATACCTTACACAAGGCATGGTCCTAGACCAGAAACTTCAGTATCATTCCAAAGAATACACAGATATTTACATACATACTTCTTTTAAAATTACGTTTAAAAGTTTACTACACCAAGTCTGGCTTCAATTCAGAAGCATTTTTTTTTTCTTTTCAAGACTATACACCTGCATGGAAAAAGTTGGTTTCCTTTACATTTTGTTTTTCCACAATAGCAAAATAAACTTCTTCTATATTGCATTTCAATTGACAAAAAATTAAAATGTAAAGTTACATTTAATTTCTTGTACAGTGTGAACTGACCCCTTTGAGCACTTTCAAGATACATTGCTGATGATTTAAATGTAGTACAACTTGATCAGCTTAATTATAACAGTGTTGTGCTGAACAAGTCATTAAAGAAAATATATGACAAAATAGTAACAAACTAGTAAGATTTAAAGGGAATTGTAATGTATCAATAAATACACATCAATTTTCTTGCTATTGTTTCTATAACGCATGTCTTTCTAAAGCTAAAACAACATGCAAAGAAATGATGACTTGATATTCAAAAGTTTGCTACTTACATGGTAAAATTTTTTATTTTAATTTTATACACATACTTATGCATCATTTATTTTTAAGGAATTCAGCTTTCAAAGTCAAAATTAGTATGTGTTGGCAAACACATGAAGACATTTTCTTAATGTTAAAAGCTGCAACTACATTCCTTCATAATAATGCATGTTCAGACGGGGTAACTCCCGTGAGAAAATTTATAAGGGAGGAGAGAACACATATGATGAATCCGTCCCCAATCCCACCTCCAATCAAGTCTTAAGAAATCCTCTTCAAAATGAAAACACATCTCCCCAGAGTTCCATTTGATCAAAACATAGACTAGAAAAATGTTTTCCTATTCTTTTGATACTAATGCAGTTTACTGTGCATGTTTTCACTTTGCTTCAAATGCACAGAGCATATACTGATACAGATTCTCAAATTCATGTAGATCTATTAGTGTCTTTAGAATAATATTTGGCCTTCTAATCATAAGAGCCAACTGATCACTTGCAGGAAAAATGATAGGTAACACACATTTAATCAGAAAGAAAATTAGAACATGTCTTTACATTTGATACCACCTGTAACTTATAGGAATCAAAAATACATGGCTATGGTCTTAACAAAACTAAAACCCACCTTTCATCTGATTAAAGAAAAAGAAATCCAACATTGAAAAATCAAATCAGATACTTAACTAATTTAGCTAGGCCTCCTGTCTGCACACTTCCCGTTGCACTGAATAGTAGGACTGCATTTTAAGGCATGTTTTAATTAGTATGTTCCAGAACTGCACAGTTATACTGGTCAATATTCCCATAGTCCCACTTCTGCCCTCTTCCTACCCTCTGAATTGCAAGGATCAAAATGTTAAGTCATAGTTTGAGTGGCTATTGCAGATCTGAGCTGGCATACCACAGTGTGTTCACTTGATTTTGAGCATAGACATTAAAATGTTACATAAAATGGACCATAATTTACTCCACGCTCCAACTTAAGATGGTTTAATGTCTTAACAAAAGGTGAGATGACTTAGGTACATTTTATATTTGTGCATTTAGATCACCATATGCATAGATGTTCTAATGCTAAATTCTTGGTCTTCAGTATCTCATAGTGCTGGATGCTCGGAAGTATGACAGAAATTTGTAACACAGACTAACCACAAAGTACCAGATGTTTCTTGCCATTTGTGATCTTGCAATAAAAATGCGCCAGATAAGAATCACAAGAATGGTATTGAAACCATAACGGATATTCCGCAATCTGAAAAGCAAATCAAGAGACACACTAAATATTTTCTAGGATAAAATTATTTTTGGATAGCAGCTAACTAATAGTTACAATTTTAATCAAAGTTCTAAGCAATTCTTTTAACTTTCAACATTTAAAAGCTAAACTAAAAGTTATTAAGTTCAAGTTAGCATAATTCAAACATGCCTGCCTGCACCTGAACAGTAACACACCAATGCATTACTCTAACAACAGGGAGTACAGCAAAGTCTCTTCATATCAGTGGACCTGGACTACAGACTTAGTAAGCAGCAATTAAACAGAGCATCCCTGTGTACCCATTCCTGTGGCAGACATCAACAAACTGTAGGTTAAGCCAAGCATGGTGATCCTAGCACTTGGGAAGCTGAATCTGAGAAGGAAGATACTAAGTTTGAGATCAGCCTGGGCTACAGAATGAGACCCTGTCAGAAATAAAGAAAGAGGGAGGGAGGGAGACAGACAAAAGTAAAATAGATACATGTCTGAGTTTCTAGAGCTGCTATCTAAATCTAAAAATGTTGCTGATAGCTAACAGTCCCAAAACTCAAATGTCAACTGACAAATCCTCATCTTAGAATAAAAGAAAGCATTAGCTCCATAAAGAACCTTTCTGCTTTCAAAGATCAGCAAGCTCTTGTTTCTCAATATTTTTTATGACTTTTGATGGTTGTATGAAGAAATTTAATCCTTCAGATAGATACTATTATAAATTCCAATATGTTAATCATGCAGTCTAAGACATGGCTGTAGTACAGCAGCAACAAAGGTGTAGAAGCAGAGACAATGGCTTTAAACAGTCAAAACATCTACATTGTAGTTTCCTTACAGTTAGCAAAATATGCAAACCTGTTTCCTCATCAATAAAACTGGTACTGTGCATGCTCCATAGAGCTATGATCTTGGCAAATGAACAGTATGAATCTTAGAAATCACACACAAAAAATACTATAATAAAATGATCCTTAGAAGGACTTAAACTCTGAATGATAGGACTACAGCTGATTTTGACTCCTCTGTTTTCTGAGTTTATTATGTTTTATTATGTTTTAAAACAGCATGTACTACTTCTACTAAGAAACTAAGAATACCATTACTATGTGCTATAAGTTTAAAAAATAAAAGCTATATAAGTAACTTTTGGTTCAAACAATAGTCTCGGTTTCTGCTAATACTTTTATTTTTCAATATAAATTTAAGGTAAATAAATAGTGATTTTCAAAATTAAACTTTACCCCAAGTTCATACACAGGAATACATATAAATGAAGACAGTAAGTTTTTATAATCTTCATTTACTCATGTGTTTGGATATTTTGCCTGCATGTATGTCTAGGTACCACATGTATACCTGGAGCCTACAGAAGTCAGAAGATGGTGTGGGTGGGATCCTCCAGAACTGGAGTGATAGTTGTGATCCACCAAGCAAGCTGGGAATCAATCTCTATTCTCCTGGAAAAGCAGCCAGTGCTCTTAACCACTGAGCCACCTCTCTAGTCCTTTAACAGTCTTAAATAAATATCACATAGTTACAAACACAAAGGTAAGCATTATCCTTAAATATATCATTTTATTCAGAATACTATTTCACCAAAGCAAACTGTGCAATATTTCGTAAGGAAGAGAAAATGTGTACCAAACCCGACTTACTTGTTTAGATGCTTTCTAGCTGCAGGGAGACCAGACATCTCTTCATTCAATACATATTTTTTAGTCCCCATGCAGTAGTTCTCTATATATTCTGCCCAATGTAACTGCCGTACATCAATATTAAAGGTCTATGGTAAGAAAAAAAAGTTATTACTTTGCCAATTTTTTTGTAATTCGTCAAAAAATTCAGTTATCTGAAGTGCAATCTCAAATGAAATAATTACAAAACACTTCAATATAGTGTTAACATAAATCTGTGTTCTTTACTACTTTACAAAGGAATTGACATACATTTCAAGTTCCTTTCCATTTCAACCTCCCCACTCTTCCTGTATATTTTCTACAGCAAACATTAATCTTCCTAGAGAACTCTGACATCAAGAAAAATCAAGCAGAGCATGAGGGCACACACTATTATGCCAGCAAACAGTAGACAGGAGAGTCACCAGTTTGGAGCCAGTCTCTGAGTTTGAGGCCAGCTTGGTCTACATAGTGAGTTCCAGGACAGCCGGGGCTACATAATGAGACACAGCCTCAAAAAACAAAACAAACAAAAATCTGAGGTAACTTCAGAAGGAATACACTTTAACTTTCAAACATCAGAGGGAAATGACAAAGAGCATACAATATAAAAAAGGAATTGGAGCTCCCTTCCAAAAAAATTCAGAGAAAACAAGGTATCCTGAACATAAAACCCATAAAGATGTTAAAGATCTCTTTGAACTTAACTTTGTGGGAAGAACGAATTAACAACTCAATTGTACTAAAAGCTTTTGATATTCCCAAATACTTTATCAATTCTGAGACAAAGAAAATTGTATCTCTCTATAAATAATAAAGACTAAAATACTGAGGAAAAAATAATTAGATCGAATTTGTGTGACAGTTGTGGGAAATGCATAGATTTCAATCTGCTGACTGGTTATATTTTCTAACCCCAAACAGAAAATACTTGCCTTTTTATCTTCAGGATTTAGCTGGTTCATTAACATATTGACATTATCAGTATTCCAAACCCAAGAGTTACTTGTGAAATACTCAAGAAATACCATGGCTTTGTGAAGACGAGTGATTGTTTTCATCATCCTGTATTTCAAGAAAAATCAAGAGTTTCATATAGTATATAGACTGGGTAAAAAAAATCCCATAATCACCAGGGTCCCAACCACTCACTCCCAACTTTGATTCAGTAAGTGTACCAAACCAGCAGAGAATCAGAATATTTCTGCATCTTGGGAAGAACAATTTATAATACAGAATGGAAAAACAAATTGGAAGTAGCAGCAAAGTAAATTTACTATCAACTGCACAAACTTCTGCTGACAAAGAATTAATTTTCAAAGGATATGTAATACTAAAGTTTAAATTCAAATTTTCTATGTATCACACTAGGCAAAAGGATTCAGTTTAGTCTCCCTTTGCTTTTTAGCTAACCTGTCCTGAGTGAAAATCCTTAACACAGATTCTACAACTACGTTATAATCCCAGAACTTCAGCATCACTGAAGCATATATACAGAAATATTCCTTTGCCATTTAGTCAACTCTATTAGAAAAACACAAGAACTTTCTCTTCAACAGTGATTGGCACCACTCCTCATTATCTGGATGTGTTATGAAATCAATGACTAATGCCAAGAACTTTCTGAAATATGCAACTCCTCAGGCCTCACCCATGCTCTTCCTTGGAGAAACAAAACAGTATAAGAGTTCTTTGTTTCTTTTTAAAGGGCATTAGAACTTTAATCATATTTGAGATTTTATTTATTATCACTTGCATAAGTCATTGATATCAAAGCACTAATCCATGTAGTAATTAAGAGCTTTCTGAATCAAATATACACCAAAAAAAATCAAAGAAATAATTCATGAAGAAACATAAGAAATCCATTTACATTCCCACAACTAGGATTAGCTCAAAGTATATGAAATTTAGAAAGACCTCAAATTAGCAGCTTTACAAATGGGAGACATGGCAGAAAATCAGAATATAAGAAATAATGAAAAAAATAAAAGCAGTATCATTAGCCAAGAAACTGTGATAACATTCAACACATTTAGAAAGAAACCCTGAATACAATACTTGAAGGAAACAAGGCAATATGGACAATGTTAAGAAAAACTATTTCATTCACTAAAGAATTTTAAAATAAATTCTTCATTAAACATGTAAAGAATTATCAAGCATCCAAAGCTGTATCTAGAAATAGATTTTAAAAAATAAGTAGATAAAACTTAGGGAAAGTTGCTTTAATGAACAAGATATTTCTGAAAAATATTTTTGTTTACAGATATAACAAATCTAGAACAATCATATACATTAATTTCATCCCAAACATGCATAGTTCACACCATTTTCCAATTAGCATTTTACTAAAATATTTTTCTTCCTAATTCCTGAACTGTACATTCTTGCCTAATCTCATGTGTAGATTCAGCCAAGTGATGATAGTTGCCATAAAATCAACCCTTGATTCAGCCATTCAAAGAATATTTCTTATTAAGACAAAAAACTGAGAGAGGCCAGGTAAAGTAGCTCATGCATGCTTGGGAGAGTGAGGCCAGAGAACTACCATGAATGTGGAGCAAGACTAGTTTACAACTCAATCCTGTCTCCAAAACAAACAAACAAACAAAAAACAAAACAGAGCAAAGAGGCTGGAAGAGCTGAAAAACTCATATACATGAGAAATTTACAAACAATATTATTAGGAAGGTAAAGTACACTTAAACTGTACCATCACTCTGGTTCAACATGTCATAGTTAGTGCTTGCAACTATACTGTCTGGTACCTGCTGAGGATGTATTTATTCTTTACTATGACAACTTCTAAAATATAATCACAATTTACAGTAAGGCCAGATCATAATGGTCATTTAATCTAGGGTTTCTTAACCTTATCTATCAAAAATAAAAGTACCTATGTACTAAGATACTTAGCAGCATCCATTGCCTTAGCATACTGGGGGCTGTGATGATCAACTCCAAATATTGTCAAATGTCCCCAGGTGAGAATCACTTAGGTGAAAAATGTCAGGTTCAGAGAAGTTAAACTGAACAACAAAAAACATGAAGCAACTTTTTAAATATGCTATTTGTAACAATGATGTAATGCTAGAGTAATTTATAATGATTTCACCCTTGCCTCCCCGTTAACCAAGAATCTATGTATTAAGAAACAGAACATAATTGTTTCAAAATATATAGCAAGTCCGATTTTATCGACACTCAAAATCATGTAAATGAGTAAACTGGACTTCCTGAACTGAACATTAGTTGAATGTAGAATGACGTCTTACATTAGGGTCTATAGAAGGTGTAACATAATGTTCACTTACTCTTGATTAGGAAAATATCTGAAGAATAAACTGTGAGACTTTAGTTAATGTGTACATTACCTAAGTAAACTTTTAGATCCCTTGTTGCCTTTATTTACTTAATTTTGGTTTTTTGTCTGTTTGTTTTGAGACAGGGTTTCAATCATTCTATGCGGGCCTATGGAACTATGAAGTCCAGGATGGCCTCAAACTCGTGGAAATCCTCCTGTTTCAGCTTCCTGAGTGTTCAAATTACAGTCACCATACCCAACTCTTTGTTGCTTTTTTATTATACACTTTACAGAGGTCTCAGGTTATTCCCACTTTGACACAGGTAAGACTATTACCTCCCATCCTACAAGGTAATTTACAGTTCACATCACAAGGGGAAGATATCTGTAACCATTAGAATGAGGTGTTGACTTCAGACGCTAGGCAAGAATGGTGCTAAGAGTAGTCTGCCTTGCTCTTTGCCTTCTCACCCTTGAAGACTTCAGTTACCTTGCATGCTGTCCAATGACCTGAGGCTGTCATGCTGCAAGGAAGCTCAAATTAGACCACATGCAGACAACACATGAAGAGTCTAATTCTACACGAAGAGAGAAAGCTGCCTAGCTACCATGCACCCTTTTTTTTCCCTTAATGACTCTCTCTAGTCTACATGCCCTGGTCCCTGTCTGACCACAGGTTAAAGACTTAATTTAACCAAAGCCACTCATTCAAACCTCTCTAGAATTCCTAACTCACTGAAGTTGTGACACTTAAACAAAAAAACTTGCTTTAAGACACTACGGTTACATGGTGATTTGTCATGCAACAGAGTAACACATCTTAGTACTGGGAAGGACTGGCAATAATACAAAACTGAGGTTTGTGGCATTTTAGAATTAGGTGGCAGACTCTAGAATGACCTTTCAGATCATTTACTGAAATCTGAAAGGGTCATGAAAAGAAAATTAGAGAACACTTTACACAGCTTGAAGCTACAATAACATGAAAGATAACAAAAACCAAACCTATATTCCTAAAATTTAATCTAGTCAAGATTTCTTGAATGGAGACAAAGCTGATCTTAGAAAGTGAGCTGTCTGACTGAAATTTGGAGAAATGTAAAAGGATAGTCAGGAATTCTTTAAAAAGTAATTTCTTATGGCAGCACATGCCTGTCAGTCATTCACACATATATAGTATGCAAGTCCTGAGTCACAGGCTCATAATGGCAGAACAGTAATAGGCAGAGGAAGCATGGCTGCAGTGCCTCCAGAACTGAAAAGCATTCAGCATAATTCACTGCACAGAAAAAAGCTGAGTGGACCACTCAACTGATGCTAGCTACCCTTGCAATCACCAGTTAACCAGTCTACTAAGAATGTATTAAAAGACAATAGGTCATCCCTTAGGAGAGTAGAAAGCAGCAACAGACTCAACAGGCCAGTGGGAGACAGATGCTAACCTACTGTCAAGCTATTACCAAATCTGTGAATGGTAACAGATGTTCAAAAAGTGGTATTTTTTATCTGGAATTCAGAGATTCTAGGTTGTATCACATCAACTATTTAATAAATGAAAACAAAAGAGAAAAAAGATAGTTTCTGAGCATAACTCAAATGCAGGGTAGAGATATAGATTCTTTAAGATTTTAGAATGACCTTATTCAATATGGAATCTTTCAGATGGAAAGACCAAATAAACACAAATCTCTCCAGATTCTAAAAACATATATCACATTCTCTAATGTTTGGATGGCAGGTTGTAAGAGGCAAAGATTTAGTATCTATAGTTACTGTTACACAGCAACCTAATGAGATCCAAGAAGGACCTATCTCAGATATTTGTAAATAGGCTCTGATCTCATTATCTTTAAGAAAGACACAATGAAAACTCCTAATTTTTAGCCACATGAATGTATATAAAAAGGGAGAGTATACTAATGAAAATGTCTCTTTAACACAAGAACCCACAGACCGAATCCATTCTATTACTGTTTTGTGAATAAAGTTTTATTGAAACATCATGTTATTTATAAACTGTCTATGACTGCTTTCCTTCTTTTAACAGCAGAACAGACTGGTAATAACAGAAACAATTGCTTATAAGGGCTAAACGTTTGCAAGACAGCTGTTAGTAAGAAATGTTTCCTGACCCATCCTGGAGTCTAACTTTTTATGGGCAGGAAACAGGATTAGTAAGCTGTTCAATCTTACATGTGCCATTTTTTATGGAAAAAAAGAATGGAGAATTCTCAGTGTAGAAATGAGTCTAGCTGTTAACATATACCTGGACTGCAATTGAGAACTGTTATAGAACAGTGTTTGCTGTGTGCCTCCCCATTTTCTCTCTTTTTGACAACAGTTTGAAGCCATTATCTTATGCTTCTCTCAGCATATGTAGAGTATAGGGCAGCTGCTAACTTGATTTGTTTCATAGGTTTTCATGAGGAGTGTCAACTGCAATATCATTTCTAAACAATCTTATCTGCAACTGGATCAGATTTAAATGGCAAAACTCTCCAGCTGATACCATGGGGATTTATAGAGGAAAGAATTAGCTGCATTGCTCAAGGCAGAAGAACGTGAATTCTCTTGGCCAGAAGTTACCTGTCAGACTGTACTTTTACAAAAATGGCTGAAAGCCATTCCTCTCACTTGCTCATTTCTAGGGTCTGACTGCTCTCCAGAGCGCCCCCTTTCCTTACATCTAAAAGGATTTGTAACTTGCTTGTGACTGAAAGAAGCAAGCCAGGCATGGTGGCATTTACCTATGATCCTGGCTTTCAATCTGAGGCCAGCCTGAGCTACATGAGATTCTATCTCAAAGAACAAACAAAGTTAAAGTGATAGTGCAGGATTTCTAGCTTCTATCTTACTTCTTCTACCACTTCAGCTACCATGTAAAAAAGTTATTCTTAGAGGCAACCGTTAGGCCTTAAAAAGATCCTACACAGTGTAATCCTGATGAGACAGAGACAGTAATACCTGCCCCTGGCTAACCCAGCCCCACATCCTCTATCAGACTTCAGCTCTTTCAGCTCCATCTGATCGCATGAGAAGTCTTAAACAAAAACCACACAAACTGATTTCTCTGCAAATTCCTGATTCCCAAGAGAAAAAGAACAGCACAAGACAATGAAATAATGACTATTTTAATCACTAAATCTAAGGTGACTTGCTATATACCACAGTATCATCTTTGTATTGCTTAGTAACTATTGGTATTTTCCCTTTAAGTTTATTGAGCTCCCAGCTATGGTTGCCTTCACCAGACCTATACAAGATAAAGTCAGTCAATATTCTAACAGGGATGGGGGAGAATCTCATGTGTTCCCACCCCTAGCTGAGAAATTACTGATAGTTGACAGCAGTCAGTGAAATGAGAATCAGTTTTCTTCAGGCATATGACACTAGGTAAGTCCAGCATGCGCCAGTAGATGGTCCCACACCCGTTCTACATAGAGAGAGCATAAATTAGATTCGGTGGGTTATTTTTTAAAAAAGAATATAAAGTCAGGAGGGGTAGAGTGGGAGGGGTAGAGTGGGTGCAGAAAGTTGGGGGTGAATATGGTCAAAATATATTGACTTCTTGTAAGAAATTCTTAAGGAATTAATAAAAATTAACTTTTCACTAATGGGAATTAGCCCATCCTCTTTGTAAGGTAATATAATAGGTAAAATCTATTTTACTTTTTGGAACCAATTTTGTCATTTCTGCCCTATTTTATAGCAACTTTACTACTATAAATATACATTGCCATCAATCATTAATTTCACCTGATTTTTAGGCATGAAAAAATGCCAACATAGCAAAACTATTTGCAAATCATTCCAGAAATATTGAAATGTCTGTTCTGTAAGTTGTTCTACTCAACATTCCCTCTTAGTTCAGTAGTGAATATATAGTTATAAACATCCTGAACTATCCAATCTACCAAAATTTCCTATGGTTAAGTCAGATCCTGAGATATTATAACTGGCAAATACCTCACTTTTATTTTTTCAGCAGCTGATGAAAGTCCTGGAATCATCTTCTTTGTACATAAATACTCAAATTCTGAATTTGCCAATCAAAGGTGCCAATGTAGTTTAAAAAACAAAAACAAAAACACATTTTGTAGTATATTACACTATGTGGTAAAGACAGTAGGAGGAGAACTTTATTTGAAGGGTTTCAATGAAAAAAAAAAAGGAAAGGAGAAAGAAAGTATATTAGAACTAACTATGAGAAAACAGAAAGTTTTTGTTTGTCAACTTTTTAAAACTAGAACATTAGTCAAAAACTGTAATTACTATATTATAAGCTGAATAGGTAGCTAAGGTATTTCAAGTAATTTTCTAGAAGCATATTATATTTTTCATATGAAACTGAACCATCTACTTTAAAGTAAAATATTTTCCCCTGAATCCCTTGTTAAAACTCACCCCTAGGTTTTTAAGGGAGAGGGAAAGGGATTCAATTTCAGCTTATAATAACAATGACAATCCTGAGGTAGGACATTTCCTATTATTATGGGAGTTTGGAGAATCAATGACCCCATAAGATGAGATCCATTCTTGGTGTCCAAGCATCTCCAATTTCTAGGTAATGTCCTGGCATCTTGATTGTGATTGTGTTTAATCAGGTTAGTAATTCTAAAGGTAAGCTCATGCTAGCGACATGATGTCTCTCCAGCAAGCTTCCACCACCTTACCAATACATAGTGTATTACTGCTATTCTTCTTACCACGGTTTCTGACCTGTCAACCTGAGTGCAAGATCGAGCAATAATGCAGGTACTGTATGTTTGACACCCTTCCAATAATGGAGCATTAGGTTGTTGGAATAGAACTTAACACAAGGGTGCCTGAATACTTGGTTTAAAGGATTCATCTTGAAGTAATGATTTATACAATCTCCTGTAGGAAAAATAAGCGTTAAAGCACTTTGAATATTATTTGTTATTCAGAAAAGCACCTAAAGTTAGACCTAGAATTCAATATATGACAGTAATTTATCACCCAAACTTTAGAATAAATAGAGTGACTTACAGCACTACCTTTGCTTTTCTGACAATGTCTTAAATTCAAGAGTCTTCTCATTCACAAAGGCCATTAAGCCTTATCATAAGCATGAACAGATACAGAGTTAATAGCATTTTAGTGTTAAGCATGGGTTGTTTAACAGTCAGAGGAACAGATAAGACAGAGCTAGTCACCATTACCTTGGGCTTCTTCCAGTCATCCTGAGGTAGATATCATACAGGAATGCTGGGGCCTTATGGCTTACAGCAATCCAGTAATGATATAAAAGGTGATTGGAGGTTAGATTTACATTGGGCCGTCTGAAGGCCTGTTCGAGAGGATTCCTCTTGAAAGTGGAAATTACATGGTATTCTGAGGAAGAAAAGTTGTGTAACAGCTTTGATAATAACCATGTAATGAAGTTTTGAAAAAAAATGTTTTTACAATGCAAAATATTCTACCAAAGATTCAGAGTTCATTCATTTAAAAAACAAGCTTTTCTACTCTCCACAGCTAAGAGAAATGGGCATTAGACTGCTGATTCCAAGTGGTTTAAAAACTGCCAGTATTTCAATTAAATGAATGAATTTTTACTAAAATTCACCCTGAAAATCTTGTTAATATTTTACCTAGGTCAGTTTATAATGCCACTCTCTATATTTCACCTCTCACGATAGCTTCTTTCTTTCTGTTCCTCTTTCCAGATTCTTATTACTGTACTTACTTAAAAAAAGAAAAGGAAAATCATCATCCATTGCTTATGAATGATTTACTCAAATTAACACATAGCATACAAGCTTACAACAACCCAAAATTAACCTCTGCTGTAGTTTATTTAGGTTATATAACATCAACACAGTCAAACTTGGTATCTTCTATGTTAATATTTTAATGGAAAAATATAATGAGGTATTCACTGAAGAATAATATGGAATTTGATTTTTCACAAAACTGTACGGCACAACAAAAGTATAAAACCTCCCTCACTTAAGATGCTTTGATATCCCTGAAGGACCATGATTTAAAATACTGTGAAATCACTCTAGAGTTTTTCTTCTTTCATATTCCAGCAGTGAGTCTTTAAATTTAAATACAAATGTCACAGAAAAACCCTAATACAAATGTCAAGTAAGATTACTTTAAGGTAGCTAGGTGTGGTGATGCATGACTATAATCCCAGCACTTGGGAGGCTGAGGCAGGAGGATAGATAGTTGGACACCAGCCTGAACTACACTGCAAATTCCAGGCCAGAATAACCTACATAGTGAGACTTTATCTCAAAAGAAGAAAAAAAAAGAAAAAAAAAAAGCAAAACAGAAATAAGGGTTAGGAATGAAGTGGTAGAATGCCAGACTTTGTGGATGGGTGAGGAAAGGGGTAGACTATTCCCAGAGCCAATTTACTTTAAAAAATTATTTAGAATAGCAAAAATTCAATTAGAAATAAAATAGATCTATTATAAAAAGCAATGGCATAAATATTTATATCTGACTCAATTTAAAATGAGTTTGCTTTCAATAGTCTTCAAATTATACCAGCCTGTTTTAGAACAAATGTACTACCTGCTATAGATCTTTGACTTTAGAATGTATTCTGGCAAAATGTATCCTACTTCCTAACTCCTTCACTTACAACTCTGGGAACCAACTGATACACCTACTCTTAGAGGTGTAAATATTATCTACAGACTGACAACATCAGGCCTGAGTGTACTCAATAGTTAGAAAAAGAACTACCCCCAAGTCACAGGTATTTTATGAGGGTGTTACAGATGACAAGAGAACAGCGAGGGTCTCACTAGGTGAGTGGAGACATACATCAGGCTATTCTTATATTGTGAAACTTTAAAGGTGAGCCACAAGGCAGGATTGGTAGTAATTCTCAAACAGCAACTAAAATAAGAATAACTTTGTAAATCAGTGGTCCTAATGCCCCATTAAAAATTCAATGAATGCTTTATGTTCTAACATTCAAAAACATAGATAAAATCATACCAACTTCCCCCCAGTGGAAAGGATTAGTGCTGCCTGTTGTGCAATTATACACCATGATGTTTCTTGGTCTGAAAAGAAAAAGATGAAAGCAAAAAAACATAAGAGAAGTCAAAAGTGTCTAAATCTTATGTACTATCAAAGTAGGAAGACATGATGACACTGGGTACCTTTTCTATATTATATAAAAAGCACCTCTAAGGGATTATTTCTTAAATGTTTAGGCTTTAGTTACAAATACTACTATTACCATAAAAGGATGCTCAGAGATTATTACAGCTGCTCTAGTATGCCATGGTTGACATACAAAAAGCATCTCTTATGAATTTCAACTCAAGTTTATACTATTTTAGTTTGGTTTAAATCATTGTTTAGGACGCCCCCCCCCTTTAGTTCCTAACAAACCTGTAAATCTAAAAATACATTATTTCTTTATTACCACTGATGGCTCCACATGTTACTGCCTCTACTGTACAGACCATGCTATTACCTATATCCTAATAGGACACTTTACTAATATGGCACAATCAGGACTAAGGGATTAAGATTAAAAGCTCCTTTTCCCTCTCAGTCACCACAGTTAATAAGCAACATTGTTGCATCATATACCTATTAACTCCGGAATACCAGGCTGCAGCAAGGCTCGTGTTGACAACTACATCTACAGGAACAAGATCTGCAAGGGCATTGTTGGAGGCACGCATTGTTCGAAGAATTCCTTTCCCTGCCTTTTTTGAAATTAAAAACAACACCTTCAGATACATAGCTGAAATGTGTATACATATGTAATAGATACAGGAAACTTTATAAAACAAGTAAATCAAAAAGTTTATTTACCGCAATGAAGAGACCACTTGGTCCATTAAAGTTATCAATCCATCCCTAATGCCAAAAATGGAAGAAAAAAGAAGAGGTTAAAACTATCATTGAAGTAGATTATTTGAAAGTGCTAACTCCAAACACACTTTGTAATTTTCTCCAAAGCCTAAGAAAGATCTACATTCCATGAGGCATACTGGTCTTAGTCCCCAAAAATGTCCCAAAAGTTTCCTCTGGGGTCACAAATGACTAAATCAAAGTATTTTTAAAGTATTACCTAGCTCTGCTAAATCTCTGCAAAGGGAAAAAAAACAGTGTATACTTTCTGTAGCTTTTCCTAAATTAAGACTTTGATTTTATACTACTTATTAATGCAGTATCTTGAGTAAGAGAAAATAATATGTGTTCCTCAATCTTAGTAAGTAAATCAGAAGAAAACAGAATAATTATCAAAACGACAAAGGACAGGCTATCACTGTTATTTATACAGACCCTGTCAGGTTTGTGTTGTTTGTTTGTTTGTTTTTTTGTTTTTTATTTTTTTCCTGAATCAGCTTACTTTCCGGCTTTTGTTTCTACCTTCTCTTATTCTGAGGATTTAAAAGTATCCTAACACCTTTTTTTTTTTTTTTCCTGTTTAGTAGCAAATTACCAAAGAAATCTCTTGTACTTTTCTTTAGCTTTATAATCTACATATGGAAAGATATACTTCACTTGCTTTGGCAATCAACAGATGAAATCACGGTCTCCTTTACTGAAAACACAGTGTAAGAACTTTCAATTTGATTTTCAATTAGAATTTAAAACTGATAATCTACATTCCATACACTCAGAAGAACCTAAGAGATAGAAGAGGTAATACTACCTCTTCCTATGTTTACCAGCTCTACCATGGAAAAGCACATTCAGCTCTTAAGTCATATCCCATCTCTTTATACAGTTATAACTTAAAACTCTGAATCCCAATTATTTAACAATTTTAAAGAGCTTACTGGAAAAGGTTCTTTCCAACTGGCACCAACAATAGATGGCCTTACAATGGCAACATTTAGCTTTGCTCCTTCTTGTTGTACAACATATTCTGCCAATGCCTTGGTGTATATGTAGGTATTAGGTCTGTCGCCTATCAATTTTGGTGTGATATCATTTACTAGGCCATCATCCATCCATCTGGCAAACAAAGAAATTACATTAAAAAATTCCAAATACTTTATCATAGATGAAAACCAACTTAATTCAACTTTGCTCAAACCTATCTGTTGCTCTTACAATAACTCTTTTCTTTTCTTGGTTTCTTGAGACAGGATTTCTCTGTATAGCCCTGGCTGTCCCAGAACTTGTTCTGTAGACCAGGCTCACCTTGAACTCACAAATTCACTTGCCTCTACCTCCTAAGTGCTGGGATTAAAGATATGTGCCACCACATCAAGTTTTCACAATAACTTTTACTAACAGGGAAAAAATAGGTAGTGTCTTTAAATATGAATCACAGGTCTACTACCTGCAACTCCAATATCAAATAAGGACCAATAGTCCTTTCATAAATCATATGTGAGATAGTAAACTTAACTGACATAAACCAATTAATGGTCTTTAGAAAGTATTATTCAACTTAAACATTCAATATTTCATGTCTTTGATCAGGATGCTACTAAAAACCAAAATGAAGTAATTCACTATCACTTAGTACTTAAATCAGAGTTCCTTTCCAAAGTCCAAATAAATTCCAAAATCTATCAGGTCCCAAATGTTTCATTAGAAATTACATATCTGTGTATTACAATTTAATAGAGTAAAAGGTTAAATATACACATCTGCTATTCACATATATTTACATTTAATATAAAAGGTCTAATAATCTAAATATTTAAGATGAACCACTGGGATTGTATATCCTCAAGTGATATTAGCAAATACTAGGATTAATAATAAAAATTGAAGCAGGTTATAAAAATTCAATTAACAACCTTCGATGCAGTCATCTCTTTAATGACCTCAGCATCTCTGAAAATCACTTATAAAAGGACCATGACGAAACAGGTGATGTCAACAGTCTTTCCTCATTTTTCTCTAAGGTGCTAAGTCCTTGTTTTCCATACTTGTCCTTTATGTCACTAAGCATACAATTAGATTCTGCATACTGTCACAATCTGATGATACCAATAATAACCAGGAAAGCTTAAAATGCTCCTACATATGGAAGTACTTTGTGTATATGGAAGAATTACAACATTAAACTACAGGCAAATAGCTATCCAATTTGAAAAAAAAAACTACAATGGAGATTGAGTTTTGAAAACTGGATAAGACGGGTAGTTGATAGATGGGAAAATAAGCCCCCTGCTCTGCAAAAACAAAACATCTGAAGAAACTCAGGTGAGTAAACCTTATTTCTACTGAGTTTACACAGCAAGCTCACTAGACAGATTCCTTTGAAAGACAGGAAAGGAGAAAAAAAGATTTAGGTTACAAGTTCTTCTCATTTCCTTAGATGCCTGCTTAAGCCAAGACTAAGAAACTGAAAAGTAATAAGCTTCATTAACTTTACTTTTCTCCAAAATCATAAATACTTTTATTGATTTGTGAGGAAATGGGGTATATATTTAGGAGCATCTGTATAGAGGCATAAAATAAAAGTAGGTAATTCTCACAAAAAATGTCTCAGTCATCTATGGTATTGATTTTCTGACAATCCATTCCCTCACCATGAAAAGCCTTTCTTAAAAAGTTATGTGTGCTTATTTCAGGAAAAATCAAGAGATTGTAGGAATCAAAGGTAAATGGGACCAAGAAAAAGCAAAAACTATAAAACAAAAAGCTCACAGAGATAGTTTGAAAACAAATATATAAAGATGTAATGGTTGTTGGACTGCTTCTGTAATTGTAGTCCAAAAAAGAGAAAAGAGCTCACACTTTATATGGTAAGAAAGACCAAAAAGCAAGTGAAGGCTAGGTTGTGTTATATGTATTTCACAAAATCCTCTACATCTACTGAATACAAATATTGTTCATAATAACAACTGCTGATGGGAAGGAATCCCCATCCTTAGAAAGACAGTAATAGGAAGGAGTATAAATCAAAGGACTAAGGTTCCTCTGATTCTCTTAAAATGAAAAGCCTCTCTATATGTATTGTACACTGCAGGGGAGGGGATCCTTTAGTAAACTAGAACCTTATGGTTAAGCAGTCATTGGTGTCTGGTCTCCACAGGAGCTAGAAATGACTACCTGAAAAACAAAACTTCTCATTTTTTAAAAACAAAACAAAATTTCTAACACATGGATAAATTACCTGACCCAAAGGGAAAACTCTAATTGACCTCACCAACAGACATAACCCTGTACAATAGGGCAACAGATAAGCAGTCAGTTGTTGAATATAGGAAGAGACAAAGGCATGCAAGCACATGTGTATGCATAGCAGAGAGAGAGAGGAAAAAAGATAAATTTGGATCCAAAGTCTTAAGATTAAAAGCAATGTGTATAAATTCAAACATACTCTAAAGAATCAATCAGCTTCTTGGGATCTACAGGGGGAGGATAAACTACTTCATCAATATGCTTTCGATTGCAGTAGGCATATGCTGTTGACACATGCATGAATACTTCCAGATTCTTCATTTGCTGTGCAAGGAGAATAAGCTGTCGCGTAGCAATCACATTTAACTGAACAGCATCTCTGCAAAAGAAAGAGACAATGAAAACTTAGAAACCTATATATTTTTTCTTTAACCTATTTAAAAACCAAATCTGAATTTCATTAGGTAATTACAGAGAAAGAAACATGTTTTTCAGTAATTTGCAATTTCTCCTTTAGCTCTGAGTTGCTCTATTTTATTTCAGTATGAACAACATCCATTTTACCAACTATGTATGAATTTTCTAATCATAAAATAAACTCCAATATAGGATTTGAAAAACAAAGCATACACTATGATGTAAAACAGGAGTATGAACAAAGCTATGGAACCAGGCTGGACTCAGATCCTGGTATGGCCTCCACCCGTCAGCTAAAATGCTAAGTTACACAAGCACTCAAGCCTCAGCTTCCTCACCTGTAAATGGGAACAGTAATGGAATCTCCCACCAGAACTAGGAAAGACTAAATGAAAAACTAACTTGTAAAGCATTATAAGCATTTAGTATCTGTTATTCTTAACACAGTTTCAAAACAGGCCACCAGTGAGTATTAAAGAAATGGTGGAAAGCTTTTTTTTTTTTCTATGTAACTTTAATCATAGCACTTTTTAATGATCCATCAAGAGGTCTATTGTACAATGTAGTAACTGGACTTAATAACTATATACCAGACTACTTAAAATCATTGATTTTTTAAAGCACTCTCAATACAAGAAAAGTTATCTGAGGTCATACACATACTAATTAGATCAATTTAGCCATTCCACATGTATCATACATGATAAACATAATACAGAGTGAATCCCAAGCCAGTGACACATCCAATCTCAAATAAATAAATAAAAATAGTGAATGACACCTAAGGAATCTCATCCTTAAGTTGTCTTCTGGCTTCCATGCACATGTATACACACACCTGTACATACACCAATAAACAGACTATAAATGTAGGTCGATGGGGACAATTTGGAATACTCAATACTGTTGAGTGGTAAAACTGGAAGAGTATTACATTCTTGTTATAAACTATAAATACAACAGATCTAAAACAAACTAGAACAATTACCAGTAATTTCAGCAATTGTACATTTACTAATCTAGTAACCTAACTTTCAGAGCAAAAACTCACCTGAAGCCTAACTTTTTAAACAATACATAAAATTTTTATAGCTAGTGAAAATTACAGATTGTTATGTTTCAACATTATAGAATATCATATAGTAAGTATAACCATGAAAAACATTAAAAACATGCAAATTATCCTACACTAAATTTGAAGGTGAAATTATTAAATTAATATTCATGATTATATAAAAATAATGTATGTTCAAACATAGATCCAATGAACTTTGAGGGGAGGCCTTTTTAAGACAGGGTGATGTGGTCCAGGGCTGGACTGGAACTCCCTATGTTGCCTAGGATGACCTCATTTTATGATCCTCCTATCTCCACTTCATGAATGCTGGGATTACAAACAAGTATCATTACATCAGGTGTGAAATATTTTTACAAAATTGAAAATGGCTTTGAGCACTTTGCAAAACATTCATATTGTCAGTGTTAAGAAAAAATAAGTCACAGACAGAATTCAGTCTACCTGACTGTATGGCAATACTTTGATATCTATCTGTCTGAAAACAATGAGGACAAAGAGGATATTGTTTAGGTATACTGAGAATATTTTATTACAAGCTCCTGAGGACAGGACAAGAAGTTCTGGGTCACCAGAAACAAGGACTAACTCATAAAAAGGAAAAGCTTAATAAATATTTCTTAAGACTTGTATTTTTTCTTTTAGTAGCACCTGAGATCCTATGGAGAAAAAAAAATTAATGAAACTAAGATGTGGTTCTTATGATCCTCCCAAATTACAACTAAGGAGAAAAAAAAACATCTGTTCAAATGGAAATCTAGCAAAAGACCTTTCACAGAGAGGATACTATCTACTAGAGCATTAGAGAATGCATTATTTTCTTTCTCATTTACAAAACAATAGGGATAAAGAGAGTGATGTTTTGGAGAAAGGACACAAGGGATATTCTGTTGCACTGTCCTGAGGATGTTGACAGAGTTTCTAGGTCACCAAAATGAGGACTAACTCAAGAGGCACACTCCTGTGCCTTTTGTCTCTCCACTCTATTTGTACCTTCAGCCCAAACCTGAAGCCATATTAAAACAACATAAGATATAACATAACTTAATTATCTGCCAGGCTAGTTTTAACCTCAATAGAAACCCTATATTTTATTTTGTTGAACCTCAGGCTGTGACCCTTACATGCTAAACCAGAAAGTAAATAAACAGAAATAAAGTTCTCATGGTTTTGCTTTATGAAATCATAAGTGCATCTTAAGACAGGCAGGGTCAGGTACAACCAAGAAATCTACATTTTAAAACATGTTTTCCAGTTATTGCCGTTTTCTTTCCTTTTCTTTGAAGGTGGGAAGAGGCAGATAATATAATATTTTTACAAAAGGCAGATTTCCCTACAGGTGGACTTATGAAAAGTTCACAGCATGAGGGAGTCAGAACTAGAGGAAAAGTCATCAACACCAAATACCCACACAAGCACCAGGATTCACCAGAGGTCTTTCTGGGCATTTTTCTAGTCACAATACATTCTTAAAGTCTAAGAATAATACACTTAAGACTCCACCATTCCTTTATCTTAATCTGTACTTCCACTCCTTTTGGAAAACCTACTCCATACTCATCCCCTAGGGCCTCATCATCTAGAACTCTTCCATTCCTGAAATCTCGTATGTTTCCAACCTGTTTATTCTTCTTCCTCTTCTATTTTTGCCTTCATGATGGCCTCTAGCCTCTTGATATTCCTCTCTACACAACTGATCCTGTCCTGTCTAGAGAATACAAGACCCTGTGACCAACTGCTTATGCAACAATTATTCCCTTTCTCCTTCCTCACCCCTTTATTCCTGTCAATTTCTCCCTGTTTCAGTATTTCAGAAACATATCTGAAAATTAATGAGCTTTGCGTCCCCAACTCTCAACATATGCTGTTCAGTACAACCTACATAGCATATATGCCCCAGGGCTTATGAAAGGCTTGTGAAAGGGTCCACATCCAGCCTTATCTTGGTTCCTCCCCAAGGCACTAGGTAAAATGTTAGGTGAGTCTCCTCCTCAGTAGTAACAATTTTATATCATGTGATTGTTATCTGTGGCTTAACAGATAGTGATGGTTATGGTTATACATGGTTTTCCCCTAAGTGGCTCTTATATGCTATTTCCAGTATTTCTGAATATCTGGCCCAAGTCTAATGTTCTACCAATATTTAGATGTCAACAGCCATTAGATCTGTTTCACAGAGATAGTTATGATGTGGTGACTAGGACTAGGACAGTGAACATTTATAACTTAACAAAGGGAGAAAAACAAAAAATTATCTAGGCTTTCCAATTTGGTCTCTCTAGTATAAGAAATTTTAATAATGAAAATATTATTAAATAGTTTTCTTAATCAAAAGAAAACAAAAAAGTAATATACTGTGGTCCTTCTGGTAAAGGTTACTTTGATGCATTTTACCTAAATTAATGTTTTCTGCTAATAAAATTCCCCTTTAAAAGCATGAAATTTCCCCCCAAAGGTCAATAAGAACTATATCAATTAGTATTATTCACCAACCCCTGAAAACACACTAAGTTTTATGTGACTTTATAAATGCTTTCTTTTTATTATAAAGAAAATAATGAAAGCATGAACTGAGGGGAAAATATGTTAGACTGGCCATTTTATAGAAATGAATTCTAAGGAAAAATGAAGCTTGCACTAAAAACCATTAATAGACAAGCACAATAGTATATGCCTGTTATCCCAGCATTTGGAAGTCTGAGGCAGAAGGAACATAGTATTAAGATTAGCCTTGGCTATCACAGGCTGATTAAAACAAAAGTCAGAGACTATATTCATAATCTTGAAAATATTATTTAAAGTGCAATGTTAGGTCTATGTGCAAATATACATGCAAGGAAAAGGTTAATTTTTTTAAATTTTCACTTAGCCTCAACTGATACATCTATGATCAACTCCTACACCTAAGGCTCAGGGATTATCACAGAAGAGGGGCAAAAAAATTCTAAGAGAGGACCAGGAAGTCTGCTATGAGATTATGTCTTCTGTATATGAGAAGACAGCTATAATCTCAGTAATATGGCTGCCTAAACAAAACCAAACAATGAAAACATCAGGTAATATGACAACACAGGGGAAATCTGTGAGCCCTACTGTGACAGCTGAGAAAGAGAGAGACTTGGTCTTTCCCAGGAATGAGCCCCCTAACTGGTTATCCAGTACCAACTGATAAATCCTAAAAACATATATAATATGAGAAACACTAAATGGACTTGGCAAGCTGTGCTTATGTATTTATGATGTAACTATAGTACACATATGAATTTTTAATAATTAATTATAAAAAGAAATTTTTTTACTGATGAAGGTACAAATTCCTTTAAGATAGAATGCAAATATTGCTTTAAATATATTTTCAAAGTTACTTTGTTTCTATTTTTTTGAAGAATAACATATGTTCATGGTAGGAATAATAGTATGTAGATAAAACTAAAAACAATTACCATCAATATAGAAAGACATGTATTCCTAACATATACATACATATATATACATATACGTGTGTGTGTGTGTGTGTGTGTGTGTGTGTGTGTATGTATATATATATGGAGATTATACTACACTGATTATATTATTTTGTCACTTCTGGATTCTAAACACATGACAGTCACTGAGGGTCTCACCTGTTGGCTCCCAAAAGAATTTAAAAAGAGTGAGTAAAGCAATGGTTTACAGACTCAGATACTCTGTGGTAAAGAGCTAAAACAACACCTCATTTAAACTTTGCAAAGGGAAGGAAAAAAAATCTTCTGAGAAGTTTCAGTTTATAGATAAGCAAACTCAAATTCAAGGAGGTTAATAACTGTGCAAACTCTTCAGTTAATAAACTATGAGGTCAAGACTAGAACTAAGGTGTGTAACTCCAAAACTTCTTCTCTTTTCTTTATATTGTTGCCTCAGCTGCCTCAGGAATAAAATGGATTTGCCTAGGACAAGCTGAGTAAAGTTAGGACAGAGGAACTGACAAATAAGTAATGTTTTGAAGACTGTAAAGTACAACCCAAGAACTATAAAAGACAGTGGTAGTACCTTCATAAGCCCAAATACTTGGCATTGTGCTCTCACACAATATAATCATTAAGAGTTATGCTTCAATGTTCAAAAACTATGGGGGTTATTGCCAAAGCCATTTGCAGAGTCTAACCTTTTGAGCATTTTAAAGGGAAGGGCTTCACAAATAGTTCTGAAACCTAAAAACAGATGCTTTACCATTTAAACTAGTGTAAGACTATATAATAAAATTAACATAAAATTGCACTTCTAAACACACCATAAAAATAAGTGTTAGGAATTAAATGCCATTGTTTGAAATGTATACTCACTTACTTCTTAAAAATATTTATTTATTTTTAGTTCATGTGTATCGATGTTTTGCCTGCATCTATGTCTGTTCACCACATATGTGCCCAGTCAAAGGAGGCCAGAAAGAGGGCAGCCAATTCCCTGTAATGAACTACAGATGGCTGTGAGCCATAATTTGGGTGCTGGAATTCAAGCCAGGTCCTCAGGAAGAGCAGCCAGTACTCTTAATCATTGAAGAATAATGATCACTTAGAAAACTGTTTTTTGTTTTTGTTTTTGTTTTTGTTTTTCCTAGAAGGAAGATGTATCCTGAAGTTCAAATTAGGTTTTAAATTAAACTTTATTTCTGATGTTACCTTATCTCTTAACAATGCCACCAAAGCAGAGTTTTTGAAATATAAACAAAGTGACTATAACATGAAAGTCATTTCTATCTATCTTAGTATGCAAAACTTGAGCTTAATTATGATTACTGTTCTGGAACACATAAAAGTGCAAACAGTTGCTAGGGTAGAATATTTAGACAACACTTCAGGAAAAGGTAGCCAACACAGCTGAGTAACTATTCCTGCTTCTTACCCAAGTACACTCTCTGCTTTCTTCTAGTACATTGCTTGCTTCTGTCCTATTTTATAAAGTCATGACAAGGTTTTCTAATCAGCATATACTATTTTCAAAATGATTATAAAAAAAGAATTTTACTAACTTCTATAGGACACTGAAAGTCAATATTAGCATATGACAGTTTCATATCACTTTCAAAACAACTTCACTAAAAGGCAGAATTAAAATTACATCTGGAAAATATAAAATTCAAATGTTAGTATCTGTACTTACCTTAAATTTTCATTAAATCTTACAGTAGCTGCACAGTGGAATATGATATTGGTAGAATCTATAATGAGCTCCTTATCTTCTTCACTGAGAGCGAGTTTAGGTTGGGTGAGTTCACTGTTGATTGCTATAATTTTCTCTCTAAAATCTGGATTTTCATCTCTCAACCTGTCAAAAAGCTATCAAATGGGAAGATATTTATTCTAGGACAGTGTTTTCCACTTCTCAAAACCTATTATAAACCCTTCCCCCACCAATGACAGCTATTTTAAAATTTTAAATTTCATGGGGTACAGAAGATTCTTCATCTTACAGATATAGAGTCAAAACTCAGAATTCAAGCAGGGCTTCAAGAAAACAGAGATGGCAGTCAGCAGCATAAACATTAACTGTCCATGTGCCTTACACCTCAGAACAGACTTAAGAAATAACAGACATCTGGACAATGATAGTCTCACCCCTCCTACACTGCCAGTTAATTGCCTTACTCTTAAAAGATTTTAAAACTGCTTAATTGTATGTGTATGTGTCTATACACCTGAGTGTAGTGCCCACGGAGGCCAGAAGAGGGTGTGGTATCCCCTGGAGTTAAGAGTTACAGAAAGTTCTTAGAGGAAATGACATTAAATCAGAAACCTGAAGGATCAACAGAACAGGCAGGCACATGGGTGAGTGATAGGGACAAAATTCAAAGCACAATAGTGTTCCTCCACAGGATGAAAAAACATACATTTTTAGAAAGAAACATCCAACTGGACTTGGCTACTACCTGGTTTTGTTTGCTTGGGTTTTTTGTTTGTTTTTTGGTTTTTTCCTTTGTTGGAGTAGATATATGCTACTCTAGAAGGGCAAGGACTACAGCTACTCTGCACAGTATACAGACCCTAGATAGAGTACTTGACAATATACAGTCTCAAATATCTGCTAAGTGAGTAAAGTCATTAGATTAGAAACACTATAAATAAAGAATTTTGGAGATTTTCAAAGCCAGTCTTAGGAATGTTGACTACATATCACCTTCATATCCTAGAAGACATAGGCCTAAAAAGGTTTAGTTTTGTGGGTCTGGAGTTCAGAGAGGAAGAAAAAGAACCAATATAGATTATACTGACAGCATACAGTTAATAAATGAAGGAGGCCCTGAGAGTGGAGATCATCCAGACAGCAATGAACACCCCATATCCAAACTATACAAACTACTTCCAAATTTAATTTAAAGGACAACCGTTCAATTCACAAAACAGAGGGTGCTATACAACTACTTCACAGGACCTTATAAAGCCAGATCAAGGCCTACAGCAGGTATATCAACATTTACTAGGCAAGCAGAGAAAGTAGAACCCAGGGGAGGGCCACAAGTACATTTTAACACCTCAATCCACACCTAGTAGTTATAAAGTACATTAATATATAGTCTCTAAGCATGGTAGGTACTTCAGAAACTAATTATTGTTATCTGAAGACTAAACTATCTGGTAGTTACAAATAAAGCATCTCAAAAAGGATACTTGGAGTATCAATCATAACAATAGTTTAAACCTTACTAGAAAATTTAGTTTAGCATAAAAGAAAGCTGTTTTTCTTTTCTTGATTCTAGTTCACTGTCACACTGCAGGAACTTAGCAAATTTTCCCAGGTCTTTTTTCTTGGAGGGGGTGGGCGTAGGTACTGAAACAATATTCCAAGCTAATGATGCTTCACAAAATTCCCATACAAGCATATACTTTTATTCCCCTTTCAAATGATCATCCTCCACACTTACCTTGCCACTAAGGATTTCTTCCACTCGCTCTTGTGGTGTTTGTCCAGCTTTCTGCCTCACCAAAACATAGACTGAATTCACCTTAGGACAAGATCTCAGCAACTTTTCCAGAAGCACCTTCCCTAAGAAACCAGTAGCTCCTGTGAGGAGGATATTCTTGCCTTCATAGTATTCTGGGATTGAAACCATTTTGACTATGAAAGAAACATGACAACACACACATTAGTTTATGAATGTATGCTCAATCTTATTTAAAAACCTCTTAGTTTCCACACAAATATTTTGAAAGACTGGCAAAAATCAAAATTGAATATTGACAAGAGCAGACTCCTTTGATTCATTATAGTACAGTGGAAGCAAGAATGGACTGCAGCTCTGCAAGACCTTGTTCTTTCCTGGATCATTCAGACAAGTCACTCACCTTCTTTTCAGGCCCCAAGTTTCTTTAGTACATTTGTATATTTAAAAGACCTCTAAAACATTAATTATGAACATGAATATTCATTCGACCTCTGTTAAACTTTGAATACAACTGAATTATAGTTCTTTCTTTCCAAAGAAATTTATAACCCTGAATGGAGGTCAGCAGATTCAAAATGTTCAGCTTGAATAACACTGCCAGGTGTCATAGCCACCTGTCATTAACCACTTAAACAGGAAGAGGTAACATCAAGTTCTTTTTTCTATACATTCATGACAATAAGCAAAAAGAAAAAAAGAGGGGGTAGAAAAATATACAAGAAAACAAACAGAGAATGAATGGGGTGAGTACAGGAAGATCTACAAAATACATTACTACAGGAGACTACACTATATTGAAATCCAAGCTCTATGCTATTTAGAGCCTGAGGGCATGCAATGCAATCAGAGGGGAAAAAAGCTTCAATACTACTTAGGTCTTAGTTAAGCTGGAAAGTCTAATAGATGTGTTTATGTTCAAGGTTCTTATAACTTGTGTTTTGGTAAAAATCTGGAGGTGTGAGCTACTGTTCCTAAACAAGTGTGGCAACTACTTCTCAAAAAAGCTTCTCTTTACAGAAAATGGAGAGCATCACAGAAAACAACTATACACAATGCAGAGAGCAAATCATGGGGAGCCAAGCTCAACAGATACATTTACATCACAGCTTCTGCATCTATGGCTCAGGGAACATCACTGAAAGGGAATGGAAAGATTTTAAGAACCAGAATACCAGTAAGTCAGCCTTGAAATAGTCTCTCCCAGAAATGGCTACATAAACAAGACCCAAACAATAGATGGACAAGTTAATGTGGGAAGGGGAAATTTTAGGGATCTCACCCCTAGATAAAGAACTACAGATAACTACTGAATGCTGGGAGAAAAAGAATTAGCCTCTCCCTTATTGGTTGTCCAATGCAGACTGCTCAGCCTTGAAACCATACATACAGAAACGGCAAAAATGGACTCAACAGGTTACATTTATTTCTGCATATACATACACTAATGTATTTAACAAATACAATCAAAGAAAAAGAGACTATCAAGTTGAGAGTTGTGGGGCATGGGAGAAATTCAAGAGAGGGTAGCTAGGAGAGACTGCAGGGAGGAAATGGAGGGGGAAGTGGTGTCATTCTATTTCAATTAAAAACATTTTTTAAATTTAGAAACAAAGAACTTCATGAATAAGCAAAAAAAGGGGGGGAGAAATAAAACAAAATAACTTCTAGAAGAACAGATGAGAATGAATTGACAGAGAGGCCACAGCAGAAGAAGAAAAGTACTCTAAGAGCTCAGAGCTGTATTTAACATCTATCTCCCCCACTCAAATCCAGGAGGAAACACCAAACTCAGGATCAAGAAGCTGGATTAGAGTATGCAGTCATCAAGGTAATCAAAAAACATGCACACAGAATAGCAGAATCACTCTTGAGAGTCTCATTTCTTAAATAAATATTGGCTCCAGCCTTTATATTTGTTTGTACTTGAGGAAAGCACGCAGCTGGTACTTGGGACAAAACTGAAATAGGCTAGGTTCTACAGTGCACCAGACATCCTTTAAAAAGTGGGGAAAGCAGGATCTACAGAAAGGAAACAAAAACAACCAACAGAAAAACAAAGTCTATGCAGCATCTTGCCTCCAGAACAGATTTTAAGGCATTACTGCTCCTGGCCCTGAAAGTATATTCCAGGAAGCTCTCAACCAGCAATCCCATCTCAGGAAAATTCTTTGGAAAAAGATATCTCCAAAATCTAAATCAAGATCAAAAGCAGCTACCAAAACCAACTGCCTAGTCCTTCACAACCCAACTACAAAGTAGGATAATGAAAACATCAAGAAGACATTCAAGTCTTATAAATACCCTTAAGGCATCTGGAAAAATCCTCCAAACCTTTTATAAGAATATTGTGTCTGCATAATGAAAGCCAAAGGTAACTTAAAAAAAAAATCCCAATGAGGTACCAGTCAAGGAGGCCTCTCAAATACAGGCTCTATGCCACTCTTGTTTGTTGCCCACCAAAACTACTTAATAAGACCCTATTGCTGAAGACACCACATACCTAGGTTACAAGTTGCAAAGAATCAAGCATAGAACAGGTTGGAAGCTTCATCCCTGCTAGCAAGCTTTCATTGTAACTAAAGGTACAATGCAATCTTCTAGAGGAGTAAAGGCATCAAAGGTCTTACTCAGTCATGAACCCTACAATCTGCAATACCAACCTGCCAGGCAAGATGTGCCCACCCATGCAATGGTGCATGACTGTTATGGAAGTAACCAACTGTTCTCTTACTGTATTGAGGCCTACTCTGTAACAGAGAATTCATACCTGGTACTGTAACCGGATCCAAAACCCCATGGCTGTAGAGGTCTTAGGCCCTAAAGGGGAAACTTACTATTGTTGTTTAGGTAAATTACTACAGCACCAACCTATTCTCTAAATATCTACATTTATAACCACACAAATGTTATTCTAAGATTCAGAGAAACTTCTCTTTGCACTTTACATTAGTGAATGCAGAGACCAATTAGCTGCTCAAGGTACTGTGAATACTGCTGAGTAATCAGGACATTTATACCACTCCTTCTAAGACTCAGGAAATTTCAAGGGAAAGGGGCAAAAAGAATGAAGAACTGGAAGACAGGAAAAAGAATTGCTGAAATGTTGTCTTCTACACATGGTACAGTCAATGTAGTTATGTCACAACAGCTATGGCTATCTGCAATAGATCTAAACAAGAAGGGTGTATCAACAGTCAATCACAGACCAGGAAGGAGTTCATGGGGCTCTATTCCTTCCTGCTGAATTACTGGCTACTAATGGACTCTGAGGAAGGGGAAGTATTGTCTTCAGTTGTGTAGCCCATGAAGAAACCCACCAAATGCTGGTGGATAAGGCATACCCATCTTCACAGATAATAATAGTTTAAACACTATGGACCTTTTAAAAAATGGAATTAATAGGGGTAGAAAAAAAAAGATAAGGAGTTACAGTAATCAGACCGCCCTTTCTACATGTATGAAGTTATTAAAGGACAAATTCAGTAAAGGTTTAAAAATATTGCATCTACAAAATAATTACTACTAAAAAGGAACAAAGATATACCATGTTTGGAAATCAGCAATTCACATAAATGTAGAAAATCCAAGAAATAACCAACCAAAAATTAATTGGTGAATGAGTTTAACAACCTCTTATCATCTGTGAGCAAGCAGCTACAGCACTGCATTCCTGAGAGCGGCACAGGATCATCATTCTCTCTTGGAAAGGGTGAATACACATAGCAACTAGAAGTTTCTGCAGGCAACACTGTATTCTCTGACTCAAAAGTTTGGCAAAAACAAGTTAAAAGTCTAACAAAGGATTGAGTACCAAGTACTACCACTGCTTTCAAGGAATTCACACAGGCTTACTTGACAAAAGTGCTTTCCAGCAGCTGTTTAAAAAAAGAATATTTTCATTTACAAAAAATATTTCCTTAACTAATAATTCAAATCCAGAATCTGTCATTTAAGCTAAAGCTACTACTAATCTGAACCTGTTTTTATTTGTAGAAGAACATGCAGGTTATTATGGGCAAACAGAGACCACAAATGAGGAATAAGAGACTAACTAGGGTATCAACTTACATACAAAATAAACTTTTAACTGTATTCCCCAAACAAATATCCTAGTATTAATATAAGGGTAGTAAGTTAATAGTTTTGGAAACTTGGTTAAGTAATTAAAATTAAGGTCCTCTCTCTCATTTTTAACTTTTTAAACTCTTAGGGTTTTCCAATAAGTACAAAAGCACAAAAATCTACTACTTAACAAGCAGTTTTTATATTGCCAAGAAACAGAAATCCTCTTTGCCCTGTGATGATACTGAATTAAATTAAAACTTCCAATACAATGCTGTGATGGTTAATTTCAATTTTCAACTTGACTGGATTAAAAAACAAAGGCATTAATGAGGTACTCATCCAAGTGAGACTGTAGGATATTTCCTGAGAGTTTTAAGCAAGGAAAAGAGGAGCCACCTTAAATATGAATAGTACTAACCCATGGGCTGGGGTCCTGGACTGAGTAATACCTTCAGATATTATTTCCCATAAGTTCCCAGTAAATTTTTCTTTGTTGGTTGGTTGGTTCGCTAAGTTCACTAAGCACACATGTATGGGCAGAATCAAATCTGAGCTAGTATCTTTTAACTAAACTCCACAATTATAGAAAGCATAAAAAATTTCTATATACATTGCAGTGAGATAAACACATCAATCATGGAAGTAACTAAGTACACACCACCAGAAGTTCAGAGGAAATGGAAGGGCTGGAGTGGCTTATCTTAAAGATCCTGTTCAGTTCTAAGGTGCACAATTCAACTACAGAAGGAAAAACATATCCTTCTTCACATCAGGGTGCCCTGCCATTCACTGAGTGCATGCAATAAACAAGAACCTGCTTTCTAAAGAGATGGGTGTGAAGTACAGTGAATTCTATATGAAGAATCCTTTAAAACTTCAGATTGGTCCACATACAAAGCTGACAGGTCAAACTGCAACTGCAAAAAATCTGTTAATTGGTTCAGGTGATTTCACTTTAACAAGATATCCCTGAGACTATTTTCAAAAGTAGTCAACCACAGGGAGGAAAATACAAAGAAATCTATTGTCAAACTTATAACTGGAGTTGGAAAATCACCAGCTAGATTTAATTACTGTCATAATCAATTTTAATGAAAATATATCATACTTGGTCAAGAAATAAGCACATACCTATCATCAGTAGATTTACTTTCCTGTCCCACCAAACATGACCTACTTAAAGACTAATTCATTCATTGGAATACTAGTAACAAAAACCCCAGGACAGTGGAGGGAAACAGATAAAGGTACAAGAAGCTCTGAGATCTTGCTCAAGTGTAATAAATTCAAACACATTTTTACATGTAATCAAGGGAACTCCATGTGGATCACTAAATTTTGAAAATGAGTTGGACTTAAATGCCTTTGAAGAAACACCAAGTTACTGCTATGAATAAACTGTACATCCACAGCTTCTTGGAGTACCTTGTCCCAAGCTTCTCCATTTAGGTACCAATGTAAAGGTGAATAACCCAGTACATTATTTATACAAATAAACAACCACCACCATATATCAGGAGTAGGCAGGTACATTAAATTTACCAAGAAACACCAAGACAGTGAAAAACAATTTCTTTGTGCAAGTAAATAACCAGCAAATGTTGGACAGAAATGAATCAAAGTAAAAACAAGAGACGCAGACTGCAGCATGGCACAGCAAGCCATCACTTTCTCAAGGACTAATCAAGCTTCCCTCCAGCCTCTGCCTAGACCACCAGCAACAAACTCCTGACTGTCCTTGTACTCAGCTCAGCATAATCCTATGGTCATTAACAATGCCCACATTGACACTATTCAGACTTTCACCTTTGTATCAATTGGTTTGTGGGCCAAATACTGGCCATCTGAATCTAATCTACATTTGTTTAGTTCCTTTATATTCTTTAACCGTTCACAATAGTCTGTAATCTAGATATTATTTGAAGTGTAATGTGAAATTTTAGTGTTGTGCTATTGATTAACATCAAACTGTAACAAATAATTTAACTTGCAAGAGTGGGAATTTCAAGAGAAACCAGGATTATTGGTAAAGTTGAGCTGATAAAATTTACATGGCTTGCAAATTTCACATTCAACACATTTCTAACAGTATGGAAAGACACAAGCCACAGGTTGTGTTACTGTCATAGCTCATTCACAGCAACTAGCATGGTCAGTATGATTCTGTTTGTCAGACAGAATTCAGTGAATAGAAACTACTGGCAAAATAACTGAAAAATATATGAAAAATTTTCAAGCAAATTAAGCCATTTGGTGATACAGGAAAGACTGAACACCATATTACATACTTTTGAACTAATAAACAAGTTTTTAAATCATCGCTAAATCTGTAGTGTAATTATCAAACCTCAGGAAAAAAGATCATTACTAAAGACTAAAAGCTATTTATTTATTGGCTACATACTACAATCTACACATGCACGTACACTCTCACTTTTTACTTTGGGGAAAGAAATGAATGATTTTTAGCAAAATTAGACTTACATATCAAGTATCTGAAGGTTCAAAGAAACAAAACAGAATTACTCACTTACTGGCTGACAATAATTAACAAGCGCTCAAACACTCTTAAGAGCTCTGGTCCTACACTCAGACTGCTCTAGTATATACAATACATACATGTAGCCCCTTCAACCCCACTATTCTGAAACTTTTAAACACAGAAATGGAGATAAATCAAAATAGTACTTAAACAGTATGATCACTTTGGAAAGCTTTCTGGCATTATTTAGGAACATTTGTAAACATACGTGGGCACTAAGACTTGAACAATAAATATTATCTTTAAAAAGCCTCAAATATCCATTGGTAATAAAATTAATTATAGCAACATATTATATATATATATATATATATATGTGTGTGTGTGTGTGTGTGTGTGTGTGTGTATGTGTATACACATATAATGCATGTACATGTACACACACACACACACACACACACACACATAGCGCAATGTAGTTGAAAGCTCTCAAATATTAGCCAAAAAATACAGATGAAAAAATAACACAGTCTGTGTGATTCTTTATATAAAAAACACGTACAACCCAGAAGTCAAGACAGTGTTTATCTCAGGGAGAAGGAAGTGGCACAAAGCAGGTCTGTGAGGATCAAATTCTTTCTACTTTCTTGGTCCTCTTCCTTGACTACACTTTCGGCCAAGGAAGTGTAGTAATCAAAAAGTAGTATCGTGATAAAGCTGTACTTGTACTTCTGCTTAGACTTAAAAGGTTTTAAGATCATTTTTCCTGTCTCATTCCTAAACTATACCATCACTCCTAAGTCCTACAGGATACCCTCCAAATTTAACTTGATTCTAAGTGGCCCAGTACTATCTAGACCAGTGGTTCTCAACCTGTGGGTTGTGAAATCTTTGGGGGCTGAATGACCATTTCATAGGGACTGAAATCACTTATCAGATATTTATATTGATTCCTAACAGCAGAAAAATTACAGTTATATAGTAGCAATGAAAATAATTTTATAATTGGGGTCACTACAACATGAGGAACTGTATTAAAGGGTTGCAGCATTAGGAAGGCTGAGAATCTACTGGTCCAGATCTCTTTCAAATTAACAGTATTTAAGGCATGCTCACTGCAAACACAGTACCTGTGCCCCGCTCAGGAACTCAAGAACTTCAGTCTGAAGGCTGGGTGCCACTTAGGCACTATGCTAAGGAGAAAGACAAGCACAGCTTTATAAGGCCTGATTTCATAAAGAGCCCAAAACCTTACATATAAAATCTGCTACTTAGCACGTCAATTGTTAAGGTGTCCACCTACCCACAGAACTCTAGTTCATCCCCAATTCTCCAAAGACACTAGACAGAGCAACGAACTATCACCCTAAGTTCAAATCTCTGCTATTCTCTGGTTTTGCATATAAAATTTTATTGGAGTAATACAAACAAACTAGAATTTCTGTCAATCGCCCAATAATTCATTTTTTGTTTTTGCTTCAAATACATCTATTTTTTCCCTTGTTTTAAATTTCAATTAGAAACAAGCTTGTTTTACATATCAATTCCAGTTCCCTCTCCCTCCACTGCCCCCCACCGACCCCCTATCCCATCCCCTTTTTGCTCCCCAAGGAGGGTGAGGCCTTCCATGGGGGAATCTTTCAAGTCTGTCATACCATTTGGAGCAGGGCCTAGACCCTCCCATGTGTCTAGACTGAGAGAATATCCCTCTATGTGGAGAGGGCTCCCAAAGTCCATTCGTGTATTAGGGATAAATACTGATCGACTACCAGAGGCCCCATAGATTAACTAGACTTCCAAACTGCCACCCACGTTCAGAGGCTCTGGTTTCCCAGTTATCAGTCTGGGGTCCATGAGCAACCCCTTGTTCAGGTCAGTTGTTTCTGAGGGTTTCTCCAGCCTGGTCTTGACCCCTTTGCTCATCACTCCTCCCTCTCTGCAACCGGATTCCAGAGTTCAGCTCAGTGTTTAGCTGTGGGTGAAATGACCTAGAATTTCAACCTAACTGCATTTCACTATAACAAAGACTATATAGTCCCAAAGCCTAAAATATTCTACGTGGCCTTTTATAGAAAATGTTTAGGGACTTTCAGCCTATATCAAAACACTAAGTTTGTGTTCATGTCCTGGGAATGTACTCTGATTTCTTACTGCCCCTTCAACTCTCTTGATTCAAACACTGACAACCTCATAATGTGCCTAGCTCTTATACTATTCTCTTCCCAGAACCTAATACTAAAGTGATAGTTTCCACTGGAAAATAGTGAATCCTAATATTCCAGAAAAAAAAAAAAAAAAAAAAAAAAAAACCCTCAAAATCAAACACTCCAGTGATAAGGCCACATAGACTTCTACAGCAGTTCCTCCACACACACAGTCAAATTTAGAATTATATTCAGGACACCATTCCAAGTCTACCCTTCTGTAGATATATCATTTGTAGGTCCTTCTTGGAAGTCATAGGTGAGCCCTCCACTAGTACTTCTCAAACATTAAAATACACACAAATCACCTGGGAGTCTGTTAAAATGTTCACTCTAATACATCTACGTTTCTGAAAGCTCTTATGTGATCCTGGGGCCTCTCTCTGAACTGACCCATGTCTACTAGCTTACAGAGACTGTACGGAGTACCAAGGCTATTTAATAGTTTATAATGATCTGCTTTAATGAAAAGAAGCTGAAGTATGAGAACATGCCTTCTTTCATTCACACTCTTCTTGTATAAACATACTCATTGACATCATATACCCAAAATGACATGAGAGTGTTTCACATGATCGAACAGGTAAAGCAAGATGACTTTTCATCTATCAGATTTACAATAACCAGTAGAATTTTTTTTTTTTAGATAAAGTGTACAAAAGGAACAGAATCTTAATAGGGGGATATAATTTGGCAGTATCTATAAAAATGTAAATGCTCATTACTTCTGACCTTGAAATTCTACTTCTAAAAATTATCCCCCAGTTCTTCCTTACACATGTGTGAAAATGCTGCAACCAAGTGTGTACTTACAGAGGAGCAGGTAAAACCTGGAATGTTCGTCTGGTGGTATATTCTGTATTTAAAGAATGAAGTGGCTTAGCAGAGAATATATCGGTATGAAGTAGCATCCATGATTAAATAACCCCAAATGAGATCTATATCACATCCCCTTCCCACAAGGCTCAGGTACCAGACCAAAGCAGTGTCTTCTGGACATGACAGGACTACTGGGCTTAAGAATTCACAGCTGCTATCTGCAAAGATCAAGGCATTCAACAATACAGCATGCAGGAGCCCCTACCTCTAGCTGAAGAGACTGAAGAGCTATTGACAGCTGTTAGCTTCTGGAGGAAAGTCAGTTTTCTTTAATGGTGTGGATCCTGGTAGATAGACCACATTCCACACCCACTGAGTATATGGGCAACACAAATTGCAATTAGTAGGTTAAGGAAAAAAAAAGGAGAAGAGGAGGACATGAATTTGGAAGGAGGTTGTTTGGAGGTGGATCTGGAAGCAGTTAAGAGGGAAAAGCAGCTTGGATTAATATGATCAAAACATTACATTTAATAATATTTTAAGTTATTTTATGTGTGAGTATTTTGACTATATGTATATTTGTGGACCATTTGTATGTAATGTCTAGGGAGGTTAGAAGAGGATGCTGGATCCCCTGAAACTGAAGTTACAGATGATCTTGAGCACACATGAGGGTTCTGGGAATCAAACCCTGGTCCATTGAAAAGCAACCCAGTGCTCAACTGCTGAGGCATATCTCCTGCCTCTCCCCAATATTTATACTTTAAAATACCCAAAATGCAATATACTGTGATGCCACTTTTCTGGAAAAGGAATTTCTTAAATGTATAAATATTCTTATGGATTATTTCTGGAAGAAAAGCCAAAAATTTGGTAATGTCGGTTGCTTCTGAAGAAAAGTATGTGTAACCACGGAGTGGGGATGCAGGAGATTAACTTTTTACTATCCTTTCATACATTTTTTATGTGCATGGGTTAAGTATTTTTTAAATGTTTGTAAAGTTGGAGAAAGTATGAAAATATAAAAGTTAGAAATCATAACTTTCTCCTTCAATTCTCTAATTTATACTTATTTTTGTTCTACAACAACAAAGAATTGATTTTCAACTTTATAGAAATTTTGAAAAATATTTTAAGAAAAATATTTTTATAAGGAAAAATAATTAAGTACTACAGTGAAAAAGTATAATCTTTTTTCTGGTAATCTTTACTAATAAATTTGTCCTATTTCTTTATTAGAAGAAAAACATTAAATTAAAAAGCAGATGGCTACACATGAAACTATTAATAAACTATTGATAAAAAGGTTGAACTTTGAATATGAAACCTATCCCACTCAGGATAATGATACTGATGTTGGGACAGGACCCACTTCTAGTTCCTAATGAACTTTCTTCATGATGTTTACCAAATACATAAAGCACTACCAAATATATTTCTGCCGTCAGTCTAGACTGCCTACTTCTACCAACATTTTAATTCACCGCACTGTAACTGATAAAGGACCTTTGCAAGGACATACATCCATGCTTTTTCCCTTCTACACATTTAGAGAAACTAAGCACTGAATCTGAAAGTCTCAACATGGATTCTTAACCACTCAATCCTGATTTCTATCAACTTCCATCTCCTACAGCTATACCTCAAAGTAGGCTCTATTTACTTTTCTGTTAAAACTGGTTCCTCTATGCATTTAATATACAAACACATTCATTAAAGCCTACTAGTAGAGACAGTTGGGTAAACAAATGGACAAAGAAAGCATTTCTACTCTCATCTGTATTTTTGCACTCATTCTTGGTCACTGTCTCTCTGTCTCATTCCCTCTCTCTCTCTCTCTCTCTCTCTCTCTCTCTCTCTCTGTGTGTGTGTGTGTGTGTGTGTGTGTGTGTGTGTGTGTGAATCCTAGGGTATGAATAAGAACCTTGCATGTATAGGAAAGGGTTCTATATCCTCATGTTAATCCTGAGATTCTCTAGAGAAAAACCAGTTTAACTATTTTGATCAAATTAAGGCAAGCTTTTTGTTAAAACATTATATACCAACCAAGATGGAATTCAGTCAAGACTACTCATGAAAACTTTCCTGCTGAGTGGCCCCAAGACACGTGTTATCAGGGTTTTTGTGGACAAAATAAATAAGCCACTGTACTTTCCCATGATGCTTTGTTGTTATTTTCCAAGAACTACAACTTTAAGAATCCCAAGAAGTTTCCTGGTGCAGGTGGGACTTACAGGTTAACTTAGGGTCTAACGCCTTCTTTTTACCTTTCTTTTGTTCTTTCTTTTCAAGACAGGTTCTCATTAAGTTGTCCAGACAGGCTTTAAATTTATAATATTCCAGCCTCAACCTCCCAAGCAGCTGAGATTACTTCCGCTACAGGCCAGCACCACAAGTCTTTCATTTTAAAACTCCCAATTAGATGTAATTCTTGTGTTTAACATAGTATGTGCAATGCTGGTTTGTGATTAATTCTTTAATTTGCTTATCTCATTTTTCTGTACCTCAGCTGGAGGATCTCTGGTCAATAGACAGGCAGATAGTTAAGCTAAATGATCTTTCAACATTTCTCAAGTTGTATGACACACAAAGTAAGAAGAAAGCTGGAAAGATGACTTAGTAGTTAAGAGAACAACATACTGCTCCTGCAGAGGACCCAAGATGGGTTCCCAGCATTCACAATGAACAGCTCACGCACCCTTTTAACTCAGCTCCAGGGGATCCAACGCTTTAGGCCAATGCAGGCACTAGCACTCAGGTGTACATACCCACAAGGTAGACACACACACACACACACACACACTCAAAAATAAAATGTTCTTAAAAAAAAAAAAGCTAAATGAAAAAGTTTCAAATATCTATTAAGAGAAAGAAATCCAAAATGTTCTAAACCATGGGTCAGCAAAGATTTCTATAAAGGGCTAAAGAGTAAATATTTTCAGTTGTGCAAGCCACTGCTCAGAAACAACATTGCAGCATGTATTATAGCACAAAAGTGGCTGCTGTGTGTGAAACTTTGCCATTCCACCAAAACTCATGTTGTAGTTTAATCTCTACTGCGATTAAGAGTAGAAATCTAATTCAACTATTATGCTTAGAGGTAGAGTCTTTGAGCAGTCTTTGATGTCATCAAGTGGATTCCCCTTGACTGAATATTGATGGCTTAGGGGAAGAGGGGAGCCCAGAGGATTCAGATACACATACATTTCCTGTCTCTTGTCATATAATATCCTTGGGACTTTGCCAACAAGGAAGACATCACCAGATGCAGTCCCTTGAGCCTCCAACTCTAAGGTAAATAAACTCTTCTTTATGAAATTATTCAGTTTCAAGGTATTTCATTACTGTAATATAACATGGACTAAGCAGCTATAGAGAATAAACAAAATGGCAGGACTATGTTGCAATAAAACTTAAAAAAAAAAACCTTAAAACTGGTTCCTCTATGCATTTAATATACAAACACATTAGTCAAAGCCCATGTTGGGTAAATCAATGGACAAAGAAGAAAATATTTCTATTCTGATTTGTATTTTCTCACTCTCTCATTCTATCCCTCCCTCTCTAGAGAGAGAAACCAGAAAGCTACTATTTTCTGGTATTTCACAAGCATTCAGAAAAATGAAGCAGAATGAGAAAAGCACCACAGTTCAAAAATGCACAGTCAGGAGCTGAAGAGATGGCTCAGCAGTTAAAAGCACTGGCTATACTTCCAAAGGACCCAGGTTCAATTCCCAGCACTCACATGGTAGCTCAAACTGTCTGTAACTCCAGTTCCAGGGTATCTGACACCCTCACACAGACATACATATGCAAGCAAAACATCAATGAACATAAAAGATTTTTAAAAAATTTTAAACTATCTTTTAAAAATGCACAGCCTAGGAGTGCTCTACTAGCCCAGGAAAAACACCATGTTACAAGATCAATGACTAGAGCTACATAGCATCAAGCCAGGCATGGCTCTACCCACACTTATTTCACATGCCCAGCCTCCAGAACCTTGATACATTTCCACTGAAATAAAGAGCCAACTGTGTGAAAACTTGGTAACCATCAGCCTAAGAAACTGATAAAAGGCCAACAATCATCATTACTACAATTAAGGGTCCTGAGCAAAAGGCCTTCTAAAGATGATGTCTAAGCTTCATGTCATGATAAATATCCACTTTTTTCAATACACAGAAAGACAGCTGCAGCCCAAACTCAAGAAATAAACACTACCTCAAGATGGCAAGTATTCTAATGATTGTTGAATGCTAGAATTGTGCCCCCAAATTGTGACTGTGGCTATGAGAGCCACTCATCCAACTTGGTTAAAGTTTTTTTTTTTGTTGTTGTTGTTTTTTTTTTTGCAGTTCAATGTGAAAAAAAAAAGATGAATTATGTCTTTAAATCCTGACAGCAAGTGTCACACTCCCTGTGGTACTGCCTTCATTGAACACTACCTTTAAAACTACAGCCAGCTTAGGGATGCAGATGCAGCTAAGCTAGCAGGTGAGCTGGCACTTGTGCGGTATGCACAGTCTACATTGAGTACTGCAAGGTCACAAACTCGTCTTTCCCAGGGATGTGACTGCCAACTTAAACCAAGTCAAGCAAGCACTCACAAAGCAAACTAAGTGTGGTAACCCCAAACCAAAATGATCCTAGGCTCAAAGCAAAAAGAACAGTATCATCAAGAGGGGCTTATCTGGAAACCCTGTGGGCTCTGTAAGAAAGATAGGGGATCTCAACTCTCAATGAGGCCAATAGTACCTTGCCTTCGTTGTTCAAGGAGTCTCTGGGTCCCTTCCTCAGTCACCAAATCTGTCAAAGGACAAAATTGGAACAATTTAGTTTAGCAATCTGCTTTTGTTTTCCAGTGACAGAGACTGGCCCCAGTGCCTTACAACATATAGTTTAATAGACCCTAATTGAATTTAGTTTCTACTCTATAATCAAACAACACTTCACTCCATAAGACAAAAAGAATTCCAAGGAATTTGGAAGTTGCTAGGGGGGTTTGTCCTCCTTCCTTCCCCCACTCCTCCCCCCTCTCCATTAAAACAGTCTTGCTATGTAATCCAGGAAGGCTTTGCATTCAATATCCTCCTGTTTCCATCTCCTAAATGCTAAGATTATAAGCATACACCACCATATCTGGCTTTAAAAGTTGGTTTTATATACCAACTTTTATATAAAAGTTGGTTTTATATACCAAAACAAATATACAAAAAGTCTAGAGAAAGAAGAAACAAAATGTAGACCACAATTACAATCCACTTAAAATGACCTTCCTTGTGAAGTAGAGTCAGGTTTAGAACAGAAAAATAACTGGTTAATATCAGATTTTTTGAAGGTTATCTTTTTTGGATTAAGGAAGAGGGAACTTTATTATCACATCAAATGAAACTAGCCCATATGGGAGGTTTTACTGTTGTTGCTATAATCCTAATATCCCAGGAAGTCAAAAGTCAACAGAAAGCTTCACTGTGGTGACACACAACTTTTACATGAATGACTCCATTTTTTATTTTTCAGGGTATGTGAGGGACTAGTATAGGAACCTTACTACAATGACTTCCTGTATTTTTTTATCAAATACTTGGTGTGTGTGCATATACACACACCCATGTATGTGAAGGCCAGAGTTCAACCTCAGGTGCCATTCCTAAGGAACCACCCACTTTGCTTTTGAGACAGTCTCACATTTGCATGGAACTCACTGAGTAGGCTAGGCTGTGCACCCAGTGAGCCCCAAGGATAAGCCTATCTTTACCTCCCTAGTGCTGGGATAAAAAGTACACTACTCCTGGCTTTTTGTGGGTTCTGGAGAACTCAGGTCATCATGCTTGAGTGACACATACTTCACCAACTGGGCCATCTCCCTCCCTGGGCCCCTTTACCACATATTATTTATCTAGCAAAACTTTTAAAAGTATGGTTCCATGGGTCTTATACTTTCAAACTTTTTAACACACACATACACACACACACACACACACACACACATACACACACACACACACACACACACACACACACACACACACCAAGTAATAAAACTTATTGAATAATGCCATTTCCCATTTCAATTAACTATGAACTTTAACTAAATTGCCACATTTGGAATTGGTAACCTTTTAGGCAAAACAAGGCAATTCACTTCAGTGAGACTATAAAGGATTCTTACCTACATCTTTCAGACTCTCATCTGAAGATACAAAAGTCTAGTCAATAACTACAAAAGATAAATTAACAAACTAATGACAAAATTGTATATATTTATTATATACATGTTTTGAAACACATGTACATTGTGAATGCAATCTATATGCAGTCTTTTCATTAAGAAAAGTATAAATTCCTGTGAAAGTAAGCTATACACAAGAAATAAATGACCAAAATGCAAACTCAAAATGTACAAACTATGTTCACACAGCAAAGAACAGTGAGTTCTTTTCTCAAAAATTAAAGCTTATCAGGCAGTTTTCCACAGACAAAAGAATAGCTCTAGCATCTTGGATAACATTTCTTTTTTCAATAAAAGATGCTAGTGTCCAGTTCTGTTGTAAGCATCCATTGAAGTAGACATAATAGCCACTCTGTTTGCCTACACAGGCATTGATATAGCAGTATCTGTACTCCAAATCCCTAATGTCTAAGGTACTTGGTAGTGAGGAATCTTAATGGTCCATTAGATTAGTTCTTGGGCTACTACATGACCATTTTGTACACAGATGCCCTACTATAAGCACAGCACTTTCAAAAGAACTAGAATACTTCTAGAATCTTATTATCCTGAAAATTTTTAGATGTTGAGACCCTGTCTCGAGAATAGAAGAACTAACTATACTACATCAGAGAGGAAGTACCAATTCTACGGCACTAAAATTACATGCTTACAAGAAATTGCAAATTTCTCAGTATTATCCATTTTCTTTCGTTCCTGTTTGTAAGTTTAAGGCCTGTAGTTATAATTACTACAAAACCTATAAAAAAGAGCTGTGTTTCTGTTTATACATAGTATGGAAAAAAAAAAAAAAACGAAGAATGAGAAGGAGAAGTAGTAGTAGTAGTCGTCGTCGTCGTCGTCGTCGTCGTCCAAAATAGAAAATGCAAGCTGTCGTAATAATGAGTTTAGTCCCTGAGTGGGTGGGGTAAAATTCTCTCCATTTCAGGGAGAGAATCCTTCAAAGAAACTTGCCCATTAAGTCAGTCACATGTAATTTTATTTTAGATAAACTAATTTATAGACAAATGACTAAGCTATATTTATTCCTTACCTTAATAAAATGTTTCCATAATAAGAAATTTTTATCTTAATATTTTTAGCCTAGGAGAAATAAAACAGTGTTTGATATACAAGGTATACTAATACTTTGTGTTACCAAATATGATGTTTTCAAACCTTGCTAAATCTGCAAAGGAAACTAAAATATTCTCCTTTGCTTAAAAAGAAATGAAGGTTGTATACTATCCACAATATATTTCATGATTAATATTTTTATAATACTGAGCTGAAATTGATGTTAAAGGAAAATCTACACCTTAACCCTAAATATTATATGTAGACTACATGACCCAAAACTGAGTCAAGTTAATAATCATGTATCTTGTACAATCTAATTAAAGTTTACTAAACTTTATTCCCCAAGTTAAACTTCCAAAACATGGTGAGAAAATTGGGTATTCTGCAAACACATTCATAACTGCAAATGGTTATGACTCATGATTATCACACTGAATGACTTATATGTAATCCTTAATCCTTGCTTTGAATCCCTGACTCAGAGTTACACCATACTTCACTTCTCTTGTATCACTTCTTCAGGAGGCTTCTGAATCTGTTTTTACAGTTAAACCTAAAAACAGGGAAGTTTTGTTGGGAAATGGGTGCAGGAAACTGTAAACTATACTCAATCAGATTAGTGAAGGTACATTAGCATTACAAAGACTACAAGATGTACACAAGTAAAGAAACTAAGGGAACTTCAAGTCAGGCCCTTCACAAATTTCCCAATACACCCAGAGAAACAATGCTCACTAAGAGCTTGTGATCACCAGATCAGCCATCTAAGTAATACTTCTCTAGAAATGGGACAAACCTCTGAATACAAATCACTTAAGAAAGAAAGCACAATTGTCCTTTGATCCGTAAGGCCACATATGAATAGTTACCAAAAAAAAAAAAAGTGAACATTATCAAAATATATGAAGGATTTGTACCTGTATTCAAGTACTAAGTCTGGTTACTGCAACTAGTAATGCGGCCACATTTGATACTCAGAAGTTATAACAGTAATTTTCAAGAGATACTACTGCCAGTTAAATCATGCTATCTTTATCTAGCCATGGTTTTCAATTATCAGCCTTGTTTTTTAATTGAAAAAGGAAATCACGTAATGCTTAGTTTAGATTAGTTACCAATTTGGTTATAGTTTTTATTAAACTTCTACAATTTCATTATTGATTTTCAAACTAATCAAGACTTCAATTTTTGTAATTCAATTAGAAGCTACCCATATTCCTAATGAAAATCTCCCCCAAAATACACTTGTATCTTGGTAACAGTTATTATTCCACTAGAAAGTTTAAATTTAAAAGCTTCAGAGGCACTGTTATGAGTCCTTTCTGATTATGGAGACATGAATGTGGGGGAGGAAGTGTGACTTCCCTCTGGCTACAGCAAGCAAAAGTGGTAAAGAATTCAGAAATAGGACCTGCAGTGTAAGTGGTAATAACATCTGCACTTGGATGCCAATGATCCTTCTGGTCTTTAGATTTGAGTGAGAAGGAATACTTTCATGGATGTCTTTAAAGAACTAAATCCTATAATCTCTCAAAAATCAGTATCTTTTAAGACATATCATGCAACTAAATGCTATCGGGCAAGGAACGGCCAAGAACTGTGTAAAAGTCACAAGGGTAGTAATGTCTAGTGACTTTCTGGATTCCCAATGTTTTCATCTATCAAACTGAATTCAGGAACCTGGCAACCTACCCTAAATAAGCCTTGAAACAGTTACAATACTAAGAATTGTATTGTTAGTACAATACAAAAACTCAGGGATTTTGTGATCAAATTATCAATCATAGAGCTAAAACATACTGTTCTCTGCATACTGAGACTCATAAAGAAAAAAAAAACAGCCAAAATTAAAAGAAAATGTGTGTGTATGAATGTAGGTGCACACGTCATGGCCTACGTGCGGAGGTCAGGGGATAACTTCGTTAAAGTCAGTTCTCACAAAGCTGTTCCTGAAAGATCTGCCTGAGTCTGCCCCTGGTTGCTTTAGAAGTACTGAAATTACAGATGTTCATCATCCCGTCTGGCTTTTTACATGAGTTCCAGGAATCAAACTCTGGTCACATCTGCACAACAAAAATTTCTGCCAGTTAAGCCATCTTCCTGGCTCTAACTAAAATTTTAAAAAGCATAAAAGATATAACAAGAATGAGAGTAATCAATTGCTACACTACTGGAATCACAACAACCTTGCTTGGGCAAGTTAATTAACATCTCTAGTTCCTTGTTCAATTCACTGAGAAGCCAGATCACTTACCATCTTCTAGCTCACAAAGTCTGTATTTCTAACTGCTATCCACTGGAATAAACTGTTTCCTAGTCTTACATTTGCTACTTAGGGAATTATTAACTCCAAAAGGTCACCAAGGTTATCATTTTAAAGCAATTCACCTACTATTTACCATCTCAGTCTATCAAATGCCCCACTATCAGCTAATTTACCTGCTTTCTCTCTCCTGAGAAATCTGCTTATGATAATGACCTAATATTATTATGTCCTATATTTTAAATACAATCCACAGGTTTTTAAAACTCAACTTATTAAAAACCATTCTTCAAAATAAAGAGATGATGTGTGACTATGGGCCTCAGGGTTTCACTGACAATCAATTCAATCGGCCACAAACCCTGTATTACTTGTAGAGCTATTTCAACCCACATGTGAGCTTCAATATAACAGGATTTTCTTTTTCTCCACAGACTCTGTTGTTTAAGGGCACATTAAGCTGAAGAACTTTCATCTGCTGCAAGAAAAATAAAAGGTATTTAGGCATTCTACTATGTTCCACTTTCTATTCATTCAAGTAGATGCAGCCCTATATCATATATATAAAACACTATACACCTATTCTGAAATCCTTTGTAGTTACTTCTAATTATTAAACTGTTTATGGCTAAACATGGGGGCATTTACCTGTACTCCCAGAACTCTGGAGACTAAGGCAGAAGGACAGTCAAGTCAGCACAGCCTGCACAAGAAGACCTAAACTCAAAAAAAACAATAAACAAAACCCTGGCTATGAGCCAGGCAGTGATGACTTATGCCTTTAATCCCAGCAAAGGCAGGTGTATCTCTGTGAGTTCAAGAACAGCCTGGTCTATGGAGTTAGCTTTCCAGGACAGCCAGGGCTACACAAAGAAACCCTGTCTTGAAAACAAAAAACAAAACAACAACAACAAAACAAGTATCAAAAAAAAACCTTGCTTGTTAATGGCTTAACCCCCACCCCAGGAATCCAAAGAAGAATCTAATTGGTCTTCTTTTTAAGCAAGTATTTGCATGATAAGCTTCATAAATTTATAATTCCTATTAGATCACTTAGTTGTTAAAGATAAGCATAACATAAAAGAGAACAGAGTTGAGTTTTCACAGTGTCTTTTCTGCCTATACATTAAAGAAGGAATTATTAGCTAAGTGTATAATTCAGGAGTAGAACACTTAACCAAGTATGAATGAAGCCCTGGACTCAATCTCTAACACTGCACAAAGGGGCAGTGGATCCACAGACTTCAAAGGATTTTTTTTTACTAAGCTCCAAGAGTCAGGCTGGGGACCACTGAGCTATAGCTACAGCCTAGGCTCTGAAAGTTTTAAGAAACCACTGAAGTTATACCAAAAGCTAAATATGGTGTTTCTTCTAAGGAGACAAATCTTTGTGAAAATGCTCAGGTTATAAACCTTAAGAACTTCTGCATTCTAGGAAATAAAAGTTATTCTTAGAATATTTCATAAGATGCCATGATATAAATTCCCCCAATTCAAAGATATCTCATGAATCTCTATACCCACATTTCTAAGAATTCCATGTATACAAAACAGACATTATTTAAAGTCTCCAAGTGATTTATATCTAAAAGTGGATGGCACATATCCACACGTTAGTCAAAGTACATCGATTATTACATGTTGGCATACAATATTTATAAGATACCAGCACTTTTTAATGGGATGTGCCAAATAATACACCAGGGACAAAGATACATTCACAAAACATGCGCCTTAATTTTTTGTACAACAAATGGCTTTTTCTAAGAACTGATGCAAGATCTTCACTAAACCCATAATATCTTATATGGGTCTAAAAGATAGAGATACAGATTATGCATTAATATATGTAAATTCCTTCACCATACCACCTACTATTCCTTCTCTCTCAACCTATCTAAATTCTACTTCATTTCAAAATATTCAGTTCACTACCTGTTTGCAGTGCACAGTCCAGCATTACTATATTCTTTCTAGTACACATATTTAGTCTCCCTCCTAACATTCTACCTGCCCCAGGGCACATTACTGTATCTGATTTCTCTTGTACAATACAGTAAAAAAAAAAAAAAAAAAGAAGTTTCAAAATACATTTATATGAAAAAGATTTTCATTCCACTTTGATTAACATGTCTATTGTTAATATATATAATATATATTTTCCTAATGATTTATTAGCTCAGATAAGAGATAACATCCTTCCATTACTTTACTAACAATGTAATGAGTATCTGTTGTCTAAGATAACCTATCTCAGTAAATGTAAGATAACAAAAAGAATATAATTAAGAACACAACCACATCCTTAGGAATCCATGACAAAAATGACAGGAGGGAAGAAAGGAAAATAAAAAGGGAAAACGAAAAATGAGGTAAAAAGCAACAGTAGTTTTTAAGGTTCTCCTCCTTGCCACCAGTGACAGATGAGGAAACTAAAGCCCAGACAGGGGAAGTGACTTGCCCACAGTTAAACATGAAATCACTAACAAGGCCAAAATTAAAACTCAAACCTGCTAATCCACAGTTCAATGTGAATTTTCTGTATTATGACACATTTTCTATATCATATTAACTAAAGAAAATGAGCAATAATTTAAAGTAAATAAATGATAACCAAGGAAAAGCTAGAAAGAAAATGAACACAAATTCTAAAGTCATTACACATCAAAAACTACATGCATCTCCATACTTCCTCAATTCTCAGGCATATTTGACTTTTAAGACACAGTATCTATTCCTAACATTTTAAATATATACTATTAAATACATTGTCTTTTCAAAAATACTGATATGTTGAAACATTCATCTCTAAAACAGAAAAATGTAATATAACACATTAGACAGGCCTTGTAAGAAACAAACTCATTACGATTTATTTAGAGGCAGGAAGGATCACAGAGCACAAACATCTGCAGCAGCAGTTTAGCATGGTGGCATATACCTTAAGCACTCAGGAAGCAAAGGCACACTATCACTGTGAGTTCAAGACGAGTCTTGTTCTACCTAGAGAATTCCAAGCCAACTAAGACTTAGAATTAGATCCTGTCTCAAAGAAAGTGGGAGAGGGGACTGAGACCTATCTTTTAAGGTATCAAATAGCTATTAAATACTGGAGCTATGATGTTTTTCTCAACCACAGATATTTATATGCAAATAAGTCCTTATCTGTTTGAATTTTAGAAACAAAGCATAGGTTTGGGGATTTGTTTGTTTTTCTCGGACAGGACTGTGCTATGTAACCCAGGCCAGCATCAAACTCAAGAATCCTGCTTCTGCCTCTGCCTCCCAAATGTTGAAATTACAGGCACATGACACTGCCCCAAAGTAAGGACTATGTCCTAGTTCTGTCCCTTAGTTCTCTAACTTAAGTTCTCTGAGCCTCATTCTCCTCATTTGTAAAATGCAGCATGCACATAAGAAAACAAAATGTAATTGTGATCATTTATTTAAGGAACATAATACAGTGTCTAGGTGAAACCGAAATCACAGTACACTTATTCCACAATCTCTACAGGCCAAATCAAAGTTATTTCTCCTTCTTCACTTATGAGATTGAAATCAATCTGCATTGACGCTTGGGCAAATCCTCGTAGTTTATTTGGGAATAATTACTTGGCAAACAGAGAGCAATTTTCTTGATATGCTTCCCTTCGAATCAGGAATACAAGAGTGAAGCATCTGTGTGGTGCTTGTTATACATGTGTGTGCTTCTGCATGTGGAGACCAGAGGTTGACATCAGAAATTTTCCTCAATTGCTTCTCCACTTTATTTTGAAACAAGTCTCTTATTTGATTAGACTAGTAAACCAGCCCCAGGGATCCTCCTGTTTCTCCCTCCCCAATGCTAAGATTGCAGGCATGTTTGCCAGTTCTTTGCTGGTACAGGAAATCCAAACTAAGATCTTCATGCTTGCACAGCAAACACTTTACTGAGTGAACCATCTCCCAAGTCCTAACAGTGAATTTTTAACTGTTTAAGTAGATGAGTCAAACATAAATGCAGCACTTTTGTATGTTTATTGAACTGAAACTTGTAAGTCTGTATCAAACCCACCAAACAGAGGAACAATAGAAACATGTGAGAGAAGAAGGAAGGATATAAGTAAGGCCAAAAGTAACAGTTAAAATCACCCAATACTATGAGTAGTTCAATGTTTTTTTTTTAATCTTAAATTCTTTTATTTTCTTAAACTCTAAGAAAACAGGAAAGTCAGGAGCCTATCTCAATAACTCAATCTTTAATAACCTAATCTTCCAGATTAATCAAATGCCATCTTTTGGGATGTACTGTTTCAATTCACAACAAATCAGTCATTTCCAACATGGCAACAGGCCTTCCAAAATAGCTCACATGGAGCAGACATTAAATAAGACCATTTCTGCTCTCACCCCAAGCTTAGACCTACATATTCCCTACTGCCCCGTTTCTGTTGAATGGTTGTTATCCCTTAATGATAAAAATAACAATCCTCATTTTTATTTGGAAAAATTTTTAAGAGTACAAGCATTTTTAAAACACTCAGATCTTTTTAGTCAAAAACTAAAACATTACAGGGGTCCTGCTATGATTTTTCCCCTGACTGTGACCGTAACTGTGACCACACCAAATATTTAAATTGAGTACCCTCCACTAAGCATGACTGTTGGCCCCTATCATAATTCACTTCAGTGTCTTGAGATTACATTCCCCTTTCTTTTTTTCTTTTTTACCTCAGTGGTTTCTTTTTAGTCATTGTTCTTCTGAGTCTCTAGGACTTTCTATAAAAAGTCAGCTCTAGGCTTCTCTAATCTTTCCAAGCAATCTTTTTCCTTCTTTACTGACTTCTTTTATAACAAGTCTCTTCTATAACAGGCTCAGGTCTGACCTTTGGATTTTCTGTTAAGTTATGTATCTCCAGCATTTACCAGTGCCTGGCATCAAGCAAATGCTCAATTAATGTTTACTGACTGATTCTGCCAATCCTGACTTGCCATGTAATAGCTGGTGTGACCTTAGGCAAGTTAAATCAATCAAAAGATGATACTTGAAAAGCTCAAAAAAGTTTCTGGCACAAAGTAGCAACTAATAAATTTTGCTATTTCTAACTATCAAAAAAATATTTGGGGGGCACCGTATGTTACTGACTGTTCTGTTTCCTTCCAAACCTATGTATGGAACCATTATTTACCAATCAAGCTTCAAGAAGAGGCTTAGCTGATGACCATGTATCTAATCATTCAGATTTATCTGTAATTTGCCTTAGAAACCATTTTCATTTGTGAAGTACTTTTGGTCCAGAGTGAAGCTTATGCTTCACCCAAACTACTGGATTGTAATCACCCTTGTGTCTAATAACCCACAAACCAACTCCTTGTGCAAATGATTCAAAATCCACCGTTTCCAAAAACTTGCCCTGCTTGACTTGAACAGAATCTCTGCTTAGAGGTAACTCATCACTTAGGCACTAGGTTATACTAAGGACAAAATGTGATTATAGGGGTTGTGTTATCCACAAATACCTTCTATGTCCTAAAGAATAATCCATTAGCTAAAATTCTATGCTGATCTGATGAACAAGAAAACATCTATACAACTACTCTCTTGGATTTTTTACTGGACACTGTAACTCTTCACAGGTCTTTTGTCCTGTCCTCAAGCAGAAATTATCCCTCCCATTTAAATCCACTGCCTCCTAACTCTGCCTGCACCCTGCAAATAAAAGCTTCAAAGAGGAAGGCAGTAACAGTAACACACATATACCGTCTTTCTCAAATGAAAAGAGTTTTTGTATTTAACTACAAAACTCTTCTCAAAATTGAAAGCAACTACCCAACAAATAATACAAATTCTACTACGTTAAAAAAAAAAGATTGCTTATTCAGGACTGCACAAATATATTCACACATTAATCCTCACTTTTGTTTCTGTAAGAGACCTTGCACCATTTTTATGGCATACCACACATACCCAACAAGATAATTTAATCTTTGAATGTTGCTCTTAGCACTTTTCTTTGTTAATGTAAAGAATTAAGCAATGGCAATCCCAGCCCTCGGGAGGCAGAGGCAGGAGGATCTCTGTGAGTTCGAGACCAGCCTGGTTTACAAGAGCTAGTCCCAGGACCGCCTCCAAAGCCACAGAGAAACTGTCTTGGAAACAAAAAAAACAAAAAACCAAAAAGAATTAAGCAATGCCCCAATCAAAAACAAACATACCCATTACTTCTGAGAGGTAAGTTTGTGTGCGCTGAGGCAAAACAAGCAGATGGATCGTCCAGAGGACAGGATAAAGAGCAGCCTCGGTAGCAAAACTGTTCAACCCTTCCTAAGTATTGAGTAAAAGGACTGTCATCTTGAGGTACTCACTCCGTCAACTCAGCTCTCACTCCACTATTCACAAAAGATCCCCACCCTTGAGCAAGCACACAGAAATCCATCTTGACTGCTCCCTGTGTACTTTCCAAGAAGCCAAGAAACACCTTCTATTCAAACATCCTCCATTCACCCCAACCTAAAATCCGTCACTCCTCGGCCATCTTCCGGTTTCTGTGTACCTTCTTACACTCCACATGCCCTGTTCCCATTGGTCCAGAGACCTTAACCTTCAAACCCCAAATCAGTTCCCCGGCTCTCAGTCGATTTCTCCGCAACCCCTTCGAAGCCTACTTCCTAGGGGCCAATCCCACTCCAGATCTGGGGCCTCTCACTGGATACCCTCTTCCGAGCATCACTTTCTTCCTACTCAGACCCAGAATTTCTCAATCCCAGGCCACCACCCTCCTCCGTTAACTCCGCACCCCACCGTGGCCGCCTCTCTCCGCCCCCGCAGGCGGCCCCCCTTCCTCCCAGAGCTGCAGGCCAGGGCCCTCTCGGCTCCCTCGCCGCGGCCCCGGCTGCCGGGAGGGCGGCGGCCCGGCCACGCCGCGCAGGGACCGTCCCGGCAGAGGCGGCACCCCCGCCTCCGGGCGGCCGCAGCGGGGCGGGGGCGGGGCGGCTCGCAGGCCCCACCTCAGCGCAGCCCGGCCGTGGACTCCCGCAAACGGCGGCCGGGCTCGGAGGGGCCGCGGCCGAGCCGGCGACAGAGCCCGTGCTTCTCACCTCGACGCGGAAGCTCAGGCCTCGCTCTCCCCTCAGCGATGGCTACGCCGCCGTCGCGCTCTCCTCACTCGCTTTTCACCGCCCCCGACCGGCTGCTGAAGAGCGGACAGACAGCGGTGCGCCCATTGGCTGTGGCCGCTCTGGCGTCAGCGGGTCCCGACCGCGCCTCGGGGTCTGATTGGCTGGCGCGGTGCCTCTTTTCCACGTCTGCTCCTGATTGGCTCTCGCGCACACCCTTCCCGGGAGAACCGCTCACCCTCCACTCTTCTTCAGCCTCCCACCCCAAACCAGGTTCCCCCCGCGGGCGCGACGGCCAATGGGGGAGCGGAGAGATGCAGGGAGGTGGGCGGCTGGGCGGCGTGATGGGGAAAAGCGTAGCCAATGGGAGCGCGCCGCACATCCCGGCTCAGCAGCGCCGCCCCTGGCCGCCAGCGTCCCGGAGGGTCGCGCCCCGAGCCACGCCCGAGTGCCCTGGCGCGGGAGCCCAACTCGCGCGAAAGGTGCAGGGCAAGGGGGTGGAGGGTGCGAAAACCCGCTCGGCAGCCATTGCAATGTGCTTGAGTACTGCTAACGTGGACCCTGGCGCGCCCCAGATGGGTCTGGCTACCCTCAGCCATAGCTGGGTGTGAGGATCCTCCCAGAGACCTGCTTGCTTAGCTCCTCAGAAAGCAGAGCCATGGCTGTGTAGACCTCCTGAAGGGCCCATAGGGAGGATAGGAGCCGGGGTCTCATCCACTCCACGAGACTGTTCGCCTAGTCGTTCGTCCTCCAAGACGATCTCGTGCATGATTCAGGGACAGTGAGAGAAGTTTCAGTGCTATGGCCTTGGAGGGTGGGGAGTGCACGCAGGACTAGGGTGCCAGAGAACTCGATGTGCCAGCTGGGAACCTGATTTTTCTTGATCAGGCGGTGGTTACCCAGGTGTGTGAAGATTCATGGGGCTGTGTGCTTCATGTGCAGTTGTTGAAATAACAAGATCCTGGTAATCACTTAATAATCAACACCAGGATTTGGCTGTCATTCAAACACGTTAAAAACGTGGACTAGAGAGAAGGCTTAGTGGTTTAAAACCACGCACTGCTCTTCCAGGAAACTAGAGCTCACTTCCCAATACCTTTCAGTGGGCAGTTCACAACCACCTGCAAGTAATAACCAGCCTCTGGCCTCCGTGGGCACTCGAACTCACGTGCACATACCCACATACAGACACACATACACATAATTTAAAACAATAAAGGTAATACTTAGAACCTACAAACCACGGCGGGGCGGGGGGTATGTGTGTGTGAGGGATTTCCCTTTTTCTAAATCAAACATCTTTTTTTACATACACAACCCTCTCCCTTTTCTGTTGAAAACCTTATCCCCAACAAGCCTTCTACTTTGAAGTCTTTCTTTTTTAACCCACTGAGTTTAATTATAGATGCTTTCATGGGTGTGTGGGGAGGTGGGCGGGGGGGGGGGTGTTTACCAGGACAACATATTATTATCGAATTTGGTTGGGCTCTCCTAGCCTAGTTGGTCCACTCGTCCTCAAGCCAATTAAGAGCCAGTAATAATGTAGAGCAAAAGAAAGAGATGTATTCAACATGACCACGTTGGGAAGAGGAACAGTTTGTCTTCAGTGTCCTGTAGTGAGATTAAAATTTAAATAGAGAGCCAAGGATCCTAGTCAGTGTGTGATCTCACCGGCCATTGACCCATCATTGTCTGGGCTTCAGTCTCATCCTGTAACTTGGTCTGATACATTGTTAGAACTGTGTGAAATTTCTTTCTTAAAGACTAGTTCCCTTTCTGACTGGCCTCTTTTCCCCCAGCATCAGATTTTTAGGACAATTCCCATTTCTATGGGGTCCATTGTTTCCAGTAGACTGATTGAAAAACACAAGTATCTCTTTAGAATAGCTTCATTTCTTCAAGGTATGTTAAAGTTCCCCACTTTTTGTTTTAAACCCCCAATCTTGAGGTGGAATGTGTCTGAAACAAATAAAATAAAATTTAAGTTGGGACCAAGGTTAAAACACATTTAGTGCCAGATAGCGTGTGTAAGACATGTTTTTCATAACCTCTTGGCTTTTAGTTACTTTTGGAAGAACTGGGCACAGGCAACTTCATCTTGTTAGTTTGAGACAGGTTTGGAGTCACGAAGCCTAGCCTGCTGTCAAATTTAAAATCCTATTTCAGCTTCCCATGCACTGGGATTTCAGGGATCTGCTACCATGCCCAGTATGACATTATTTTAGTTCTGACAACTTATCTCTGAGCAATAGTCTTTGCAGACATTGCTGATTAACTGTTTGGGGGTTTGTTCTCCATTGTCCTGGGATGCTAGGAAAAGACTAATCTTGGGTGGCATAGTTTGTTCCCTCTTAGGGGAAAAGGGAGAGTAAGTAGAAGATGTCAAGGAGTTAGTGCCAAAAAAACCTTTAGACTCAATGTAAATAGCTGAAGTAGAAGTGGATTTCAGATCAGGCATACTTGAAGTCCATTCTGCTTGTCCTGTGAATAGCACACACTAGTTAGAGCTTTCAGAGTAGACTGGATGGTGTTAGCCATGCTGCACCCAGTCAGAGGCTTACCCCACAAATCTTGTCTCGATGCCTTTGTCAGAAGCTGTTCCTCTGTAGAAGGCTAACAGCTTAGTTGTGAAACTTTACAAAAACAAAACCACCATGTAACAGAAAATAGTTAGTTATAAGGTTTTATAAAAAAAACACAACAACAGTAAATATGTTTCAAAAATTAAACAATTGCATACAGATTTACAAATACCTAATACCTGTCAATCTTTAAAAAGGCTTGCATAGCTTAAGAAGTACCTCATAGAGCTGCAACAATTGGTATCACAGCACAGAAGCATGTAGAAGCTACTTCTAAAGCAAATTTTTGAATCTTTGGTTAGTAGAATAAATCTATAGCCTTGTCGATCAAAAAACATTTTTTTTTTTTTTTGGTTTTTCTAGACAGAGTTTCTCTGTGGCTTTGGAGGCTGTCCTGGAACTAGCTCTTGCTGACCAGGCTGGTCTCCAACTCATAGAGATCCACCTGCCACTGCCTCCTAAGTGCTGGGATTAAAGGCTTGAGCCACCCACCGCCTGGCACAATCAAATTTTTAAATCACTTACAAAATTAGGAAACAGGGCTAGTTATTACAAATAGATACTATACAATTATGTCTCAATATAATAGCAAAATACTTTGTCAGAGCAGATAAGTATATATGCAGATTTTAATTATCCAGACTGTCCAGATAGCAATTTTCAAATGTCATTTTAAGTCTGTAAGACACTAAGAGGTCAGCATTAGACCTTACTTGTGCTAAGACCTTTTTATAGACAGTGGAAGGGGTCTCCAGAGGCCCATCATTACTCATTTCAACACGGGTGTCATTTGGTTTTAGAAGTCAGTAGCTGGGGGACAAAAGAAAAAAATATTAGCAAAGCCCATACAGCATGTAAATCATCTATCATATGAAGGCAGGGAAGGGTCATTTGAAGTAGGAAGACCTGCCCTAAAAGAAGGGAGCATCTTCCAGTGGCAGCCCAGAGAAAAGGAGGTTGGAAAAAAAAAGATTTGCATTTTGCCTGCTTGCCTTGTGTCTCACCATCAAGTTCATCTGCCCAGCTGCCACTGCTGCTGCTGCACCATAACTTCACTGGCATTAGAAACTAGCTTCTTGAGGCTCCCGACATGGAACACCAGTTGTTCTCCAGGTATCCTCCAGGCTTTCAGCATCAGGTTGCAACGACCCAGGCACCCAACCTCAAAGGCCAAACAGCTACTCAGTTCTCAGCTTCTCCAGTGTAAACATAGCCATTGTTGGCCTACCAAGAACACATCACATAAAAGAATCTAATAAATCCTCTTTTAATATATATTAAAAAATCAAAGTTAGGTATAGCTGTATAGATCTCCTCAAATGAACATATCCTTGGCCTTATTTTTTTTTAAATAGAATTTTGTTGATTTTTTTGGAATTTCAAATCCTGTACCCCATCCCAGTCTTTCTATGTCTGCCCTCTATCCTTATCCTTATAATCCTTCCACAGGAAATAATGAAAAAATTACAAATTAATTAAAAATTTAAAAACCCTGCCAACCCCTCTGGGTGATGACCTGCTCCTCTGTCAGTCACAGATTTCTCTCACATCTGTCACAGCTGTCTTCAGCTCCACTGTCGTGTGTGTGCCACTTCACTCCTCATTTCCCACCTCTGCATCACATATTCATTCATCGTAGTGGCATTGGGAGCTGTGGTGTGTCACACAATATACCGCCCTGCCAACATAGCAATGAGTCCTTGGTCTGGTTCAAGGCCTCTGGCTTCTGCTACAGCATCAATACTAAACCCTCACTGTGACTCCTCTCTGCTATCCTGCTGTTGCCCTGTGTTGGAGATCCTGTGGTTATGATAGCATGAAAGTGCTCATGGTGTTGTACCCAGTCAGAAACTCCAAACACTTACCGAGTTGCTCAATTTATGGCAGACCTAAGTCCCTAGTCTAGGAAATGAACTTGAATACCATGGCTTCTAGCCTGGAGGAATTCACAGTCCAGTCCCAAGCAGTCATTTCTAAAGAAGGCACAGATCATTGGGCGGCTAATAGCAACTTACGCTCACATTTGATGCATTCTACTATGTTAAATGCAGTGCTGCAGATCATTTCCGGGGCCTTGAACATGTGAGGCAAGTGTTCTGCCACTGAGCCACATCCCCAGCAGTCCCATCTACTTCAGAGGCCAAGGGAGGAGGAGCACTTAAGCTGAAGAATTCAGTTAGAGGGCAGCCAGAGCAACATAGCAAAAGCCTGTCTCCAAACACACACATGCACACTCCCACACACATAGAGAGAGACAGAGACAGAGAGAGACTCTCTGTGCTAAATAATAAGTCTGAAAGTACACCAGAATAAGTTAAGGGTGTAATATTTGTGTTTATTCATTTAGTAATATGTTTAATTTTGATAAATGTCTTTATTTAAACTGCTTATCACTAAACTAGGCATATAAAGTTCAATGCGTCAGTCTCCCCCACAGAGCATGGCTGTAATGAGACAATTCCAATGTTAATCAGACTGAAGGAATACACAGAGGTTAACCCAACATAGGGCATTTGGAAGGATCTTCTCAAAAGCTATGGAGCTAAGTTAGTCACTACTCAGGTTTAGCCTTGTACTATATGTATGTATTCAGGAACTATTTCTAGAAAATACATTCTTCACAAAAAATTTTAACACAAAATACCTTTAAGTGATACCTGTATATAATTATAAGTTCATACTTAATTCTGAGGAAGACAATGGAATTATTTAAGTAATTGCTTAATGATTACATTATGATTTAACAATAGCCTTAGATGCTAGTGAAGGGGCTCAGTGGTCAGGAGCAACAGCTACTCTTTACAGAGGACCTGGATTCTGTTGGCAACACTAACATGGCGCCTCACAGATGTCTGTAACTCTTTGTCTAGGGACACACTCTTCTGGCTGCCTCAGGTACTTGTGTGCTGCACAGACATACTACCAAGCAAACACTCATACATATAAAATAAATAAACAAATAAATCTTAACAGCTTCTGGTTCAAATGTATGTGTATCTAACAATGTGCCTGTAGCACAGACTTTCCCACGGTTGAACAGAGAGTTTTCTGGAGTAAGATTTAAAATATTTCAGACCCAAGGATGATGCAGTGCCATGTTGTGTGGCCAGAACCCCCTATAAGGCACCATCATTCCACACTCAAATGAATCTTCTAGTTATAAAAAGTGAGGACTTACTAGCTTTCACAGAAGGCAATGGAGAATTTTTCCCAGAAAATGTAATAAAACTGTGATATTTGGACCTGGGTTATCCCTCGAATGTTCATATTTGAAAGATTTGGCCCTCAGCTTAATGTCTTTGAAAAGCAGTACACCCTTGAAGAGGTGGGGCCTTGTCGGGGGTCTCAGGCCACCAGAAGTGTGTTTTCAGAGGGTATTGGGGCACTGCTTTCTTTACCCCTCTTCTGCTTCCCATCCATCATGAGGCCAGTTGCTTCACCACTTGCTCCCTGTCATGATATACCATCTTGCCACAGGTAGAAGGAATGTGTACAAAAGGAATGTGTGTTTGGCTGTGTCCTGAAACTTCCAAGACATTGTGCCAAAACAAATGTTTCCTCCTTTTAAGCTGTTTGTCTCAGATGTTTGTTGCTATAATGGAAATCTAGTTAACAACAAACACCAAAAAATTATAATTGGTCTGGGAGATGGCTCAGTTGGCAAAGTGCCTACTGCACAATTATGAGGACCTGCATTCAGAGCTCCAGCACTCACTAAGAAATCCAGGCACAGCAGGGAGCATCTGCAGTCCTGGGGGAGGGAGGTGGGAAGACAAGTGGATGAGGAGTGGAGTTCACTGACTGGCCTAGGCTAATCAATGAGCCCCAGATTTAATGAGAGATAGTGTCCCAAAAAGACAGGTAAAGGAGCAACAGAAGAAGAAATCTGCCATTAACCTCTTGCCCTACATATACATATGCACCTTCATACCATGCATACACCACATATACATACATATATACTACACACATATGCATACATCACACACATACCAAAAAACATACAATGCTAGGACATGACTTAGCAGTTAAAGCACTTACCAATCAAATAAGAGGACTAGAGTTTGGATCCCCAGAACCCACATAAATACTGGGTACACTTGTCAGCTCACTTGTAATTGTGACTTCAGACAGGGGAGAAGGGAACCCCAGAACAAGCTATCGAGGCAGACTAGCCCAATCAGTGAGTTCTGGATTTGCTTGGAATACCAAACCCAAAGAATCATGTGAAAGAACAATTGAGGTTTCCCACATCCACCGTGGGCCTCCACAACATATGCACATGAATATGTGCTCACCTGCACCCTGATGGGCATGCTCACACATTCATGAACAGCACACACACACACACACACACACACACACATGAAAAGGGGGAGACAACTTCCTTGCTCATCTTTACTAAGTGATATCACTGAAAATAAGGATGCTATATGGGATTAAGCTGCATTGCAGTTTTGTTTAAATATGAAACAACTATACATAGAACCAGTATTCTATAAATGAAGGTAAATTATACCAAGCCAAAAATGTGATACTATGTTTTATATCTGAAAGACAGGTATCATATATTTACTAAGACAATGCACAAGGAAATATAGTCTATGCATGAATGTAGTAGGTACTGTTGCTTACAAATACTCGATAATTCCATAACTTCGTTAGAAAAAGAAAAGGGGGATGGAGAGGTGGCTCAGTGGATAAAGAGCTTGCTGTGCAAATCTGAAAAATGGAGTTCGATCCCCAGAACCCTTCTTTGGGGTGTTTGTTTTGTTGTTTTTTGTTTGTTTTAAAGGAAAAAAAAGCCAGGCAGGCATGGCAGCAACCTGTTATCTCAGCACTGGGGAGACAGAAGCAAGAGATCCCTAGAGCAAGATAGGTATCTGCACTGGCCAAAAGATGAGAACTTCAGAAGACAAAGAGAACTTTCCTCAATTAAAAAAATGAGAGCAATCAAGGAAGACACCTCCTCCACCACACACACATAGACACCAGTGTGTGCCCACAGATAAGAGTTCCTGTATACCAAATACAAAAAGAAAGAAATGAAGGAAGGGAGGGAGGGAGGGAGGAAAAAGAGAAAAGAAGCAAAATCAATTTTATATGAATATTATCCCTGACTAGAGGAAACACTTTTCTTATGGCATGTGTCATTTTCTAGTTCATGATAAATTTTTATGTCAATGTCTTACTAAACATAGTTCTAATGAGGTCTTTACTCTGTTCTCCCCAGCAGCTCTATGAAAACTTTCATTTGAATTTCTTAGAAGAAATTGAGACTCAGTGAAACACATAACCTGCCCAAAATTGCACAGCTGTTAGATGGCAGAAGTGGGGTTAACATTCAAGTTTATTTAATGGTAACTAGCATAATGGTGTTACTATGCTCCATGTGTCTCTTCCATGACAAGATTAAACCAGTGTGTGTGTGTGTGTGTGTGTGTGTGTGTGTGTGTATTCATTACATTCTTATGCATGTCCCTCATAAAAGTCTTTTTTGTTGTTGTTGTTTTTGGTTTTTCGAGACAGGGTTTCTCTGTGTAGCTTTGGAGCCTATCCTGGCACTCGCTCTGGAGATCAGGCTGGCCTCGAACTCACAGAGATCGACCTGCCTCTGCCTCCCAAGTGCTGGGATCAAAGGCCTGTGCCACCAACGCCCAGCAAAAAGTCTTAAGATTCATAATTATTTCTACAATGCTTTAGCTGCATGAGTCCCATGACAACTTGAAAACAGCTATCATACATTAGGAAAAAAATTGTTTGTCAAAACTGAGGTTTCAGTAGTGTGCCATTGCAGATACCTAAAATGCACCAGAGCTCTTCACTCATAGTTTCAGGCAACTTTACCAAAGTAAAGTAAATTCTATTTATGACAGTTATTCTCTGCAGCTTATTTAGTGAGCCCTTCCTTACCCAGTACCCAACCATGACCCCCAGAATTGGTCTGTGTGTGTGTGTGTGTGTGTGTGTGTGTGTGTGTGTGTGTGTGTGTTGCTGATGATCAAACCCAGGGCATTTCAGCATGCTAGGCAAATACCCTACCATTCAATTACATCCCCATCCTTTTCATTGAAAAATATTTCAAGGCTGTTAGTGAAAACACTAAACAACAAAGACATGCTGTCTGCTTTCTAACATTCCCTCTGGTCTACCAACTGCCAGTTTGAGCAAGTACACACAGATCCCCTTGGTTTCATTTCCTCATTTCCCATTATCTGTCTTGGGTGTTTCTGAGACTTGTAAAAGACATTTGGTTTTCATGTGAAGGCTTAACTAAGTGGGACGAAGGTGGAGCTGCTATGTTCCTGGCTCTTAAAAGCTCTCTTTGTGTTCTGACCATTGACTGGTTCTTAGCTGTCCCCTCTAGCTTATAGGTCCTTAAACTGTGAGTCAGGACCCTGCACAAAAAAATAACACAGCTGTCATCTTAAAGGGAATAAGAGGTAGTTTATGCTGGAGTCATTTTTTGAGTGACCTTGGTGCAGAAACACAGATTTAGATTACCCCAGATTCCATGTTCCAACATGGAAACACTTTCATGAAGTTTTATAGTTTCACAGAAGAAAATCATCTGTCAAGGCAAGTTTAAAACACATTGGTGAATAAACCAGAGAGGCAGATACAATAAGATGAGAACGCTTTTCAATAGGCCCAAGATGCTTTCTGATTAAATCCTTGGCTTTGGGCTTAGTGCTTAGTGCTAAGTTCATAGACTCTAAAAGGTTCTGTCTATTAGCTACAGGATGTTAGTTCTGACCTAGAATGGGCAAGTAATGGCTGCTTCTGGGTGGGGAGGCTAAAACTAGCTGGAGATAAGATGTAATTAGTCCGTAGACCTGCCTCACTCTACTCTCTCCACAGTACTGCACTTACAAGCAATCACTCCCTGCAGCTGCAGCTTCTTGCCAGGAGTTCTCATTCACAACCCCATATGGAAGAGTCACATAGCTGAATGTGGGAGCCACAGAAACTTGGGCAACAGTAAAACATTTCTGAATGTCAAACAACCAGAAATTAATTCAAAATGAAAGTCATGAAACCAAAGGTTCTGGTACTGCTCACCTGCGTTATGTCTCATGACCTCACTGAAGCCTGTTGTTTGAACACACACACACACACACACACAGAGAGAGAGAGAGAGAGAGAGAGAGAGAGAGAGAGAGAGAGAGAGAGAGAGAGAGAGAGAATTTGCATACTGCATATGCCATCACAACCCACAAGGCCAGTGGACCCTGCCTAAAACAACAGTTCAGATTCAAACTATTGTGTATTATGCATTGTAGTTTTTACTAAACACACAGAGCTTGCTGCTTTTATAGCAACATACTAGTTTAACTGTGGAAGATGAAGCCCTGGGGTTTTCATACCATAGTTCTTTACCATGCATTAAATTATTATAACTTTGTATTTTGGTAAATATTTTATTTTAATTTTTTGTTTAAGTTGTTTTAATTTCATGAAGAACCATTAAATAAATTTTGGCTTGGGATTATTGTAGGATTTCCAACAATTTGAGGGATTACCCTAAACAAACATATGCCATTATGTCCAACATATTTATGTATGGTGGTGTAGTCAATATTGACAGTGAAACAGATATCAGTCAATCCTGAACAGTGTTAAAGATACTCTGCATGCTGCAGTATCAAGTAGTCAAGCTTTAATGCTTCATGTAAATATAAACCAATGTGTCCTCATTAGTGTCATTAGAATGTAAATTTGCTTTTGTCTATAACAAATAGTATAATTATGTATATACACCAAAGAATTATTTTAAAAGAAATGTATGATTTATTAACAATATATGTTTGACTTATATACCTGGTTTATATGCCTGTGTTCCTAGGGTTGTGTAAAATTTTTCTTGGAAGAAAAAGAGTCACAAGTTTGAAAAGCCCTGCACTAAATTGTTGATAAAGATCTACTGTTGTTACCTAGCTCATAGGCCTTGAGAAAGAAAAAACAAAAGTGTTTTATTGTTGCTGCTGCTGCTGCTGCTGCTGCTGTTGCTGCTGCTGTTGCTGATGTTCATGGGTTGGTTTTTGAGACAAGGTCTCACTGTGTAGCCCAGGCTAGAATCTGACATACAATCCTCCTGCTTCATCATCTCAAGTGCCGAGATGAACAAGCATATATTGCCACACTGCCTAAGCACAGTGCTTGTACTGTTTCTTTAGATACCATCTGTTCTCAATTTTCCAATCATCATTATGAAATGAAGGTATCTTGTTGGCCAGTTTCTTTGCATATTTGGTCACCAAGCCTTGTTTTGTGTGTGTGACTGTTACGGTTTGAATCTCGTCTTGGCACAGCAGCAGTGGAACAGTAGTACCCTGCTTTCTCTTTCTTCTTTCTTTCTTGGGGACTTACTGCCTTTATATCTGAGTCATAATGGAGCTGTCCCAGATGCCCAAAGGTGAGAATCACCAGCTTGTCATCTTTACTCTAAAATCACAGTGCGTCAAAGGGTTACCACAGGTTCTGGCCTGCCTGTTTCCTTTCTTTGGATAGTGTTCCTTTTGAGAACAGAGCCTGAGTGGCTACAGTGTTACAGGCACACCTCTGGGCCCGGGAGGTAAGGCTCCCTCTTGGGCATAATTGCAAATAAAGGCCCTAAGCTGGAAAAACTTCAAGCAGCCAACCACACCTATGTGTTAAAAAAAAAAATGTGTGTCTACAAAGATATGGCTGCTGTTTGATGAAATAAAATGCATTTGACTAGTTTTTAATCTCTTATTGTCCTGAGTTTAGAAAACAAATCGGTTTCTCTATAACATAGCATACTAAAACTGGCAGTGGTTGGCATGAGAAAATGGAGCACATTGAATATGGGTCCTGGCTTTAGTAGTTGACTCCTGGTATAGAATCGGTGGCTCTCTTCTTACTGCCTATGTCATCTGGAACAAGCAAGTTGTTTAACCTCTGCCTCAGTTTCTTGAAGCTAAAACAGAGAAGTCTTTAATGTTGCCTCCTCATACGGATGCTGTGAAACTTAGAATCTTATATCACTGACAAGTAGTTTCCGACACTTGGCAAATGATGGTGTTTGTTAAATTGTGGTGGGAAGTGTTAAAATACCTCCCAAACATCAATACTTATGTCTACTTTCTATCTGTTGTAGTATGTCAGGTGTCTTCTATTTCCTGAAGTATATAAGGTGTCTTCTATTCTCTGTAGTATGTCAGGTAACTAATAGGTGCTATTTTTAAGCTTCACAACAAGGTGGATATTACTAATTCCATTTACTGACAAGGACACAGAATATAGAGGAATTTAACCCAGTGCCCCCAAGACCACATTACTGAGTCATGAATTCTGTCCACTTGTGTCCAATTCTAGAACATTTACCTGTGGATCACATATAGCATTGACACTGAAGTCAGCTTTTCCACCTGTTGTCCTGACAACTGTTCACAGGGTTCTACATTTAGTCACAGCCATACGGTTCAGAACTGGTCTTAGAATTACTGTGCCCATCTTCTGCCTTGTTTCACAAATTAACAATTTGGTAGTATGAGATTCTAAATGACGCTCTAAACCACATAATTACCTAACAGCTATTTAGTAAGCATTGACTATCAGCCAACCATAAGCTGAGAGGGAGAGGAATAAACTTTTATATCCCTTGTCACAGTGTGCTTCTCATAGTACTCAATCAACACTGTTTTTATTTATTGTTGTTCATATATTCATTTAACAAACATTTGTTGCAATGCCATTATCTGGGAATACAAAAGTGATCAAGATATGATTTCTCCTAAAACTCATACTAGCTGTCAAATATGGGAATTACTAAGCTGTTTAACCGAGGCTGGTCCAGACTGGGTAGTGCTTTAAATATAGAGGGAAAAAGTCTTACAAAAACTTTAAAGTGAAATACCTCATTAGTAAGTTATATTAATTTTATATTCAATTCATAATATTAAGTAAAATGTTGTTAAATTGTTTTCACATTTTTAAATGTGGCTACTAGGAAAATTAAAATTACTAATAGCTTGCATTATATTTCTATCAAACAGCTCAATCAATGGCAGGAAACAAATACAGTAAAATATAAGTACCATAAAAAGAGTCAATAGGAAACCCAGTGGGAGCATAAAGGTGTAACGGTGTAAGGGACACAGTAAAAGAAGGTTTTATGGAGGGATTAACTAAGTTTGACCTGAATGTCCACGGTGAGTAAGCACATTGTCAGAGGAGTATTTTCTAGACAGAAGCTGAAGAATGTTACATAAAATGGAAGGAGTAGCCAGAAAGTTAAAAGATGATGGATAGCCTGGTTCCCTCAGAGATGAGACAGAGGATAGGAATACTTGATGAGAAGATAGATTAAGAAATGAATTTGGAAAAATCAGTTGAAACAAGACTATGAAAAATTATGTGGGTCACACACTGTTGCAATGTTTTAAACAAACAGGACTTCCTTGAACTCCAGCAAGTTAACTTTAGTGGCCATATGGAAGTTGGACTGGAAGAAAAGAAAAAGACATGGAGTGGGATATGGGAAACAAAGATAGAGATTTGGATGGCCACAAATGATTTGGCAACAGTGATAGTGGGAATACCAGGAGACCAAGGATATTAAAGACAAAAAGGGAGAACTGATAAGACCTGGTTAAATATGTAAGAGAAGGGGAAAAAAAGAGTAGGGCTAAGAGGGACATTAAGTTTATTTCTGCTAGGTGATAGAACATTCAGAAAATATTTACTGAAGGCTTACTTCTATTATACATTAGGTACAATGCTAGTATATTAGAGCTTAATAGCATCTCAGAGACGGTGTCTTCACTTCGTGTGGTTAAAACATCAACTAGGGTTCAGAAAAAAGTGGTTAGATGTATACTTAATCATTGATGAATTAGTGACACTTCTATAGCTTATTCTCAAGAGGCCAAAGGCTTTGTAATATGATAAATGTTAGGATTTCTCATTAATAGTTAAAGTGAGGACCCAGTTCCTGAAGGGAGAAGACACCAGTAAATACAGGTCATACAAGGTTTCAGGAAGAATGTGATGAAACAGGAACTCTTTCATAAACTACTTGCAAAGTAGCATATTGCACTTTGCAAAGCAACTCATTGTACTTTGCAGAGCAATTTGGCAGTCCCCAGAAAAGCTTAAGATGTGCATTGCACAAAATTCAGCTATTGGACTTCCACATCTCTGAACCCCACTAAGTAAAGTCTAGTATCCCAGGTCATGTGTGGGAAGAAAGCTATGAATGTTTCTATGTAAATAGAGGTTTCTCTCCCACGCACCAGTTCCTGGATAAACACTCAGAGGCTTAATATTAATTATAATTGTTTGGCCAATGGCTCAAGCATATTACTGACTAGCTCTCACAATTAAATTAACCCACTTTTATTAATCTGTATCACTAATACTAATGAGTATCACTACGTGTCTGTGGCTTACCAGTAATGTTCTGGCATCTTTCTCCTTCAGCAGCTACGTGGCATCTCCCAGACTCTGACTTCTTTCTCTCTGTATCTGTTTGGATTTTCAGCCTAGCTATATTCTGCCCTGCCATAGATCAAAACAGTTTTATTCATCAGCCAATAAAAGCAATACATATCCGCAGCATAAGGAAGAATAGCCCACATCATTTCTGATTGTATGTATTTTTATACAAAACATTCATCTTTAAGTGGAAAAGAAATTGAGTTTTATTGACACGTTACACAAATACCTGAAAATTAATTTAAAAAAGGAAGCCTAGAATATAGCTCAAATGTGCAGCACTTGAGCACATCCTGCCACAAGCACATGCATAAGTCAAAAGGACAGATTTTAGGAGTTGGATCTTTTCTACTGTGGATTCCAAGGATCAAACTCAGCTTGTCAGGAATGCATGGCACATAATTTTATCAATAGAGCCATCCCACAGGCCATGGAACAAGTCTTTTAACACATAGACCTTTGACAGGTATTCAAGATTCAAACTATAGGAACACTGGGGCTGTTGTTCAGTGATACAATATTTGCTAAGCAAACAGAAGTCCCTGGGTTCAATTCCCAGAACATGGATGGGAGGTGAACCTAGAGAAAAGAAAGAGAGTAGAGAGATACCTAAATTATAGCACTGGCAATGTCATTCAATATATATCTCAAATAAATACTGCCAACTCCCAAATTTAAACACTCAGGCTTATCTTCTCCTTAAACTTGGCCTACTAAATATCTTCATTTTGGAATATATTGAAAAGATGGAATGAATAAGAAGTTTGTAGGTAATTTACAAATAAAACATGGATCAAATCCAGGTATGGTAGGTTGTGCCTTCAATCCCAGCACTCAGAGGGAGCAGAGGCAGGCAGATCTCTCAGAGTTCAAGGCCAGCCTGGTCTATACAGTGATACTCTGTCTAAGAAAACAAACCAAAACAAAAAAACAAAACAGAAGACATGCATCAAGAGAAAGCAGTGCATGCTTATTTTTAGGATTGTCAAGGGGTCAACATGTCTTCTCTCATTGCCATTCTCTGCCAGTGCCATTTTGCTTCCTTCTTAATAATGACAGTGTGATTCACCCAGAGTTAAGCCACTAGCATTAGTGCAAGAGAAAACAGGGTGGGCGTGGAGTGGTGGAGTGGGGCCCGAGGCTGAACCACAGACATGAAATGAGTGAGGCAAAAAACATTAAAAAAAATACTACAGAAAAAAAAAGAAGGCAATGGCTACGAATTCTGAAGTTTGGGTCAGAAATCTTGGAGTGAGACTCCCTTCCTCACCTTCCTTTTCATACAATCTCAACTAAGGAAATTTGGTCTAGCCACCCTTTCTTCCCCTCTCCCTTTCTTCCTTTCATTCATTCATTCTTTCTTTTTCTCTTTTTATTACTGTTAAGTTTGGGGAAGGGAAACAAAGTTTTAGTGTCACAGTTTGACCTCAAACTCACTATGTAGATGTGGCTAACTGTGAACTCTTGATCCTTTGCAGTCTCTCCCAGGTCCTAGGATTGCAGGCATGCTACATAACACCTAGTTTGTGAGAGTGTTGGGGATACAACTAGGGTCTCAAGGAAGATAGGAAAGTGCTGTACCAAATGAGCTACATCCTCACCTTTAGCCATCCTTTTGGACCATAGTGGTAATAAGGAAGTTAGGAGGCATGAAGTGGGTATGATAAATGGACCTATAGCATCAGCAGTATGGTCCTTTCCTGTCTGGTATATATATATATATATTATATATATATATGGAATAATATATATATTAATCTTTTTTACTAAATGTGTTGAATGTTTGCCTACAAGTATATATACACCATGTATATGCCTGGTGCCTGCAGAAGCCAGAAGAAGGCATCAGATGATCTGGAAATGGAGTTATAGATGTTTGTGAGCTACCATGTAGGTACTGGGAACCAAATCCAACTCTTCTACAAGAGAATCAGAGTTCTTAACTGCTGGCTGAGCCATCTCTCCAGTGCCACTGGCTTAGTTTCTTCCTCAATTCTCTTATCTTGAGCAAAATCAGAAAAAGGACCAAAATAGAAAGGAAAACTGAGCTGAGGCCCTGGCAGAAATAGCAGCTTCCAGAGAACATTATAAGGAGGGGATCACTAGTCATGTACAAGGTAAAAGGAAGGAATTCTCCTCCCTCTACCCAGTCCCAGAAGAGAAATAGAAAAAAAAATAAGATCTTCATTAATCTAAGCGTGTCTTTACTAATCAACATTCGGTCACTTGGGCAGCCCATCTCTTTAAAGTGAAAGTGTTTACTTACTACAAAAACCACCGGAAGGGTTGGAAGAGGGAAGAGGATGCATTCATCAGCCTTAGCTCTTACTTCTGGCTGTCAGCAGAGAACTTGTGCTTTGTATGGGACAGTTCCCAACAACAGTTGTTAGAAAAAGAAATTGACTACAAGGTCAGAATCCTGTTGGCCAAAAGAACTTGAAGCTCAATACATAGTCAAAATAAAAATAAAGTTAGAAAGGGGAAGGACCTAAGGGTTGAAATACAAGCACAATACACACTTCTTGTTTCACATATGAAAAGAAAACTAGCAATTCGGGTTCCACGGGGCTTTAAACTACCAACTGATAAGGGAAAGGTCAGGAAAGCGAATGGAGGTTGAAGAACAATTAGTCATACAGGATGGAGACTTCTGTTAAGATGTTGAAGAACTGGTCAGGCTGAGATTCTGGAGTCAGTGTTGTGCTTTATTTGTTTATGATTTTGAGAATATGCCACAGGTTTCATTTAATAAAAACATCAAAGAAATAAAAGAAATGTCCATTTAAAAATGGTAGAAATAGTCAAGCTATTAAAAGAGCGATAGGGGTGCCAAGGTATCAGAAGTCGGCTTTATTGTCTTCAACAAGCATGGTGTTGCTGGAGGTCTTTGTGGAAGAGCTGGTGGCCAAGAGGAGAAAAGGACCAGAGCAATAGTGGGGAAGAAAAAAGGTGGAAGGGATGGAAAATTAGGGGATGCAGGTCTCATTTTGAGCCTTGGACTAAAAGGTTGACTTTGGACCCTGGGTTAAGCTAGTTCTCAGTGAAAGATGCAATAGCCCCAATTTTGAGGTTGGTAGAATTGGTCCAAATGCCAAATATTTTGATTTACAACTAGAGAGTATCTCTTCCCAGGAAAAGGATGTTCATGTGCCCTCTTCAAGGACTTCCTAATGCTAGTAGATACCCTTAAGAGCTGAATCCCAAAGGTTCCTGAGTAAGCTGGGAATAACTTCTGATAGGGAAAATTAGACTGCAGGCATTTTTCAGTCATCTAGTAGTCAGGCTTGGGGAAGTACCCATGATCCATTGAAAAATATTTTTCTATATGACACTGCCAAAAAGTGCTTTTCTGAACATGCTTAAATTTTTAAATTATTTTTGGGATAGATTTAGATCAACCACAAATTCTCAAAAGTAAACCAGTGAGTTGCCATATACTTTTTACCCAGTTTCCAAGAGAAGATAACCCAGCTGAGGACTTAGGTTTGATGACCAGAACCCACGTAAAAAATGCCAGATGTCACATGCTTGTAATCCCAGGGCTGGTGAGGTAGAAACAGGCAGATCTCTGGCTTTCACTCCCTATCCAGGCTAACCTACTTAGCAAGCTCCAGATCACTGCAATACTCTGTCTCAAAAAACAGGTAGATGACACCTGAGGAACAACACCTAAGTTCATACTTTGGTCTCCATATGCACTGTGCACACCTGTGCACTCACACATGTGCACAGGTATGCACAAACACAATCTTAAGAAATTAACACTAATGTAATACAATTAACTGTAGACTTTATCTAGATTTTGTCAGTATTTCCACTGATTTCTTTTTCTGATCAAGAAGCCAGCCCATGATCCCATGTGTACTTAAGTCACTGTATTTTCATAATCAGTTTCATAAGACAGTTTCTCAGTCTTTAATGATTTTTGATAGTTTGGAGTGTATTAGTCAATTGTTTTGTAGAATATCCTTCAGTTTGTCTTTTGCTCACAATTATACTGTTATTATGAGTTTTGAGGACAATCACAAAGACTGAGCTGAGTGTACTTTGCCCATCACTTCTGTTAGAGAGTGATTTTGTCCATGTGACTTGACACTGACGGTGCTAACCTTACCTCCTGGCTAAGGTGGGGCTTGCTTGGCTTTTCCACTGTGAAATCATTTTTCCTCCCCATAGTCTGTTCTTTGGAAGCAAATCTCTAAGGCCAGACCAAGCTCAAGAGAAGTGATCTCTACTTCTTAGAGCAGGGAATATCTACAAATATGATTTAAAATTTTCTATAGCATATTTCTGGTCCATTTCCTTACATATCTAAATTTATTCATCCCATCCTTTGTTTAATCAATATTTTATACAATGTGTCTTTACTACTTGATTTAAAACAATATTATCCTTAAGTATTTCGGCACTAGGATTGTTCTACAGTTTGCCATTGAGAGCTCTTCTGAGCCAGTTCCTGTGGCTTCTCATTGCAAAAATGCATTTAGTAAGTGAGGTTTGAGTACCAAATATTTACTTTGATTGACCCACTCAGTCAGTACACAGTGCTAGCAAATGCATTGTGCATGTGTATATGCATTGTTCTAATGTTGCACACAGGATTATTCTAGCGCTTCCACAGCAATAAATTTAGAACTTCTCACTCTGACAGAAACTTGGCTCCACATTCAGATTTGCTAGCCCATGGAAAGGACGGTGTCCATAAACACTTTTTTGTTTGTTTGTTTGTTTGTTTGTTTTCGAGACAGGGTTTCTTTGTGTAGCTTTGGAGCCTATTCTGGCACTTGCTCTGGAGACCAGGCTGGCCTCGAACTCAGAGATCCGCCTGCCTCTGCCTCCCGAGTGCTGGGATTAAAGGCATGTGCCACCAACGCCCAGCCCCATAAACACTTTTTTTTAAAAAAATGTCTTTATCTTAGAAATGTTCAATTACAATGATTCTCCAAAGTTACTCAGATGTTTCCTTCCCCATCTTCTCTATAGAGAATATTTCATACATTTGAAATAAATGGATTCATTTGTCACTGTCTGAAGTACATCCTGGGATCCATAGGCATTAGAGCTTGTTTCTTTAAAAACCCAGTGCAGGAAAGTTCACTACTTGTGTTACTGTGGATGGCTGAATTTTGACAAATGTCTAAGCCACATGTCTTTAGTAGGACAGTTCTATAATACAGAATAGTTCTATTGTCCTAGAAATCCCCTTGTAAAGTCCCCTTAGAGTCTGAAAGTGCTTTTAAAATGCAGTTTGCCACACCCCTTTAATTAATTTGGTCATTTAAACTACACAGCTGTTGGGCCAGAGAGATGACTCAGTAGGTGAATCACTTGCTTCTAGGCCCGATGACATGAATTTGATCCTCAGGACTCACATAGTGAAAAGAGAAAAGTGACTTCCACAAATTGTCCTCTGACTTACTACACATGTGAGCAATGGCATGTGAGTGCACAAATAAAAGCATACACACACACAAAACATTTTTAAAACCCGCACAGATGTTTCTTAGTTCTGAGAGACACTTACTCACTTCTCTCATGCTCAGGACTGTGTGTGCTTTGTTTTCGAAATTCTAAATTTGTGGAAAATATCTCACTGCTGGTTACTGCCATGTATTAACTACATAGCTCACATACATACACAAAACTACAGGGATCAAAATGTTGGTTCTTTAAAAACAAAAACAAAAACAAAACCCTCTCTATTCCAATTAACACACATGTACAAACACCACACTTGCCCAGTCTCCATAAATTGCCTCTGGGAAAAACAAAACAAAACAAAACTCTTTTTAAAGTAAACTGAAGTACAATTTTATTGACTAAATTCCATTTGTCAATTTTAGGGTAAGATACAAAATAAAATCTGTTGAGAATCTATTACAATTGGTGAGAATTGTGTGTGTGTGTGTGTGTGTGTGTGTGTGTGTGTGTGTGTGTGTGTGTGTGTTGAGTAGCTTTTGGAGCAAAATATTAGCAAAATGTTCTTGTTGAAATATGTGGTAACCTGACCTTCAACGTCAAATAGGGCACACTACTTTTCCAGATCCATCTATAGTATCTGGTATCTCCTAGACTCAGACCCTTCTGGACTCTCCTGAGCAAGTGGTGAAAACTAGGTTTCTCCCTGGAAAAATATATGCACACATAACTTTCGTCTAAATATTGCATATAATTAGAAAAATCTGATGATTCCTCCAATCTCACCTAAAGAGAAGAAAGCAGTGTTGTTCCCGTTAACAGACTATGGGCTCTAAATTAAGGAGCATTCCCTAAACACTAGTAAAATTAGTCGATAAGAATATTTAAAGGTTTGTCCATAATTAATTCCAGCATTATAATGAGCAAAATATTCACCATGACAGTGTGCCAACTTGAACAGGTGACGGTGCCCATTTGTGACTAATATTTTAAGTCAGTAGACTTTTAGTGAAGCAAGTTGTCCTTCAGAATGTCTAAAGACTTTTGCCCATTCAGCTGTAGACCCAAAGAGACTGTTTCTAAAGTAATTTTCTTCAAGAGTACAATTTACAAAGACTGCTCACATTTCAGCTTGCTAGCCTGCAAAATTCAGGCTTACGATTACAAGGTAGCTCTTACCTGATATTCCAGTTGGACAGTATACACTGAAGACTTCAGACTTCCTAGCCCCCACAACTGTGTGAGCCAGTTCATTAAAACAGAAATGCACACATTTAATCTGTTGTTTCCTTCAGTGAACTCTGACTAATATATATACCCAAATGGAACACATGTAACAAGTTCCCTAAAAATGTCAGATTGCTGGGGCTGGAGAGACAACTCAGCGGTTAAGAACACTAGCTGCTCTTGCAGAGGATGTGGGTTCAATTCTTGGTACCCATACTCACAACTGCCTGTAACACCAGTTCTAGGGGATCAGATACCATCTTCTGGTCTTCATAGCATCAGTCATGCACATAATATAGAGATACATGTAGACAAAAAACACACACACATAAAATAAATGAATCTTTTTTTAAAAAAAAGTCTAGTTCCTATCTCAGTAAGAAAAATGGTAATAATTCTTATAGTAAAGCTTATCTTAGTATTTTCATACTTCTGTTAACAAAATACCCAGGATGGAGTATTTTATAAACAATGTCATTTTATTTCTCACTGTTCTGTGAACTAGGAGGCCTGAGATCAAGATGGTATTGTATTTGGTGAACACATTTGGCACCTTGTTGCTGTGTCCTCACATGGTACACATTGGAAGAAGGACCAAAAGGATTTACCTAGTCACCATTCCCTTTCTTAAACACTGATCCCCATCTGCACCTTGGTTGGGCAGCCCTCACAGTTTCCTCACTTCCTAATTGTCTCACCTTTTAATGCTGTTGCACTGGAGACTAAGTTCCAAGGTGAGTTTTGAAATGGAAACAGGTGTTCGAATCAGAGTGATGCCCAGCTAAGTCTGACCTCTGTTTGGGTGCAGTTCTCAGTCCTCGTGCCCTTCCACTACTCAAGTTGTGTATGCATATTTCAGTGTTAGTCTGTGCCTTGATGTTCTGTTTCTGCTGTCACAAATTAACAGTAGCTTAGTGACCAAAAACAATACACATGTATTATTTTATACTCTGCAGGCCAAGTTTAAAATCAGCAGGGCCACATTGCTTCTGGAGCTCTAGGAAACGATCACATTAGATGCCAGTAAATGCCTTAGCTACTGACGAGTTTAATGACCAAAGGCATTGCCAGATGCTGTAAAATTCCCCTGTGAGGCAAAGTTGCTCTCAATTGAAATTCCTGTCATCAAGGATTCTTGGCAGTCCAGTTTTTCTTTAACAGTAACTTATGATTCAATTCCAGCTATACAAAAGGGAAAACCTGGAGTATGCAGCTGTAAAAAGGAATATTCTGAAAACCCTCCCTCCCTCAAAAGGGGGGGATGGGTTGAAAAAGGACAAGGTCCTTCTGGTCTCTGCCTTTCTGCTTGGGAAGCTGGTGTATGGGCTTGACTTCCTTTTTAAATGGTAAAGCCTGCATTATTGGCAGCAGTTAGGACTACTCGATGCTATCAACCCCCAAGGAAGAGCTCAGTGATTTATCAGATTACTTGTTCATTGAGAGCAAAGTGAAATGGAAAGAGTAATCGCTAAGTGAAGTCAATGCCACTTCTTGGACAGTAAAGCCATAGCCAATTGCTATGTGGAATATACTATGCCACCAAATTAAGAACCCTGGAGTTGGGATACAGAGGTCATTGACTAGAATCCCACTACTCTCAAAATAGCTTTTGTTTCTTTGTAATCTTCTTAAAATACCTGCATAAAGCAGGGAATATGGTCCTTTGGTCAGACTGGTGAAGGGCCAGCAGATACTGTAGCAGCTTAGTTGCTCTGGTCTCGATTCTTCAATCTAAAGTATGAAAGAGTAGAATGATGAGAAGAGCCCAGATTCTTGACGATAGAAGTAAACTGATCAGTCATCCTTGAAACTGACTATGTCAGCAAACTAGTCTTCTCAGTCTGTCTTCACTATTTAAAAAATCAAAGATTTTTATTATTCATAGCCCAAACCATCCTGATAGGATTGGGGTGATTTGAAAGAAAATGGCCCCCAAAGGGAGTGGCACTATAGGAGGTATAACCTTGTTGAAGTAGGTATGTCCTTGTTGGAGCAAGTGTGCCACTTTGGGGGCAGGTTTTGAGGTCTCGTTTGCTCAAGCTTCACTCAGTGTGATACTGAATCCATTTTCTGTTTCCTTCTGATCAAGATGTAGCCAGCACCATATCTTCCTGCATGCCACCATGTTCCAAGCCATGATGATAATGGACTGAACCTCTGAAACTTAAGTAAGCCACGCCAAATAAATGTTTTCTTTATAAGAATTGCCATGGTAATGGTGTCTCTGCAGCAAAAGAATACTGATTAAGACAAGGATCAAACACATGATAGAGATATTAAAAGTTTATTTTAAAATGTATTAAATGTTTTCGCCCACACCATACACAAGTGGTGCAAGTTTAGAGAACTATGGAGTGTTTAAAATAAACCCAATTAAGTCTATAAAATATTATGCATAGTCAGTATTGAAGAACAGAAGAAAATGCACAGGGATGCTTTTTGCATAAGGAAAATTGAGTTATAGTGATTTAACAAAGCAAGATCTCAAATGCCAGATAAAACATTATTAGATGTGGAAAGGAAGAAAGTAGAGTTAAGGAAGCAATTGGAGGACCAAAATAACACTGCCTTCTAATAAAGTGTGAAGCAAGAACAGGGTAACACAACTGAAGAGCATTTCTTTCTTTCCCTCCTTCCTTCCTTCCTTCCTTCCCTCCCTCCCTCCTTCCTTCCTTCCTTCCTTCCTTCCTTCCTTCCTTCCTTCCTTCCTTCCTTGTTGTCTATCTTTCCTTCCTTATTCTTGTTTTTTTGTTTGTTTGATTAATTGAGACAAAACCTTATGCTACAGCACAGGCTAGCCTAGAACTCCCTATGTAGCCCAGGCTGGCCTCAAACTCATGGTTATTCTTTACTCATCTCAGCTTTCTGAATTAAGGAAGCTACTTACAGGTGTGGTCTATGAAATAATAGAACCCAGGGTACAATGATTTGAGTGAGAATGTCCCCCATAGTATGAAGTATTTGACTTCTTGGTCCCCAGGTGGTAATACTGTTTGGGGAGTCTTAAAACATGTGGCCTGAAGGAAGGAAGTCACCAGTGGAGGTGGTCTTTGAGAGTTTAAAGTATGGCACTATTCCTAGTTTTCTCTCTGCTTTGTGCTGAGGTTCAGGATGTGAGCTTGCTACTCAAGCCACTATGCCTGCTGCCATGCCTGCCACTTCCCTACTAGATTTTTATGTCTCTGGAATCATAGGCCCAAATAAGCCCTTCTTTCTGTAAATTGCCTTGGCCATGGCGTTTCATAACAGCAACAGAAAAGTTGCTAATAGATAGGATCTTGTGAATTTGAGGCAAGTAGCCTACCAACTGAGCTACATCCCCAGCCTTGAAATAAGATTTTCAAGATAAACAAAAGCCTGGTTAATCATTATATCGACCAGAAAAGAATACAGAGTTAAAGCAATTAGAAGTTAGTCATCACAGAGAACAAACATAGAACATAAGATTAACTATTGTCTTGAAAGAGCAAACCTGAAAAAAAAATACAGGAGAAAAAAATGTGTTAAAAGTAGGTAGAACTGAAAAAGAGTCAGTCTTAGTCCAGGAAAAAAAGTGATTGAGTGGAGATGAGTCCAAATTAAGGTAAAATTTAAGGATGAAAGAATATTCTTCAGGCATCTACACACACACACACACACACACACACACACACACACACACACACACACACACTGAGAAATCAGGTACAGTGGTACATGTCTGTTAACCCAGAACCTGGGATGATGCTGATAGAGGAAGATTGCCATAATTTCAAGGTCATCGTGAGATACAGAATAAGACTCTGTACATCCTCCTTCACCACACCCACACACACCCCCCCCCACACACACACACACACGTGTGTGCATGCAAAAGCAGGAGGAAATAGGATTATCCATTTCTTTCCCAGCAATATTTAATGCCAGGAAAAATAAACCAAAACAAAAACAGAGCATTATTTAGGCTAAAAAATGTTATACAAGTCATTCACATCTAACAGAAGCATATTCACACCCCTAAGCATTCATCGAGTCAGGGGTCACAACAACAACCAAAGGTCTTAGAACAGAATAGCTTTGAATAATACCCATTCGGTTTAAGTGAAGACAAAGGAAGGTTTAAAATTAAAGGTAAATAATAAATGCATTTACATATAGAATCAAACAGCAATGATATAGAGATCTCAAAAACAGTGTCTACCAAATATTTTTATGATAATGGTGAGTGCTAGTATTTTTACTATTTTCTTATGAAAATGTTTCATTTCTTCAATGATTTTCTAAGAATATGCAATATATTCTTCCATAGTCATAGACATAATAATTATGATAAGAATAAATTATGATATAGCTTAATAAGTTATCACTTATTAAGTAGTAAATTTTACGTGGGGTAGAATTTGGATTGAGAGAGAGTAAATGTAAGTGTGTGTGTGTGTGTGTGTGTGTGTGTGTGTGTGTGTGTGTGCACATCCATATGTGTGAATAGTGGCTTCCTCTATTGCTCTTAACTGTGCATATCAAGTATCCTGCATATCACATATTCACATTAGGATTCATAGCAGTAGCAAAATTACATCTATGAAATAGCAACAAAAGTAATTTTATGGTTGGGTCACTGCAACATGAGGAACTATATTAAAGGGTAGAAGTGATAGGGAGGTTGATAACCACTGGTCTAGACCAGTGCTTTTCACAAGAGTAGTCCTAGAACTCCTCACCTAAGTCTTAACTGTATGTTGTTGGTATTTAATGCAATCCAACAGTTCATAGAAGAACATTTGGGCAAGTAGGATTTATTACATGAATGCAAGATTTGTTTAATATAACAAAATGAAGCAATGCAATCATCATTGATGTAGGAAAGATAAAAATTATGATCACTCAACAAACTAGGAATTTAAGGACATTCTATGAATTTAATAAAAGGCACATATAAGAAAACTACAACGAATATCATACTTTTGAAAGACTTGACGCTGTCCCTTCACATTCCAAACAAAGATAATAAATAAGTGGCTTCTGCAATTTATATTCAACATTATGGTGGAAAGTGTAATCTGAACAAATAAGCAAGAAAAAAATGTAAGTAACATATGGATTAACAAGAAGAAATAAAACTAACTCTGTTTACAACATCATCTGCTATATAGAAAACCCCAAGCAGTGCATTTTAAAAAATACTAAAACTAATTAATTAATTTGCCAAGGTTGCTAGATATTAGCTAAGTATACAAGTATGAGTTATATTTCTATATGCCTGTATTGGATGGTCTGAAAATAGATGATGAAAATATGTCTGTAATTACAACCAGAATAAAATAGAAAAAAAAACTTTATTAGAAAACTTCAATGGAGAGGACACCATGGCCTGGTGGTGCTGACGCCCTCCAACCTTCCCCAAGTTCAGCAGGCTCAGGCCATCCATGCCCTGGGTGCAGCACCCTGGTCTGGAGGAGGGAATGCAGCAAAGGAGGATAGCAACAAGCAGTGGAACCTTCCTGGAACAGTGGACCTCTCTGCTCCCTTTCCTTGGGCTCTGGAAGATTTCCAGAAAGGCTCAGAAGCCACATTTCAACAATCTAAAGGCAACTGCACACCTGCATAATGTAACAAAAAAAAGGTTGGAAATCATCTGCAAAATGGAAGTGTGGAGCCTAGTAAGAGAGATGAGGGTCTTGGAAGTGGTTGTGGAAGCCCTACTTCTGCAGATGTATCCAATGACTTCAAGGAACTCTGAGCAAAACTAAGAGGATCATTATAAGGAAGAACAAAAGAAAAAATAGCATTTATTCTAAGAAGCTAAAATCTGGACAAAAAAGTACTAAACTTCAGAAAATATCCACATGGAATTTCATTTTCTTTGCTGTTAGCAATATAATATGAAAAAAAAGAAGGAAGGAAAGGAAAAAAGAAAGACAGAGAGAGAGAGAGAGAGAGAGAGAGAGAGAGAGAGAGAGAGAGAGAGAGAGAGAGAGAGAGAGAGAACTACTACAAAAGTAATTCTTTGAGGAAACAATTCATCCCATTAAAAAGAAAAGAAACAAGTGAAAACAGAAGCCCTTGTAATTCTCAGTTGTTGAATTAAGACAAACAAAATTGGATCTGATCGATCACTTTACCTCTCACCTCAAATCTCCACTACTCGCAACCAGAGTACATTTTGGAGTCAGTATTCTCAACTGTTCAGTGCTGAGGACCATGAGCCCGGCCTTGGAGAGAAGCAGTTTCTGAGATCAGCATCCTCAACAGTTCAATGCTGAGGACCTTGAGCCTAACCTCAGAGAAAAGCGGAGAGCCAAAGGCACTTAGGCACCTTCTTTTTTGGTTGTCTCCTGGACTGCAAGGCCACAGCAGAGTTCTGCTGCAGTAAGGTCAGCTAAGTCCTAGAGGCACAGGTGGGGATGCCAAGGCCAGGGCTGGGGCTGTTATCTTGTGAAGCCCTGAGAGATGGTTGCCCAGACCTCTCCCCACAGTGAAGCCCTTTGCTGGCTGCCAAGAATATGTGCCTGACCCTTTCAAAGATGGTTAAAAGAAATTGTTCTAGGTAGCTGGTTGAGGGTGGGGAACTCCTGACAGCCGGACATTGATGTCCAGTACAGGACTCAACAGTTTTTAAATCCATCTTTATGAAAAAGTAAAGCAGGTTTCTTTCTTTCTTTTCTTTTTTCAAGAATAAATGGCAGGTTTTGTATTAGAAGGAGAAGAAGGAAGAGGAGGAAGAAGAAAAGAAAAACAAACATCAACTTGACAAATAAATACACCACCACTGACCTGACTCCCAGCTTGTAATCTACTTTTGTGTGTTGTTTTACTTCATTCCTTAAAGTTGTCTATTATATTCATTGAAATCTTTATGAAATATTTTCAGAGATTTCATATTTGCCGAGACACTATCCTCCTTCATGTGATACTAACTTTTAATAAAGACAGCATTTCTTATTGCTCCATCCTATTGAGTGCTCTTGACATTTATTTCAAGCATCAATTGTTACCAATATTACACTGTTATCACTGCTGCCTTATGCAAGTATGTTTTATATAAATTATGGAAAATAATCCATATTTGTCCATTCGTCCACATATTTTGTTTCCATTAGGTAGCACCAAATTCTTCTCTATATCATTTTTCCTTTGCATATGCTGTCAAATTTATTTCAAGGAAGATTTATCAGCAATTAATTTTCTAAGAATTCTTTCATATATCTGTTCTTTTATTTTTTTAACAACCTTATCGAGGTATAATTCATTTCAAATTTAGTCTTTAAATTGCATAACTTCCAGGACATTTTTGGTAAAGAATTTTGCATCAATTACCAATGTTAAAATACAGCATATTTTTATTACATCACATATATACACATGTGTGTGTGCCTCCATGCCACCTTTGAATGAAATGTTCTAGATGGATTTGTAACAGAGGTTTTCCCTCCAACTATCTTAACTCCACTTCCTTCTTGATTGAATGGTTTCTTTTGAAAAAAGGATCAAATAAAAGATGAATTTTAAGTTTTTCATTCTTACATGATTATACATATTTATGGGGTTTGATATGAACTTTGTGTACATGAGTATATTGTATAACGATCATGTCAGAGTAGCTTGCATATTCATCGTCTCAGACATTCATGTTGTACCCAGCTGCAAACTCTCTCCTTGTAGCATATTATGTCGTTCTCAGTACCGAATAACTAATATTCTGCTTGTGTGTCCCATGATGTTTATTCTTCATATTCCACATTTAAGGGATGTCACACCACTTGCATTTATTTAAGAAGTTTATTTAGGCAGTATTATGTAGTGATATTTTGTTTATGATCTAACACATCAAGCTTGCCTGAAGATCAGAGTGCAAAGCTAGCCACACTAGTCAGCCACAGAGGCCAGGCAGTGGTGGCACGCACCTTTAATCCCAGCACTAAAGAGAAATATAAAATGGGAGGAGACAGGAGTCAGTCTGTCTGCAGTCATGCTAAGGACAGTATTCCCCCTTTGGTCTGAGCCTTGGTAGAGGTAAGTACTCTCTAACAGCTGGCTGCTTTTCTTCTCTGATACTTTTAATACTTTAATGCTAAAGTATTATGTCCCCAAGTTCTACCCATTGTATGTATGTATTTTAGTTTTGTTCCTTTTTTCTGACTCTGAAAATTGAGATTATAAATTTATTTAATGAATTATGGTTGAGGTAGTGTAGTGTCACATAGTATCATTGTATAATTTATGTTTGAGGAATTACATGTAACTTAAGAGGGGAAAAATTCAATGGATCCAGGCATGGTGGTGCATGCCTTAAATCCCAGCACTTGGAGGCAGAGGCAGGGGGGGTCTCTCTGAGTTTGAGGCCAGCCTGGTCATATAGTGAGTTCCAGAAAAGTCAGACTACAGAGTAAGACTCTGTCTTGAAAACAACAAACAAAACAAAGAAACAAACAAAAACTTCAATAGAAAGTAAAGTTCTAGCCAAATAATATCTTGTATTTATAGACTGGGAGATGTAATAGTACTAAGAGGGCATAACTCCTCAAATTGGTCTACATATTCAACATAGTGAGTGCACTTCCCATCAGAATGTCAACTGCTCTTCTTTTGCAGAGACTAACTAGCAAGTGATACCAAAATGCTTGTGGAGTAATGAACCTAAAGATACAAAAAACAATTGTGAAAAGAAGAAAATTTTTTGAAGCAAAAACATTTTTAAATTATTTTCTTTTATATGTATGAGTGTTTTACATATATATATATATATATATATATATATATATATATATGCACCATATATAAGCTTGGTTCCAGGGAAACCAGAGGAAAGTTTTGGATTCCCTGTTACTTGAATTAAAGACAACTGTGAGCCACTAAAGTCCTACTCCTACTTGAAGAAACAATGAACTATGGAATTTATTTACACAATACAGATGAGAGGTCACTTACAGTAGCATGGGTGGGCCTAAAGTAGCCTGCACAGCTATTAAGTGTCACCTCACATGGATGACTTTCCCATAACTTCACAGATGGAGTTCCACCTTCCACTAGCCTTTCACAGTTTGTACACTAAGTTACCTCCCAAGACCACCAGGCCACACACTATGAGGCTACACCATGGAAAATTAGAGCAGAATTACATACGAATGTCTGGGATCTGCAGGAAGGAGAATCTGCAGACTGGAATATCAGGTGAGAGTCCAGTGACCTTGTCTGTTTTTTTTTCCTTCTATGAGAGAGTGTCCAAGTTCTCCCTCATCTTGGGGGTCTCTTGCAGGGGGTCACAGCCTCTCAGATGAAGGTCACAGCTGTTCTGCTCAGAGCACACTGCTCTATAACAATAGCAGTGGCTGCACAAGTTCATGAATATACTTGCAGCCACCTCTTTAAAGAGTGAATTTTATGGTATGTGAGTTACCCTGTTGAGCGGTTCCTCTGAGCCACACCAAGCTAAAACATTAACTGAGAAAGTAAATAGCTACATTATGAGCCCTTCCCTTCCTACACGGAAAATGCTCTAAGAAAAAAGCTGACAGAAAAGATGAGTGTCCAATAAATCCAAGTGTGGTGGCACATGTCTGTAGCACAACACTTGGAAGGCTGAGGCAGTAGGAGTTCAAGGCCAGCCTGGTGCAGTTAAAACTAGACACAATTGTGCAGCAAGGATTGGCCAGTGCTTATTTAGCTTGCTGAAATTGTACTTCCCCCACTTCTTAGCACCCAGTTCATGCATAATCAAAAGCAGCTCTAGGAGCCTGGGAGATGTCTCAGCAGTTAAGAGCGTGTACTAAGAGGCTGGAGAGATGGCTCAGTGGTTAAAGCACTGGCTGCTTTTCAGTGCACCTGGGTTCAACTCGAGTACCACGTGGTGGCTCACAACTGTCTGTAACTCCAGTCCCAGAGTATCTGAGTATCTGACACCTTCTTCTGATCTTCTTGGATACCAGGCACACACATGCATAGATATGCAGATATACCACCTGTACACACAAAAATACATTTTTAAGGAGTGTATGTTGTTCTTGCAGATTTCGATATCATTCCCAGCATCTGTACAAGGTGGCTTACAACAGCCTGTAACTATCTCCAGAACATCTGATTCCCTCTTTTATACTCTACAGACAGTGCACTTAGATTCACATAACCACACATAGAGATGAACACACACACACACACACACACACACACACACACACACACACACACACACTACTTATAAAATAAAATAAATCTTTTTTAAACAAGCAGCTCTAAGATCCACAGTAGCAGAAACTCAAGAGCCATCTCCACTTACATGCTGTTCTTTGTCTCTTTTTCTATTATCAGTTCTTTTTTGGTTCATAGTTTCTGAGCATCAGATGCCCAGTTATTGACTTTAACAAACTCAAAGAGAGAAAACATTTCTGGATGTTCTTAGGTTTTGGGAATTAAGCAGACATAAAAACAGATTAATAGGAGAAAAGTATGCATATCTTATTAATACTTTAAATATACATACAGGAGCTTTCATAGAAATAATAGACTTCAAGAAGCAGAATCAGTAGTATATGTTAAATGCCTTGTACAGGCAAATACATAGATACATAAGCAGATTAGTGCTTGCCCACGACTGGGATGGGATGGAAGAGTGTGGAGAATATGCTTAAAGGGTGTGGTGAAAATATTCTGGAGAAAGATAATGGCTTCTCTGTGAAACTATTAAAATCCATGAACTGTACACTTTAAAGTAGATAAGAGTGACATTTATGCGATGTGAATTTAACCACAAAATAAAATAAAATCTGGACATCATGGTGAATGCATATAGTTCCTGCACTCAGGAGGATGAGGTAGGAAGATGGAAAGTATAAGGCCAGCCTAAGCTACACTGAGAGATAATTCAGACTCTCTCTCTCTCTCTCTCTCTCTCTCTCTCTCTCTCTCTCTCTCTCTCAGTACAAATTAACTTTATCAATATATAAAATTTATTTCCAGCAAAAAGATCATTTACAAGAGTCCAAGAGTGATACAAATAAATAACTCCTAAAAGGCCTATAAGTAGACCACAAAGATTTTAAGAGACTGAACCTCCCAACTGATTAGAAAAGTACAAATTACATTAGCAAAGTAACTATTTAACTCAGATTTTCCAAAGTAGAAGAGCTTAAAATTACCAAGCATGAGGGCTGGAGTGATTGCTCAGTGGTTAAGAGCAGGTACTGATCCTTCCAAAGGACATGGGTAAAGTTCCCAGCATCCATATTAGGCAACTCACAAATACCTGAATTCCAGCTCTAGGGGATCCAAAGCCCCTTTCTAGCTTCTGTAGGTACTGTATGCAATTTTATGTTTATCAAAGAATAACTTTCTAGTTACTTGTAGTAGAAGGGAGTGTCTTAGATGGGGTTTCTGTTACTTCGAAGAGACACTATGGCCACAGCAACTCTTATAAAGGAAAACATGTAATGGAGTGGCTTACAGTTTCAGAGATTTAGTCCATTATTATCATGGTGGTGTACAGGCAGATATAGTGCTGGAGCTTCGAGTCCTACATCTTGATACAAAGGCAACAAGAAGTGAACTGAAACACTGGGTGAGGCTTGAGCATATATGAGACCTCAATGCCTGCCTCCACAGTGACATACTTCCTTCAACAAGACCATGCCTACTCCAACTAAGCCAATAATGCCATTCCCTATGAGTATATGGGGACCAATTACATTCAAACTACCAAAGGGAGCAAGTGAAACACTATCAGGGAATAGTTAGGATAAAGGTTCTGAGATGAGTTGGCCTTGGTTTAATGTTAAACTTCACACCAAGATGGGTAAGTAACCTTGGGGAAATTACTTCTCCATATTTCAGCAAAATATACTGAGAATGGACCTTCATATGCAAAACTGTCATGCAATGGAAAAAAACCAAATGTTAAAATTTTAAGACATCCACATCAAAGAAGACGCTGGAATCGCTGTGGGTGACAGCTAGTGCTAGAGAGGACACAACGAGCACCCTCGATGGCACAGTGTGGCGGGGGTGGGGAGGGCTCTAAAAAAATAGCCAGAGAGATCTTAAAAAGAGATTAAAATCAAATGTTAATAGTATTTTAATGCATTCAGAGTGTTTGTATTATAGTATTTTAATAAACTTTTTGATGCTCATAAGTTTTTAATACATTTAAATCCATAAACTGTTTTACATGGAGTCTGGGACATAAATGTTATAGCAGTATTATTCATTGTAATCCAAAAGTACAAACATCTAAACATACATGAAATGACTAATAGTGGCTAAACAAAATTCAGTATATTTCAAAAAGAAATGGAGTATCATTTTACAATAAAATGAAGAACTAATACACACCAAAGCATGATAAACTTTGAAAACTTTATGCTAAATGGGAGAGGCTAGCCACTAAAGATTTCTTTTTGGATGTTTACATCTGTCGGAAGAGTCTAGAAGTGGCAAATAGCGAATGGAAGTAGAATAGTCTTTTATCAGGGACTTGGGGAAGGGAGGAAGGGGTGTGGCTACTAATGAGTACTGGTTTTCTCTGTGGCTTGATGAGAATGCTCTGGAATTAGATAGTATTGATGGTTGCACAGCTTTATAAAATTACTAAAAACGGTTGACATGTATATTTTGAAAGAGAAGATTTTTGTGGTGGTGAATTACATGTCTAGTAAAAATAAAATATATATTTATGTATGCAAAAATTAAGACATCATTTAGCATATGCCAATCAATCAAAAAAAGTCAGCTCTTTATTAATCTGCTAGTCTCTTTATCTTCTTGGGTCAAGTATAGCCAAATGGATCTTTTCTGCATCTAGATGAAAGAAATTAATTCCTTATCTCTTATGGACAAACACAAAATTTAGACTTCCAATTCATTTAAAGAGGGGCTTGGAAGATAGCTTAGTCAATAAAGTGATTGCTGCACAAGCATTAGCACCTGAGTTCAATTTCCAGAACCCAAATAAAAAAGCCAGGTGCTGTGACTCATGGTTGTAATCCCAGGATACAGAAATAGGAGACTCCATGAGGCTTACTAGCTAGCCAGCCTCACCAAATCAGGGACTTCCAGGCTGTTGTAGGAGAACTGTCTGTACAGCCAGTCCACTGTGCCAATAAAACAACCTCAAATCAAACCATGAAATCAGCAACTGGCTGACCAGGATTAGCCATAAAGTTCTGGGAGGATTTAGGAAGGTGGCTAGAGAGGACAGTAAGAGAGGAAGGAGAAGATTTGGAGAATTTTCATGGCTAATGGTTCAGAAAAAAAAAAAATGGAGAAGGTCAGCCAATCACTCTGATTTCCTTGGATTTTTCAGGTCTTTTTCTCAATTTCTGACTCCTGTGTTTTTATTATACTGGAACAAATTAGATAATTGTTACATCTAGCAGTCTCATCTGATGCCCAACATGTGGCATTATTAAACCATGCCAAGGCGGTCAACCCTCCATACTGCTGCCACTGATGAAGTGGCTGGCTTTGTCTTCTTTTAGACAGAAAGGGGGAAATGCTGTGGTATAACCCTTTTGTGTGTTGTAAAGATGTTTTATTCTATTGGTTAATAAAATAGTTGATTGGCCTATGACAAGGCAGGAGAGAGGCCAGGCAGGAAACTCAGAGATACAGGATTTCTCCTATTGATTTCCTCACACTAGCTCTTGAGAAAACTCATGCCCTTCCTGCACAAGCATGTGAGCAGCCACATTGACCTCCAGCCCAAGCATGCAATTAGCATAGCTCAGGGCACCCTGCCACACACCATACATGCAAGCAGCTGAGGTGCCCTCAGCCAGGCCTGTGTATCATGATAGCCCGCAGTGATCCCAAAGCTTGCAAAGCTAGTCTGGATGCCTGGGTACCCTGCCCCCCCACAGTGCTGCCTATGCTGTCAGTCATCAGATATGGTAAGAAACTTGGGAATTTTTAAACAGGGAATTTGATTTAAGAAGAGGGGAGGGGAAATCTTTCCCATGTTAAGAATCAGGAAATAGCACAATGTAGATAGTTATGAATCTATTTAGTGCTACTATGGATGGCTTTCAAAAGGAAAAAGACATAAATGAGGGTTTAAACAACTTAGCTGGGATTGACATAATGTCACCCATAATTATTAACAATTTGGTAATTCATATTTTACCCTTTAAAAAGTGGTTTGATAATTGTGTCAAATATGATCATTTGACTGATAAGATACCAGCCTTAGAAAAATTTACTATTGATAAGATACAAACTTTTACTATTGCTAAGATATGAACTTTTGAAAGACTACTGATAAGACGCAAGCCTTGAAAAGACCTAGTAATGAAAAAGAAGAAAAATATTCAGACAGCAGAACCTACCTCACCGTTGCATTATGAAACTGAAGAGAAGCAGCCTAAGGTTATTAGAAAACCAACCTTAATTTATCCAGTTACCATATAAGAATGACCACCAGATGATAGGCAACCCCAAGGCCAAACAGAAGTTAATTGGGATCCTGTAGAAAGGTTAGATTTGAGATTTAAGGAAGCAATCATTTCACATAGTATGCATTCACAAGCAGATGTTAAATTCTTGGACAACTGGGACAGGATTATTCCACAAGCCTGGAAAGATTTAGTTACAGATTTAAGATCATTGAATAAGGTGATTCTGCCAATGGGCTCTCTACAACCTGGAATTCCCTTGCCTTCTCTATTACCTAAAGGTAATACCACAGTGATTGAAAAGATTTTTTTTTTAACTGTATCTTTACAAGAACAGGATAGAGAAAAATTTGCCCTCACAGAGTCTACTTATAATAATTTCCAGTCTGGTAGAAAGTATCAGTGGAAATTTATTCCACAAGTGATGTTAACAGCCACATCTTGTGTCAATATTTTGTACAACAGCCATTGGGAATAATTTGTAAACAGTTTCCTCAATCTGTAATTTACCAGATGTATGGATGATATCTTACTAGCTGATTCAGATGTGAATACCTAAGAAAATATGTTTCAAAAAGGAAAGAAAATTTTACCTTATTGGGAATTTCAAATTGTTCCTGAAAAAATACAAAAAGTAGATTTTATTACTTACCTAGGATATAAGATAGGTTTATAAAAATTCAATGACAAAAAGTACAAATCAGGAGAAATCAATTATGAACTCTTAATGATTTTGAAAAACTTCTGGGAGATATTAACAATCCAATTGTGAGCCATCCTCAAGAACTAAGTAATTTATTTCAAATCTTACAAAGTGATAAGGAATTAAGTAGTCCAAGAAAATTACCAGTTGGGGCTGAGAGAGAACCAATTTTGGTAGAAAAGAAATAATAGGATGAACATGTGGATCACACTTGGGTTGAGAGCTTGATTGTATCCTGGTCACATTACTCTCTATGCATTCTCCTACAGGAATTCTTATGCAGAGAAGATAATATTTTAAAATGGATATTTTTATATACACATATGCTTTTTATGTGCATGTGTATGAAACAAAAATTAAAGAATAAGAGGCTTTAAATTTGAGGAGTTGGGGTACACGGAAAAAGTTGCAAGAGAAGAGGGAGGGGTGAAAATGATGCAAATATAATACCATGTATGAAATTCTCAAAACTTTTTTTTGCTTATATATATATGTATATATTTATATTTATATAAAAAGAGCAATAATGGCAATATGTTATGCATCAATAGCAGCAACAGCTTTTCCAGGTTCTGTAGTCCTTTGAACAAAATTGTAGAGACATCCAGCACACTCCATTTTAATAAAACAAAAAACAAACAAAAACAAAAAAACAAACAACAACAACAACAAAAAAGTAAAAAACAAAATCCCAGAAGACAGCACCGTTCTGTTACTCTTGTGGTACTTGGCACCATTTTTTTTAAATTAGTTTCTCAGTCATCATCTGGGAGGAAACCATTATGAGCAACATCATTAAAAACAGCTCTGATAAAGCATGGTCACTACTGTGTATCATAAAGCAGGTCCACATATGAGTGAGTACATATCATGTTTGTCTTTTTGTGATTGGGTTACCTCGCTAAGAATGGTTTCTTCGAGTTCCATCCATTTTCCTGCAAATTTCAAGATTCCATTGTTTTTTTCTGCTGAGTAGTACTCCATTGTGTAAATGTACCACATTTTCTCTATCCATTCTTCAGTTGAGGGGCATCTAGGCTGCTTCCAGTTTCTGGCTATTACAAATAATGCTGCTATGAACATGGTTGAACAGATGTCCTTGTTATATGAATGTGCTTCTTTTGGGTATATGCCTAGGAGTGGAATTGCTGGATCTTGTGGTAGACTCATTCCCATTTTCTTGAGGAGTCGCCATACTGATTTCCACAGTGGCTGTACAAGTTGGCACTCCCACCAGCAGCAGAGGAGGAGTGTTCCTCTTTCTCCGAATCCTCTCCAGCATAAACTGTCATTGGTATTTTTGATTTTAGAATGGATATTTTTACCACACAAACAGCGTAAAAAATTAATGACCTATGTAGAAAAGGTTTCTGAATTGATTCCGAAAGTAAAGTTGAGACTTTGTCAGTTAACAGTAATGGGCCCAGCAGAAATTGTAGTACCTTTTACTAATGCTGAAATTTTCTCATTATGGACAGAAAATGAACATTAGCAAAGAGCTTGCAGTAATTTCCTTGGTGAGATTAGCAACAAATATCCCAAAAGCAAGAAACTTCAGTTTATAAAAAAAAAAAAGAAAGAAAGAAAGAAAGAAACTAATTGGATTCTGTGTGAGGAAGACCAATTTCTGCAGCCCTGACATTTTATACTGATGCAAAAAAATCAGGAAAGACAGGTTATAAGTCAGGAGATTTAAGCAATGTGCTTAAAGCCATTATGATTCTGTTCAAAAGTCAGAATTATATGCTATTCTCATGGTATTATTAGATTCTCCTGAACCTCTTAGCATAGTTACTGATTCTTGATATGCAGAAAGAGTTGTTTTGTAAAGGCTGATTCTGTAATAACACATTTATTAGAAGTAATGTCTATTATGGGAATACCTGTGAAAATTAAGATTGACAATGCTCCAGCATATGTCTCTAGTAAAATGAAAGTGTTTTGCATATTATAACATAAAGCATATTGCAAGTATACCACACAATCTAACAGGGCAAGTAGTTATAGAAAAATCTAATCACAATTTAAAAGATATACTTAATAAAAATGGGGCTAATAAAGATCTGAAGAAATAGATGATACATGAGATAGGAACAGCAGCTGAGGAGAGACATTGGTTAGTAGAAAGAAAAGAAAAAAACACTGAACTAAATCATCCTGTATACTTCAAGGATGTGTTGACCTCAAAATGGAAACCAGCAAATATGTTATATTGGTGAAGAGGTTTTGCTTTTATTTCCACAGGAGATGAAAAGCTATGGATACCATCAAAATTGATAAAGATCAGATTCGAAAAATAAAGACCTCTTGATTAGGAGAGGTGATAGTTCATTAAACAGTCTGGTAATTCAGTTGACACAAGGGAAACCCCAAAGTTAGGGTTGGGGCAGGGTTTGTTTTTGTCTTTTCAAGAGAATAAAAGCATCCAACTAAGGAATCTGAAGACCACTGAACAAACGAGACATCTGAAGAAGAAGGATAAATCATCCAGATAAAATGCCCCAAGAAAAAGGGTAAATTGGCCTAATGATATAGTATACTTCCACTAAGTAAAACCTCACAATTCTTCACAAATGTTTATCTCTACTGTTCTCTATAGACATATAAGGCAAATGGTCTTTTTGTGTTCTCATTCAATTAAAAATTAAAGCTGGTTCTGGAGTTGGAGCATAGCTCTCTCCTTCTCTAACCCAAGCATGCTTGTTAAAGAAAAACCCCAAATCTCTGTCTCATGTCAGAAGAGCCACCTGGTATAGGACAGAAGAAAAACCAAAATTAGGAACTATTCTTTTGCCACTAAGCTCATAATCCTTTGGTTTTATTTTGACTCTTTAACCCCCTTTTAAGGTATAAATATTATCTCAAAATTTATAAGATTATATTCAAACCTTCTGTTGTGATATAGAGTACTACTGTTTCTAGAAATAGGCTTCATCTATTTTCTTCTTCTTTTTTTTTTTTTTTTTGGTTTTTCAAGACAGGGTTTCTCTGTGTAGCTTTGGAGCCTATCCTGGCACTTGCTCTGGAGACCAGGCTGGCCTTGAACTCACAGAGATCCTCCTGCCTCTGCCTCCCCGTGCTGGGATTAAAGGTGTGCACCATCAATGCCCGGCTTCATCTAGCTTCTTATATGTGATTTCAGGCTTGAGTCTGAAGCAGGTAACTAGGAACTAAGTTTGTGTATCCCAGGTATATTTAATAGATTGTGATTCTTTAACCTCTCTAATATCTGCTGCATATGACTTTCAAATATTTGTTTCCTGCAGTGAACTGTGACCATTCCTAACAGTGACCCTGTAGTCTCCAAAAAAAAAGGATGTTGGGGCCCCACAATGATGAATCCACCTGGATTGTGGTAATGCTACTAAGCTGACAAATACCACCCAAAGATCAGCTTTGGACTACAAACTGCCCAAGACAATTTCAAACCAGTTAGCTAAGTTGGTACAGTCACATAGACTACTCCAGTTAGGACTGCCTTGCACCCTCCCATCACACCACGACTAGATAATAGCTAGCTCTCCCAGAACTTGGATCTTTATCTCAATTTTTTCAGGGTCTCCTGAAGATGCAATAACCCCAGACATAAAGAAATAACTTTAAGAACATGACACCCACATTCCCATGAGATGGAATGGGTGGTTGGGTTTTTTGTTTTGCTTTGTTTTGTTTTTGTCATTTCATGGATGTTTGTCAATGTTTACGGGGGTTGGTCACAAGTTGTTATTGGTTCTGGTCAGGAAAGAAACTAATCAAAGGAAATTAGATTCAGGGATCTCATTCTGAAAAGAAAAAGGAGGATATATAAATGATAGGATAAAAGGGTAAATTATTGTATCTACTTTCAAACTAAAATAGCAACTACTAGTCTCAAATATTTTATATTAGCATGGAATTGTGTATATTGATACAATTTTAAGGTTATTTTTGTTATACTGTATTATATGTTTCTATTTTTTGTTTAAAGCATTGTACCTGTGAAGCTCACTTAAAAAATGTAGTGTAAAGTTCTAGTCCTTGAAAGCTATTTAGGATAATAAAGAAATACAGGTTAGTAATTAGTCATCTATAACAATCAAACTTATAGTCATGTAAGGTATATTTTTAGTCAATAAGAGACATACTTTAAATACATATGTGGTCTTCAAACACTTCAGAGACCTAGAGAATATGGCATTTTAATGTTTTAATAACCTAAGGTTTTTCATGACAATGAGACACATCTGCTCCTGGCAACACCAATTTACTTCAAAAAAAGGATGATTGGCACTGAAGAACCTCCATGTGAAGTTTGCTTTCAATGTGGCAAAGCTAGCCATTTGGGCAAGAAACTGCCCTCTTGCCTTGACTGCTGACAGTATGCTGTCCAAACTGGACAAGCAGGACACAAAATAAAGCAATTGCCAAATTTTGCCAAGACAAGGTAGGATAGTCCTTCAAAATTCCTGCTTCACAGAAAAGTCTGCCAGATATTCAAGGCCCATAGGCCAAAGATAAACGCCCCAACTTTACAGTGGAACCTTGGGATGACAGTCCAGGTAGCCAGATGTCTGTATTGCTTCTTAGTTTTGGAAGTTGCTTGCTCTTTACTTCCTGTTTACTCAGGTAATATTATATTTTTCTCAGGTTTGATGGGGTTGAAGTCTAGACAATTATAGTTTACTCTAGCTATGATAGAAAGAAAATTAGGTACAAAACTTTGGATGCCAAGATAAAACAGAAATTGAGATAAATACTTGATAATTATTTTATTTAATAATTATTCTTACTGTATATAGTTTTGCATTCTTAGAGTTAAAACCTTTCATTTTTATTTAGACAAGAGGGGTAAATGTTGCAGCACAAGTGTTCTACAGCCAATCCACTATGCCAATAAAGCAACCTTGAATCAAAGGACAGAGTTAATGATTGGCTGACCAGGATTAGCCATAAAGTTCTTGGAGGGTTTGGGAGGGTAGCTAGAGAGGACAAGAAGAGAGAAAAGGAGTTCTGGGGCTGGTTCTCTGTTTCGTGAAAAACATGGAGCATGTCAGCCAATCGCTCTTCTTTCCTTGTATTTTTCAGGTATCTCAATTTCTGACTTCTGAGTTTTTATTATACTGGAACAAATTAGGTAATTGTTATATCTGGCATCCTCACCAGGCCAATAAGAGACCCTGTCTCAAAACACAAAGTGGATGGCTTTCTGAGTAATAACATTTGAGGTTGACCCCTAGCCTCTGAATACAAGTGCATGCACACACATGTATACTAAACACACACACACAAGCAAAGAAAATATCCAGCTTCCTCAGTCTACCCAGAGTTGGTCTGATGTTTTGGTATCAAGTATTCTTGGATCCCTCCTCCAATGTAAGTTGAAGCCCAAGTATAATATTCATGTCAGCAACAACCCTGAGCTAATCTTAGCATTCTCATAAAATGGTGATAATGACCTTAACCACAGCCATACTTTATTAGATGTGATTAGGCAAAGCATTTACCATATACTAGGTGTAATTACAGTGCTTTTTATGTGATCTCATGTAATCATAAAAACAATTTTGTGAGGAAACTGAGTGTGGTAGTTTGAATGTAATTGGCCCCCATAATCTCATAGGGAGTGGCACTATTAGGAGGTGTGGCTTTGATGGAGTAGGTATGGTCTTATTAAAGGAAGTGTGTCACTGTGGGAGTGGGCTTTGAGGTTTCCTATGCTCAGGATATCACTCAGTGTCTCAGTCGACTTGCTGTTGCCTGCAAGATATAGGACTCACAATTATTTCTGTCTTCATGCTGCTATGCTTCTGACAGGATGATAATGGACTGGACCTCTGAAACCATAAGCACCCACCCCCCATTAAATGCCTTCTTTATAAGAGTCACTGTAGTCATGGTGTCTCTTCAAAGTGATAGAATCCTAACTAAGACACGGAGTTATAGAGAAGCTGAATAATTTAGGCACGACTCACACAGCACTATGAGATAATAAAGTCTGCATTCCTAAACCCTTGCTGTCTCCAAACAATCCAGGTTTCCTTTGTAGGAATGTTACATCTTTTACAAATCAAACAACAAGCAGGATCATAGAAATATCAAGTTAAAAGTCCTTTAGTTAGAGTATGCTATTGCTAGGGGGCAGAACATTGGTATAACTATTTTGGAAAAAAAAATCTGGTATTGTCTATTAAAGTTTAATCTAATGCATGCCCTATGTTCTGGTAAATTTATAAAGTTTTCCTCACCACAATGAAGTATTAAAGGTAATTTTGTTGTAAAGGAGGGGGGCATATTTTGGCTCATGGGTTTAGGTTCTTGTGCACAATTGCTGGACCCACTGCTTTTAGGCCCTTGATAGAGGTACCAGGTAACCATGGCCAGAGGGTGGACTCTGGAATCCCCAATAAGGTAATCTCAGTCACCCATCCTCAATAGACCAATTAAACAAATTAATAGTAAAAATCAACCAGTGTATATTTCTTCAAGGTGAAAACATTAGGAAGAGGGACAAAGAGTTTCAGTGATGTCCCCAAGTCATCTTTAGGGTCCCGGCATGGGAGTTAAAATAGAAGGCAAAAGGTATGAATTACTAAGTAGTTCCTTTCAAAGTGGTTCTAGTCTCTCTTAAAAGGTGACCTGGCAATTGCCAAGACTGTGTGACTTCTTTCTGCAGACAAGTTTGCCTCACTGGTTGACACTAGACCTTTCCATTCTCCCAGTGTGAGATTTCTAGAGAAATTCCAGTTTCTTGAGCATTTATTGTTTCAGTAGTCTGATATTCAAAGGGAGGGGCTGCTGTGTCACAGTTTAAGATAAAGTCATCTATCTTGAAGTTCCTTGAGAAATAAGATGCTCTAAAAGGATGTAAAACACCAGGATATTCTAAGGGGACATTCCATCCTGCAGAGAAGCACCTTAAGTGCAGGAAGTAAACAACTCAAAGGTTTCATGATGTCTCCTAAACTGACCACATTCACTAGTTCCATTTCTCCTGAAACATATATAAGCAGCAAGGACTGCTGAGAGATAGTCTCATACAAGCTGAGAGTCATTTCTGCTCGTGTAAATAATCTCTTAACTGTATCCCTGTAAGCAACCCCAATAAAACACGTTGGTTCACCAAGTTAGATTTTTGTAGTATCTATACTATGGTCCGTTGTTACTTTCCTATCTGGGGTGAGTAGACATTCATTCATGTCTCCCCAGTAATAGAGTCACACAATGTAATTGGTGCCTGAATATGGGCAGACAGAACTAAAGATAAACAGGGGCAGAGTGACTACATGATCCTAACTACGGGTAGCAAGGCAAGAAACTGAGGCTGAGCAGCCTGAAGGTAGAATGAATATCTGAGGGGCTGGGAGTGGCCATCTTTCCCTCTGTTCTCCTATATAACATTCATTGTTTGTTATATCAGCAGTTCCACAGAGCCTGCAATAGGTGCTGAGACATACAACCAAGGCTGACTTCTCTACTCAGAGGCAATGCCTGGGTGGGAAGTCCAAAATGGAAGCACTGATATGACTACCTTTCCCTATGTGGTACAAGAGTGTCAGCAGGCTGCCTCAGAGTTTGCATGGCCACTACTAAGTATAGTAGGAAATGCATCTAAGGTCAAGATGGGTGTCCCATGAGTATCTCCTTATGTAAGAGAAGATGAGACTGAAGTTCTGCATGACTGCTTCTTAAAATTAGCAAGATATAAGGAAAAACAAGAGATACAAGAACAAAAGCCAAACAAAAAGTTTAAGCAAAGTTAAATCTGTGCTAAAGAGCCCCACACAGATTATTCCTTTGTCAAGATCCAAAACCATAGAACCCATGGAAAGTGTTAAATAATTTTAAAGTGATATTTGATGCCCAGTGCACTGGCCCAGATGAGACTCTTTTTCTTTCAGAGTTGAGAAAGAGGAGGATTTATCATGGACCTCAGGACTGGACTGAAGCCTTAGTGGCTTTAGTGAGTTCTGTGTTAGGACATCATCTTTGTAAAGTAGAAGAAGAGGCTTTGGAAGCCCCAAATTATTTAGGCCAATGTGTGCAGGAGAAGCTACGCCAGCCTACCCAAGCCACAGGTGCCCAGGCCAGCCTTCATGAGCATGCTCAGCAGGTACTTCCTCCTTGAGCCAAGTCTGCCTCTTTGCCCAGAGACTGCTGAGGAAGAGACACCTGACCCAAAGGCACCAATGAGGAAAGGACAATGCAGCAGAGTCAGCCTCCTGAGCCAATGGGACCTTGGGAGGGGATATAAAGGCCGGCCTAACTTCCTTAATAAAAGAGTCTGCAGCATGCTCTGCTACTCACTGATTCCAGTGCCTGTGTCGTTGTTGCTTCATCTTCTCACCCCCTCCCACAAGGCGTGTCCCAGTAATGTCCAACAAATGTGTAAAATCGGATCTGTAAGGTATTAAATGAAGTAAAAACGGATAGAAAGAAAAAGAAAGCCAAACAAAGGGACTGCACCATATCGCTTAAGAGGCGAAATCCCTAGGGGAAAAACTAATAAAAGATCAGGTTCAGTGTTGGTGAGCCTTGGGAAGGCCTTCAGACCTGACTAGCAGCTTCTCAGCAAACTCAAAGAACATGTGACAGCTTTCTGATATAATATATGAAACAGGTTCCTCAATTTTTCAGTCCTGCTACTCTACATTTCTCCTTCGCCATTGTACTAGTTAGCTTATAAACAGTGTGAGAAATACCCATGACAAACAACTTGAGAAAAATGATTGATTTAGGCCCATGGTTTCAGAGATTAAACCTATGCTTGATCGGTTCCATTGCTTTGTATAGTCGAACCTTTTTATGTCAGGACTGTCGGCTCCCCAATAATGACACAGAAACTTGTTATTAATTATGAAAACTCAACCAATAACTTGGGCTTGTATCTAACTAGCCCTTATAACTTAAATTAGCCCATTTCTATTCATTTACTTTCTGCCTTGTTGCTTAATTACCTCATCTCTGTATTACCCATCCTGCTTACTCTATTTCTTGACAGCTCCCCCTTTCTTCCCAGCATCCCATGTGCCTGGAAATCCTGCCTAGCTATTGGCCATTCAGCTTTTTATTAAATCAGTCAGAGTAACACTTCTTCACAGTGTTTAAAAATATTATTCCACAACAGTTATGGGACTGAGATGAGACAGAGCATCATGGCCTGACATCACGAGAGAAAAAGGCTAGCTGCTCACCTCCATGGCAACCAGAAAGCAAGAGAAAAGGGTCTAGTCCCAAGTGCCCCTCAGGACCCACTTCTTCTAACTTAGCTAATTCATTTACCTCAATTGCTCTGGTATTAATAAAAACTCAAGAGTCAGAAATTGAGATAAAAATCTGATAAATCCAAAGAACAGTGGAGGAATGATCAGCTGACCCTACTCCCCTTGTTTCCCAGATCAAAAAACCCATTAATCTTGCCAAGCCTGTCCTTCTTCCTCTCTGTGTCTATCTTCCTCTGAGTGCACCAGAAAACTCTATGGTTCATTCTGGCCAACTGAACATGAACTCTGCCCTCAGAACCAAGGTTCACCTCCATTGGCAGGGTCCTTGTAAGATGGACAATGTGGATGATTCTATTTATGGATTAATAAGTTAATGTGTTGTTTGGAAATGTTGGTGACCGAGGAGGTAGGGCCTGGTTGGAGCAAGTAGGTAATTTCTCTCTCTGTTTATTTGCTTCCTGGCTTCTGTGAGGTGAGCAATTTTCCTCCACACATGTCTGCCATGACATACTGTCTCACGATAGGCCTAAAAGATACCAAAGCAAGTGACTCTAAACCATTCCAGAATAAACCTGTTCTTCTTTATGTTGATTTCTGTCAGACAGTTTATCACAGTGCCTTTACAGTCCAGACATAGAAAGTCTGTCGTGTCATCTCCAGAAGAAATCTTTGTACGGTGTGTACACCTCCCTAACCTCTGGCTCTTACATCCTCTCTGCCTCCTCTCCCATGATTTCCCTGAGCCTTGGAGAAGGTGATACAGTTGTCCCATTTAAGGCCACTTATCCAGAATCACTTATTCTTATCACTTTGGCCAGTTATATTCCTGCATTAGCAACTGGTGACTACAGTAAGAAGCTTCTCTGAGGAATGCTGGTTGTAACACCAATCTCAAATGGTGTTCCAAGCTGACTCTGTTCTTTACCTAGATAGACAGTGACTTTATAATTGCTGTTGCTGGGCTTACTGGTGGCGCATACCTTTAATCTCAACACGCAAAAGTCCAAGGCAAATAGATATTTCTGAGATCAAGGCCACCCTGGTCTCTATAAACCCATAAGATCCTTTCTCAAAACCAAACACAATTGTTTTTGTCTTTATACTGTAGCTATAGTGATTCTTCAAAGAATTACAAATTTGGTCACATTAAGAAAATAATCATTGAGCTCCAATTTTATTGCTAGTCTTTATTTCTTTGTGTATATTTGAATATTTTGTAATAATTTTAATTAAAAAAGAAATGATAGGAAAAACATTTTATGCAAAATTGTTAGATTCACCCACAAAATGGTGATTAGAAGGAAATGTGTGGTCTTAGATACATCTTTGGGAGAAGAAGAAAGGTTAAGTATACTGAGCTAAGCAACCATGACAAAGAATCAATGAAATTCAGTCAGAAAGAAAAGAAATTCAAAAACCAAACATACAAACAACAGCAAAATGCAAATCACAGGGCAGAGAATCCATAAGGTAAAAGTTGTTTCTTTGAGATATTATAAATTTTCCAAATTTTTCATGATCTCAGTTCCTAAAAATATGAGAAAACACAAAATACTCTTATCAGGAGATAAAAATGCAGGCAACAATATGATTTTAAGAGAATGGTATGAACATCAGTATGCCACCTTTTGATTTGGGTATGTGTATGTGAAACAGTGTGAGGAGGGTCTTGCTATACAGACCCAGCTAGTCCCAAACTCAAGATCCTCCTAACTTAGCCTCCTAAATCTTGAGATTGCCAATATTTTTGAATTTAGGTAAGAATGACATATTCTTTTTAAAACTAATTTATTTATTTATACTTTATTTATATTGGTATTTTGCCTACATGTGTGTCTGTGTGAGGGTGTCAGATCTTGGAATTACAGACAGTTTTGTGCTTCAATGTGGGTGCTTGGACTTTAATCCGGATCTTCTAGGAAGAGAGTCAGTGCTCCAAACTGCTGTGCCATCTCTCCAGCCCCCAAGGAATGACATATTCTTAGGGAAAAAAGTATTTAACAGAGGGCATAGAAATCTGAAAAGTGTTGTATCTATTAAAAAAAATTGAACCTATAATTTAAAATCTTAATAAATGATTTCACTAGTGAATCCTTCCAAATATTTAAGGAAGAAGTTATACCAACCCTGCATAAATATTTACATAATATGGAAAATGGGAGAATGTCTCACATCATTTACAAATCTAAGAGTATCTTAATATCAAGGACATTATACTAAAGAAAATTATAGGGCACTCTCATCCATAGACATATGGGCAAACCTCCTAAGCAAAGTATTGGAAAATCCAATCTAGAGATATTTATAAGAACCCGTAACAAATAAAGCTACAGTAATTCACACTATGTTGTACTATCACAAAATAGACAAATAGTTAAAATGAATGAGATGGAAGACCCAGGCAGACACAAAAAAATTTGATACTTGATATGAAAATGTTTTACTGTGTGTACTGACTGGTTTTATGTGCCAACTTGACACAAGCTAGAGTCATCAAAAAGGAAAGAGCCTCAGTTGAGGAAATGCCTCTATGTGATCCAGCTGTAAGGCATTTTCTCAATTAGTGATCAATGGGGGAGGGCCCAACCTATGGTGGGTGGTGCCATCCCTGGACTGGTGGTCCTGGATTCTATGAGGTGGACTGACCAAGCCATGGGAAGCAAACCAGTAAGCAGCTCCCCTCCATGGTCTCTGTATTAGCTCCTGTGTCCAGGATCCTGCCCTGTTTGAGTTCAGCAATGCTGAAGTGGAAGCCAAATAAACCCTTTCTCCCCAACTTGCTTTTTGGTCATGGTGTTTTGTTGCAGCAATAGAAATCCTAACTAAGACACCATGGTTAATTAAAATGGGCCAATTCAATATCAAAACCTAAATTGTAAATTATTTTTATCTCTAACTTACACTGCATATAAAATAAATTTCAAGTGGACTGATGGGCTCTGTCTATATGTAGCAAGTAATACTATAAATTTTACAGGAGGAAATTTTTTATTATTTTGGAGTATGTCAACACATTTGACTAACTGGATTAAAGTTTAAAAAAATGTAGGTCACAATGGGGCAATTAAGATAAAAGGTCTTCACTCGGGAGGCAGAGGCAGGTGGATCTCTGTGAGTTCGAAGCCAGCCTGGTCTCCAGAGCGAGTGACAGGATAGGCTCCAAAGCTACACAGAGAAGCCCTGTCTCAAAAAAAAAAAAAAAAAAAAAAAAAAAAAGATAAAAGGCCTATAGAAGGAATTTACAGGTTGTGAAACCCAGAAACAAGATAAGGATATCCTAGAGCATGCCCTGGGGGTGTGGTGGAGAGAGGCCAGTATTGGACACATCACAAGTCAGGTGGCCAAGTGTGGGAGATGCATATAGTAGAATACCAGAGAAACAAAGACTGAGTTCTCAATGAGAGCAGTAGATCACTGTGCCAAAGGAAGCATAGAGCTTAGATGAGGCAAAGGAAAATGGATCAATGGATGTGGTAACTTGGATGTCCTTGGCAAAAACAACCTGAATAGTATGCAAGGGAACCACCTTTCAACAATTAAGAAATACTTTATCTGGGTTAGATAAAAGTGATTAGTACAGACACTTAAGAGGTTTCACAATGAAGAGAAATTGGGTATACAAGGAGTTCCCATGACATGCATTATACTTGGAACAAAGTATATTACTGGATGAACACATGGACATTCTTATGGGGTGGGGAAACCCCATGTAAGAGCTCCTCAACTGGACTTTAGGATCGTTGACAAAAGAATTAAGAAAGGACTTCAAATCAAGCTGGTGAGATGGCTCCATAGATAACAGTGCTTCCCACTGAAGCCTGATGACTTGGACTTGAGTCTCCAGAACCCACACAACAGTAAGATACAATATCCTAAGCATCTGTGATCCCAGACTGCCCACAGGAAATGGAGGTGGAGAGAGGTGAATCTCCAGAGGCATGTTCATCTGTGTAGACCCTGTCTTAAACAAGGTGAAAAGGCAGGGACTGACCATCCTCTGATCTCCACACTCAAGGTATGGCACCACCACATCTGGACTACAAAGTTATTTTAGAGAACATAGTTTATTGAATGTTATTATTTGGAATTTTTAAGTTTCAAAAAATTAGAAATTCCCATTGTGGTTTTCATGCCCCACATTCTAGGTATCAATGCCATAGAGTGTCACAACACACATTAAGAGTATTTATAAACAAATGTATGGCCAGGAGCGATGGTGCACAGATTTAGTCCCAGCACTTGGGAGACAGAGGCAAGCAGATCTCTGAGTTCAAGGCCAGTCTGGTCTACAGAACGAGTTCCAGGGCAGCCAAGACTCCACAGAGAAACACTGACTCAAACAACAACAACAATCCCCAAAACAAATGATCCCCAACATTCATATCCAGATATTGTACTCTATGTCTTCATGGAGTGAGTTACAAGTTATCTACTGTAAAGAAAAGTTAATCTCCAAATTTAACTGAGGGAATATGGGGAATCCAAAATAGTCAATCCAAAACAATCACTGGAAGAACAAATCTGTAGAACTCAACCTTGCCAATTTTGAGTCCTTGGTATTGAACTCAGGGCTTTGCACATGTTAGACAAAAGTTCACTACCACTAAGTTATATCCCAACCCCACCCTTGCCAGTTTTAAAACTTACCAAAAAAACTACAGTCATAAAGACTTTATGATAGTGGCATCAAGATTGACATTGTATGAAGGCATGGGTCAGTGGAGCAGAATAAAGAGTCCAAAAGTAAACCCTCATATTTGATAATCAATATGATTTCATAAAACTATTTTTGAACTTATTTATTTTATGTGTGTTTTCCCTGCATATATGTGCATCACATGAGTGCCTGGTGCCCTTGGAGTTGAGCAGAGTGTGTTAGATCTCCTGAAGCTGGGGTTACAGATGGCTGTAAGCCACTATGTGAATGCTGGAAACCAAATTTGGGTCCTCTGCAATAGCAGTCAGTGCTCTTAACTGCTAAGCCATCCCTCTAGCTCCCAGGCAATATATTTTCACCCATCCAAATTGCTTGGAAAAGAGTGGTCTTTTCAACAAATGGTGCTGTGATAACTGTGTACAAAAGAAAATGAATTTGAAACCCTATATTTGTTGGATAAGAGACTAGACTCCGTAATGAATGAAGAATTCTTTCCATTCAATCATAAAAGACAAATAATTAAAATATAGACAAAGTATCTAAATAGTCACTTCTCCGTCTGAACATGAAAGATTTCAACAAAATAACAGAATATGTGAAGTGAACAAGAATAGGCGACTGATGGAGACAAAGAAACCCACAATCTAGAATATCTCCAGGGATCTTCCCTGTAATCAAGGAAGCTGGAAGACCTGTGGAACCCAGGCACACTGGCTAATTGTATTAACAGTAAGACTAAGAATTGCTGCTCAGAACAGGGAAATGATTTGCTGTCTAAATGCATGCACAAAGGTGGCAGAAAATATAATACCTAAGTCCCCTAGTATGACCTGAATTGTTCCTGGAGTCAGGGTCAGGGGTTGTGTGAGGAGTCTTCTCTCAAAATTCTGTCTTCAGAAGGATAACCATCAGGCCTGCTTTACATGGCTCTTTAGAATGTCTCAAGAGAGACTATATTTGCCCATGCTGTATCTAGCTTAATAATACATTCATTAGCTGCTCATTTCTCTCCATTGTCTTACTCCTGTTTCCTAGGCATATCTTCTGCACCCAAAACCTTGTCTCAGACTTTGTTTTCTGGAAACTTGAGGGATAGAAGGCAACCCCAGCTCCTCAGTTAATTAAATTAACTTTTGCCCAAGCTTTGTTTAACAACAGTCAATGCTGATGCAGTTAAAAAGTTAGCTATCTAAAGGAACTTTTGTGAGGACACATCCTGCAGGCTTCTATTAACAGAACAGGTGCCTGTAATGAAACACTTTTATTTAATTTTCCTTGTGCCAAGGTCAGTGATAAGTGGGTTATCAGTCATTCTTCCCAGCTTCCTTATCTCTCTTTATCAGGATTCTAGAGCTTATTGGCTCCTAGATAAAAAATAGTTGTCTGTTGTAGCTGCTGCTAGGGACAAACAAGCTCCAGACCTGGCCTTGTTCAGCATATGAATGGCCACAGGACCACAGAGCCTTAGACCTCATTGTAGAGAGAAAGAACTTGGTTGTGTCCCTCATTTGTGTCAACCTTTGCTTTAGATACCCAAACCCACAACACTCAAGAGGCTTCTCTGCATCCACGCAGCAACTTTAACCTCTGGGCACTCACTGCATTGGGTAGGTTTCATTTCTATCACTTAAACCAGTATTTCTCCACTTTCCCACTGTTCTTCACTTTTTCTCAGATTCCTCAATGATTTGGTCTTTTTGCTCCTCCTATATTTCAACCTTGGTTTAAAAAAATGTATTTTCACTTGACAAGACCATACACATATGTGATGTATTTTAATCATATTCACCACCACCACCCACAGTCTCCTCTCTTCTCTCTACCAATCCTCAAGTTTTTTCTCCTCAACACTTTCCCCTCCTACTTTGCTTTCATGCTTTGTTATGTATTCTGTAACCCACTGAGTTTAATAGCAGTTGCTGCCATGTGTGTGGGCATGGGGTTATTTACTGGATCATGAGCAACTTAACAGGGCTCACATACTTGAAACACAACTCTCTTCTCCTGGTAGCCATTGATTGCCAATAATCCCTCAGCTAGGGGCTGGAATGTCAACAGTTCAATCTTCTGCAGGTCCTGTGTGGTCAGCTACAGCGGCTGTGAGTTCATAGGCATAGCTGCCGTGTCAAGTCCAGAAGACAGTGTTTTGCAGCACCCCTCCCCATCCTCCAGCTCTCACATTCTTCCCATCTTATCTCCCATGTTTCCTGAGTCTCAGGACCTGGGGGACAAGGGGAATGTAGATGTGTTCCATTTAGGCTGAGCCCTCAGGCTCATTCTCAGCACTTTGACCAGATATGAGTCCCTGCACTGACCACTCTCTAATACAAAAAGAAAATTCTCCAACCAAGACTGAGAAAGGAGTTAATCTGTGGGTATGAACATAGATATTTAGAAAGCAGTTTGACAACATGTCCATTTAGCAAAATAACTGCAGTAGGTTCAACTTAGGATGTAAGACCTCCCTAGCTATGGGCATTTGAACAGGCTCACGGTATCAGGTATGGGTTCCCTGCTAATTAATTAGCTTACAAAGTAGTGGGTTTCCATAAGACTTTCCATACATCCTTAGTTCTGGTTAATACCCCCACCTCCTGCTCTCCACTGCCTTCTTACATACTTCTATTACCATACTTCTAACATTCCCTTCTCTCCTTAAGTCCTCTTCCTCTCCCTGCCTCATGGTCCCTTTCTAGCTTCCTGATATCTACAAATCTAATCATTAAAAGCTGGGAATCATATATGAAAAGAGAACATGTGCATTTGTTTATGGATCTGAGTTGCCTTATTTAATATAATATTTTCCAGTTCCAATCATTTTCTTACTTTCCCTCCATTTTTGTTTATTTATTTTGGGGTCAACTTTCAGGTGTTGATTCTCTTACCATTGTGGTTCCAGAGACTAAAGTTAAGTCTTGGCCACAAAAGCCATATCACCAGACCAGTTCTATCCCTTTTCCTGAGAGTTTCGTAATCATTTTTCTTTACCGACAAATGGTATTACATTGTGCTTATACATTCTCATTATCCTTGATAGATATCTAGGCTGACTCCATTTCCTAGATATTGTGAATAGATTAGCAATGAGCACAGATTTACAAGTATCTATAGTAGAAAATAGAGTCTTTGGGATTAAGTCTAGAAGTGGTGTAACTGGAGCCCTAGTTTTCTTTCCCACTTTGTCTTTCCTAATGGTCTCAATCATGTATTAAAGGCTCTGGTGATTGATATAATAATAATCCAACCTTCACATTGTGGTGATATATTATTTATGATTTATTAAAGCTTGTCCAAGGATTCAGAAAGCAAAGTCAGCTTCAAGATATAGAGATCAGGCAGTGGTGGTACACATCTTTAATCCCAAGACACAGGAGAGATGGGCAGATGGATCTCTCTGAGTTCAAGGCCACCAAGGGCTACAAAAGATTGAATCAGTCTAAAAGAGTAACAGAGGTCATGCCTTTAATCTCAGCACTAGAGAGATATAAAAGATAGGAGCAGGGTCTTCAGGAGTCTCTAGTCACATTGAGTAGAGTATAGCAGTCTAAGTGAATCTGAGGAGCAGTGAAGTTAGGAGCAGTCTGAGGATCACTGCTTTGGTATGAGCTGAGGTAGACGTAAGAGCTAGTGGCCAACTGCTCTGATTTTTCTGGTCTTCAGCTTGAAGCTTGAACCCCAATATCAGTCTCTGGGTCATTTATTTTTCATGTTATTCTGATCATAAGAGAAAACATTTTCCTGGGTATAAAATGCTCTCAGTCTTCAGAAAATTACAAGTCTAAAGGATAAGCCATGTTGTTAATTCTGTTTCTCACCCCATTTAATTCTCCATAACACGCTCTGTTTCATTGTTAGTGTTTCCTGATTAATCCATAGTCTAATAAATTCTCTTTAGAAGGAGAAAAATGACATAAAGTGGCATCAACCAAGGGACCCAGTGTTTGTAAATGGTACCTCAATAAGTTTAGGAATTCAGAGAAGTCTGGAAAAACAGCTTAGCAAATTATCCCTTCCAGATAACTTCTCCGTTTGGTCCAAATGGCTCGTTTTTAGAATTCCCAAGAAGAGACAACTGAGTCTGGCCCAGCTCCTTAGCTCAAATAAGTCAAGGACAAGGAGAAGTTCAACACAGGCATATGGATAATGTTGGCCTTCCAACTCCTAAATTCAGCTGTTATTTGAAACACCTCAGTAATCTGGACTGAGTTCTTTTAAAGGCTCCAAAGAATTGATTGTGAACGCTGAGGTTTTAAGCTCCATTCTGAGATCAATAATTGAAGTCTCCTTAAAACTCCAGGTTTTAAAAGCTACATCACAAAACTCAGCTCAGAGCATTCTTCCCACATTCCTAACTTTCAGAGAGTTTCCGAAGACCATGCCAAGAGAGGGACAGAATAGAGGGTCACTGAAAGCAGAAAAACCACTATTCTGATTCTTCCAGAATGCTTTCCCACCATACTGAGAGCTGCTTCCTCTCAAGCTTGTTTTCATTTGTTGGCTATTATTTTCTGTGTGATGTAAACAGGTTGTATTGCTCCCTAAATATTTACAAAATAAGAGTTGCCTTGGTGTCTCAATGACTAAAACAGAAGTTGGTACCAGTGGGTAGTGCATTACTGTGGTAGTTCTGATCATGCTGTTTATTAGAGGGATATAGAAGACTGGGACTTTGAACTAGAAAACAGTTGGACCCTTTAAGCAGGGCTTAATGAGCCATCTTAGTGAGTACATGGAACTGTGAGTGATTAGAACTGTAGAGGTCCAGTTTAAGAAGTTCCAGAGGAGCCCAGCATTGGTGGCACATGCCTCTAATCCTAGCACTCAGGAGGCAGAAGCAGGCAGATCTCTGTGAGTTCGAAGCCAGCCTGATCTACAGAGTGAACTCCAGGACAGGCTCCAAAGCAAAGAGAAACCCTGTCTCAATAAATAAATAAATAAATAAGTTTCAGAGGGGAAGAATATTTTTAGTAAGGGACCTAGAGAAAATTCTTATGACATTTTGGTGACAAATGTGGCTACTTTTTACTCTTTTCTAAAAAGTCTGCATGTGGCTAAATTGAAGAGTTTTTGATTAATGGTATAGTCAGAGTAGATTTTAAGACAGCCTAGTGTTGACTGTGTCACTTGGTTATTTGTATTCACTCTTTATGCAGATCTTTCAAGGAGAAAGTTGGGAAAAGGGGAAAACAAAATTACAATTTGAGAGGAAAGGGAGCATTTGGAAGTGTAATGGAGCTAAGTCCAGTGGTCTAGAAGGTAAAAACTTTAAAGAAAAGCCTGATGCTAAATGGGATAAAGGGAGTGGTGACCTCATCCAGCAAAGCTTCCAACTTCTGAAAAGGAATTAAAGGAAAGTTTAGACAGTGAAAGAAACCATCAACAGCAGAAAGCTGATGCAAATGTAACTGAAAGAGGAACAAAGTCCCAATCCCATGAAGCAGCAGAACTTGGAACTTTGGCCATGTGGTTCTGGCTTTAGAGTCAAGAATATAAGAAAGGGATTGCATAATCTCCCTTCATAGCCAAAGAAAACTGCTGAGGACAGGTCTGTATCAGGGGAGTCCCTTCATGGAGACCAGAGAGGTCATTATATGAAGCTGTAAAGATGAAACCTGGATTGTATGGAAGACACCAAGATTTTGGAGGTGCCAGAGTCGTGGGATACCTGTCAAGAAGTGCTACTAGCAGGGTGTAGAACAAGCCTAAGAGAACAAAGTATGTTTAAGTCAATAAAGCTAAAATGAAATGGAGATCTGTAGAATACTTTGACTTCAGAAATGGAGATGCAGAATTTGAAGTTTGCCCTCTTGGTTTTCAGTCTTGCTTTGGTCCAGTATTTCCTTGCTATGCCCCTTTTCCTCCCTTTTGGAATAGTAATGTCTATTTTCTGCCATTGTATGTTAGAAGCCTGTGATCTGCTTTTTGGTTTTGATTTTATGGGGGGTGGGGTGGGGGAGGAGGTTACGGTTAAGAGATTGCCATGAGTCTCAGAAACTTTGATATTTGAACAATATTGAGACTGTGACAGATAATAGGGACTTTTCAAGTTAGACTGAATACATTTTTGCATTATGATATAGATACAATGCTATGGGGGCAAGGAAGTGGAATATCATGGTTTGAATAAGAATGGCCCCCATAGGCTCATCTATTTGAATGGTTAGTCAGTAGGGAGTGGCACTATTTGAGAAAGATTAAGAGATGTAGTCTTTTTGGAGGAAGTGTGTCACTGGGGATGGGCTTTGAGGTTTCAAAAAGCCCATTTGAATCCCAGTCTCTCTCTCTCTCTCTCTCTCTCTCTCTCTCTCTCTCTCTCTCTCTCTCTCTCTCTGTCTCTTCCTCTCTCTTCCTCTCTCCCTCCCTCACTCCCTCTCTCTCCTCTTCAGATCAAGTGTAGGTCTCAACTACTTCTCCAGCACCATGCCTACCATGGCTGCTCTGATGCTCCCCACCATGATGATAATGGACTGTGCCTCTGAAACTGTAAGCAAGCCCACAATTGAGTGCTTTCTCTTGTAAGAGCTGCCTTGGTGTCTCTGTCTTTTCTCAGCAACAGAACTGTGACTTGCACAGAGAATTATAAAGGGGGAAGAGGTAGATACCAAAATGACTACAGACTCCTGTACAAGGCCATTTGTGTTCCAGGAGTCTAAAAAGATCCATTTCTTCTAAGATCCCAGAGAGATCTCCCTAATCTTAAGAGGCTCTCCCAGATCTCCATCATCTTCGGGTTACTTGCCTCCATAGCAAATGTGTCCAAAAGAGAAGGGTCTCAGAGAAAAACAAGCTGAGGGAAATATGGTGATATGTTATTTATGATTTATTAAAGCTTACCTGAGGATTCAGAAAGCAACGTCAGCCTCAAGCCATAGAAGCCAGGCACACACCTTTAATCTCAGCAACCAGAAGCTAGGAAGTGGTGGTACACAACTTTAATCCTAAAACTCAGGATTAAGAGGTAGATGGATCTATACAAGATTGATCCAGTCCTAAAGAGAAACAGCTCACACAAAGATGATCTCAGCAGCTGGGATCGCATGCCTTTAATTTCAGCATTATATAAGACAGGAGCGAGGTCAGTATTGAGCATTCATTTTCCAGCCACGTTAAGAATAGGAATGCTTCAGCACTGTTAGAGGTAAGAGCTCTCTGGTAGCTTGGCTGTTTTGCTTCCCTGATCTTCAGGTTGATCCCCAATATCTGTCCCTGGGTCTTTTATTTTTCATGTTAAAGGGGAACCTCAGAAAAAGTCTTTTGAGAAGTAATTATAGAAGGAAGTGAAAGACACATTTGAGCATGTTTTGTGTTAATCTGTGGATGATTTTAACAAATCAGCCACATCTGGTGACATTTGACCTGGTCTCTCAGGGTGAAAACTTGGCTTCTATCTCGCTGATATATACACACATTGTACAACAGCTTCTACTAAGAACTTTCTGATATAGTAGTCTGTGGAGTGCTCAGCCACAAGTGAGAAATCTGCATCACACTCCCTTACTCCAAAGCTCAGGGAGCATCAAGGTTAGTAGGGTGGGAAGTTTGTAAGAGCTAGGATTTGGGGAGGACTAGTCTGAAACAGTATCTTCTGAACAGAACAGGACTGCTTCACTTAGGACCTCACAGCCGTGGTTGCCTATACAAAATCAAGACAGTGAGCATTACAGCACAGAGGGATATGAAGGCTCATGAGCTCCAACCCTTAGCTGAGGAACTATTGACAGTTAACAGATTCTATGGGAGGGAATGTAGAATCTTTCCCTCCGTGGTCTCTGGTATGTTGATCCAGTTTAGATTGCCCCACACCCATGAGTATATAATATTCATTAATTGGACTCAATGGGTTATAGAAAAAAGCAGAGTGAAGATAAGAAGTTGGATGGGGATGGGAGGTAGAGAGAGAGAGCTGGGAGGAGTAAAGGGGAGTAAATATGATCAAAACAGTGTATTCATGCACAAAATTCTCAAAAAAAGCAATAAAGATATACTTTTCGAATGGAAGAAGATAACAGTTCTGAAAGTTTAACTGCAAAGGATCAAACTCAGTCACCTGCTTAGCTGAGTGTGATGAGTTCAACGATCACTGTGACTGTAAACCTTCACTGCATATGGCGAAATATCTGCCTGCGGAGAGGTCAGGCTCATAGGCTGCAAATGACAGCCAGCAATTGTCATCGACCTGAAGTCAAACTCAAAACCACGCCTGATGACTCTAACAAGTATGTAGCTGTTTGCTATACACTTGTCCATTCTGTCAAGAGACAAGGAATTCTGACTCATCTTTGACTACATGAAATTGTCTCTGGCCAGCAAAACAACTTCAGAGTCATCCTTTATACACGCATTGTACAACAGCTGTGTCACCAGTCCACCATGTCTAAGAGCAATACTTCAAACCCACTGCCATGACCCTGAACAAGTGCTTTACTTTATATCTGAAAGGCACTGAGCTACACACTACCCAGCAAAAGAACCTTGAGATACACTGGAGACTTTGCATCTCAACTCCCCGGGGAAGCATATGCTAAATTTAGTGGATGAGGAGGGAGTTTTAAAGAAGAAAATCAGAAGGGAGATTTACAAAAAAATATCAAAGTGTGTTCTCTAGACTCAGGCTTAGCAGGCACAGCAAATACTCTTTCTCCCTCTATGGTAAAACCAAGGCTGTGGGGATCTGATAAGGCCTGCACCTCCAGTACCTCTTGTGCTATCATAGTTACATCCTCCATCAGAAGACAGACAGGACCGAAAGAGTAGTAGAAGCTCCACCATTTGAGGCACACCTGGCCTACAATAAAGGGGTTAGTTTATGAAACATAAAATAAATTAAGATGTGGACTAGAGAGATAGCTTGGTGGGTAAAGTGCATAAAGACCTCAGTTCAAACCCCCAGCACCCATGGGAAAGCCCAATGTAGTGGTGAACATCTAAAATCCTAGTGTTGGGTTGGGACAGGGTAGGTGTCTTAGTCAGGGTCACTATTGCAGTGATGAGACACCATGACCAAAAGCAAGTAGGGGAGGAAGGGGTTATTTAGCTTATATGTCTACACTGAAGGAAGTCAGAATAGGAACTCAATCAGGGCAGGAACCCAGAGGCAGGAGCTTAGGAAGAGGTCATGGAGGAGTGCTGCTTATTGACTTGTTCAACATGACTTGCTCAGTCTGTTTTCTTATAGAACCCAGGACCACAAGTCCAGGGATGGCATCACCTGCAATGGGCTGGGCCCTCCCCTATCAATAACTAATTAAGAAAATGCCTTACAGCTGGATCTTATGGAGGCATTCTCTCAACTGAGTTTCTCTCCTTTCAGATAACTCTAGCTTGTGTCAAATTGACAAGATTATCCAGCACAGTAGGCAGATCCTGGAACTCACTGGCCAACCTGAAGGGTCTCTCTGTGGCTCTGTGATGTCACCTGAAGTGTCTCTTTGTGGCTCTGTGATGTCACCTGAATTGTCCCTTTGTGGATTGTGATGACACCTGAAGGGTCTCTCTGTGGCTCTGTGATGTCACCTGGAGAGTCTCTCTGTGGCTCCAACTGATGAGTTCTGGATTCATTGAGAGCTTCTGTCTCAGAAAATAAGATAGAAGAGCAATGGAAGCAGATATCTGAAGTCTACCTCTGGCCTCCTGGTGCACACTCATACACACATGTACACACACATGAACACACACACACACTGGTGTGATTCTACTAATCTTTTGTTTTTTTGTTTTTTTGTTTTTTTTGTTTTTTTGTTTTTCGAGACAGGGTTTCTCTGTGTAGCTTTGAAGCCTATCCTGGCACTGGCTCTGGAGACGAGGCTGGCCTCGAACTCATAGAGATCTGCCTGCCTCTACCTCCTGAGTGCTGGGATTAAAGGCGTTCGCCACCAACACCCGGCTTGATTCTTCTAATCTTTGGCATGATACTGGTCATTCTATAAAAAAAAAAAAAAAAAAAAAAAAGAAGTAAGGTTGTGGGGAATGACTTCAGGCAACCTAATGGATCAAGAATCCAAGAAGACATCGAGAAGGAATGCAAGGAAATGTAAACTCAACAAAGGTTATAGTTACCATAAATGAAGAAAGCCAGATTTTTTTCAGAGCATTTTATTTATTTACTTATTTGGTTAGTTAGTTATTGATTATTTTGGTTTTTTTCAAGACAGGGTTTCTCTGTAGCTTTGGAGCCTGTCCTGGAACTCACAATGTAGACCAGGCTGGCCTTGAAATTACAGAGATCCACCCTTTCTTTGCCTCCCAAGCACTGGTATTAAAGGCATGTGCCACCACTGCCTGGCAGAATACTTGTTTGTTTGTTTTTTAAGTTTAAACTTCACAGGCATCCAGTTGAGTTACCTGACCAGGTATATTTCATGCCACACAAAGTATGACTCCAAGTGCTTATATCAGTACTTCCTTTTTTTCCCACTGTCTCTTTTGCAAAGAATTAGGTTTTCTAATATATGCACATACAAACTTGATGCTTCAACTGAAATGCAGAGTAAGACCATTCTTGGTCATCATTCTCTTCACCTTCCCTTTCTCCAGGTTCTTGAGAAGATGGGAGAAAAAATATGGGAGAAGAAAAATTTAAAGTTACCACTAGGCCAAAAAATTACTCAGGCTTTGTGAGAGTTAACAGACCATGAAAAACCTTTCATGGTATTAGAGAACATGTGCATAACCGGGCAAAAGGATAATAATGACATTGTTGTCCTTTCAATGTTGTGGCACTGGAGTTTTTATTGATTTAATAATAATAATAATAATAATAATAATAATAATAATAATAATAAAAAATCAGGTAGCAGTTCAACATGTAATACATTACAGATACCAAGGGAATGAAGTTGTTGAAGGTGAGAAGAGATCATGAAAAATAAGGGATAAAAAGGACACAGGCAAAGAAGGAAGTTAGCAGTAACCTGAATTAAGATTGCAACTGGAAATGGAACTTCCATCCATCATTTTCTAGTTGATTTTTGTTTTTTAGTAAGACTGTGTAAGGATATAAATGTGTTGCTAAAACTTATGTTTTGCAAGTAGTCTTAGAAATTTTAAGTCATCAAATGTCTTAAAAAATAATTTGCTGGACTGGAGAGATGGCTCAGTGACTAAGAACATTTGCTGCTCTTGCAGAGGATCCAGGTTCAAGTGCCAGCACACACAGCGCAGCTCACAACCATCTATAATTTCAGTGCCAAGGACTCCCTGTTCTGACTCCTGAAGGCACCAGGCATACACATGGTACACACATATACATGCAGGCAAAATATTCATATATGTAAAAAGTAAAGGAAATAAATCTTTTAAAATAAAAAATAATCCACTGTATGTTGAAATTATACAAAAATAAACTAGAAATTTTGACACACCATATTTGTAACACTCACCTTAAAAAATATCATTTTGTCATGTATTGTGCTTTTACTTTCTATAGGAGACAGCAAGTACAGCTCTGTGAAGGCTCTAATTCTTCCCTCCATTTTTTACTATAAAATAAGCATTAGCTCTACACTCATAACTGTATACACAAATATAGATACACACAAGAATAAAAAATAATAAATACATGGGAAATATTTGCAATTAGTATCATAAGCTGAGAGTTAATACCCCTAGTGCGAAGAAGTTTCAAGACATTTGAGAAAGCCAATTTACTGCAATAAGATGGACAAAGACAGAAATAACCAAACTCTGGGCCACAGGTTCACTATGAAAGAAATACAACCCTTTGAAAATATATTCAACATAATAAGTACAAAACAAAATTATGTTAGAATACTAGCATTCACATGTGAGACTCCTGAAAATTCCAAGATGTGATAGTATTTTATGTCATGGAGGCTAAATTAAAAAAAAAAAAGCCCTGCCTCAACCCCCACTGGAGAGCAAAGTGGTACAAACCCTACTGAAGACAGTTTTCCAGTGACTGTCATGATCAAAAGTACATTATACAGAAAACTCACTTCTCAAGGGGGTTAGGGGGATTGGTCAGTGATAGAGTGTTTGCCCAGCTTGCACAAATACCAGGGTTTGTTCCATCCTTACCACCATATGAGGAGGTGGGAGGCAGGGAAGAGAGGACAAAGAAAGAGAAGAAAGAAGAGGAAGAGGAGGAAGAAGAAGAAGAAAAAGGAAGAAAGAAAGGAAGAAAGAAAGAAAGTACGAAGTATAACTATACACCAACTGCACATCAATTAAAATTCAGACATAGATCCAAAAAAAAAAAAAAGAAAGCACAGAAAGAAACTTGGAAAATTGATCAGTGAATTATAGAAAATTTTGCTTTAACATTTTACCCTAGAAATTTAATCATGCTAGATGAGTTCTCTTTGGTACAAAATAAGTCATTGAAGCACAGGATACAAAACATACTTCACAGTATACTGTGAAGCACAGTAGCAAAGGACTGGAAACAGTGTTCCTCTAAGTGTCTAATCTAGAAAGATGCAGGATCTATAGTTAAAGGCAGAAAGAAAACTCAGTAGGCTGTTTTTGTGTAAGAGAGGAGGAATACAATTTGCATTAATAGTTCAGTATATCTGCTTAAGGATATTTAAAGAAAGCAATAAATGGTGGTCATATATGGGGATGAAGGAAAGAAATAAACATACTCGAATAAGGTTTCTTAATGTGTAACTTTTAAGATCTTTGAACCAAGTGAATGCATTACCTATTCAAAGGTCATTAAGCTGGACTTGGGATGTAGCTCAGTTGATAGAATGCTTGTTTAGCATTTGTGAAATCCTGGATTCAATTCCCAGCACCACATATACAGAGCATGGTGGTTCATACCTGTAGTCCCAAATCTCAAGTGGTAGAGGCAGGAGAAGCCAATGCTCAATCAACGTTATTCTCAGCTCCACAGTCAGTTTCAAGCTAACCCATAATATGTGAGCTGTTATCTCAAACTAAAACTTGGGACTAGAGATGTTTTGAAAGTTAAGAGCTCCTACTGGGTCAGGATATGGCACATGCCTTTAATACCAGCACTTGGGAAGTAGAGACAGGTGGATCTCCATGAGTTTGAGGCCAGCCTGGTCTACAGAGCGAGTTTCAGGACAGCTAGAGCTGTTATCACACAGAGAAACCCTGTCTTGAAAAACCAAAACCAAAAAGAAAGAAAGAAAGAAAGAAAGGAAGGAAGGAAGGAAGGAAGGAAGGAAGGAAGAAAGAAAGGAAGGAAGGAAGGAAGGAAGGAAGGAAGGAAGGAAGGAAGGAAGGAAGAAAGAAAGAAAGAAAGAAAGAAAGAAAGAAAGAAAGGAAAGAGAAAAAGGGAACTCCTAATGGTTTGCTGAGGTTCAGAACTGGGTTCCCAACACCTACATCAGGGGGTTCACGACTGCCTGTAATCCAGAACAAGGGGGTTCTAATGCCCTCTTCTGCCACCACAGACACTGGACACAAACCTACGCATAACTAAAGTATAAAATAATTATTTTTGTAAAAGTCATCACCGTTAAATTTGTAAACTTTTGTCTACCGATCCCAGCAGCCATTACCTGTGCCTCTGTTCTCTGCCCACACTCCATGTTTATCATGTCTTTCACTTGCTGTGCTTACTCTCTTACCTTTTCATTGGCAGATTACAATGTGCTTTCTGCCTGAATTGTGTAATCAAATCATTCTTACCTTACAGCCCAGTGACCTCAGCATTCTTACCTTACAGCCCAGTGACTTCAGCATTGCTAAATCTGATAATGCTGTTCTTACATCATAGCTCAGCAACATTTGGCAAGCCACATCTTTCCTGGTGCATCCTCCTCCTCTGGCTTTATAAGAACCTCAGTTTCCCTTCCACACACACACCCATAGATCCCCATGTTTTCCTTATCTTCTACTGCTTACCTTTCCCTCTTCTCCCTGATCTATCTGAATGTTAAATAGTGGATTTCTCCAAAACTTTGGTAAATGTATTATTTTTCAACACTTTGTTCCAAATTCATTTGACAATGAGCTACAGATTCAGTTGATAACAGTGACCTCTACACTTACATTTTCCCAGTTCCCTTGCAACTGAGGCATTCATTTCCTGGCAGCTCCCTCTGGCCAAACACAGTGGGTAGACACAAATTCAACTGCTGAACTTCTAGCAGCCCAAATTCCTAAGAGTTGTTGGGGGCAGATCTGGTAGGAGCCCCATACCAAGGAGCTATATTATGGATATTTTCTTTCAAAGTGTTATGCACCTGCCCATTTTCTTTTTGGTCTCTTGTTTAATAGGTATTTCTAAAGTTTTTATCAATGCTAACATTTTCCTTTTATGCTTAGTCTTCTTTTTGTAACAATTGAAAATTAATTTTAATATGGAGTAAATACATAAGTTTCATCTGTGATGGATAATCATTATTGTTAACTTGACTGGATTAGGATGTAATAAATTTTTCTCACCTTATGCTCCAGTCTAGGAACTGCCCATGCTGTAGCATCAGCATGTAGTCTTACCAACAAGGTACAAGGTGACCAATACTACTAGACACCTTTCAGTATGTTATGTGGGTATTTCCACAGATTTAGCTGAGGAAGGAACACCCACTCTTAATGTGGGCAGCACCATTCCAACAGGCTGGGGCCCCACGTGAATAAAAAGAGACAAAGTAGAAAGTGAACTGGATGCCAGCATTCACTCTCTGCTTTCTATGGACAAAACATAACCGCCTGACTTATGCTCCTGACACCATACCTAGAGAGAGGCATTCTCACCACTAGGCCTTTCCCCACCTTGACAGACTATACCCTCAAAAACTACTTTCTTCCTTAAGTTACCTTTCTCAGGTGTTTGGTCACAGCAACAAAATAAGTAACTAATAAACCACCAAATGCACAGCTTAAATTCCATCTTAACTTTATTTGGCATACGGGTTTGAGGAAAACAACCCAATTTCAGGAATATTAAGCTGTGGAAAAGACCATGCACTTCAGAATTGAGAAAATAAGTACTCCTTTCGATTTCTTATAGCTTCTAACACAATATGTGTGTCACACATGGAGTCACATACAGAGCTTCTGTGGGTTAGAGAAGTTGAGCAATTTAACCAAGATTACAGTTGAACAGGAACAGTACGACTTTCCTAATGATATATTATGCTGCCTAGCAACCTATGGAGCGAACTCTTACTCAATTGAAAGGTTTCAGTTCAGCTTGCATAGGGTCAAATTCATCGGATTATGAGAATCCACACAAACTGAAAACTCACTGTCAGACCAGACTTTCAATTAGGAAGAGGCGGGCTAGTGAAATGGTTCAGTAGGTAAAGGTGCCTGCTGTCAAACCTGGCCACCTGAGGTCAGTCCCTGGACCCACGTTGTGGAAGGAGATAACTGACTCCCAAAAATTGTCCTCTGACCTCCACATTGTTGCAGCAATAACAAATAAATAAGTGTAATCTAGCTAAGCAATAGAGTGTCGGCTTCATTGTAATAACAATGTGCTCTATTCATGAACTCAGATTGAGATCGTCTCACTGGGGTACAAGTGTTATTGTGGATGGAGGAATGGAAGATCCAAAGAGAGATCTATAATATTTTTGGCTGCAAAGAACAGGGAACTTGATCCAAGGTATTCTACATTAAGGAAATACATTCTCCCATGTATCAAATCTACAGATAGCCTCTGTGTGCTCTAAACACATGATCTTATTTAAACTCCAGAAAGCAAGGGCACAAGGATTGTTTCAGATGAAGGCTCTGTGGCAGAAAAGATTAACTTTTCCAAATGAAAGATTTGTAGTATTTCTAGGTGCAAGTGACAGGAAACATCAAACTGTATTAAGCAAGGAAGTGGACTCTGCCTCTGAGGGCAGCACATCTGGTGGTTAACCTCTGTGTAGTTCTCTCACTTCTGTGCTCAACAGTGGATTGCCTGAAATATGATGTGGTTCCAGGGGCCCAAGCAAGCAGGGCAAAGGAAGGAAGAGAACCGTTCTGTTTACCTATCAACTTTAACAATTGCAATTGTTTCAGAGGCTCCTTGGATGGTATCTTCTCACATTTTGTTGCCAGGATTGGCCCAATCATATCTTGATTGCCAGGAAAGGGACAGGGATTGGCACATCTGGGCTAGAGGTAGATGAGAAGAGAGTGATGAATCACTATGTACACAACACCAATACATCATGCAGGAGCTTCAGACATACCTCTATAACTTGTAGAACATTCCTGGCCTTCAAACTCTACTATAAACACACTGAAGATCTGCTCTGTCTCCTAACTGGTGTTCGTTGTGGAATATTAGTTTAAGATACGTTACATTCATTTCTGCCATGGAATATTTGTTTAATGATACAAAGATGTGTTGTATTCTTTTATGGTGCATTTGTTTAACTCTCTGAAGCTGTGTTACTTTGCCTGTCTAAAACTACACAGAAAGGCTACACAGAAAAACCATGCCTTGAAAAAAAAAGAAAGAAAGAAAGAAGAAAGAGAGAGAGAGAGAGAAAGGAAGGAAGGAAGGGATGAATATTGTAAATGTAATACTTACTTGATAACTGCTGGTGTATGTAGTTTTACCATATTAAAGTTAAAACCTTTCATTTTTATTTAGACGAAGGGGGAGAAATGTTGTGGAATATTAGCTTAAGATGTGTTATATTCATTTATGCCGCGGAATATTTTTAATGATGCAAAGGTATTCTTTTATGTTGTATTTGTTTAATTCTGTAAAGCTGTGTTACTTTGCCTGTCTAAACACCTGATAGGTCTAATAAAGAGCTGAATGGCCAACATCTAAGCAAGAGAGAGAAATAGGCAGGGTTAGCATGAAAAGAGAATAAATAGGAGGAGAAAACTAGGGGAAAGAGAAGGCAAAGAACAAGAATATATATTAAAAGGCGAATTTATTAGATTGGATTGTATGGTATGGTCCTGGTAGTTCAACAATAGCCATCTCACACTGGGGAGACTATAAATACTGTATTAATTTTGTCTATGAGGCTGGATGTCTCAGGAGTCCCAAACTGGAGCTGAAGTCCTAGGATTCCCAGAGAATCCCAGTCTATGTCTGAAGCCCAGAGTGGTTTCTAAAATCAGCAAAGGAATGCTACACCCACATGATAGATGAACTTGCCAGAGGAGTGAAGGCAGGCAAGTTTCCTTCTTCTGTGACCTTTTATCTGGTGCCACCAGAAGGTGCTGCTCATACTTAATCAAAATAAGTCCCTCACAAGAATGCCAGGTGGCTTGTGTTTAGTTCATTCAAGTTGGCAACCAACTACTCTTTCTTGTCTATACTGTTAGTTTCTCAGCAGTGATGCCACTGTTCCAGGCAGGACATATCTTCACCATGCAGTCCTGTCTTACCACACCCACCCCTTATCAAATGCCCTGTCCTTTTCACTGGTGTCCAAGGTGTTCTTTGCACTTGCTCACTCCTCTTCCTGGAACATCCCCTTCTTTCTCCACCAAGAGAAGACATCCTTCATGAAAACCCAGCTCAGATGTCACATGTCAGATGTCACAGGGAGCTCTTCCTGTTTCCCCTGTAGGTCTCTCAGGACGCCCACAGTTTTCAACCGTCTCTCCAATACAGAGAGTTGCTAGAGTTTTTTTGAGGGCCAATCTCCTTTCTTAGATTCATCAAAAGACAAAATTACAACAAATTTAATCATAAATATGAATGACTTTTCTTCAAGGATGGTAAATCAAGGCAGTCTCTATTCTACAAAATGGAACAAATGCTTTCACTGGACAATGTTAGGACAGTGGGTTTGCAAAATGGAGACAAGGAAACAGAAGGGGAAAATAAACTGATGGGTTATGTCTTTGGGGGAAAAGGGTTAAACCTGAATGGACTTCCTTTTATTAGCTTAGGAAGACTGGAATCTTTTTTCCAGGAAGCTAGTCTGTTAGGGTTGATTTACTCACATTTTTTGTTTATGTGGCATTTAGCTCTAATTACTCCATTTTGGTTTGGTCTGGTCTGTTGAGGCCTGGTACAAGTGTTGAGATCCAAATAGTGTCCTCCTGGAATTGTTGCTCACCACACAAATGCTCCTGAAGAGCTGTTCTGTGTCTTTGAAGCCATCTGTGTTCCTCACGGTTCCTGGCCTCAAACTTGAGATGTGAAAGTCTCTTAACCCAAGGATTCTGGGGGGTGGGGTGAGGGTCCCTCAGGGACACTGCACATTTTCCAGTTCAGGGCCAGCTGTGCAGCTGGGACCAAGGCAGAATGGAGTGCGGCTTTTACTGCCACCTAGTGTCAGACCTGGTGTTAAGTTTTGATGAAAAAAAAAAAAAAGTCTGCTGTAGGGCCCAGGGCCAGCTATGTTAACCAGTTACAACATTGCATTCCAAAATATGACAGCTGTCATCATGAATATTAGTGCCGTGACAACCACTATTTATGTGGTGATTTTATAGTTTAAGGTGATCTTTCTTCACTGAAACCATATTGCAACCTGTGAGGTCAGCAGAATAGCAATGGCTTTAATTCACACAGGGCTTAACAGAGATGAGTAACATCAACAGCATCACCTACTACTACTATATTATCACCACCTCCACAACAACAAACGTCTCCTCTTATTCTTCCTCTTCCTCCTTCCCCCTCGTACTATTTTGTGTTTAGAAGGTGCCACGCATGGGATATGGGATTCACAAATACCATGTAGCAGACTCCTGAACTGGACTTGTCCTATGTTAGTTTTAGTTCAGGTAAGCCCTAAAGCCATATGCCCATACATTTAAAAGCAGTGCTTCCTAGTAGAGATATAATATAAGCTGTTTATGTGGTTTAACTTTCCCTAGTAGCCATATTTCTTAAAAGGAAAGAAATGGAACAATTGTAGTTGTGGTTTTTGGTTTGCTTTGTTTTTTACTCTTTGGAGACCTACCACCCAGCTCCCAAATAAATACACAGAGACTTATGCTTATTTATGAATTCCTGACCTTAGCCTGGGTTGTTTCTAGCCAGCTTTTCTAACTTAAATTATCCTGTTACACTCTAACTACATTTTGTCTCTGGTCTTTTTACCTTTCTTTATGCTGTATTATCTTTCTTTTTGTTTATTTGTTTTTGTTTTTTCGAGACAGGGTTTCTCTGTATTGCTTTGGAGCCTGTCCTGGAACTTGGTCTGTAGACCAGACTAGCCTCGAACTCACAGAGATCCACCTGCCTCTGCCTCCTGAGTGCTGGGATTAAAGGCGTGCGCCATCAACACCCAGCTGCTATATTATCTTTCTTTCTTTCCTTCTTACTCCATGGCTGGCTGTATGGCTGGTTGGCTGGCCCCTGATGTCCTCCTCTCCTTCTCCCTTTTTTGTTCCTCCCCTTCTCTTTTCCCTAGATTTCTCCTCCTATGTATTATTCTCTCTGCATGTCAGCCCTGCCTATTTCTTTCTTCTGCGTAGCTATTAGCCATTCAGCTCTTTATTAGACCAATCAGGTGTTTTAGACAGGGAAAGTAACACAGCTTCAGAGAGTTACACAAATGCAACATAAAAGAATGCAACACATCTTTGCATCACTAAACTAATGTTCCACAACATAAACAAATGTTCCACATCTCAAACTTATATTCCATGAGTGGCTTTTTTGGTTTGTTTTTGTTTTTGTTTTTGTTTTTGTTTTTGTTTGCCAGGGGCATCTCTCAGGAGGGGAATCTCTCAGGAACCCCTTGAGTTGAGAAGCTGTAATACTAGTTCACAAGACACTATCTCTAAAGGATAAACTCAGCCATAATCAAACATCAGGCTTATTAAATTTTTAACATTTTTACTTTGCATGTGAGTGTGACTGTGCACATGCTACAGTGTGTGTGTGTGTGTGTGTGTGTGTGTGTGTGTGTGTGTATGTGTGTAAGTCAGAGGACAACTCTGAGGAGTTGGTTCTTGCTTTCCACATTGTTTTTCTTCTTTTAAGTATATTGAATGCTTATTTTTATTTGTTATAATTGTGTGTGTGATATGTGTGTTCATGGACACTGAGTGGGCACTCATGAGCCAGGGCACATGTGTAGAGATCAGAGGACAACTTTTTTGGAGCTGGTTCTTTCCTTCAACTTTATGTAGGTTCTAAGAACTGAATTCAGGTCATTGGGCTTATGCAGCAAGTACCTTTATCCACGGATCTTACCAGCTCTCCTAGTTTCATCTCCCTTGCTGTGATAGAATACCCAGACAGAAAGTAATGTGGGGTTTATTTTAGCTCAAAAAAAGCAAGAAAGGGTTTATTTTAGCTCACAATTTCATGTTATAGTCTGTCATTATAGGGAAATCAAGGCAGTAACTTGAAGCATCTTCTCACATCACATTCAAGAGCAGAGATAAATGAATGTGTGCATACTTAGTGCTCAGCTAACATTCTCAACTCTAAAGGACAAACAGCTGCAGAAAGACACTGGACTACAGAAAAAAAAAAAAAACTGCTGAACTGAATCAGCCGGTATACTTCAAAAATGTACTGACCTCTGTATGGAAACCAGACATGTGTTACATTGGGGAAGGGGTTTCACCTTTGTTTCCACAGGAGAAGGAAAAATTTGGATACCATCAAAGTTAATCAAGATTAGAAATTAGTTAATCAAGAGTAGAAAATGAAAAACCTCTCGATGAGGAAGAATGACAGCTAACATACCAAGGTATGTCTCATAAACTGTATAGAAACCTCCCAAAGGAAAGGGAAGTGTTTTGCTTTTATCTTCAGAGGAAAACTCATCTCCAGAAGTCAAAGGACACTGCATGGGTAGATACTTAAGAAGAGAAGGTAACTATAACCATCAAACAAAAGGAATGTGCCATATGGTTAACTTTACAGCTGTCTCTCAGAGAACTCTATTTCTCTTTATTTCCTAGTGCTTATTCAATTAAACCAATGCTGGCTTTAGAGTTGGATTTGGCTTTCCTCCTCTAAATCCAAGCACGTTGTTAAAATAAACTTCAGAGTTTTGTATTATATCAAGAAGCCAATTGATGTAATACAGAATAGGAGAAAGATTAGGGACTGTCATTTGTCTTTTCTTGGCTTTTTCTCTCAAGGTGTACACCCTCTCATAATTGTTATTTTTCCATGGTTGCCTTTCCCAATATGCATACATACACAAGCTAACATTTATGTTTGAGTCCCACACAGCCAATGAAGACCTGCCTGACAGCAATCCCTGGATGCTCCGGAAAGAAAACATGCCACACCTCCTTGAGTACACTGGATCCAACTTCCTTTCAAGTGACACTCTGGCCAGAACTTCAGGTACTGACTTCAATCAACACAAGAACTTCAATCACGATAAGGACTTCAACCTGGACCTTCAGTCAAGCATCTCCCACCAGACATGGATTGGATATAATCCATTCAGGACTTTCAAGACACTAACATTTTTTCCCACAGGAACCCATGAGCCTTTGTCGTTCCAGTTCAACAGGAAGTAGCATGGAGAATACTACACCCCTTTACCCCACTGTTGACACCTAGTTAGGCCTGGATTCCTATTGCTTAAGGTTGGGTTTGGAAGGAGGTGTTCAAGCTTAGACATCTCTTTCAGATAATTTTAAGGTTTAATTGGAATAGTTACAGTTAAGATGTTACATTAGTAGATTATTATAACTTCTTGTAATTCACCCTTATGATTGTTAATGATAGATAATTTACACTGTTAAGTTTTAATCTCCTTTTAGGCTAAAAGGGGAATTGTAGGGGAAATGCTGCCCACGCCCACTTGGAGGCTGGCACAGGTGATGCAGACCACACACTTGGGCATGATCAGAGTGGTCATATTTAAAGCAAGCCTTTAAATATGAGGGTCGAACTCATGCGGCTCTCTCTGTTCCCTGAACTGCCTGGTTCTACTAGACTGACTTTGCCTCGTGAGTACTTTCTTAATAAACATCTGCTCATCAAACTTGCTCTGACTCCATTTTGATCTGCATTTATTGTGTTTCACTATAGTGATGCTGCCTGCTTTCACATCAGTAAGACAATCAAGATAATATGTCCAGAGGTCAACCTGATCTATACTCGTTGAGACTCTTTGATAGGTGTGTTTGATAGAATGAGATGTGTCTCCCATAGGTTCATGTGTTGGAACTAGATCCTCAGTCAGTAGAGCTGTTCAGAAGGTTATGTAATATCGAGAAGGTAGAAACTTGCTGGAGGAAGTACATCACTGGAAGCAGGCTTAGAGGATTTAGAGCACTGCCCCACTTCCTGCTAGATTTCTCAGCTTCCCGAGTGTGGTGTTGTGATCAGCCAGCTTCCTGCTCCAGCTACCTGCTGTCATAACTTCTCTGTCATTATATACTCTCCCTCTGGAACCATGAGCCAAAATAAACTCTTTCTTCTATAAATCAGTTTTTTGTTATAGTATTTTATTATGGCAACAAAAAAGTAACATACCAGGTAATTTTAGGCCATGTCCAATTTGACAATTCAAACTAAACACCACACCTCTACTTTTTTTTAAGAAAGGGTCTCTTGTTCCTGCCACTTCATTGCTTACTGCATCGGATATGAAGATGCAGAGAGGCGATGAGAGCAAGGTGAAATTGCAGTGACAAGGGATCAGATATATGATGGCAAGTCATAAGGGTTGATCCTGGGAGGCAGAGATAGAATTAAGTGGTTTCTGTGACATATAGGGAAATTGACTTTTTAATGTCTCTGTTCCATTGCTTGAAAAATAAACAGTGATATTTTAAGAAGATAACTCAAGAGCTGATGAAGAAGCCACAGTGGAATAGGTGAATTACTTGTGAGACTGTCCAACCAGACACAGCAAGGATGGGGACAAAGGAACAGAATGAAAGGGAATTGTGAAGAGACCCAGCTCCATGAACTCCAACACACCTTCTCTGCCATAATAGAGTGCATTCTCTCAAACCCTCTAAGAGCCCAAGCAATGATTCTAGCACACTCCAGCAAAGAATGATTTTCCTGGAACTGGCTCAAAAAGGCACACTGGTCGATATGAGACTGGATTAGCAGCAAGATGAAGTTTTTAAAGATCCCTGCTGAGTGAGTAGCCACAGACTCCATGAACCACACTCATGAGTGTGTCATTAGACTATACACTGATTCTTGGCCAGAAAATTACCCCTAGGCTATGGGGTAGAAACTTTAATTTGGAACTGCACAGTATTCAGTAGGGCTAAAATCTGGTCAGAGCCAGGCTCCAGGGGAAAATAGACTCACATTCTAAGTGGTACACAGGGCAGCAGAAGATTGAGGCCAACTTTGGCAACCTGACAAATGAAAACAGTATCAGTATCTGAAATCCAACCTTGCAAAGTTGAGATGGGTCCAGCATACAAGGACAGTTCTTGAAAGGCTATCCATTGACTGCTTCAGCATCTGTGACCTTTCAAAATGTCACACAGGGATGTGAGAGGCATCTGCAAGACTGGGAAGAAAAATCAAAGAGAGCTGAGACTGATATCAACATGTGAGACTCTACTCAGACTCTGCTCCCACCTCTATCCCCTTAACAGCCATTCCTCCTTTATTTAATAGCAATGCCAATTGTAGAAATCAACAGCAAGAGAAACTACAGAAAATACAAACTCTGGGAGATTGAGTAACATATCACCAAATGATGGGAGGATTATGGAAGAAGTCACCCAGAAAATAAAATATATCATTAGAATTGAATAAAAATCAAAGCACAAGATTCTAAAACCTATGGGGTACCAGGAAAGTTTTTCTAAGAGGAAAGTGTAGAGCCACAGGTGCCTGCATTTAAAAAGTCAGAAGACAGCCAGGTGTTGGTGGTGCACACCTTTAATCCCAGCACTTGGGAAGCAGAGCCAGATGGACCTCTATGAGTTTGAAACCAGTCTGGTCAACAGAGCAGGTTCCAGAACATGCTCCAAAGCAATGCAGAGAAACCCTGTCACGAAAAACAAAACAAAATAAGACAAAAGTCAGGGTGTTTCCAGTAGCACAGACATTGAGATCAACAATTAATAAATGGAACCTCCTGAAACTGAGAAGCTTCTATAAGGCAAAGGACACAGTCAGCAAGACAAAACGACAGCCCACAGACTGGGAAAAGATATTCACCAACCCCACATCTGACAGAGGACTGATCTCCAAAATATACAAAGAACTCAAGAAGCTAGTCTCCAAAACACCAAACAATCCAATTAAAAAATGGGGTACAGAACTAAATAGACAATTCTCAATAGAGGAATCTAAAATGGCTGAAAAACACATAAGAAAGTGTTCAACATCCTTAGCCATCAGGGAAATGCAAATCAAAACAACTCTGAGATACCATCTTACTCCTGTCAGAATGGCCAAAATCAAAAACACCAATGACAGTTTATGCTGGAGAGGATGTGGAGAAAGAGGAACACTCCTCCACTGCTGGTGGGAGTGCCAACTTGTACATCCACTTTGGAAATCAGTATGGCGACTCCTCAAGAAAATGGGAATGAGTCTACGACAAGATCCAGCAATTCCACTCCTAGGCATTTACCCCAAAGAAGCACATTCATACAACAAAGACATCTGTTCAAGGATGTTCATAGCAGCACTATCTGTAATAGCCAGAAACTGGAAGCAGCCTAGATGCCCCTCAACCGAAGAATGGATAGAGAAAATGTGGTACATTTACACAATGGAGTACTACTCAGCAGGAAAAAAACAATGGAATCTTGAAATTTGCAGGAAAATGGATGGAACTCGAAGAAACCATTCTTAGCGAGGTAACCCAATCACAAAAAGACAAACATGATATGTACTCACTCATTTGTGGATTTTAGACATATAGTAAGGGATTACCATCCTACAATCCACACTGCCAGAGAAACTAGTAAACAAAGAAGACCCTAAAAGAGACAAACTTTGTCTCCTGGGGAAGGGGAAAGGGTCACCATCCCCTGAGCAAATTGAGAACATGGGAAGAGGGGGGAAGAAGCTACAAGAGTGAGAAGAGAAGAAAAGGAAGGATGCAGAGGTCATGAGGAAGCAGAAATTTTGAGTCAGGTATAGATTAGAAGAAAGGACATATGACAGGTAGGATTTTAGTTGGGGGGTGGCAGAGGAGGAAGGGAGGTAGAAGGGAACTGGGATCGTCATGTAATTCAATCTTGTTTTAATTCAAATATATAAAAAATAAAAAATTTTAAAAAAAGTCAGGGTGTTCTTGAATAACTAACTTACTGATGCACCTTGGGGGCCTTAGAAACACAAATCAAATCCAAAACCAGTTGATGGAAAGAAACTACTATGGTCAGGACAGAAGTTAATAAAGTGAGAATTAAAAATCCCAAACAATATAAAGAGTCAAAGAAACAAAGAGTTGGTTCTTTGAAAAGATTAACAAGAATGGCAAAGTCAAACTAAGCAAAAGAAAGAGGACCTAAGTTAATAAAATTAGACCTGAGGCAGGAAGATTGCATACAAGTTTGAGGCCAGTCTTCTGGTCTAGGAAGTGAGTTCCAGGCCACCAATCAAGGCTACAAAGTAAGATCCTGGCTCAAAAAAGAAAGAAAGAAAGAAAGAAAGAAAGAAAGAAAGAAAGAAAGAAGGAAGGAAGGAAGGAAGGAAGGAAGGAAGGAAGGAAGGAAGGAAGGAAGGAAGGCAGGCAGGCAGGCAGGAAGGAAGGAAGGAAGGGAAAAGAAAAAGAAAAAGAAAAAATTTAAAGAAATAATATATACACATTGAGGTAAACTAAAAAAATCTTCCTACATTCTATGACTAAAATATAAAGATCTCAGCTACATTTGCAAAGGAACACACTGATTTGGTATGTTTGATATTACATTACTATGTGCACAAAAAGGCTCATGATAAAACAAGTTCTGAAGATATTTCTAATGATGCTACAGTTTCTAACATCAAACTGGAAAAAATTTAAAATGTAGCATGAAAATGGTTTCCCCTTTTAAAATAAACATTCTACATTACAACATAAGCTGAATGATAAACTATTCAGGGTCGAGAATGTCTTGGGGACTGGGCAGTAGTGGCACACACCTTTAATCCCAGCACTCGGGAGCAGAGGCAGGTGGATCTCTATGAGTTTGAGGGCAGCCTGGTCTACAGACAGGACAGCTAGAGCTGTAGCACAAAGAAACCCTGTCTTGAAAAACAAAACAAAACAATAGAAGAATGTCTTGGGTTGCAGGGCTGGAAAGACAGCTTAGTGGTTGTGGTGGTTTGAATAAATATGGCCCCCCCAGGCCCAAATATTTGAATGTTTAGGCATCAGGGAGTGAAACTATTAAGAAGGATTAGGAGAGGTGGCCTTGTTGGAAAAAGTGTGTCACTGGGGATGGACTTTGAGGTTTCAGAAGGCCTAAGGCCCAGTGTTGCTCTGTTTGCCTGGGAATCAGGATGTAATTCTCAGTTTCTGTTCCAGTGCCATGAAAGCTGCCATGCTCTCGCCATGCTTCCACCACGGTGATAATGGAATAAGCCTCTGAAATGGCAAGCAAGCCACCATCTGATTTCCTTTTGTATTATAATTATTTTATACATTTATAGCAGACAGTGTGATTCTCAACTTTATTTCTGCTTTTAAAATCTGGTTAGAAGTGCTTTCCAAAAAGCAGCTGAGGCAAATTTTTGCGTTTCTGAGTCTATGTTTCCTCATCTTTAAGATTATAATAATATCTAGTTATAAATCAGATTGAATACTTTGCATTAAAAAACCCTGCAAACCTCACATTTATGCAACATTTGCTTTTTTTGTTTTTTTTGGGGGGGTTGTTTGTTTGTTTGTTTTTCGAGACAGGGTTTTTCTGTATTGTTTTGGAGCCTGTCCTGGAACTTGCTCTGTAAACCAGGCTGGCCTCTGCCTCCCAAGTGCTGGGATTTAAGGTAACCAACTCCCAACTAACATTTGCTTTTTTATTCTAGAGAGACCTGTTTTCAAATACCTGTTCTAATGTATTGCTCTAGCATTCAGAAAGCAACAAACTCTTGAGAACATTTGTTGAACTGTATCCAACCTGAAAATATTCTTTACTATGCAATCCAGCCACTGTGTTAAACACAGGTCAGAGGCATTTGAATGAACAAAGCATCAAAACAGCCCTTTTATTTGTCACCTCTTCCAGAAGGTTCTCTTTTGTCCACTTGATGGCAGCATTGCCCGAGTCACTAACAAGAAGCCACACGGGGAATCTCCCTTGTCTTATGACTCAAAGCAAAAAGAAATGATGCAAGTCACAAACCTGGAAGCATCTTTTCCTTCTAGCAACTCACTGTCCGTATTAGTCTGTTAAAAAAAAAAAAAGGCAATTTACTAACTCTCTTATACTAGAGATTTAAAAACTAAAAGACACCCTGTCAATCAACTGAAGATTCATAGTTTATTACTGATGATAAAGAGGCTAAGCTAAGCAGAGGACAAACCTGAGAAGGTAAAAATGTAACTATTACATTCCTAAGAACATCCTAAAAATACTAGAGAAGAGAAAAGGCCTAGGTAAAAGAGTGTGTGTTTGGTGCTTTCATTTCTGAGGTAATCAGTATAAATTACAACGCAGAGGACTGAAGATGCAGGGTTAAGGACCGGATACAAAGCTGGTGGACTTCCAAGCCCTTCTATGTATGGAATCACTCACCTATACACTTCAGCTTCTTCACCCCAGGTGAGGTTTTGGGTGATGCTCTTAAAAGTCAGCCTCAAGGATGTGTTCTTAACATCTATCAACTGTAATTTGATAAGTTATGGAAATGTACACAGTCCTTTGACTACTAACATTGTTCAATACAGAATATGTCATCAATCATTTCTTCTAAGAACTTCTAAGTATTAGGCTTTTTAATCCTTTTTTTGCATTATTATTGGCAGCTCTGGGGATAGAAAATAGCCTCGTATGTACAAGGCTAACAATCTATCATTAGCCTATATCTCCACTCCTTGAGTTAAATTTTGTATGTGGTTTAAAGTAGAAATCCAGCTTTTTAATTAGTTAATTTGCTGTCACCATGGCTTTATTTATTTATTTGAAGCAAGTTTTCCTATGTAGTTCAAGCTGGCCTTGTACTCAGCATCCAACACTAGTTATGTACCACCATACCCAGTATAACAGCTAATTGTTTTTGAGCACTTACTGTGTGCTAAGCACAGTTCTATTATGTTAAACAAATCATTTTCTTTGAATGTTTATAGATTAGTTTCTTCCAAGTTAGCTATAGAAATGGCATGAAATATCCATTTACACCATTTACACTGTTTAACAAAGGCCTATTTATGAATATCCAAATCAAGAACTAGCATAAGGGACTGATGAAGTGCTCAGCACATAAAGCACCTGCAGCCAAAGCTGATGACCTGAATTCAATCACTCCCTCAAACTCATGAGAAGGAGAGAACAAGCTCCTACAAGTTGTTCTTTGACCTCCATGTGTACACCATGTCATGTGAACACACACATACACAGACAATCACTATAAAAATTCATAAATAGAATAATGCCAATGATGTGGATTAGCAGGTAAAAGTGCTTTCCATGCAAGCCTGATGACCTGTGTTTGATCCCTAGAACTCAAGTAGTAGGAGAAAGACAACTCCATAAAGCTGTCCTGTGACCATGGTTGGCCTCCTCCATCTCCATAACACACACACACACACACACACACACACACACACACACACACACACACAGAGTCAATTAAAAAATAATACACAAAATTGTTTTCACTGGTGAAGCTGCTTGTCCATGATCACAAACGCCATCTTCCTCTGGTTATAGATCCAGTGATAATTTCTTTGCCTTTCACTATAGTTTCAGTGTCAACATTTGAAGACCTAACTGCATGGGAGTCATTTTCATCTGATTCCTATTAAAATTGCTATGTCTCTCTTTTCCTTCCATTGCTATGTCTGTTGTCTGTTTATAAACAAGGTTTATCTACTCTACTCTTTATGCAACATGACTTGGAATTTTTCTCTGTTTCAGATATGGCCAGGAGACATTTGTGCACATATATTGATGCAAATTCACAACCCAGACATTAAGTTCCTGACAGATGCTTTTAGTTTTCGTAAGCAATGCTGAAGTGTCTGCAGTGCTACTGGTCAAGGTCTTGCTTGTATGCTTGTACTAGCAGTTGACAGGGGTTTCTTCTCCATTTCCATACCTGCACGTTGTAAATCATTTTAATTCTCACCAACTTTTGAGGGTTTATTATAACTTACTACCTTTTGGATGGGGGTGTGAAATTGGCTATCATTCTTTGAATATTACCTTGTTTGTGGTGATGGAGTTTTATCCATGCCCTGATGGGAGATGTACTTCTATATATATGTTTCTCTTACTGGTTGATGAATAAAATACTGTTTGGCAAATGAGACAGGAAGATAGGTGGGACAAGGAGAATTCTGGGAAAGGTAGGCAGAGGAAGACCTCAAAACAATCACTGTTAGATTTCTGCTGCAGCTATTGGTGATGCAATCAGCCAGCTCTAATGCCAGGCCTCTCACCTAAACTCTCACCATTCTCTGACCACCTGCTTACACCTTTACTTTATCATCTCCGTTCCCTCCTATGGGAATTTTCTGACCACTCTCTACCTTGACCATGTGACAATCCCTGTACATCCCCAATTAATATCGGGGATCAGGTTCTTATTTCTCCTCCAGACCAGCACCCCTCACCCCTGTCTCCTAAATGGCAGGGCCCCTTCAAGGTGATTCTTGTTACTCCAACAGCTGCTAAGCTTTGAGGGTCTCCCCCACTGGATTCACATATCCCACCTCAAGCCCTTTACTTCTCCACCTGAGACTCACCCCTCATACACAGTTTCTGCAATGGGAAACTGTTCCCTTAAGCTTCGGAGGACACCGAGATCATCTACTTTGCCTCCCATTTCAGAAGACTAAGGCTCCACTCCTACAAGGCTGATCTAAATTCTCCTGCTTCTAATTACACCCTGTTCATCAATCTCCTAGGTATCCTACAATAACTCACTTAAAACTCCTAATCCAACCAATTAGCTGTTGTTACAGGAATGCCAGCCAAAATCCATGGATCTAGAGACACAATGACCAACAAATGCTTGTGCCTCCTGGATAAAGATAACCAGAAAGATTCCATACAGCCTAGATATGATCTAATGTGTCTAATATTTATGTTTTCACAAACTCTGAGGATTTTTGTAAGTTCCAGGGAGCCGAATAGGATCCAAACAAATAGGTCAGATTCACTCCAAATAAATATTATTCAATCTTTCCCTGGTCCAAGGACTCCTTTCCCTCATGTTGGGACCCCTTGGGAACCCATCCCTCATCTTACAATCCTTCTCTCAAGCAGGACCTAAGAAAAGTAAGAAAAAAATTTTTTTCTCCAAACTTAACTTTGTCCTCTACTTTGCCAACATCTTACCTGGTCTAAGAGGCACCAGACTTCCATACAGCCTGGACTGCAATGAAACAACCAGCTACCCCAGGATATGGAAGCACCCCAACTTTCTCAGGCCCCCAAAAGATGGTCAACGCCCCCCAGGTCAGCAGGAAGCAGTCTTGAGAATTTGACACCCTTAGTCCTTAATCTGCCACATCTAATACCCCACCTTTTAATAATAAGTAAAGGTGGGAATGAAAGATTCAGGCATTATGCTGGCCTGCCCCTGTTACCTGGCAGAATCCACTCAGGCAGTCCCTGGTCAGCCCAGGGTTCCATGGGAACTAAGTCTGCATGCCGGAGTAAAGGACCCCTTTAAAAGAGAGAGCCCTGTCCACTTACTCTTCTCTTCTCTTTCTTCTTTTTTCTCTTCTTCTCTTTTCTCTTCTTTTCTTTTCTCTTTTCTCTTCTTCTCTTCTCTTCTTCTCTTCTCTTTTCTCCTCTTCTCTTCTCTTTTCTCTTCCCTTCTCTTTTCTCTTTTCTCCTCTCTTCTCTTCACTAAGTCTCTCTCTTACTCTCTCGCTTCTCTCTGACTCTCTCCCTGCTCTGTTCTTCCATTTCTCTCCCTCTCACTTTCCCACCCTATAATAAACTGGATAATGTGCTCTCCATAGTTTGTCTCTTATCTCCTGTGTCTATTTCTAATTTAAGCAAAAGAATAACAGTCACCATGTAAGGACTAGGAAGAAAGGACACACTAGGTGTTCTTCAATAAGATAAGGTCATGTAAAAATACATAGATTAGCAGTTATGGGTTAATAATTAAGCAGAGCTAGCCAATAAGAAGCCCTAGTCATTGACCAACACTTTTATGTGTTCATTTAGGGCTGAAGCGGCGTCAGGACCTGATGGGACAAGAAAGAGAACCTCCAGCAACAATGCCCGACAAGCACTCTCCTACTGAGCTACTTTTCATACCCCATGCCTTCATCTCAAAAATATTTGTCTAAATATTTTGCCAGCTTTTAACAGGCTGTTTTCTCTGCTGAATAACAGTTGATGTATGTGAGATATTTTCTGCTCTGGCTCCTTTTCACTCTGTATTTGTCTGTGTTGAAGTTCTGTGTTGTAAAGTTATAAGGTCTCCTTTAAATGACCAATGCTTGTTTTAAGAATTGTTGTTCTACTTTGGGATAAAGGTTTTCTTCTGTGTTCTGTTATAGATTTCCACTTCTACCTTTAACATTTGATTCTTTATATTACCTGGATTGGTTACCATAAGAAGGAGTCTGTTTCATTTTTTTTTCTGCCATAGGCATATCCTTTTGTTTCAGTCAGGTGTATTCTTTAATTTTAATCTCCAGGTAGTTTCTGTTTTCATCCACCTTCATCTAGATCAGTTTCCTTGTTTGAACTGATCAAAGGTCACTTCCTTCTTAATTCTCCTTAGTGAATTTAAGTGGTCTCAGGCTAGCAAGACCACCTTCAGCACTGCTGATATCTATCGCAGAGGCATTTACTATGATTTTTTGTTCTTAAGAGATAGATGGGGACACTAGAGAGATGACTCAGCAGTTAAGAGCACTGGCTGCTCTCCCAGAAGACCCTGGTTCAACTCCCATCATCCACATGGCAGCTCACAACTGTCTGTAACTCCAGTTCTAGAGGATCTGACACCAACGCACATAAAGTAAAATTATATACATATACATATACATATACATATACATATACATATACATATACATATACATATACATATACATATATATGGCTGCATTTCAGCAAAGCTTCAATGTCAACCAGAAAGAGCACTCGCCAAACAGCATTATTGGTGACTGGCGAAGACCATGGTCCCTGTAGGGACCTTGACCCATCCCAGGTGAGGTGCATCGTGTATTTGAGCACAATGTGGAACAACTCACACTTCTTGAATTAGAGTCACAAAGGCAGCCACAGGTCTACACAGGTGATGTCTTCACCCCCACTCTGTGGAGCCAAGCCACCTTTCCACCACCAGAGAGTCCCACTCCATGGAAGTTGTAAAAGAGGGTGGACCAATCGCTACCTTGGTGCAGTCACAAGTGTCACCCCTGGGCAGCTTTTCAAAACATGAGGAACAGCAGAGTAACAAGCAGACACCCATCTTTTTGCAGTCAACGTCATCACCCAAAACAGTATTTTTTTAGTTTTTTTCAAACAAAGTCTTGCTATGTAGCTCAGGCAAGCCTCAAACTTGAAGTCGTCATGTCTCTAGGAAGCAGAGGAAGCCTTGAGTGAGTGAAGTCTGGAGTGAATATATATTGCTAACATCTGCATGACCATGTCAAGGGCTCCAATACCTCTGTCCCACAGGAGTGCCAAAGTCTTATCTGGACAGACACAAGAATGGCAAAACTTTCCTTGGAAGTGCGAATGTCAATACAAGTGATCAGTGTATGCAAAGACTAGTAACTGCCGCTTCTTTCTCCCCTGATGTTCACAGCCTGAGACTGTTCAGTGACAGAGACCTCCTACCAGAACTAGCTAACCCCTTCCACTGTGCAGCATCTACACACACTGAGGTTCTGGGTTGCTAATAGTCATAGGTCTGACTCAACAGAATGCACACTTCCACCAGACCCTCGCTGCCTCTAGTCAGGGTTCCAAGGCCCCAGTTCAGTTGGTAGCTCCTGTGTGCACCAACATGCATCACTTCCATTTTCTTTTGTATGTGGATATCTAGTTGTTCCAACATCATCCATTCTCCATTGAACTGTCTTGGCATCTTCAAAAGACCACACATGTTGGGGTGTATTTCTCAGTCATCTTCTGTTGACTTAATGTCTACTTTATGCCAGCACTGTACTTGTTTTGAGTGTTAACAACATTGGAGCATTGGCATCACAAAATGGGAGTCCTCCAACACACACACACACACAGAATTGCTTTGAATAGATACTGTTGTTTTGACCAGCTTCAAATTCTACCAAGTGGATCTTAGTAAGCATATGCTATATGAAAAATATTCATATGTGTATATTATGTTGTCATCTCAAAAACCTCAAGGTGATGTTGTGATATTGTTAATTAAATAATCATTCATTTGGGCATCTATATGTTCTAGGTACCAGGGATGAAACATAGTTCTTGTTTCCTCACATGTGGGAAATGAGGCTCAGAGAGGTTAGGTTACTCTCTCCAACACTGAAGTGGATTCAGATGCAGGTCTGTTAACTGTTGGCATTAGTGCTTCACTACAAGGAGACCGACAGGTGATTCTTGTGGTACAGTTCACATACTGCTACTATAGATTCTGTTTGACCTTGGTGAGGTGCAGAGTTCCTAGGCAGGATGAGGAGGATAAATACTGGATTCTGTAGCCTCAATTAGATGGTAGATTATTCAGTCATTTATTCTTTAAAAAACTCTATAGATTTATTTTTTTAATTGTGTGTGTGTGTGTGTGTGTGTGTGTGTGTGTGTGTGTGTGTGTGTGCAGGTGAGTAAAGATAACTGTGGAGGGAAGAGGTGAACAATCTCCTAGAGCTAGGGTTACAAAAGGTTGTAAAGCCATCTGGCATGGGTGCTGGGAATCAAACTCAGGACCATTGAAAGAGCAGTACACATTCTTAACCGCTGAGCCATCTCTTCAACCATCAATCATTTATTCTTTAAACAATCATTTATAAAATGTACTTACTGTACACCAATAGTTATGACATTACCAAGACTAGACAATGTTATTGTTTCATGAAGTTCACTTTCTTGTATGACAGGCATAGAATAAGGCATTACACACACACACACACACACACACACACACTTACAAGGAGACATGATGAATCTGCAGTTTATGGGCCACATGCATCCCAAGATAACTGTGAATCCAAACCCAACACATTTGTGGATGGCAATGCGATGTTGAAATGTTAAAAGGCTGGACACCCCATCAGGAAGTAATTGCTCTAAAGGGAAGGAAAATACCCCATTATTAACTGATCAGCAACAGCTTCTCTATTTTAATTGTGCACCTAGCCTTTAATGGCTGAGCCATCTCTCCAGCCCAGCAACAGCTACTTTAGATGGCTTCTTTGAAGTGGTAAGAAGATAAGAAGAAGGAAAACTAATCCTCATCAAGAGCAGTCTAAGCACAAAATCAAAGTCCCTGAAGCAGAAAGGGACTGTGCGTCTCTATCCTTAGATCTGACAGAAAGCTGATATGACCTGAGTGTCCAGAAAGGACAGATAAGCCAGAGCTAGCTCCCAGAATTTGAAACGATTTATCTGAAGTACAATGAGCAGCTATCAAAGGATGTTAAACTAAAGTATAGTGGTTTGATTTATAGTTCACAAAGCTCACTCAGGCTGATGTATGTAGAACAGATGAAGTAGACCCAGGAAGTTCAGGAAGGAGCTATTGCCCCAAATCAAAGAAGGATGTTTGAGGCTGGGCAGACATCTGTGGAGATAAACAGACAACTAGACAGAGCATGTATTTTTTTTTTTTTTGGAAGTAAAATTAACAGGTTCACATATCAAGTTTCTGGCTTCAATAACTCACTGACTGCTGGCTCCATTTGGTGGAAGAGGAACAGTGAAAGAGGACTAGAGAATGCCCACACAGGTTAAAGAAATCCTTGAGAATACTGGTTAGACATCCTAAGTTTGGACATCCAAATGGCAGCATCACTAAGATAGGAGGCAGGCTCTTCAGCAAGAAACACAGCTGAGGAAGAGGGCTTATTATCAAGGGAACCTGGCTGCCTAGGTGTGGTGAGTAAGTGTCAGGCTGTTATTGAGGAGCACAGAGAGACAAGAACCAAGAACAAATGCTGCCGTTCAAGTTCATCCTAGCAAATCTTTACTGAGTGGCCACAAGGGTCACATAGGCTATTCTCATACGTTAGGGGCCCAGTGGTTAAGGATGTATACTACCCTGGTAGAAGGCCTAAATTTGGTTTCTAGCAGGCAGCTCACAAGCATTTCTAACTATGGCTCCAGGGGATCACATTCTGACTTCTGCAGCACAGCAAACATGTACACACACACACACACACACACACACACACACACACACACACACACACACACACGCATGCACCAAAAAATTAAAAATAACAAAGCAATTTTGTCTTTGTTTTTCGAGACATAGTTTCTTTGTGTAGCCCTGGCTGGCCTCGAACTCACAGAGATCCACCTGCCTCTGTCTCTTGAGTGCTGGGATTAAAGGCGTGTGCCACCAACACCAGGCCTCATTTTTTTTTTTTAAATAAAAGGACATGAAGTTAAAGAAAAAAGGAAAAAGATATGGGTTAAAAAGTCCAGTGACTTTGATCAGGTTTAACCTTGTCAGACAGTTGTAAAGGTTGCATGTAATAAACAACTCATGCAAATATGTCTGGTTATACAAATGTAGGTTTGTACTCAACATTTGGGGACTGTTATGGGTGGTCAAATGAATGGCACTAGGTGATACTGCTTTATTGGTGACTGGAAATAAACTTGGCTTCTCTTGCACAGGCCAGATCTTGCATTGCCCAGGAAAAGCTGATCAGGACAAAATGATACAAAGATACTGACGTGTGTCCACTGAGACCCCATGTGGGTGAAGCAACATTCTTCAGAAACCCTTGGTCTCAGCAGATCTTTGCCCTGATTACCTGATTGAATCTAATAGCCACAGCTTGGTTGCACTGGCTGCAGTTTCTCTGCCAGTGAATCCCAAACATCTCCAAACCATCTGTACACCTTGCACCTTCCTTAGGAAGCTACTTGTCAGCATTAACCCAAGATGCACAACAGAGTTTCTCTGTACTCTCTCCCATATCATCGTATCATCTATGAGACTTGCTGCTTCAACAATATTAGCTTTTTTTTTTCATTCCTTCACTGCCATTCCTAGGACAGCTCAAATTTTCTCAAGTACTATGTACTTTTGCATGTTGATCCTACAAAGGGTTTTTTGGTCTAGGCCACCCATTCACCTTCCGACTTACTTATTATTTACATTATAGGTGCAAACAAGGATAAATTTGCATTTCTCCTCAACACAGTAGCTAGAATTCACTCCATCTTCACCAACATTTCCATTTTACTCTATGTACAAATCCATATACTTATTCAACAAGCATTTACATGGATAGCTAGACTCTTAAGATGCAAATGACAGAAGCTCAAGTCTGAATAGCTGAAACAAACTATTTCACCTAACTAAGGCGTTCAAAGTGAAACATGGAAACATTAGGCTGTGAAGAGTGCTGCTAGCATTTATCACTCTTAGATAGGCTAATTAGGTTGGGTTCCCTAGAAACACAGGCAGGGGCACAGATTCTAATGACAGTGATCTATTGATTCTTTCAGAAAAAGGTACATGACTAAAATAGGCTAGGACAGGGGACAAAAGCTAAACAAAGAAAGTTCAAAGTGAAGCATGGATTAGCCCAACTTTTCCTCTCATTAAACCGCATCCCTGTTGGTCTTCTTTCTGCTTTGTACCCTCTGAAGAGGGTGGGCATTCACACCTGGGCCTTCCCTGTTCACTCTTTTGATTCTGCTCCAATGGTCAGTATTGGTTTAAATGGCACATCTTTAGTAGAGAATCTCCTTGATGCCTTATATAGAGAATAGAGTACCATTGGCTTTGATGTCACCATCACTCCAAATCTAATTCCTTTATGGTACATATCACAGTTTGTAATGAAGTATATTTTTTTTCAAGATCCAATCCTTTATTTGTTGCTCTTAAAGACTTATTTTTGGCTGGCCTCAGAAGTAGAAGCTCTCAGCAGGGACAACCCACATCTCTTGGCAATCTGTTCCTGGTGCTTTTCTTTGGCTCCCTTTACTCTTGGCCAAACGTTTAGCATATTCTGCAGCCTCCTCATTTTTCTTAGTGCATTGTTTCTTCGGAGCAGGATGTCAGTTTGTTTTGCAGGACACATGGAATCTTGGATACTTTGGTCCTAAGCTTCTTACCTTCTTTGTTTAAGGGCTTTCTGATGGCAGCCATCCTCTTCTCTAGTGAGACTGAAGATTTTGGACTCTGTTATTCTTTTGGGCTTCAACTGCCAAGGCACAGTAGTATCCATCAGTCCTACCTTCTTTCCTTTTTTTTTTTTTCTTTTTTAAGTTGAGACCAATCAGTTTGACATCTGAACAGACTTGGGCTTTCTCTCTCCAGTTCTCCTTGATGTATAAGAATTCCTCTTACTCAACAGTAGATGCACTAGGTAGTGGGTCAAGATGCTTTGTTTCGTGGGAAAACCTTGTTTGTCATTCCCACCACTGATTTGGACCACATAACCCTTCCACTCTAGACCATTTACCATTCACTTCAATGAATTTCTGACAGCCAGTGTTTGGGAAGGAGATATACAGCTTCATTTTTGACAAAGCCAATTGCCCAGGAGGTACCACAAAAAAAATAATAAAGAGTTATTTATTTTTTGAGACCTAATCTCAATAACCCTGGCTTGCCTCAAATTCACTAGGTAACCAAGAATAATCTTGAACCTTTTTTAAAAAGTATTCATTTTATGTTGTGTTTGCATGCATGACAGTGTACCACTTGCCTGTTTGATGTCCGGGGAAGTCAGAAGAGGATTTCAGATCCCCTGGGACTGGAATTACAGACCATTTGAGCCTCTATGTAGGTGCTTGGAGTTGAACCTTTGTCTTCTGGAAGAGCATCCAAGTGCTTTTAACCTCTGAGTCATTTCTCCAGTCACCTGATGTTGGGGGCCATGGCAAAAGTAACCTTGGACCTATAAGAGACTTGGGCAGAAGCTGCTAGTATAAACACACTATCATTAGAAGAATAGCTGCCTTCAATCCTTTCTTCCCTGATACATAGCTTTTGGGCTCATGAAGTAGCTTCTAGAATTAAAGATACATTTCATGATCATGTTACCTAGCAACCCTTTCCCTCTTTCAAACCCACTATCTAACACCTGCACCCCGCGACCTTGGTAACCTCCTGAACCCTCAAGGACTCAACACTGGGACATTCCTCAGCCTGGTTATCAGGCTAGTAGCCGCAAACGACCTCTCCCTTCCTGCCAAGCTCCCTGCTTGGCACCCCTATATAAGGTCCCTGTGAAAAACAAAAATTGGCAGCTTGATCAGAAACTGTCTTGCTGTCGTTCTTTGTTCCCCCGACACTTCCGTTCTAGGTTCTTTGGTGACTGCAGCACATCTGGGTGTGAGCTCGCATTATTCCCCCCAGGTCCGGGCAACCTGACCTTGAGCCTCCTGATCTTTCTGCCTCTACTTCCCAAGTGCTGGGATTACAGGAAAATACTACCACTATCACTCTTCTTTGTAGGGCTGGGGACCAAACCCCGGGCCTTATGCATGCTAGACAATCTATTAAATGAACTACATCCCCATCCCTCTAATATTCATATTGATTACCCATCTTCACTAGTAGGCTACCGTTCTGAGATGGCAAGGGGCATGTATGTTATTCTATTAATCAGACATATACTCATTACCTGGTTCAATGCTTTGCATGCAATATTCAATAAGCATCAAGTTAGTATCTATATATCCATTCATTTACTCAAGAACATTTTAAGGTCAGAGATGTTTTTATTAATTTTTATGGATAGAAGTAAAATATGTATGATTTTCAAGTTTTAAGCAGCTCTCTGATGTAGCTCAGAGACAAAATAATCATCTAACCTGTGTAAGACCCTGGGTTTCACCCCTAGCATTGAAAACGAACACCAAAAAATAAAGCATTTTTTAGAAATAAAAGATAACTTGTCTTTTTCTTGCTTTGTGCTTGAAGAACTTACTTGATTTTGACAATGCTACTAGAAACAGTTTGCTACATCTTTTATCTATTTTCTAAAATAGTCATCCTGAAAGCAAAGATTTTTCATGAAACAGCTCATTGTTTTTTGTTCAAGACTATAAACTTGGCATGTGCTTTGACAGTGCTCCTTCATGGAATTTATGCTTATGTGGGGAGAGCTATGGTTTGATTGAGTTTAAACAGCTCTATTGTTTGTTCTTGTGGAGATAGAGTGCCCCTTTATTCCGTGAGATCTGAAAATTTGAAAATTGCCAAAAAATATGAGGCTGTAAGCTTTATCTGGAGCTGCAGGAAGGGACAGGAAATAAAAGAGAAAATTAGGCTAAGCTGAACTGGGTTACATAGCAAATCCCTATCTCAAATGCAAATCAGATTCAGCAAATTATTAGAATGGCTGAAAAGGTTGAGAAATGAGGCTACAAGGGTCAGAGGTGAGAAGTGTTAGGTCTCACACAGTCCAGAAATGGCAGTTTGGGCTCAATTCAAGTCAGAGTATAGAAAAATTTCTGGTGGTTCCATAAAAGCCAGCATTCCCCAGGAACTTGTGAGATAGGTTTCTGTCCTCCACAAGGAACCATTTCCCTTGCCTCTGGAAGAAGGGACTTGTAGCTCTCCTTTGACAAATACCTGTGGTGCCTATCAGTATATCCAAGTCCACACTAGCCTCCAGGCTCGTACAGTTCCTATTCACAAGTACCTCTCATACATTTCAAAGACCCCATGCTACCATCCTGGACCCTCTCACCCCCTCACATCTCTCTCCAACTCCCAGGCCTGTTCTAGATCACAGGCTTCCTCTCCCCAACCCGGCTACTCATCCTCCTTATAACCAACCCACTATTCTCTGCTATCCCCGCTTTCCTAGCCCTGGCCATGTCCAGTTTGCTGCTTTTTCTCTCTGCTCTAGAATCTTCCAGATGCCTCTGAATATTTTCTCTCTTTTATTCACAATAAAATAAAATAAAATCATCCCCATAATGGGATAGCCATTTTGTCAGTTTCTTTACTGCACCCCTTCACATTCAAGAAACCCTTTAAGAAAGTGTAATGGGTCAAACTTCCCCACCAGAAGACTTGAAGAATCTATAATCTAAGAAACTATGAGTACAATTTTTTTAAAAAGAACTATGAAGATGAAGTCAAATTAATATGACTGGTCACTTTGCGAAGAGGCAAAAGGGCATGGTACATACCTTTAACCCCAACACTCAGAGGCAGAGGCAGATGGATATCTGTGGTTTGGAGGCCATCCTGGTCTACACAGTGAGTTCCTGAACAACCAGGGAGAACCCTGTCTCAAAATACAAGGAAGGGGGTGGGGAGAAGAAGAGAAGGAGGGTAGGAAAAGACAAACATGTATTACACTAGAGGTAGACATGGGTGTGGTGTCAATAGCTCAAGAAACATTAAGGAAGTATTCTTCCCATTGGCCCTCCAAAGGACATGACCTTGAGGTCTCACTTCCAGACTCTAGGCCTGTGATAGATAAAGTCACCAAGTTCCTGGAACTTCATTATTGCAGCCCTAGAAAACTGATACATAAGGCATGCTAATAGGAACTGGAATAGCTGGGCTGTAAGAGAAGTTTTGGGTAAACTGAGTCATTTGAGTTTCTTTTTGTGGTTTTGTTTTGTTTTGTTTTGTTTTGTTTGAGACAGTGTTTTAGTCGGAAGTCCAGGTTGGCCTCCAACTCACAATGCCCCTACTCCAACCTCCCGAGTGCTGGCCCACAGGTGTACACCTCTATACCCAGTTTTCTCATTTAAAAATATTAAAATGGAGATACATATATACTAGTGCCACAGTCTTATAAACAGTCTGACTCACTTGGCTTACTTATTCTAGTAGCCATCTTGTCTCTTCTCTTAGAGAGCATCACGATGGTCTTGGTATTTCTTACTAAAAATTTCTATTTTTGAAGCTTATTTCCTGCTTCCACACATCCCCTCTTATGTGTTGTCAACTGCTCTGGCTGAGCCTGCCCTTCCTTCTTTTCCTTTTCTCATATCTGAGCTGGTTCTTTTACAGACTCATTACTTCCTGCTTCTGGTGCTCACAACCATCTTGACTTTCTGCTAAAACATTTCGTTCAGTTTGATACATAGAACTAGACTTCATGAGGAAACAACTTCTCAAAAGGCTTTAAATTAACATTTAAAAAGTCATCTCACAGATGGTTTATTTCCAAAGAAGTATTAAACATAGTCAACATATGTAAAAGTAGAGAAACTAGTATACTAAACCCAACATTTGTGTTGCACATATATAATAATTATCAAGATTCTGTCGTGCTTACATCAACCTATCCTGTATACTTCAAGATATACCTAATTATTAAAAATAAATTTAGACCTTTTGCCAGTTGATACCTGTATACTTTATTTTGCAACTCTGAAAAATACAGGGCTTGTCTTACATAACCATGATGCCATTGTAACAACATACATTCAGAGAATTTCAGATTCTATCCTTATCATTTCCACCCCCTTGTTTCCTATCCTTAGTAACTAACCTTTAGCGTTTTATTTTAAAGCCTGACTTATCCTTGTGTCTTTTAGAGCATTTAAGAAAATATGCATATACATTCTTATTTAGCCTGTCTTATTTAGCCTGTTCTGTCCCTTAATTTTCTGCTAATGTATTAATAGACTTCCCTTGATATTGGTAGGTAATCTTCCTTGTTTGCTGTTAATGCTACCTATTATGGTTTAATCACCCAATGTTCTATTAATATACATCTTGATTTTATTACAAATAATACTGCATATTAATAATAATATTCATGATATACATAACCCAATTTGTTCTTTACCCAATGTGTCCTTTAAAAAAAGTTTTATGGGGCCTGTGAAATGGCTCAGTAGGTAAGGACTTTCACTGTTAAGCCTCATGATCTGAGTTTACTTCCCAAGACCTATATGATGGAAGGAGAAAACTGACTCTCTCAAATTGTCCTCTGACCTCCACATGTGGGAGTATACACACAGACACACAAAGAAAGACACACAGATACACACATTACATAAACATAATTTAAATTCTAGAAATGAGATTAATGGATCAAAATGCAATCAAACCCTTTCTTCATAATTAGTTTTGGACCCTACTTCCTGTTTCCCTGGTAAAGTTAAAGAAAGAAATATCAGCTTGGCCCCTTCTTAAAACCTAAAATACCATATGAAAAGGCAGAGTTTTCAGGGTTTTGGTGAGGCCCACTCAGAGAAAGTTTCTTCTTCCTCCTGGTCAAAAGATCAGTCTGACTTTAACCTCAGGTACCTGTGATGATATATAATAGTCAAAGCTGTCTCAGACACTACATACTTGTCTCTTTCCTTTAAGAGTTAATCCAAATGGGCGTGTCAATCACCCAAGTCAACCCCTCAGGAAAGCTGACTTACCTGAAAACATACAAAAAATGTGAAAGGGACAATCATCCCTTAATGAGATAATGTACTTAGATACCCAGAAGCCCCTTCCTTCAATTTTGGGCAGATTTGTCACTGTGCAATCTCCCTGCTTTTTTGAGTTCTAACTCAAAAAGTTTAACTTTTTCTTTCCCCCTTCTATGTCTTCTTCAGATACTGGCCCAAATCCTAAGTGTGTTTGCTCTAACATTCTGGACATTCTCACTTTCTCTGAAGACTCCTGCCCTTCCTGCCTACCTACCCCACATCCTACCTCTAGGTACTTGTAAACATCCTTGCATTTTCGTTCATATTGTTTAATTAATAACAAAATTGGAAACAACTCAACATTCAAGAGTGGATGAATGGATAAAATGTAGTATATTCACATAATGAAATATTATTTAGCAATAAAAAATATGAAGTAATAATTCCCTCTAATTTTGAAAATATGCTAAATGAAAAGAGGCAGTTAAAATGTCTATAAATTGTATGATGCCATTTATCCACAACAGGAAAATCCATAGACATAAAAAATTGATTAGTGGTGGACTATGACTCAGAGAATAGAAAGGGGGAAAATGGGCACCAACAATTAATAGAATGGGTGTTGAGTTTTGGAGAATGGGACTCGAGAGCATACTGAGATGGATTTTCAAAATGAAATTTATTATAAAAAGTATAAACATTATGGAAAGAAAACAGAACAGTTTGGTGGGGACACAGAGGAGAGTTCACACTCTGGCATCTGAAGACAGCATGGCGGGGTCTCTGAAGAGAGGAAAGTTCATGTGACAGAGGTAGGGGCATCTCTTCTCTTACAGCTTTCACAGCAAGAGGGTGTAGCCAGGTTCTCTGATTTTCAGGCTGGCGGCAGGGAAGTGGGTGGAGAACAGGATATGGTGGCACCACCATTACTCACTTTGATGTTAACTCATTTCCCAGATGAGAAATTATGGCCCCAGATGTCTGTCAGCTAGGAGCTCATAGGCAGCATCTCAATAGGATGCCTGATGATATCTGTGAAGGAGGCTACTGTAGATATTGTATGAGAGCCTGGATTCTAACATTACATTTTTGTTTTTGTTTTGTTTTGAGAAAGGGTTTCTCTGTGTAACTGCTCTAGCTGTTCTGTAACTTACTTTGTAGACCAGGCTGGCCTCAAACTCACAGAGACCTGCCTGCCTGCAACATGAAAAATAAAAGACCTAGAGACAGATATTCAAACTTCAAGCTGAATATCAGAAAAACAAAGCAGCTGGCCACTAACTCTCACCTCTAGCTCAGACTGAAAGGGTTAATCCATGCATGAGCTCTTCACTAAGTTTCAAACTGCTGCCTCTTCTCAGTGTGGAGAGGTTTTCATTAAGTTTTTGTTTGTTTGTTGATTTTTAAGATGGACTCTTATCATGTTTCCTGAATCTGGTCTCATTGGTCTCAAAATCATGGGTTTACATATACTGAGGTACATTTAGGTAAACTACTGTCTCAGTATTTAGAGTAGTTGAGACATGAACCACCATGTCCAGATGGATAGTGTTAATGCCACTGTAAAGAATAAGAATACTACCAAAATTTTAAGCTGAATTTGAAGCAAGTTTTAATTACATACTGGCTAGTTGATCGACTATGGCCAGATCCATTCCAAGGTTCCCAGGAAATGCCATGAGTCATATTTTACAGAGGCTTAAAAAGGCAGCCCCATAGCCAGATGGTGGAGGCACATGTCTTTAATCCCAGCACTCTGGAGGCAGAGGCAGGCAGATCTCTGTGAGTTCATGGCCAGCCTGGTCTACAGAGCAAGTTCTAGGACAGGCTCCAAAACAATACAGAGAAACCCTGTCTCGAAAAACCAAAAGAAAAAAAAAAAAGGCAACCTCATAAGACCACAGTATTTCCCATAAGGTCCAATCATGGGCAAGCATATATCCTGATGTACTTCCTGCTTGTGTACCAACTCCCACCCAATTAGGGGCAAGTGTACATGCTGATGTATTTCCTGCTAATGTACTTCCCACCCATATGTAATCAAACACATTTAGTGTAGTTGGGTCAAACAAACTTATATTAGTAGTATTAGTAGAAACATGTGACTTGCTATCTCCCATAAACAATAGCCTCCAGCATTTCAGGAACCATCTATCCTTGGGTAAGGGGCTTTCAGATCAGAGGAATTTTTATTTCATGAATCCCTTAGGCACAGGATTAAAAACTTAAAATGCCATTCTGGCTCTCAAAATAGGGTTTTTTTTTTTTTTCCTTTTACCGTTTTCTTGCGAGGGATTGGAATGTTCTCCAGTTAGACCATAATGATGTTTATGCAATCTCATCAGTGTACCAAAAACATTTTATTGGATACTTTAAATGGATGAATTATGATTACATCTGAGTAATTGAAAAAGGAGAAGTATGATTTTGGCTTCCAGTAGACATTTTTATTTTAGATTGCTTGCCTTTGAATACCTTACCATATTATGAAGTTTCCTTAGTTTATACAGAGGTTTATGGAGGTAGGAACAGAAACTATTAATCCCACCTGTTGAGAATAAGACCACTATCACAGTTAAAAGCCAAATTTGAAGCAAGCTTTAATTAAATACAGGCCAGGTTGAATGGGCCCTGGCCAGGCACATACCCTGTTTCCCAGGAAATGTTTTGCAGGGGTTTAAGAAGGCACAACCCATGATTCACAGCATTTCCCATGAGGTCCAATCAGGGGCAAGCATATATCCTGACATACTTCCTGCTTACATCCAATGAAGGGCAGGGGTACATTCTGACATAGTTCCTGTCCAAATATAATCAAGCACATCTGGTGCAAATGAATCAAACAAACTTGTTTAAGGGAGTGAAAACATGTGACTTGTTATCTCCCATAAACAATAGCCTCCAGCATTTCAGGAACTATTTGTCCTTGGGCAAGCGGCTTGCAGATCAGAGACATTTTTGTTTCATGGATCTCTAAGGCATAGTAATTAAAACTTAAAATGTAACTTTGGCTCTCACAAAGTTCTGCCAAAACCAGCAGGAAGTTCTCAGGTATTAGAAAACAACTTCAAAAATGAATCTTTCAGTCTAACTAAAACCTTCAAGTGACTGAAGTCCAGTTCATACTGTTGCCAGAGTTTGAAAGACCCGCTCGAAATGCCCCTGAGCCCCCTGCCCCGAAGCTGCCGGAGCCTCCCAAGCCTTCACCCCGGCAGGGCTCGCGCCCCCGGCCCGCCCCGCCTGGCACCGAGCCTCGGGGCTGGGGCCGAGCAACGAGCACCAGATGGGCAGGCCCGAGAACGAGCACCAGGTAGGCTGGGGCCGAGCAACGAGCACCAGGTGGGCCGGCACGAGGGCGAGCACCAGGTGGGCCGGCACGAGGGCGAGCACCAGGTGGGCCGGCACGAGAATGAACACCAAGTGAGCCGGCCTGGAGCCCTGCCCCTGAGCCCCCGCCCGAAGAGAAACACTCCGTCCCAAGGTCTCCGCCCCCAAGGTCAGCCATCTGGACGCGGAGGGAGGGGGAATTGAGTCTGTTGTACCAGACACCAGACCTTGAGAATATGCTGATCTGGAATGGCTCTGTGTCTCATTTGAACCATCCAATGGAAATGATTCTGTATTTCGCCTCATTTGAAAGACTCTATGTTTCACCTCATTTGAATAACTCTGTACTTTGCCTCATTTGAATAACCCTGTATAGCGCCTCATATACATTGACCAATGGGAATAGCTCTGTACAATGCCTCATTAGAATTATCCAATAGAATCCCTGCTCCTAGCTTGCGCCTTTTTCCCTATATAAGGACCCCTTTCCCTTGGCTCGGGGCGCTTAGCCACACAAAGGCTAAGTCGCCCCGGGTACCCGCGTCTCCAATAAAGCCTCTTGTTTTTTGCATCCAGTTCGTGGCCTCGCTGATTCCTGGGTGTGTGGGTCTCCCTCTACGAAAGTGCCTCTTCGGGGGTCTTTCAAGTTAAGGTCATGGTCTATGCCACAACAGCACTAACAAAACAGTCTCAGCCATTTGTCTCAATAAGATAATTTAAATAGCCAAATTAATAATGAAAATCAGAAAAAGAAGATTTGTTCAATGTGTCGCCATTGAAAAGGACAAAGAAATCCAATTACATCCCTCCAAGTCTGTCTTTGGGTTCTATCATGAAGGTAAAGTTTACTTATTTATTTTATCATTTTGAGATGGAATCTATTGTGTAGCTCTGGCTATTCTGGAACTCACTCTGTAGACCAGGCTGCCCTCCTGTCTCTGCCTCCTGAGTGCTGGGATTAAAGGAGTGTACCACCACACCAGGTATGAGGGTGAAGTTGAAATCGAAGGCAGGATACATTCCCAATTAAGAAGTCCTAATCACATGGTGGCTCTGCCCATCATCGCCTCAGCCTCAGGAAAGCCAGTCTCTTTGGCCCTAGATCTTCATTCAGTATTTTGTTTTCCCAAAATTAAGTTCCTGGGGAAAGTCCAATTTCTTTGGGTCCATTGTTTCAATAATCTGATAGTCAAAAGGAAGGACAAAGTGTTTTATGCTGGCCAGGCCCCTTACAGTTCCTCAGTCTTTGTTTTAACATCCCAGTCTTGGGATGGGGCATTCCTGTATCTGAAACAAATATCACAAGCAGAACACAAGTATGAACCACAGATAGAAATTTCAGTGTCAGACAACTTTGCCTTAGAACCATTTCTCCATAAGTTATTAACACTTAGTTTTTGGAAGGGCTATCACCAACAATTCCATCTTGTTGGTTTTACACAGGGTCTCACTACAGCTGAGACTGACCTCTAACTTCTGATCCTCATACCTGAGTCACCAAAATTTTCACTAGGCACTCTTAAACAAGACCAACTTGGCCACCCATGCTAAGTGAACCAATTAAAAGAGCCAAGTGAATAGTGAAAACAGAACAGGAAAATATATTCAATGTAGCTACATTTAGAAGAGAGATAAAAGATCCAGTGTCCTCCCAAGCCCATCTCCAGGGACCTAGGATGGGGAGAAGGTTTAAATGAAAGGCAAGAGATATATAACGAAGTGGTCCTTGCAAAGGTATGCTCCTTCCCATCATCCTCTCAATTCCAGGCTCACCTGTAAGACATCTGAAAGTTGTGAATCTTTACTGGATACAAGTTCCTACCTTGTCTGGATCCCCCATCTTTGGCCCTTTCCCCTCAGCATGGGATTTCCTAGGGAAATTTCAATTTCTTGGAGTCCACTGTTTCAATAATTTGATAGCCAAAGAAAGAGACACCGTGCCTATTAGAACACAGGTCTTCATCTTTAGACTGGAATCAGGCCATGCCCCTATGTAGCTCTATTTGGAAGACTGATACGAAGCAGTGTTGAGTGCTATGATTTGACAGCTCTCGGAGTATAATAGCTGACATGCGTACCTCTGTATGTTCATCTTAGAACTGTCTTTGCTATATAACAAAAGTTCTAATGAGTCATGCTTCCATTTCTATCTTATTCTTGGGATTTTAGAATTCCCTCCCAGTTTTCAGTCATCAATCTTTCAAAAGTGTATTTTCTCCAGCATAATATTTTTTATTAACTATTTAGGAAGTTCATATAATGTACTCTGATCACATTCACTTCCCATTTCTCCAAGGTCTACCCTCCCACTATTGCCCACCACTCAAAAACGGAAAGATAGAAAGAATGAAAGGAAGGAAGGAAAGAAGGAAGGAAGGAAGGAAGGAAGGAAGGAAGGAAGGAAGGAAGGAAGGAAGTCCAACTAAGTCTAATTTGTGTTGCCCACATACTCATTGGAGCATGGCTAAACTCCCAGTAGCCAGTCCCTTAAAGAAAACTGAGCCCTTCCCCACCCCACTGCCAGAAGCCATCAACTGTGAAGAGCTACATTTCAGAATCTTTATCACAGTTTTTCATGATTTTTCAATAGCTTCATGTCTGTACTGTTTCTTTTTGGTGGGTTGGGGAGAGCCTGGCAGTCTTTGCTATCTCTCATTCTCAGTTATGAGTCTACAAAGTTGTGAATAACACTGCAAAAGAAGCTTCCCTGTTCATAGCAGCTGATGGCAGTACTGATCACAAACACCCACATGGTTTCCAGTGGTGGTTTGGATCATAGAATTCTTTCAAGGAGATTTAACCCAATAAAAGAACCATTCTTTATCTCAGATATCTTGCTGTTGCTCCAAGTCAGGGTGACTGTGTGGTTGGGCAGAGTGCCTTGGGACAAGGCCTGCACAATCTGGAGGCTGCTGTACACTACCATGCCCTTGGTACCACCACAGAATTTGCAGCCCGTGCGATGAGATGAGTTGACCTGGCTGGTGGTGGCCTGAGCCTTCTTGTGGCCCAACAACTGGCTCTACTGGGCATCAACATGCTCCTTTGTCTGCTGTCTGCAGACTCGAGTTCTGCTGCTTCTCTGTTCTGCCATCATTTTTTGCCCTCTCAAAAATGTATTTTTAAATCTCCTGTGTATGGCTTCTGTACTTTCTCTTGCTATTGAATTATATTTTTATTCCACTATGATATGGCAGGATACAAGAAATTATTTCAGTTTTTGTTGTTGTAAGATTTGATTTTTAGCATAAAGTTTTATTTATTTAGGAGAAAGTTCTTTTGGCTGCTGAGAATGTATTATATAACTGTGGGCAAAATAACCTGTAGCTGTGTGTTATGAGGCAATTTAATTCTGAAATTTCTTTGTTGACTTTTTGGGGGGTCTGGACAATATTTATTGTTGAGAGTTGCTTATTGAAGTCATGCACTATTGTTATTTCTGTCCCTTTATGTCTAGTAATGTTTCTTTTTAAATGTGTACCACATTCAGTGCACAGACTGTACACATGTACATTCACAGATGCTATATCTTCTTGATAGGTGTTCCCTTTATTGATATGTGAGAGAATATTTTATGTCTTCCAATTTTAGCTTGACATCCACTTTGTCAGATATAAGCATAACTACTCCTGGCTAATTTTGCTTTGAATTCCATCCTTTTAGTTTCTGTGTGTCATTGCCAGTGACATGTCTTTCTTATAGACAAGAAGTGGTTGTTGGATCTTGTTTAAGCCAGCAGCTATTCTGCATCGCTTAGCTGGAGATTTAAGACATTTAATGTCATCATTTTGGGGTATTGTTTAGAGGGGTTTGCTCCTTCCTACAATTTTGTTGGATGTTTTCTTGGTTGGTTTGATTATTACTTCTGTTTTCCTTCCCTATTCCTATTAGGGATTTGATAGTTTACTGAGTAGGATATGAGTAATATTTCTGAGAACAGGAACATCAGTTAAGAAAATGCCTCCATGGCCTGCCTCTTTCCAAACAGAAAGGAGGAATGAATGGGGGAGGGGCAGAAAAGAGGTAGAGGGCAGGAATGGGAAAAAGGAGGGAGGGGGAACCAGTTAGAACATAAAATAAATGAATAAATTTAATTAATAGAAAAAAGAAAATGCCTCCATAAGACTGGCCTATAAACAAGCCTATGGAGCATTTTCTTGATTGTTGGTTGATGTAGAAGGGTCTAGCCAACTGTGGGTGGTGCTGTCCTTGGGAAGATGTTTCTTATTTATATAAGCAAGCAGGTTGAGCAAGCCATGAGGAACAAGCCAGTAAGTTACATTTCTCTTTGGTCTTTACTTTAATTCCTGCCTTGAATTCCTCTTTGACTTCCCTTATGATGTGATATGGAAGTGTAAGCTGAAATAAGTCATTTCTCCCCAAGTTGCTTTTCATCACAGCAACAGAAACCCTAAGACATTCACCTATTATCTTGTGAAATTTATTCTTTATTGTGCTCTCATGATTGAATTGTCTTTTTTCTTCTTCTGTGTTTAAAATTCTGTTAAGGATTACTTTCTGCAATGCAGGAAGTGATCATGAATTGCTATTTCGTTTTATTGGAATGTCTTTATTTCTCCAATTTTAGCAGATAATTTTAGAGATACAGTAGCTTTGTTCAGGAGCTATTTATTTTCAGGGACTGTCAGTCCATACTTTCTTGACTTTTACAGCTTCTGCTGAGAGGTCAAATGTTGTTTTGATAGATTTGCTTTTGTTATTGAGTTGATATTTTTCTCTTGCATGTTTCAAATATTGCTCACTATGTGATCTGACATTTTGACTATAAGGCGTCATGCAAATATTTCTCTCTATCCATGTCTATTTGGATTTCTAAATGTCTCATGCTTAAATGCCTATTTCTTTCCTTAGTCTTAAACTATTTTCTGCTATAACTTCATTTAATAGATTTCTATACTTTCAGTTTTTAAAATTTTCGTTTTTGAATTCATATGTATGAACATTTTGTCTGCATATATGTTTATGTACAACATGCAGGCCTGGTGCCCAAGGATACTAGAAGAGGACACTGGATACCCTGGGACTGGTTTTCTCTTAAGATTCAGGCTCTTTGGTGTATTTCTTGGTGGTACTGATCTCTTTATCTATTTTGATGACTTCCTTGTCTACATCCTGAATTGATTCCCTTACTTCACTCATCTGATTGTTTCATTTTTGAAGACACTGATAAGTTTTAGAAGTATCCTTTTGAAATCTCTATGTGTCAACCAGTTAAGTCTTGCATTCAGTAACTCAGGGGTCAGTGACCAGGACTATAGTAGATTTAACCAGACACCTTGTGATTGTTCTTTGTTGTTGGGCCTCCAAAACACCTCAGTCTTAATGACATACCTTCTTAAGAGGGTGACTAGTAGATCTCTGGACATTTCCCTAGTGCCAGATTTCTCTTTAAACCTATAATGGCTCCCTCTATTGTGATATCTCTTTTCTTGCTCTCCTCAATTCTTCCCCTGACTTATTCTTCCTACTCTCTCATGTCCTCTCCCCTCCTCTTCTCCCCGTCTCTTTCCTCTAGCTCCTTCTCCCCTTCCCCATGCTCCCAATTAACTCAGGAGATCTTGTCCCTTTCCCCTTCTCTGGGGGACCATGCATGCCTCTCTTAGGGTCCTCCTTGTTTCCTAGCTTCTCTGGCAGTGTGGATTGTAGGCTGGTACTCCTTTGCTCTATGTCTAAAATCCATATATGAGTGAGTACATACCATTTTTGTCTTTTGTGACTAGGTTACCTCACTCAGGAAGGTTTCTGCTTTGAACCCAACTAACAATCTAAGCAGTGGTTAAGAGGCTACCTTAAATGTCCTTCCCCGATAATGAGATTGATGACTACCTTATATACCATCCTAGTGCCTCCATCCAGTAGCTGATGGAAGCAGAAGCAGACCCACAGCTAAACACGGAGCTGAACTCTGGAATCCAGTTGCAGAGAGGAAGGAGTGATGAGCAAAGGAGTCAGGATCAGACTGGAGAAACCCACAGAAACAGATGACCTGAACCCCAGGCAGATAGCTGGGAAACCAGCATAGGACTGTTCCAGACCCCCTGAGCAAGGATGTCAGTTTGGAGGTCTGGGCAATCTATGGGGCCTCTGGTAGTGGATCAGTATTTATCCCTAGTACACGAATGGACTTTGAGAGCCCAGTCCACACAGAGGGATTCTCTCTCAGCCTAGACACATGGGGGAGGGTCTAGGCCCTGCTCCAAATGATATGACAGACTTTGAAGATTCTCCCATGGAAGGCCTCACCCTCCCTGGGGAGCAGAAGGGGTTGGGATGGCTGTTGGAGGGATAGGGAGGAGGGAAGGGTGAGGGAACTAGGATTGACATGTAAAAGAAGCTCTCCATAAATCCAGCCACACTGAATCTTCTAGAAGAGAAAGTGGGAATTACCCTTGAACAAATTGGCACAGGAGACCGATTCCTGAACATCATGCCTGTAGCACAGACACTGAGGTCTGCAATTAATAAATGGGACCTCCTGAAACTGAGAAGCTTCTGTAAGGCAAAGGACACAGTCAGTAAGACAAAACGACAGCCCACAGAATGGGAAAAGATCTTCACCGACCCCACATCAGACAGAGGGCTGATTTCCAAATTATACAAGGAGCTCAAGATGCTAGCCACCAAAACACCAAACAATGAAATTAAAAAGTGGGGTGCAGAACTAAACAGAATTTTCAACAGAGGAATCTGAAATGGCTGAAAGCCACTTAAGAAAGTGCTCAAAATCCTTGGCCATCAGAGAAAAGCAACTCAAAACAACTCTTAGATACCATCTCACACCTGTCAGAATGGCTAAAATCAAAAATACCAATGACAATCTATGCTGGAGAGGATGTGGAGAAGAAGGAACACTCCTCCATTGCTGGTGGGAGTGTGAACTTGTAAGACCACTCTGGAAATCAGTATGGCGGTTGCTCAGAAAAATGGGAATCAATCTACCTCAAGATCCAGCCATTCCTCTCTTGGGTATATACCCAAATAGTGCATGTTCATACAACAAGGACATATGTTCAACCATGTTCATAGCAGCATTGTTTGTAATAGCCAGAACCTGGAAGCAACCTAGATGCCCCTCAACTGAAGAATGGATAGAGAAAATGTGGTACATTTATAAATGGAGTACTACTCAGCAGAAAAAAGCAATGGAATCTTGAAATCCGCAGGCAAATGATGGAACTAGAAGAAACCATCCTGAGTGAGGTAACCCAGTCACAAAAAGACAAACATGGTATGTACTCACTCATATATGAATTTTAGACATAGAGCAAAGGTTTACCAGCCTATAATCCTCTTCACCAAAGAAACTAGGAAACATGAAGGACTCTAAGGGATAAATAGATCCCAGGAATGGGAAGTGGCATGAACTCCTGAGCTAATTGGGAGCATGAGGGTAGGGGAGAGGGTGCTGCCACAATAAGAGCATGAGAAGAGGAGTAGAGGAGAGGAAATGGAGGAGCAGAGATATTGAGTAGAGGGAAGAATAGAGGAGAGAGAGCAGGATGAGAGATACCATATTAGAGGGAGCCACTATAGGTCCGAGAAGAGATCTGGAACAAGGGAGATCTCCAGAGACCTACAAGGATGACATGATCTGACAATCCAGGCAATGGAGGCAAGGACAACCTAAAAGCCCTTCCCCTAAAATGAGATTGATGACTACTCTTTATGCCATCCTAGAGCCCTCATCCAGTGGCTGATGGAAGCAGAGACAGACATCCACAGATATACACTGAGCTGAAATCGGGAATTTAGTTGAAGAGAGGGAGGAATGAAGAGCGAAGGGGTCTGTACCAGGTTGGAGAAACCCACAGAAACAGTTGGCCTGAACAAGGGAGAGCACATCGACCCCAGATGCTACCTGGGAGGCCAGTACAAGACTGATCCAGCCCCCTGAACATGGATGCCAATAAGGAGACCTCTGCACTCCAGGGAGCCTCTGGAAGTGGATTAGCATTTTTCCCTGGCATAAGAAGGGACTTTGAGAGCCTATCCCATATGAAGGGATACACTCTGGCCCTGGACACATGGGGAAGGGCCCAGGCCCAGCATAGGAAGATTTGGTGGACTTTGCAGAGCCCCCGTTGAGGGCCCTACCCTGCCTAGAGAGTGGTGGGTGGATGGGGTAGGGGGTAGGTTGGGGGTGGGGATGGAGGGATAGGGTGAGGGGAGGGAGAGGGAGAAGGGACTTACATTTTGTTCCCTAACTTGAATTAATTAAAAAAAGAAGCTTGTTTCATAATAAAAAATTAAAAAGCCACGTAAAGATGGAAAATAAAAAAGGGGGTGGCTAGTACAATCACTGTAGATGTGGGGGTGACTGTGGACTCATCACAGCAGAGGAGTCACTCTCTCATCAGAATTTCCAGGTGGATTGAAGTATTGCAAGAACTGTGGGCTTGTCCTGTGTTCTAGTTTTCACCAGGACCTCTAACTGACCCCTTAGATGAGGTGGCTATTTGTCCTCCCCTGCAGCAGAACCTCATGGCTGGAACTATGTACCATTTGATTTTTTCTTGGCTATGTTATTCTTTTGTTTCACTATGCTTTTCAAGCTGCCCTATCACCATCTTTATGGCTTCCCATGCTATTCTACTCTTTGAAACAGAATCAACTCTCTGTTATCCTAATTATTCTAATTCACTCCATATGTAGAAGCAGTTTCCACTACACCATCTGCCCCTGAAAGTGCTGTTCTATGACTCTTGACTGTCCTCACCCACTTCTTAGTTTATAAAGAAGACATATTGTGCAGAATATATCTATAGGACTGGAGAGATGAGTTAGCAGTTAAGAACATTTTCTGCTCTTACAGCACTCCTCTTGGGAAGCTCACAAATGCCTGCAACTCTAGCTCCAGGGGATCCAACACCCTCTTCTGGACTCCACAGGCACCTGCACCAACATATGAGCATCCCCTCCTCCTAACACACTTCCACATAATTTAAAATATAGATGTAGTTATCTTTAAATCAAACTATGCTCTTACATCAAACCTAATGGAGAGAGTTTCTGTGATATTGCTTATTTTAACATATGATTCCCTAAAGTTAACAGTGCATAACTTAACCAGTGAGAAGGCTCAGTGGGTAAATGTGCTTGTCATTAAGCCTGACAATTTGAGTTAAATCCTTATCATCCACATGGTAACATGAGAGAATCAACTTCTGCAAGTTGTCCTCTGACATCCACACACTATTTTTTAAATAGTGGGAAATTGAGCCTTTAACCATATGTATATACATCAAAAGGCTAAAACAGTAGAGACCTAGAATGTTTTTCTTTATCTAAGAAACTCATATTTTAGAGTGGAGATGATCAGAAAATGAAGGCAATTGGAAATTAAACAGATTTTGATGTGGATGAACCAAAAGAAATCTTTATAGTACTTGGTTCAGAGACACAAAATATTATTCATTACTCTTTATGCTCATAGGTTCCAATCACTTATATATTTAGTTAATTTCTTGCATCTCAGATAATTTAAAGGCTATGTAAGAGAGTTCATGGCAAATCAAAGAGTTTAAATATGAACACATATGATCATAGCTCTCAAAACCATTTCAGACAGTTCTGTGCCTCTACTGGCTTCCTGTTTTAAATTTCACTGGTTAATTAACTTGTAAGTTCCATTGCTTAGGAATTAATGTGAGAGGCATTTGTAGATTGATGTAGAGAGCCTTGGATTTTAGCCTTTGGCCTAAAACTGGCAGCCAATCTAAATCAAAGACACAGACACATGAAGGGTTAAGGGTGACATTTTTTGTGACAATATCAATGTGCTTTGATAGAGATCATAAAGCACATTAGGAATAACCTAGTAGTTGTTGCTAGCCAGGAATCGCACAGAAGGTTCTAGTAGGAATAGTTCATAGAAATGGCCAAGAATTTGTCAAGTGGCCAAGAGAAAAACTTGACTCTGAGAGGTTTGGCTTATGTCAAATTATACTGTGGTACACATAAACTACTTTTTTTGGGGGGTGTTGGTTTTTTGAAACAGGGTTCTCTGTGTAACAGTCCTGGCTGTCCTGGACTCACTCTTAGACCAGGCTGGCCTTGAACTCAGAGATCTGCCTGCCTCTGCCTCCCAAGTGCTGGGATTAAAGGCATACACCACCACGATTCAGCTGTAAACTAGTTTTTTAATGGTGTGAAAATTTTTACATGACATGTTGATTCCCAGAAAATTAAGCAATAAAATTCTTGCCAAGTGGAAAAAAAACAGTCTCAAAAAACAACCTTGAAAGCGCTTCTAAATTTAGGAATCCATGGGTTCCACCATAGCAAATGGAATTTTCAAAAAAAAAAAAAACAAAAACTATAGAAGTGACTTTGGTTCTCCCAGTTGGCTAATAAGTAATTTGTTTTGTGAATGATTCTAATAAAAGTGACATTTGAGGAGCTCACTGCTAGCAAAAGTGAATCCTGGTTGGAATAAAGCAACACAAAAAGGGTTTTCTCTTCTATGCTCCACCCTGTGCCCTGAATTCCCCATGGACCATTCCCTGATACTTTCCATTCTTCTTTAAAAGGCTACATTTCCTTCTTTATATGAAAAAGCACTTTCATATAAAAATGACTACATCTGTTCTCTTAGAAATAACGTGTCAGTACATGACTTATTCCCAGAGCTTGGGAGACAAAGGTAGGCAGATCTCTGTGAGTTCAAAGCCAGCCTGGTTTACAGAGCTAGTTCCAGGACAGCTAGGGTTGTTACACAGAGAAACCCTCTCTCAGAAAAAATAAAAAATAAAAATGAGTGAGCTTTCTGGCATTGCTTAGAACCCTAGTACCTGGGAGGGTGAGGCATGAGGATTAGGTGTTTAAACCTAGCTCAGTTTGAGGATAGCCTGAGCTGTATGAGGCCCTGCCTAAATGGGGGGAGGGCAGTTATTTTCAACCAACAAATATATAAAAAAATGCTTTTAGGGCTAAGCAGTGGTGGCACACAACTTTGATTCCAGTGCTTGGGAACCAGACAGATCTCTGAGTTTGAGGGCAGCCTGCTCTACAGAGAAAGTCACAGGACAGCTAGGTCTATAGAGAAACCCTGTCTCAAAAACAAAACAAACAGAAAGAACAAACTGTAATTTTTTGGTAGAGGCAGGTCACTGTAGCTTCCTTTTCCCACTAACATCTATTTCACATGGACTTCCCAGAAGCCATTATGTCCTTTAGTGATTACTCAAGTGAGACCGCTCGCTCATCAGACTTCTTTGGCTATTTTCAAGAATTTGGATTTTACTCAAAATGGATAGGAAGACTTGGTGGGAGGTTAAGGAGGTGGATGGCATTTCCTGCTTCTGTTTCTAAGCCACCACTCTGTTGTGTGAAGAATGGATTATCTGAAGGATTTTTAGTGTCATTGTACAGATGTAGAATATTTGTAGTGATGTGACTGATAAACCGGCATAAAAACATTTTAAAACAATGACACAAAGGTGATTTTTATGGTGATACCAATGCACGTTTGTGTTTTGCATTTCTGGAAGTACAGCATTATGCCCAATAGTACCTGAGAGTCATATACCTGGGAGAGGTTCAGACTTGGCACAGAGAAGAAATAATAACCAGAAATTTTAGCCACTGAATATGGCACTGGTAGTAGAGATTGACATTTGGCTTTTATTGTGTCATGATAATTAGTTTTCTTCTAATCCTAGTTTTTTTTTAATTAAAAGATTAACTTTTTCTAATGTTTCCCTTTATCAATTGAGATGATCACACTTACATAAATTTTTGCCATTATTTGGCAATGATGGGTATTTAATTATTTGATTTTTGTATGTTGAACCAACCATGGATTCCAGCAATAAATACTAATTGACAATTGTATATAATTAGACTAAGTTTAAAGCAAAATCAAATAGAGACTTTCTTATGTTCCTGTTAACTAACAGTTGGGATGCTTGAGAAGTTAAAAATAATTTCAAAATTAGATAAGCTACATGCCTTCAAGATAAATTATGGTGTAAGCAAACACACTTTAGGAGGCAAGTGACTAGTATGCTCAACTATTCTAAGTGTGGGTTCTAGAATTGTACTACTTCTGTTCAAATCATGTTTCTGCCGACTCAAGTAGGGTATAGTTCTCGGTAAAATTTAAACTTCTTTTTAATGACGTTTTAAACTTATTTGCACTCAGTTTTCTTAAGTTGTAAAATTGAAGTTAAAATTAACCTAAATGAGGGTTGTTATAAAGAGACAGTATTTGTAAAATACTTAGAAGCCTGTCTAGCATATGATAAGTATTCTGTGAGTACAGCTATCATTATATAATTATATTTTGATAAGTGTAATTTCTCCTTGAATCTGAGTTTAAAATCAAATTGTGAACTATTTACTGACAAGGAAAATATTTACAGTTGAAAAACTAGAGTCCTTTACTAGATAAGATTGTCAGCTTTTATCACCTGTGTATGTTATGTTATTTCACATCTGGAAAGAAACTAAGATGTGTATCTGAGGATCTCCCTCAGGTTAAAAGAGGCAATCTTCCCATCTGCAGTGACTGAACTTAATTGTAGGGGCTGACCTCGAAACTGCTAGCCATCTACAGTAATCTATGCAGGGAACTGCCACATCTGTCCCTTTGCCTCAGTCCAGTGGATCTAGTATTATTATGAATTGTACTGGTTTGACATCCTAACTACATTCCTCAAAGCCAGGGCACATGATGAACCCTCTCTATAACCTCATAACCTATCAAAACAGAACCCTGACCTCAGAAAATGTATCCTAGGTAGAATTCTTTTCTCTTTGCTCTCATTCTATTCCACCTTTACTATCGTCGTCGTCATCATCATTATCATCATCATTATTTTGATTTTTCAAGACAGGGTTTCTCTGTGTAACATTGGTTTAAACATTCAGGACAGCCTTGGCTGTCCTGGAACTAGCTAGCTCTGTAGACCAGGTTGGCCTTGATCTCACGGATCCACCTACTTCTGCCTCCCGAGTGCTGGGTTAAAAGGCATTGTATCACCACTCACTGCTAAATCTTATTCTTTGCCAGACATTAGGACAGAAATGTGGCATAAGTACGGAGTCACAGATTTAAATGCTGTCTTCCCATTACTAGTGGAGTAAGCTTGATTCAGTAATAGCTCAAGTCCAAGTTTAGGCATCTCACATCTAAGACAAGAATAATGTTCACATCAGAGGTGTTATCTGTGATGACTACATAGGCACTGCATGGTGTAAAGTGTGCAAAGACTCCATAGAGAATAGAAAAAGTGACCAATTGTAAACATCCATTTTGAGAGTTCATTTGTTTATTTTCGTTTCTTGTCTGCCATATCTATGACTTTTTAAAAATAAATTTTATATGTGGGTGAGCATACCTGAAAATACAAGCACGTAAGAGGCAGAGGCAGGTTTACTGCTGCAAGTTGGAAGGCTAGCCTAGTTTACATGGTGAGGACCAGGCCAATCAGGTTAAATAATAAGACCTTGCCTCAAAACCAAACCAAAAACCAAAACCAAACACATTTTTTTAAAAAAATCACTTAAAAATGCCTTTTTAAAGAAAAGTTTTTACATTTACAGAATATCTGAGCAGATGGTATAGAGTTCCTGTACACCTAGCCCCATCACACAACTACAAAATTTCCTATATCATTAACACCTTGTCCAAAGAATCCATATTGACACATTAACTAAAGACCATTGTTTGGATCTTAGTTTTTAAAATGTTCTTTTTCACATACTAAGATCCCATCTTAGTTGTCATTAGCTTTTAGTTGTCATGTGCTACTTTGATCTCTGTTGCTGTGATAAACACAGTGACCAAATGCAACTTGGACGAGTTTGTCTTGTAGACGGTTTCTGAGACAAAGTCTTGCAAGGGTAGTACAGGCTGGCTTCAAACATGATCTTTTTGTCTCTGCCTCCCAAGTGCTAAGATTATAGGTATCTGTCACTAGGCCTAGTGAGGCTCTTAAAGAAGGTATAACTTATAAATAGAAAAAGAAATCCTAACTTGCTAAGGACAATTATTAAATGACAACTGTCACAAATTTTTGCTCTTTTGAAAGATGCCTCTTATGTTGACCATGCTAGCTTTGAATTCCCAATCCTTCTCAGTAGTTGAGATTGTAAATGAGTGCACATGCACTCCTTTAATCCCAGGCAGAGGTGGGTTGATTTCTGTGAGTTCTAGGCCAACCAGGATTACATAGTGAAACCTTGTCTCAAAAACCAAAAGCAAACCAATGGCTGTGGCTACATTTTCAAATGTTTTTCACCCCTTAATACAGTTGGTTCTTTTACATGGTTATTACTAAGTGCTGGTCCAGCATGAACAAGTAAGATCTCCATTTGTTATAGTGCAGAATCAACACTGAGGGCTGGACTGGAGGCAGATATCTTAGTGAGAGCACTTGTGTAACATGCAGAGCCCTGGAGTTGATCCCCAAAACTATCAAAGGAGGAAGAGGAAGGTAGGAAAGGAGGAAGAAAAAATACAATATTCCTTTTTGTTGGTGGGTAGATAGCAATTTAAAAGTTTGCTGATCAAAAGATGCAAATTGGGGCCTAGACAAGTGGCTCAATGCTTAAGAGCTCCTGTGGTTTGTTCCAGAAGATCTGAGTTCATTTCCTAGCACCTACATCTGGTGACTGTTAACGGCTTGTAACTCCAGCTTCTCTGGCTTCTGCAGGCACCTCTACTACCAAGCACATAATCTACCTCCCCCACATACATACACATAATTAAAAATAAATATTTTTTCTTTCAGATTTTTTTATTTGAATTAGAAACAAAATTGTTTTACATGACAATCCCAGTTCCCTTCTCCCTCCCGCCCTCCCATACCAACACCCCCCAACTAAAACCCTACCTATCACATATCCTTTCTGCTCCCCCTGGATGGTGAGGCCCTCCATACGGTGTCATCAGAGTCTATCATATCCTTTGGGATAGGGCCTAGGTCCACCCCGTGTGTCTTGGCTCAAGGAATATTCCTCTATGTGAAATGGGCTCTCAAAGTCCACACCTATGCTAGGGATAAGTACTGAATTACTTCAGGAGGTCCTGTAGATTTCCGAGGTTTCCTCAATGAAATCCATGTTCCTGGGGTCTGGATCAGTCCCATGCTGGTATCCCAGCTATCAGTCTGGGGTGCCAGATTTCCCTGATGTTCAGGTCAGTTGTTTCTGTGGGTTTCACCAGCCTGGTCTGGACCCCTTTGCTCTTCACTCATCCTTCTCTGCATCTGGATTCCAGTTCAGTTCAGTGATTACTTGTGGGTGTCAGTTTCTACTTCCACCAGCTGCTGGGTGAGGGCTATTGGGTGTCATATAAGTCAGTCATCAATTTCATTATCAGGTGAGGGCATTTAAGGTAGCCTCTCCTCTGTTGCTTAGATTGTTAGCTGGTGTCATCCTTTGTAGCTCTCCAGACATTTCCCTAGTGCCTGATTTCTCTGTAAACCTAAAATGTATTCCTCTATTATGGTATCTCCATTCTTGTTTTCTTCTGTTCTTCCCCTGACTCAACCTTTCTGCTCCCTCATGTCTTCTACATCCCTCCTCTTCTTCCCTTCTCATTCTCCTAGCTACCTCAGCCCTCTTCCTGTGCTCTCAATTTGCTCAGGGGATCTTGACCCTTTCCCCTTCTCCAGGGGATCATGTATGTCTCTCTTAGGGTCCTCCTTGTTTACTAGCTTCTCGGGCAGTGTGGATTGTAAGCTGGTAATCCTTCACTCTATGTCTAAAGTCTGCATATGAGGGAGTACATACCATGTTTGTCTTTTTGTGATTGGGTTACGAACTGCCATAGTGGAATCTTTGAGGAAAAATAAATATTTTTTAAAGATAAAATGTATCTCTGAAAAGCAAAAAGGCAGTTCAGGATATTAAACGTGGGATTACATGCTTCATTAAATCAGTTTCAAGGAACAGTTCTCAGCATTGTTAACTTTGTACAAGTTCTTGGTAAGGCACTCAACTCATAATGACGATGTCGATCCTATTTTCTCATTAGTGATTGTTCAGTGCACAAGGGAGGAATAAGTTGAATGTGACCACTATGGAAGCTGTGTTAAAATACAGTTGGAAAAAAAGTATAACTATAAGAACTATTAAGAGCAAATTCTACAAAATAACAACTGTTAAGAAGAGCAACATCATTAAGAAAATTGAAAGAGGCCTATAATGTAGGTATTTATGACTTGCTTCAGGTGAAGAATCAAAATTTATACAGGTAGATCCCATCTGAACTTAACTTTTATCTCAGTATGCATGCACATAAATTATTTAAAAAATAATTCAAGGTTAACTGGATGCTCTGGGCTTTTTATTTGCTAATCTATCTAAGCCATTTATGTCAAGATCTGAACTGATGGCATCTGACTCCAGGTTGTTTTAATTACTTCCATGTTACTATGACAAAATGCCTGACAGATGCAACTTAAGAGGAGAAAGACCTATTGTGGCTCTCTGTTTCAGAAAGCTTCAATCCATGAAGGTAGTGAAGGCATAGCAGGCAGGCAGGAGCATATGCTGGAGATCATACACATCACAGTTAACTAGGAAGCAAACAGTGAGGTTGAGACCATGGGTTGGACTAGCACCTTCAAAGGCCATCTCCTAGTGGCCCACTCTGTATCCTAGGGAAAAGGCATCCAAACCGTAAGCCTATGAGAGACATGTCTATCAATTCTAGAGTTTTTATATTATCCTTCTATGGTCTTTGATGGAGTTGAAGACTCAAAGTTATGGCTTTCCTTGGTTATGATAAAAGATAAGTTACATATAAGACTTTAGACTCACAAAGATAAGATAGATAATAGAATATTTTCTTTAAATCTTGCTAAATGTTAATGAACTAAATATCATAACTATAGTTCTTACTTGATAACTGTTTTGTTATATATTTTACTATGTTAATGTTAAAACCCTTCTTTGTATTTAGACAAAAAGAGGGGATGATGGGGGAGGTCCTTCTGTGTATATGTTTGTCTTATTGATTGATAAATAAAGCACTGTTGGCCAATAGGGAAGCAAGTTAGGCGGGCCTAGGAGAAAAAAAGGATTCTGGGAAATGTAGGAAAGGAAGAGGAGTCACTATTGATCCCAGGAAGAGAGGATGCATGCCAGCTTCTGGCATCCTCAATAAGATAAGTCTTTTTTTTTTTTCTCAAGACAGGGTTTCTCTATGTAGCTTTGGAGCCTATCCTGGCACTTGCTCTGGAGACAGTCTTTATAAAATATATAGATTAATGGTTATGGTTGATACTTAAGACAGAGCTAGCAAATAAGAAATCCTAGTCATTGGCTAGCAGCACTGTAACTAATATAAGACTCTGTTATTTGAGGACCCTAATGTGGCAGCGGAACTCAGGCAGCTGGTGGGCAGAGTTATCGTTACAGAGACATTTCCGATTCAAACCATAATACAAGCCTAGTGCTCCTTCTACTCTGACCTTCCTTTTAGTTGATTTCATGAAATGCCTACTCAGCCCAGTACATTTTGAAATTAAGTTCACAGCAATTTTTATATATTTTGTTTGGCTCTAGATGGTAGAAAATGTCCCTAGACTCTCAACTTCATGTTCTCTTCACACCAAGTAAGAACACCTTCTGGGCAATTTTGTTGAGTGTAATGATGCTGAATATTCTTTTCATTTTAGAAAATGAAGTCAATAGTGTTCCAGAAGTAGCCTTTAGAATAGTTGTGTAGTGGTTGAAATGCCATGCAGCCAATAAGAGTGACTCACATAAGCAACTTATTTTTCTCATCTGGAACAATATCAATAAGAGTGATACACAAAATTAGGAATGAAGCAAATATAAGCAACTTATTTTTCTCATCTGGAACACTATCAATCACCTTTATAAGATTAATGAGTGTTACTTTTATTTGGAAAAGTAGTTTCATATAGAACATTTTATATTACCCTCTCACTAAGCCTGTGGGATAGTTTGTATCTATTTTTCTGTGGAAAATAAGAATTTATGTAAATTGACTTACCCTAGAGAAGTGAGTTAATAAGTGGAAGATAAGTGGAACTTGACACACATTCCAACCAGATTCTATGTGTTTCCACTGAATGGTGTTGTTAGGTGGGACTATGAGGACATACTGCTAGTTGATGAAGTCCTCTCCCCTGTCACAATGAGCAAATATTGGTAGTGACAATCCAAAGATGTATTTGGTTTCATCTAAGTTTTACACTTCAGCCTGCCTCAGAATTCTTTGTATTTCATGGAGTTCAGCTAACAAATGAGGAAGACAGATACCAGAGGGGGTCATATTGCTCCCACTCTTTGTGTTCCTACTGAGATCCATGGGGCAAGTGTGCACCAGTCTGAGAGATAAACAGGAGGTATTTTTTCCCTCAAATTTAGATTCAGCATACGTGTGTGTGTGTGTGTGTGTGTGTGTGTGTGTGTGTGTGTGTGTGTGTGTGTGTGTAAGTACCTATGTAGGCCAGAGGTCAGCCTCAGGAGTCATTATGAGAGAGACGTATACCTTGGTTTTGGGTTTTTTTGTTATTGTTATTTTTGTCTTGTTTTGTTTTGTTTTGTTTTTTGTTTTGTTTTGAGACAGTCTCTCAACATCTAGTGTCTTGCTGATTAGGCTAGACTGGCTGGCCAGTGAGCCTAGGGATCCATCCGTCTCTACCTCTCCAAGGATGGAATTATAAGCCATTGTCTAACTTTTAAATATATACTTACAGGGTTCTAGGGCTTGACTTCAGATCCTCATGCTTGAGTGGTAAGCACTTTACTGTTTAAGCCATCTCTGTGATCCCCAGGTTCACCACACATTTTTGAATACCAGTTATACCCCCAAATAATTGCACATATGACACTTATATTTGAAAGCTCATAACTCAAAGGGGGTAAGGGGACATTCTGCTTGAAGACATGGAATTTATAATATTAAATAGTTAAGATGGCATACTTAGAAATAAAACCTCATGAAAATAAAATTCAGGAAGAAGACCATGAACAGGTAAATAACATCTATGTCTTTCCTGGCTGATATTCAATGCTCAACACATCTTTACACAATTTAGATTGCAGTATTGGCAATCCTGAATCAGGCCTGTTTTTCCACAGTGTTCCAAGCACATGAAGGAAAGAAGCAGAGTCAACAACCCCTTAACTCCAGTTGATAATTGAAAAGGGATATGAAAGACATGTTTTAATTATGTCACAAAAAGTCAAGCATACAGCACAGAGCTTGTGTGGCACATTAACTGGGAAAACCATATTATGTCGACTACACATTAGAACACTTGTAATTACATATGCAGGAAAATGAAAGAGTATAGAGAATCTAGAGTAGGCTGGGCTAGGTGGCACATGCTTTTAATCCCAGCTCTTATGAATCAAAGGCAGATCTTCTGTGGCTTTGCGGCCATCCTGGTGTACATAGAGAGCTCCAGGCCAGTCAGAATTACACAGTGAAACCCTTCTCAACAAACAAGAATGTACAGCACTGGACTCGGTGGTCTGTTCAGCTTGTTTCAAAGAAACTAAAAACCTGAGACTTTCCTCCCCAGTAAGGTTGCTTTTGTTCTTTAGCCTGCTTATGGTTACCAAACACACCAGTAAATACAAATGACTCTGAATTGATGTTATGCCTTTACTTCCATTTCCTTAAGAAACAGTGGAGATGATGAGGCAGGGGGGTTTCAAGTTTAAGACCAGAGACATATTGAGCAAGGACCCATCAAGAAAAACAGGTTATATGGAGAAAGAAAAATAGGAATTGATGTTGGGGGATGTTCGATCACACTGTGAACCCCAAGTGAGCATTTGCATTAATTAAATAAAATTAACCTTGGGTCAGGAGGCTGAGTTAGCGACTAGTTGACAGAAAGTAATCATAGAGCATCAGAAGCCATCTGGAAGAGATAGAGAGATGCACTGGAAGTAGGAGGGATGGGTTTTGAGTGGCAAGGCTTTTATTGTTTTGTTGGAATGGAAGGATGCTTTCTTGGGGAGATGCCAGCAATGAGAGAATGTTAGCTAAGTGCTACTCAACCTCATTGAGCTAGCAGGATTTCACCCCAGCCTTTGAGTCTCAAGTTTTGTTTATAAATAGAATGATAGAGATCTAGTTAAAGCTACCTTCAGTGGCAGAGCCAGTGCCCAGGGGTAAAGAATTCCTGCCAGGATGTGATGTGAGCAGCCTGGCTGCTGCCAGAGAAGCAGGCTGGTAACTGCAGAGCTACAATTGCTGGTGGAAATAGCAGTAGATTAAGGTGCAGCCACAGTGATGAACATAAAACATCAGGTTGAAGAAATGTCTCAGTCAGTAAACTGCCTGCTGTGTAAGCATGAGGACCCAAATTCCATCTCTGGCTCCATATAAAAGCTGAGCATGGTGTCACATGCCCGTGGGAAAAGATAGGAAAATGCCCATGGCTTCTTCCAAGTCAGACCAGCAAAACTAGTGAGCTCTAACTTCAATGAGATAAGCTGTCTCAAAAAAAAAAAAAAATAGGATGATAACAATTTAAGAAAATGTCCATTATTGACTTATGGCCTCTCTCTCTCTCTATACACACACACACACACACACACACACACACACACACACACACACACACACACACACACACACACACCGTTAAGAGAGCAAATGAACAGAATACTACAAAAATAATTTTTAAAATCTATCAGCTATTATTTTCCAAGTCATGTTAAGCATTTTGTTCATTGTCTTTAAATACAAATAAGTTTTGATGTTGGTGAGGAAAGAAAACATTTATTCCCTGTCAGATCAAAAAGAACTCAGAACTTTATAACCCATAGAGGGGCTCATGACAGGTCAGTGGCTCAGCTTGAAGACAGACACTGTCCAGAAGATATATAACTCATAGCTTGGGATACCAATATTGAATTGTGAATCCCATGCTCAGTGTTCTTCAGAAAAAAAGGTGGGAGGATCCAGGCATGGTTGAGCATTGCTGTAATCCAAGCACTTGGGAGAGGCTGAGATGGGAGAATTTCTGTGGGTTTGAGGCCAGCCTGGGCTACATAGCAAGTCCCTATCTCAAGTAAAAGTGTGGGACAAAGTGAACATTATGAAGACATGTATTATATTCCATTACTTTGGCCCTGGTGGTAACTGTACCTGTGTGCACATGTCTAAAATAATCAAACTGTACATATTAAGTATATGCAGCTCTTTGTATGCAGCAGTTATTTTTTTACTACAATTAATATTTTCTTTAAAAAATTAGATGCAATCCAATCTAAACACAAAGCATGGTCTTAGTGTTTTTCCAGTCCTAGAAGCTCTTGCTTGGTGTTAAGTCCCATAATCACAGTAATTCCTAGTGAGTGAACACAAGGAAATATTACCACTCTCAAACTGGACAGCCCCTGAAGGCAAAAGAACACAACTCATGGTGCTTTATCTTTCCAAAAATGTAAGGACTACACTAGGTTGGATAAACCTGACTTCTGAGAATTTTAGAATATACTTTTAAAAAGAGCTGAGGTTTTCAAAGCAAAAAATGTTATGCTCAGCTTTTCTGTTACCATGTTATCAGCTTCCTGTACCCACATAGCCCTTAGCCTTCAAATCCCTCAAAAGATGCCCTTGTCCCTACTGCCCGAGATCCCACAGACTGATGATTTAGATAAATCATGTGTCAATCTTGGCAGCCACCTCTCTTATTTATAAGAAGATCAAGTAGTCCTTTGAAAAACACCTGAAGGACAAAAATATTGCCAATGCTCACAAGTTTCCAGCATAGAGAGCACTGAATGACAAAACTCAACCGATGGTACCTACCATACTTCTATAGAGTCACCAACATTTCCTTTCTCCTTCTACTATCATCTGCTCAATCTTCAGTCTTTTCGTTTTGCAAGCCTCTATACAGGATCATCTCTATATCCTTTCTCACTTTGTCTGATGGAAAAATCCACCATCACTTTTGAAAATACTGCTATCTAAAACAGCCTCCAGAAATTAGTTGCCCACTTCTTGGAGCTTTTATAAGCTTTGCTCTTATCTCTAAGGGGAACATCTTTCACATTATGTCAAACTTTATGGTGAATCTAAGATCCAGGCCTCAATCATCTATTGATTGACATAGTCACTGGGAAGGAGTATATATATTCAATGCCTTTTGAATGATGAATGAGAGTCACTGTCAAAATTGCCTTATATTTCTGTAAAAATAGCTTAATAATATTGTTGGCTTTCTTTCCTATAAGTAAGTGTGCTAGGAGAAAGGATAAAAGCATGAATATGTTATTTACCACAAAGAACTGGAGAACAATTCTTAAAATCAGAATGTTAAGCATAGTTTTACTGACAAACTTGTTGCCTTAACTGTGTGCCTTTAACTTCTCCTTTCTGCCACCAGAGCATAACAGAAAAATAATACATAAGCACACATGCACACTTTGTATCAAAAGAGTTTTTGTTTGCAGAACTTGGGGAGGGTAAATCTAGGACCTTTATGCATGGGGGCTATATCCCAAGCCCCAGAAGAATCATTTTAAAAGGTCCAAAGAGAGCAAGGTGTGCAGTAGTGGGAACTTGCCTAGCACCACAGAGATCTCCATTTGGTCTCCAGCACAACAAGAGAAAAAGAAAACCAAAAAGGATTGATTGTTGAAAGGGACCTCTTGATTATTGAACACAGTCTTTTACCATGCATGAGTCTCTGTACAATGCCTGATAAATGCTCAACTAGCTTTCACTAGAAAACTTCCATTGTTGGGAAACGCATTACTTAAGAAGGTATATGATTCCCTGTTCTGACAATTATAATGTCTAAATTGAGCCCAAATTATTAGCCATCAGTCAACTGAGTTTGTTCATCCTTCCTTACTTCTTTTAAATTTCAGTCTTTGCTTCTTAAACCCAGGACATACTCCTTCCTATAGATCTATGAAGAACATTGTACAACTATATAATTATCCCAAGGCATTTACAGCTTCACTCACTACTTTTATATGCCATATTCTTCAATTTTTCACCAAACCAATTTATGTCTTTAGGATACATTCTGATTTGTCTTTAAAATTTCCAAAGAAAAGCCTGGAACATACTCCAAGTTGAGACCTGCCCAGTGTAGACAATTTTCTAGAACAGCACTAACATAGATCTAACATACCTCTCACCCTTTATTCCATACTGGTCAAACTCATGCTGATCCTTACCTGAGCATAGTCGTACCTTGGCAATGGTTAGCAGCAAGAGGATAGATGAAGCCTGGGTGACAAGAGACAATAGAACTGATCTAATTCTGAAAATGGCTCTCTGAGAGGCAAGTTACCTGAATAGGTTGTCACTTGAATAGTTGTTTTCTATAAGTACTTAGATTGTGAGGAAATCATTGTGTAAAACAGTGATTGTTTTCAGTTATCTACGGAGTTGTTTGTCCGAAGGCATTTTATAACCTGTCTTAGTAAGGGTTTCTATTGCTGTGATGAAACACTCATAACCAAAATTCAAGTTGCAAGGAAATGGTTTATTAGGCTTACACTTCAGCATTGCTGTTCATCACTGAAGGAAATCAGGAGCATTTTATTGTTAAAGATGATGTCAGTCCCAGTTCTTTGGATCTCAACCATAGGACCAGAGAAGCCACTCACCCTCACTGGGTGGTATCCACTCCTCTAACAGCAACTCCAATAGGGTAGGAACCTGGATGCAGGAGCTGATGCAGAGGCTATGGAGGGACATGGTTTACTGGCTTGTTTCCCATGGCTTGTTCAGTGCATCTTCTTATAGAACCCAGGACCAACAGCCAGGAATGACACCACCCACCATGGATTGGGCCCTCCCCATAGATTGCTAAGTGAGCAAATGCCTTACACATGGATTTCATTGAGGCATTTCCTCAACTGAGGCTCTTTCCTTTGATGACTGTAACTTATGTCAAGTTGACACACACAATCAGCCAGTACACAGCCTTTGCATGTCTTTGATCACAAGATGGTCCTGGCACAACTGGAGCATCTTGCATCATTGGGTACTGCACACAGTACACAATAAGTACAAAAGTTGCAGAGGTATGATGTTTTCCTTCAGAAAAAATAGATTAGATCAGGGACTTTGGTATGAGGAACTTGTTTTAACTCCCTCCCCAAACCCAACTTCTGTGTAACAATAAATATGCCTTTGCACAGCTGTTTGAGGTTCAGTTTATAGAAACTGTCCCTCCCTGCTGCCAGAGAGCCTGAATTACATTCTGGAGTGACCCTTCAACCGACCCTTGCAACACAGAACCCCTCTATCTTAGGTCTCTGGGCTATCCAGCCTCCAGTTCCTGGCCATCCAAGCAGTGTCATGCATGAACTCCCTCTCATGGCATAGGCTTCAAATTAGACCAGTCATTGGTTGGCCACTCCTACAAGTTCTGTACCTCCATGGCCCAGCACATCTTGCAGGCAGGATAGACTGTAAGTTGGAGATTTTGTGACTGGGTTCTTGTCCCATTGCCACCATTGGAAACCTTGCCTGCTTACAGATGGCCAATTCAGGCTCCATATTCTCCATTACTAGGTGTCCTTGCTGGGGTTACCTGACAAATAAATGTTGGAGCGTATGCCAAAAGATGAACTGTAATCCTGGATGGTAAAGTTTCTTTATTCAAGAAAACACCAGGGCAAAACGCAGGCCAGAGCGAGGTTACAGGAACCCAGCAAGCGTGGCCAGAAAAAAGGGGCTAGGGTCTTCACGTCCAGCGCTTAAGAAGCTCCCTTACGTCACCCCGGCTTTCCTTCACCATGCCCTTAAGGGCGAGTCCCGGGTCCACCTGGCACCTGTCCCAGGACTATTGGGCGGGGCTAGGGTGTCTCCCTACAGTTACCCTTGTAGATTACTGGGAGTTTCTACTGCACTAGGTTTCCACATTGTCCCCCAAATGCCCTCCAATTCTGGTCATCTCTCCCTATACTCTCTCCCTCCATCCATCCCCCACAACCTAATCCTTCCTGCTCTCATCCCCATCTGCCCCGAGTCCACTCACAAAATCTAATCTATTTCCCCTTCCCAGGGAGATCCATGCATCTCCCTTAGAGCCCTCCTTATCATTTAGCCTTTCTAGGTCTATGGATTACAGCATAATTATCATTTATTTTACAGCTAATATCCACTTACAAATGAGTGCATACCATGTTTTTCTTTCTGGGTCTTGGTCACCTTACTCAGAATGATTTTTTTCTGGTTCCATTCATTTACCTGAAAATTTCATGATGCCACATTTTAAACAGCTATTTAATACTCCATTGTGTATATGTATCACATTTTATTTATCCATTCTTTGGTTGAAGAACATCTGGGTTTCCAGTTTCCGGCTACTATGAATAACAGTGTTATGAACATAGTTGAACAAGTGTCTTTGTAGTAGGACAGAACATCTTTTGGGCATATGCCCAAGAGTGGTATAGCTGGGTCTTGTGATAGATCAATTCCCAATTTTCTGAGAAACTGCTATATTGATTTCCAAAGTGGCTTTATAAGTTTGCACTCCCACCAGCAGGGGAGGAGTGATATCCTTGCACCACATCCTCACCAGCATATGCTGTCACTTGTGTTTCTGACAGGTGTAAAATAGAATCTCAAAGTAGTTTTGATTTGCATTTTCTTATGGCTAAGGGTGTTGAAACATTTCTTTACGTGTTTCTCAGCCATTTGAGATTTCTCTATTGAGAATTCTGTTTAGATACGTACCCCATTTAATTGGATTATTTTGTTTATTGATGTTTAGTTTCTTGAGTTCTTTATATATTTTGGATATTAGCCCTCTATCACACACAGAGTAATAAAAATCTTTTCCTATTCTGTAGGCTGCTCTTTTGTCCTATTGGTGGTGTCCTTTGCCTTGCAGAAGCTTTTCAGTTTCCTGGAGTCCCATTTATTAATTATTGATCTTAGTACCTACACTACCAGTGGCTGGCTTTTCTATGGGTTCTGAGAACTGAACTCAGGTCCTCCCACTTGTACTTGTTCAATGAACCATCAATTCATCTCCCTTATATATATATCAAATATACATAAAAATATTTTTGGAAAGCTGATCAAAGATGATATGAATTGGTTGGAAATGGCTTGTAAAAAGCATGCTATATGATTTCTTAAGGAAATAAGTGTATTTATTTATAATGTGCTATAACAAATAACAAATACAGTTTAGGCTGTATTTTTAAATACTGGAATAACTTTATCATAAATATTTGAAAGGCCTGGTGGCAAATGTCTTTAATCCCAGTACTCATGAAGCAGAGGCAAGGTATTTCAGGCCAGCCAGGATTACATTCATGAGACTCTGTCTCAAACATTTAATATATATATATATATTCAATATCATCAATTATGTCAGAATTTTCTAGGTGGTGTGATCGGTATTTGCAGCAACTCCCTTTGTAGGTTCTTTATTCAGCACCTTGCTCTTTATCTTCTATTATCTAATTATCTGAAACTTTAGAGGAGTAGGCACCGCCCAATGAGGGTATGTGGCTGCTCTGGTCCTATGGTTGAGATCCAAAGAACTGGGAGTGACATCATATTTAACAATAAAATGCTCCTCTTGGTGAGCAAAAGCCTACATAAGAAATGCAGATCTGAGGAGCTGCAGTCCAGTTCATCCGCTGTCTCATTCTCTCCAGCTTAATACAGCACCAGTTGGTGGCACTCCTAAAGGATCCTCTCTGAAGTCTTTGTATGGTAAGGAGTCTCTCAATTGGCCTTCCAGATTCTGTGAGATTTTGATAATTGAACAAGGTTTTAATGCATACCATTTTCTACCAATATTATGTTATTTTCCATTGTAAAATGTTAAGGGGAGGTTAATTTTGCTAAATATAAAATGTAGCAATAAAATATATTTTTTATGGTAAGAAAGTCATGAATCCTATATTTTTATGATGAAAACTTCTTTGAATACCTTTTTTTTTAAACCACCTGAAAGTACAGAAAATTGATGATACTCTTTAGTGATCTCCTTATTATGATTCAAAAATTTGGAATAAAAAACCGGCTGGTGGAGAGACAATAATTCTGATGTAAAAAGTCAACAATAATTTACCATGTGGAGTATATTATTTTCCTGTAGGGTATACGTATCTATATTTTAAATTTCATGGATTCTAAGGAGCTTAGCCTTTTACTAAGGTTGCATTCTTTTCACTGTTGAATAGTCATTCCTTTTACACAAAGAACAGCATTTTCTAATCTTTGTGTAGACATTTAAGGATGCTTTATGGTGATTTAAGCTCTTTTCATGGCATCCCTATATAAGAAGTCCATCTTCCTCAAAAGAACAAGAAATGAAGCAGAGATATCACTAGGTCGCCTGAACTGATGTGACCAGACACCCATGCTCCTGTTCACCAGCTACAGTGCTTGTGACTGAGCCCCGATTTTCCTTTATTATTCCACTGATAGCTGTGCAGTGCACAGGGAGGAGAAATGTTGCAGACTGTAAGGTCTCTTATGCTACTTTAGAACTAGAAGTTATACTAAACCATAACTGCTAAGTTGAAGCTATAAGATGCAGACAGTCATTTTATTAAGGGTCAAAGCTCCAAGAACAATATGTAAGAAATTAATTGGTTTTTAAATGCCTTGACACATACTTTCTGTGTGTGTGTGTGTGTGTGTGTGTGTGTGTGTGTGTGTGTGTGTGTGCGTGTGCGCACGCGTGTGTAATCACACAGGTGTGAATATGTATGTGCATGTGAAGGCCAGAGGCCAATGTTGGATATCTTCCTCTATCATTTTCCACCTATTTTTTTTAAGACTTTCCCAATGCTAAGGTTCCAGGTACAGTGCTGCTGTACCCAAAAATTTTATATGGGTGCTGGGTCTGAACTCAGGTTCATGCTTGTACAGCAAGAACTTTACTAATTGAGCATGACACATGTTTTTTTTTCATTGTGAGAAGTATGTACATTATTAACACAATAAAGATATCAAAATTAAACCTTATAGTTAGACATGATGGTGAATGCCTGAAACCCTAATGTGCCAGAGACCAAGCAGGAAGATCATAATTTGAAGGCTAGCCTGAGCTACATAGCAAGATTTTATCTCAAAAGTAAAAATAAAACTCTACAAATTTATGGTTATTATGATAGCATCTGAAAATAATTTTCATAATCTTGATTATGAAAACAGTGTCTGATCACTAAATAGTGATAATTTACCTAATTAGTAGATTAATGAATTTCAGGCCTATTATAAACACTTAGGCCAGGCGTTGGTGGTGCACGCTTTTAATCCCAGCACTTGGGAGGCAGAGGTAGGCAGATCTCTGTGAGTTCAAGGCCAGCCTGGTCTCCAGAGCAAGTGCCAGGATAGGCTCCAAAGCTACACAGAAAAACCCTGTCTCGAAAAACCAAACAAAACAAAACAAAACAAAACCACTTAGGCATAGCCAACATAAATAATAGGAAGAAATCATAAAAATGCTCTTTATTCATCATGTGTTTTAAATTTCATATTAAAATTTGAACAAGAAATTCAGAAAGCTACCTAAGAAAATCATGTATCCAATTTCCCTAAGTTATGTGTGCATGTTATATTACTAATGTATCCATCATATGAAGAGGCTTATTCCAAAGACTCAGGAAAAACAGCTCAATTGATCAGTGTGATGTCAGCTAACTGCTGATTGCTTAGGTGGTTATAAAGAACAACTACTAGGACTTTAGCACACTGACGGTATTTTAAACCATCTCAATGTTGTTTCTCCTTTCAGTAAAGATGATGTCTGCAAAAGCCATGGCTAAAGTAACGATCATCATGCTGGCACTTTGTCTTCTTACCCAAACAGATGGGAAACCTATTAAGTAAGTGCTTCAGCCCACTCTGCACTGGGAAGATGTGGACCTGAGGTTTTGTAGTAGGGTTTTAGGACGGGGACATGGGGAACTAATGGCTCTTTCTTTCTGCTCTTTCTAGGAAGAGAGCTGTCAGTGAAATACAACTTATGCACAACCTGGGCAAACACCTGGCCTCTATGGAGAGGATGCAATGGCTGAGAAAGAAGCTGCAAGATGTACACAATTTTGTTAGCCTTGGAGTTCAAATGGCTGCCCGAGACAGTAGTTACCAGAGGCCCACCAAGAAGGAGGAAAATGTCCTTGTTGATGGCGATGCAAAAAGTCTTGGAGAGGGAGACAAAGCTGATGTGGATGTATTAGTTAAGGCTAAACCTCAGTAAAGGCTGATTTACTAGACTGTAAAGGGCAGCATTATATGCTGCTGCCTCTTCAGGCCCTGTGAAGATAACCAAATGCTATTACTTCCAGTGTAATGAAAATCTGGAATTATTTTGATTCCACTTTTGCTCATGTATGGTCTCTTTCAATGATTCCACTTTAATGTGTTCTTCTTTTTCAAATATGTTACTGCAGAACTTATAAAGAATAAATTACACATTTCTACTTTTTTCCTTAAATACAAAATAAAACATTAGTGAGCATGAATCAAATAAGTAGCGATTCTTACTTGTTAAAACTATCTCTCAGGGCTGGGAGGGCTGGCTCAGAAGTTAAAAGCACATTCTGCTCCCTCACATGACTTGAGCTGGTTCCCAGGACCCACATCAGGTAGTTCACAAGCACCTGTAAGTCCAGGTTCAGGAAGATCCAAGCCCTTGGCCTCTGCCAGCACTAAACACTCATATGCACATACCCACATACATTCCCACATACATATAAATAATTTAAAATAACAAAAAATCTAAATAAATCCAATGTCTCTTGTCACAATGCATACCCAGATGGTTTTATTGACATGAGTTTGTAAAACAGCACAAGAAAAAATTTTATTAACTCATTTATCTCAGTTCTGTATTTCGAACATTGTTTTTAATTCCAGAGTACTAGGCTCCCAAGTTCACACTAGCTAGGCATTTTTTTTCTCCCCTTCTTTTCAGGAAACCCAATGAAATACTTAGGAAATGGGGTAGAAAGTGGCCTAAGACTTTGACTACAAAGGACTCACCATTACATAAACTCAGAGTATGACTATACTCTGAGCTCCAGACTGCACAGAATAGAAACACAGAGCTTATCCTTTATTTACCAATCCTACTTAGTGTCCATTACGAGTGATGTACTCATTTATCTTCTATTGCACAGACATGGCACCACAGAGCCCCCAAATTTAAGCATTAGTTCATAATAACTTTGAGGACTTCTAGGTATGAAAAAACACAATATACTACATGGGTGCAAAATATGGAGCCTATGGTATTCAGATTAGTGATATTGTACAAAATACTGTACAATAATGAAAATATTCCATACTCTTGTTTGGAAATGATAGTCACATTGATGTTCATCTAAACATGGCTAGTATTACTGTGAAAACTGATTTGACATTTTGTTTAATTAATTTAAGTATCCGATTGTGGTCAGTATTGGACCTCCAAGTTGTAGGTCATCCAAACACCTACAGGTTTTCACTTTCATCCACTTAGCGCCATAAATTGAGTATTATATATGACTGTGATAAAACTAACAAATTTGTTTTTTTCTTTTTAAAATAGTAAAGCTTACTCTTTAGAAGTTTTTATTTAAACATATGCATGCATTATTTAAAACATAAAGATAAAAAGGCTGGATATGGTGACACATGCCTTTGATCCCAGCCCTCAGGAGGCAGAGGCAGGTAAAGCTCTGCAAGCCTGAGGCCAGTCAAGGCCTATACATCAAGTTCCAGCCCAATCAGGTCTATATAATGAGAGCATCTTCCAAAAATAAAATGGACACATACTACTTATTGTTCAGGTTATGCAGTAGAACTTTCTTGTCATCCTCTCTTTGATTATTCTATTTATTCTCTCATAATCAAGTATTTTTTAGATTAACTAGTCTAATGGTTTTTTATGATTTATTTTTTATTATTATTTTTAATTACTCATATTTACATATCCATCCCCCATTCCCTCACCCTCCCTTCTTCCCATGTTCCCAACCCAACCCATGCCCCCACTCCTTTCAAGGGATAGTGAGGCCCTCTACCAAGGACCTTCAAAGTCTGTCATATTGTTTGGGGGAGGGTCTAGACCCTCCTTGCTGTATCTGGGCTACAATAGTATACCATTCGATAGGGAATGGGCTCCCAAAGTCCATTTGTGCTCTAGGGATAAAAACTGGCTCCACTGTTAGAGGACCCATAGACTGTCTAGGACTCCTAGCTGGTACCCACATTCAGAGGGGTTGGTTTGGTCCAATGCTGTTTCCCCAGCTTTATGACTAGGGTCTCCATTCTATCAGTAGGTCAGGTCCACTGTTTCTGCAGGTCTCTCCATCCCCGTCTTGGCTCTTTTTCTCAACCCTCCTCCCTCTCCACAACTGAATTCCAGTAGTATGATTCAGTGCTTAGCTATGGGTGTCTGTTTCTGCTTCAAACAGCAACTGGTTGAAGACTCTCCTTCCTCTCCCTGCCCCTGGGCTCCAATTTGGTCAGGGGTTCTTGTCCCCATCACCTTCTTTGAGAGACTGTAATCTTCTCTTGGGGTCCTCCTTGTTTCCTAGCTCCTCTGGCAGTGTGGAATGTAGGCTAGTGATCCTTTGCTTTATGTCTAAAAATCAAAAATGAATGAGTACATACCATGCTTATCTTTTTGTGATTGGGTTACCTCACTGAGGATGGTTTCTTTTAGTTCCATCCATTTGCCTGTGAATCTCAAGATTCCATTGTTTTTTTTTTTTCCGCTGAGTAGTACTCCATTGTGTAAATATACCACATTTTCTCTATCCATTCTTCAGTTGATGGGCATCTAGGTTGTTTCCAGGTTCTGGCTATTACAAATAATGCTGTTATGAACATAGTTGAACATATGTCCTTATTGTATGAGTGTGCATTCTTTGGATATATGCTGGATCATGAGGTAGACTGATTCCCATTTTCCTGAGAAACCGCCATACTTATTTCCAAAGTGGTTGTACAAGTTTGCACTCCCACCAGCAATGGAGGAGAGTTCCTCTTTCTCCATATCCTCTCCAGCATAGATTGTTTTTGGTGTTATTGATTTCAGCTATTCTGACAGGAGTAAGATGGTATCTCAGAGTGGTTTTGAGTTGCATTTCCCTGATGGCTAAGGATGTTGAGCACTTTCTTAAGTGTCTTTCAGCCATTTTGGATTCCTCTGTTGAGAACTCTCTATTTAGTTCTTCACTCCATCTTTTAATTGCATTGTTTGGTGTTTGGGTGGCTAGCTTCTTGAGTTCATTGTATATTTTGGAAATCAGCCCTCTGTCAGATGTGGGGTTGGTGAATATCTTTTCCCATTCTGTGGGCTGGCCTTTTTTCTTGCTGACTGTGTCCTTTGCTTTACAGAAGCTTCTCAGTTTCAGGAGGTCTCATTTATTAATTGTTGATCTCAATGTTATGTCTGGTGTTATATTCAGAAAGCTGTCTCCTGTACCAATTTGTTCAAGGGTGTCACCTACCTTCTCTTCTGGGAGGTTCAGTGTGGCTGAATTTATGTTGAGGTCTTTGATCCATTTGGACTTAAGTTTTGGGCATGGTGATAGATATGGATAAATCTGCAATCTTCTACATGTCTGAATCCAGTTATACCAGCACCATTTGTTGAAGATGCCTTCTTTTTTCCATTGTATAAATTTAGCTTCTTTGTCAAACATCAGATGTTCATAGGTGTGTGGGTTAATATCAGGGTTTTCAATTAGATTCCATTGGTCAACCTTTCTATTTTTGTGACAATACCAAGCTGTTTTCAGGACTATGGCTCTATAAGAGAGCTTGAAGTCAGGGATAGTGATGCCTCCGAAAGTTTCTTTATTGTACAGGGTTGTTTTTGGCTATCTTGGGTTTCTTGTTTTTCCATATGAAGTTGACATAGTAAAAATGGCAATCTTGCCAAAAGCAATCTACAGATACAATGCAATCCCTATCAAAATCTGAATACAATTCTTCACAGACCTTGAAAGAACAGTACATAACTAGTCTAATGTTATATTTTCAAATATTTTCTTTTGCAAGACATGAAATCAGTCTTTTTAGTCCAAATACAACCTTTCCATTTTCATGTTTAAACTAGTAAGCATCTAAATTAGTTTAAATAATTAAGTTGATATTAGAACAATCCAAAAGTATTTTCATCTAAATTAATTAGAAACTAATTAATTAATTGGGTGGGTTTTTTGAGATAGGATCTTTCTATGTAGTTCTGGCTGTCCTGGAACTCTCTATGGAGACCAGGCTGGCCTCAAACTCACCAAGATATGCCTACCTCAGCCTCCCAAGTGCTGAGATTAAAGGCATGGGCCACTATGCCTGGCAACTAGACACTTCTTTACATAACATCACCAGAATATGAGTGATGGGCGTGTGAAGAGGTTTGTAGGGTGGTCATGGGCTCCACTTCTACCACATCATCCTAGGTTTGTCTCCATTCTAGGCAGCCAGGATGGACCAGATCTGGAAAAGCTGATATTCTCTTTTTAGACACAATTGCAAAATTAAAATTACTTAATAGCTTTAGGACAAATTATTGTCTTTAGTATATTTATTATCTCCTCTAGCCCATCAGCACTGTAAGCATCCTAATCAACTCTCATCTCTTTTTATGCTTTTTAAATAGATTACATTTTCTCAGGATTTTATGAAGCTCATGTTAATTACTAAATACTATACATATCTGTGTCTATGCCGAAGGGAACTTAAAAGTTTTACTATATTGCTAGTTGATAATATTTTTGTGCAGAAGAATATTCAGTTTTCTTCTACATCGAATAATCTTGCTTGATTTCTTTATTAATTTCAACTATTATTTTTTGATAAAATTAATTGTTTTTGAGACAGGGTTTCTCTGTGTAGATTTGGAGCCTATCCTGGCACTCGCTCTGGAGACCAGGCTGGCCTCAAACTCACAGAGATCCGCCTGCCTCTGCCTCCCAAGTGCTGGGATTAAAGGCGTGCACCACCAACGCCCAGCAAAATTAATTTTTCTAGATGGTTAATCACAAAATTGGCACATTTATCTCTTTTCTCCCTCTTATTACACATCTTTGCTTCTTATAGATTTTTCCAGTACCTATAATTCCTTATTTTTAGTTTATGAGAGATGCTACTGTTCCTCCTTAATCTGTTCTTGACCTTAAAAATGATGTGTCAATAATTTCTCCAGAAAAGAAGGCCCTTGAAACACTATCATATTCCCTTTCATAACTGCTCTGCAAAGGGCTCTTTGGAAATATAAAGAAGCACTGGACTTTATAAAATGCTTTATTATAAAGACATATAATTTTCACTTCCAGTATGTTAATTTTGTAAATTAAGTATTTATGTGGCTATAATTAAATGATCATAACACAAATTAAGTTTTTTAGCTTTATAACCACTTTATTTATTTTGGTTTTTCAAGAGAACGGTCTCTGTGTAGCCCTGGCGGTCCTGGAACTTGCTCTGTAGACCAGGCTTACCTTCAACTCAAGAGTTCTGCCTGACTCTGCTTCCTTCGTCCTGAGATTAAAGGCAAGCACCATCCTACCTGGCTTATAACCACTTTATTAAAGACTCCTTTAAATTTAATACAAATTTATATTTCACTTTCAGTTTTAAGCTAGCAAAGAGTGAAGTCATGACTTTTGCAGCAAAGCAGATACAACTATAGATTATGTTAAACAAAATAAACCAGACTAAAAGACAGGTATCTCACATGCAATATGTAGAAATGTGTTTATTTATACCAACTGAGAGGAAAACGGGAATTATGAGAGGGCAAGTATAGATCTATGGGGAGGGAGAATAAGAGAAGGTAATGGAATACATATCTTTTTTCATAAATAGTGAGATTTATTGTATAATTTTTACAATCTTATAAAATATATACAGTTTGTTTAAAAGATTGTATTTGTGTATAAGGGTATGTATATGGCTAGAGTTGGAGTTACAAGCATCTGTGAGCTGCCTGATGAGGGTGTTGGAGTCTGAACTCAGGTCCTCTGGAAGAAAAGCAAGTGCTCTTACTGTTATCTCTCCAGTCTCACTTTTTTAAAGAAAAATATAAAAATGAGTATCCACTTTTCACTTTTGAGATTATGTAATTAACATGATACTAGTACATTAGAATTTTCCATGTAGATCTTTTTATCATACACCATCTTTTTTAAAATCATATTCTTACTTTAATATTTATCATTATTCTCTTGGTTATTCTAGTTAACCACATATATACATTTTTAAAACTGGAACATCTAATTACATATTTTCAAATATCTGTCTTTGTAAATTATGGAGTCTGTCTTTCCCATATTCCTTTCCTCACCACCTACCAAGGCTAAGCCCCCTATTTTCCATTTCCATAATGGTTTTTGTTTGTCTGGTTTTTGCTAGTTAGTATCCACTATAACAGAGTCATAGTTCTACTCTCTGAACCAAGGAGCAAACTCGATAGCATGAGAATAACAATAGAAAATTATGAGCCTAAGCCTGTGGTTGGCAAGCTACTCATTGGAATCTCTGAGCCTAAGCATACTGGATCACTTGATTTCTGAAGTATCATTCTTCCCCGACAGAGTGTTTGGCTGCTGGGCAGAATCTGAAACTACTGAGACAGGAGTGCTGGCTTCTCTCTGCTTCCCTGCTCCTCCCAGAACAGACCTCAGATCTCTACTCCCCCTGAACTCTGAGACATGTAGGAGATACCACTTGGCTTGCACATTAGACACCCCTATACACACAAATAAAGGATTCTCAAGTGAAAACCTTCGTCCACAGGTTGCAAAGCTGTGACCAGCATTATTAGCTCCTAGTAAATAAAATTTAAAAAAATTTTTAAAAGGTTTCTAAAATGAATGTAATGTCAAAACAAACAACAGGCCAGCTCAGCATCCCACTAGTATACAGCACCAGAGAGAATGGTAGGAAACACAAGGAGTCCAGCTAAAAGCATACCTACATCTGGCAGATTCCAAGAGACCCACATAGAGGCTTTTCCAATTTGTTGTTTTAGAATTAAGTTTCTTTTTCTCACCTTTTGACATTCTGATAATTTCATATATGACTTCAAAATATTTAGATCATATTCATCCTCATCCTCCCTTCAACTACTCTGGGACACCCCCCCCCCCCCCGCCGCCGCCCCCACCATGTTCTTTCCAACTTCATGCCATCTTATATTCCACCAAGTTTAATGCTACTGGCATGCACATGGGTGGAGGCTGCCATCTACTGGAGCATGGTTAACCTACCACAGACTAGGCCACTGAAGAAACTGGACTCAACCACTCCAGGAGCATCAATGGCCAACAGTGCCTCAACCAGAGTGGAGCACTGACTGGCTTGATCTTGAACAGTTTTAATTCTGGCAACCATAGGTTCTATGAATTCATAAGTGAAACAGGCATGTTCAGAAGACCTTTTGCAACAATGGTCCCATGCCCCTGAATTTTCCAACCTTTCTCACTTTTCTGCAAGGTTCCCTGATCTTTTGAAGTGGTGAGATACAGATGTCCTGTTCAGGGCTGAGCATACCACAGTTAATTATTCTCTGCAGTTTGGCCTGTTGTGATTTTTTTTATGTTAGCCACCATTGCACAAAGAAGCCTCTCTGATGAGAAGTGAGAGCTGTACCATGGATGTATAAGGCAGTTTGATACTGTGCTCCTTTACTAAAATAGTGGCAGTAGGACCTATGACCTCCCCAACCACAGGTTCTTGGCGAGATTTATAATATTACACAGGAGTTCCCTCATGTGGAGTGGGATGTTAAGTCCAATTAGAAAGCTGCTGGTTAGCCAATAACATTCTTGTCACTATTGAACCAATGGGCATGTCTTGTCAGGCCATGCATTATTGGAGCTTGCAGGAGTCACAGCTAAGAAGACTTTTTTTTCTCCCCTCAGAACTTGCAAATCACATTCCAGCACTATGAAAGCTATTCAGAAACGATGATGCTTCCAAGTGAGTATCAGCTTGATTTCTCTATGTTCTGCCATCAAATTATGTGGTGTCTTCGGTAATAGGGTCTTACCATCAAGCTCTGGAGAGTAACCAAGAGCAATGGCGATAACCTATATTCTTTGGGTAGCTGTTTTTATTTGCAAAGAGCTATCTTTTCCTTCATCTTCAATTTTAATGTTTTCTTTTTATTAAATAAAAATATTTTTATCTTGTGCTCTTTATGTTCCTTTCTGGAAAAAAAAAAAAACACTTTTTTCTAGCTGAGCTTGGTGGTGTACATCTTTAAACCTGTACTTGGGAGGCAAAACAGGCAGATCTCTGTGATTTAAAGGCCAGTCTGGTCTACAGAGTGAGTTCACATATATATTTTTAATTAAAATATAATCACATTGTTTTCCCACTTCCCTTTCCTCCTCTCACCCTTTCCCATGCTTTCCAATTCATGACCCCTGTTTTTACTTGTGTGATTTCAGAGCTGACTACTTGGTATTGGATAACCAACTTGGGGCTCTTCCCTAAAGAAGGCTATTTCTCCTACTCTCAGCATTTTTAGTTGCTTATCTGTATCTGTGGTTGAGACCCCACAAGATCTCCCCCTTTCATGTTAGCATGTTTATTGGTGTCATCCTTGTTCAGGTCTTTCTTAGGCAGCCATGTTGATGAGACTTCATGAATATAGCTTCTCTGACATTCTTAGATGAGGAAATGTAAAAAACAAAACAAAACAAAACAACAACAACAAAAAAAAACCCTTCTAATTACTCTGGCTTTTACAACCTTTCTGTCCCTCAGCAGCTATGATCTCTCAGTTGGAGCTGGGCAACCATTATGATCACTTGTTCTCTGCATTTTGATTGGCTGTGGTTTTCTGTAATGATCTTCATCTGTTGCCAAGAGACATTTCTTTGATGAGGGATGAAATGATAATTTGTGAGTATAAGGATAAATATTTAGGATATACTTAAGGATTATGCTGGAAAAGTGGAAGTTATAGGTTCTACTCAAGATCTATTACCTTACTAGCCTCAGGTAGTTGGCTAGGTTCCCAGTATCAGGCATAATTTCCCTCTTATTAAGCAGGTCTACAAAAAAAAACAAACAAAAACAAACAAAAGAAAACAACCAGTAACAATAAAAAACTGGTTAGCTGCTCAGCACAGCAGGCTGGATGCCTTAACAATACTAAGATGGTGCTGAAGATATGGAGGACTCCTGGAGAGCTGCTGGCCTTTCAGCCATATTAGAGGGTTGCAAAGCTTCCTATGTTGATGAAGGATGGCAGTAGTAACAGGAGAAGCACCCTATAGGTACACCAACAAGAAGCAAAGGTAGGTGCAGTACTGCTTTCTCCTCAGATCTCTTTACACCTGGGCTGCTGCAGGAAGGTGATGCCACTCTCCAGGCAGGTCATCTCCCTTCAAGTAATCCTTCCAGGAAATGTCCTCTGAGAATCAAGATTCACCATCACATTTCTTTCCGTCTGTCCCAGAAAACAAACCCTTTTCTCAAGCCCAAGAGGACAGAGGTTCCTCTCCATGGGACAAGGAACAGCCAACCTCTGGGGCTGGAGATAGAAGGAGATGACTTTTAGAATAAAGATCTTTGGAGCCGAACTCTGAGCAACTATGTTTACCTGCACATTCCATCACAGATGGCAGAAGGGCTCTGAGAAATTACTGGTAGAAACGGTTGCTAGGGAGAGCAAGTAATTTTTTTCAGTTGTCTAGTAAGTTGCTCTTCTCTCTCTGTCATCATCCCCATTTTGTTTGAGATTCTGTGTATGCTACACAAACACTCTTCCACTGAATTAATCCCCAGCCCTAGAAGTAATCTTTCCTATCTTGGATCTCTCCATAGCCATTACTTGTTCAGATAACCCAACCTATTTATCTTTTGTTGTTTATGCACTTCATTTTTATCCATGTGTATTGGCAGTGTCTGTGTCTCTCAGTATTCTTTTCCACTGAGCTATACCTGCAGCCCCCTCTCAGTATTCTTATGAAGGGACCTGAGCAATAAATACAAAATGTTTGCCGAATATGGTTAGAATTTCTCTGTATTTGTTGGATTTTTCTGCTCTGTCATTAGGTGGCAGTATACAAATTTAGAAATATAAAGAGGTCTCAGGCTTTTTTAGTTTGTGTGTGTGTGTGTGTGTGTGTGTGTGTGTGTGTGTGTGTGTGTGTGTGTGTGTGCACGCGCTCTCGGCATGTTGCTAGAAAGGTAGGGTCACCAAGATACACCCCTAGCCTCGCATTCCAGGTTTTAAAATTGAAATAGGATGCGGACAATTCACCTTAGTTGTTAGAGTCCTTGGGTAACATTCATGAAGCCCCAGGTTGTATCTCCAGCACAGTATAAAGCTGAGTGTGTTGACACAGCCTGTAATCTTGTCAATAGCAGTGAGATGAAGGTAGGGTGATCAAAAATTCAAGGTCACCGGGCATTGGTGGCACACGCCTTTAATCCCAGCATTTGGGAGGCAGAGGCAGGCGGCTCTCTGTGAGTTTGAGGCCAGCCTAGTCTACAGAGCAAGTGCCAGGATAGGCTCTAAAGCTACACAGAGAAACCCTGTCTCGAAAACCAACTTCAAAATAATAAAATAGATTCTAAGTCTATAGTTTATCATTAATTTGCCAAGAAAGTAAACGGGTAGCCATATCTTCCACTTTGAAGCAGTTTTGGCTTAGCAGGCTGTGACAAAGGCACCTTGGAGATCAAGATATGCCCTAAGATACTCCATATTAAAGGGATTTAAATTTTCACACTGTGCCTTGCCCTACAGGACTTCATTTTATAAAGCAGCAGTTTGCTCAATTTTGAGGCAGAATGACTTTGCATGGTTTGTGCAAGTAAATAAGTCCCATACTGCTAACTTAATGCAAATAAAAAATATCACATTTTGGGGCTAGAAAGATGACTCATTGGTTAGGAATGCTAATTGCTCTTGCTGAGTACCTGGGTTCAATTCCTAGCACCAACATGGTATCTCAAATCCATCCATAACTCCAGTTCCAGGGAATGTGACACCTTCTTCTGATCTCTTTGGGCACCAGACATGTACATGGTACACATATATATGTCCTGGAAAAAAACAGTCACGTATTAAAAAATATAATTAAAATGAAAAAAACCACCATTGAACTTATTAAATTAAATCAGGGACACCTGGGTGTATAAAAACTATTATCAGAGAAACTTGGTTTGTGAATTTATCAAACACACCAGACCAAGGAATTGTATAAGCCCCTCATATGGGTCATATAAAGGTGTATCATCAAGACATTGCATGTGTTATGTATCAAGAGAATCCACAGGCTGGGCGGTGGTGGCGCACGCCTTTAATCCCAGCACTCAGGAGGCAGAGGCAGGTGGATCTCTGTGAGTTGGAGACCAGCCTGGTCTACAAGAACTAGTTCCAGGACAGCCTCCAAAGCCACAGAGAAACCCTGTCATGAAAAACTAAAACTAAAATAAAATAGAGAGAGAGAGAGAGAGAGAGAGAGAGAGAGAGAGAGAATCCACAGGTGGGTATTAACAAAATGCAGACTGTCTTCAGCTTAGCAATGATTTCTCTGTTGGACTGAATCTACTTGAACTTCCATTCATCTGAACCCACTGTGCCCTAAGCCAGCTCTGAGGCCTTGAACCAATGGTCCTCTGGCAGCTCTGCCACAGAGAAGCTCTGGGATTGGGTTGCTTGTGTTACTATTTTATCTAATTACCTAAAATGATTCTTTTTTGATTTTGGATCAGCCTTCTGCTGGATTACCTTCACTTAAGCTCCTTAGAGGTCTATGAAAACTTTAACTCCCCTTTTTCTGTTTTGTAACTCATATTTCATTCATTGCGTGGTATTGTGATCTGAGAATTAATATTAGCAAGTACAATTGTGTACAAATTCTAATTGTCTTAATAAAAACTCAGAGACAGATATTGGGGTTAAAGTTGAAGATCAGAGAAGCAAAGCAGCCAGTCACTAGAGAGTTCTCACCTCTATCAATGCTCAGACAAAAAGGGCAATCCTGTCCTCAGACTGCATCTCCATACTGCATCTGTCCACCAAACCTCAGACTGCATTGAGCCCTTATCTCCTTCTGCCTTATATTCCTCTCTAGTGCTGGGATTAAAGGTATGGGATCCTAAATGCTGAGGTCACCTTTGTGTGAGCTCTGTTTCACTTTTAGACAGGATCAATTTCATGTAGCTCAGAGTGGCCTTAAACAGATATCCATATGCCTCTGTCTCCTGAGTGTTGGGATTAAAGTTGTGTACCACCCCTGCCTGGCATCTATGGCTTACTACTGTGGCTAGCTTTGCATTCTGATCTTCAGGCAAGCTGTTAGATTATAAACAAAATATTACCACAGATTATGGTGGTTCATGCCTATAAATGCCAGCATTTGGGAGACTGAGGCAGAAGGACTACTTCAAGTTGGAGGTTAGCCTGAGCTATACAGTGCATTTCAGATCAGCCTAGGCTAGATATGTATGAGACTGTCTCAAAAAACAAACAACAAAAACTTGAGTACCTGCTAATTCCACTGGGTGAGAATACCACTATCACAAGTTTTGAGCCAAATTTGAGGCAAACTTTGTTAAATACTAGCCAGGAAAATATAGACAGGCCAGGTCCATACCCAGGATTCCCAGAGAATGGCCATGAATTACATTAGTCAAGTGCTTATAAAGGCAAACCCCACAAAGTTATGCACTTCTTGCCTTCATCCAATCGGGGCAAACATACCTCCTGACATACTTCCTGACTACATTATCTCCTACCTACATGTGATTAAGCACATCCTGTATAGTTGGGCAACCAACTTTGTTGACAGAAGTGAAAATGTGTGGCTTCACAGGGGTTCCTTAGCAGATATCCCACATATCAGATAATTACACTATGATTAATAGCAGTAGCAAAATTACAGTTATAATGTAGCAATGAAAATAATTTTATGGTTGGGGGTCACAACAACATGGGAAAATGTATTAAAGGGTCATAGCATTTGGAAGGGTGAGAACCACTGTCTTACTTGAACAGTCCCCAGCATTCCAGGACAAGTTATCTGTCCTTGGGAAAGTGTGGCTTACATGTTAGAAACCTTTTTGTTTTATAGATCTCTCAAGCACAGTAATTTAAACTTAAAACATAACTTTAGCCCTCATATACAAAGTAAAATCAATTAATTTAGGTGACTCGGGTTTGTGAGATTGCACAACTGGTGAAAGGTTTGCCACATAATGGAGAAATGAGTTCAGTTTCCAGTACTCCCACTTAATAGCTGGACATGGATGGTGGCACAGTGCTGGTGAAGCAGAGACAAGAGAAGTCCTGGAGTTTGCTGGCTAGTCAGCCTATCAGAATTCAAGAGCTCAGATTCAGTGAGGGACACTGTCTCAAAAAATATAGTGGAGATGAACAGGAAGATGCCAACATCAATCTCTGTCCTCTGTATCATATACAAACTTAGGCATATGCAGCTACAAACACATAGGCACATAGAAACACCACATTTTTCCAATTCTAGGCTACTTAAAACTGACAAAATTGACATACTGTGTGAATGTTATTCAATAAACTCTAATATTGTGGGAAAACACAAATGTGTCCATCTGTTACTAACAGCTCATGTAGCAAAGGAATTTGTTCATTGTTTCTAAATGAAAACTTCTCTTTCTTTGTTAAGCTTTTTGGTGTTGTGTATTGGTGTTATGGAAGACTAAATGCTTGAGCCTTAATCCATGTAGCTAGCAATTACCATTAGAACAAATTCATGTTTATTTGAATCAATGGCATCACCTCCTATATACATAGTGAACTCTAGGCTAAGATGGTTTGAACGTAATCCAACATGGAATAAAGTTCCCATATTTCATTTGAAATCATGTTATGATTGTTTTCTGAAAAATTCCTAGAATTTATACTAGAACTTGCAAATTACACTAAACATATGCCTGATTGACCCATAACAGCCAGAATGACTTTCTGCTGTCATATTAAGTTCTAGGCTTATTTGTTGGGAGTAGAGTGGGCTGCATGAAACCTATGGTATTTATAACAATATACAATAATGTGTCTAAAGGGATACTGGCAGAGTACTATCATGAGTGTCAGAGCTTTTCTTTAGAAAATGACAGCTTCAATTTAGACACAGAGAATGAATCCTGTTTGATTCACTTCCCCTAACTTGTGCTACAGTTACCTAATTTGAGTTAACTCACAGAAAACCTTGATAACATACCAAGATTGGTGAGGATTTTGTATTGTTGAGGATTTTCTTCAGGTTTCTCTGAATTTTGTGGGACAAGCCTCATTTAGTTTGCTTTTCTTAGTTTTGAAGATTATGGGCAATTTCTAAGACAGCAGAAAGTTGGCTATGAAAACTTGGTATGACAATGTATGATATGACAATTGTATGATATGACAATAACTTCTATCTTTCTTTGGTTTCTGATATTTAAGTTCTTTCAGGAGGAAAGCATGCTCACTATCCTTTTCTCACTTCAAATGCTAATTTCCTTAGCATAACTTGGCACCACCTGCGGAACCCAAGGAGTTTGTTGTTTTTGCTTTTTTTTTTTTTTTACAGTGACTAGATTTTAAACAAAGTTCTTTCCACAAATCTGTTTCATAGCAAAATACAGAAACCGTGTCCTCTTCCTCTTTGTTTACTCTTCTCCAAACTGGGCAGCCTCTACCTTAATAACGGACTCAAATGTCATTCCCTAGTGGAGGGTTTTTGGTTTTTTGAGACAAGATCTCACTACATCCCAGACACCGCAAGCTACCTTTCTGCTTCTGCCTCCCTCCGGAATCCTAAAACAGAGGATTGGAAGCACCTGATCTCCCCGCCGCCCGCCCCCGCGGGAGGATTTATCAGTAAGATAGATAAGGTCTCTGATCAGCTTCTACAGCTCACTATGGAGAGAACATTCCCAAGCACATCATAATGGAATTATCTATCATAATGGGTCTGAATCTTCGGGGGTGGGAGTTTTGAGAGTCAAGGCAGTATCTTTCTCTCTGTATCATCTCTTTGGAGCCTAACACTAGGCACACGGTAGGTTCCCTACTTTGACGAGTCCCATCCTGGTGACTCTCCAGGTCCCAGAGGTGGCGCCACCGCAGGCGTTTCAGCTGGTGCACGGGTTCCCGCCAATAGAGCGTTTGAAATCTAGCGGCGGGCGGCCGCGGGGGAGCCAAGCGGGCCCTCAGGACTACCGCCGGTCACCGCCTCGAGCTGTCAGGACCTGCGGGCGGACCCCGCGGAGGGGACCCCGGTGTTTGCTCTGCTGACAGAAACGCGCTCCTGGAAGGAGTCTCCCAGGCGCTGCTTTGGCTGGGCCGGAGACGCTGTCCGCTTTTGCCTAACGGTAACTGGGAGCGTGGGGAGAAAGTGTGCTTAAGGATTTGTGGGTGGCCCGAGACCGGTCCTGGCTGACAGCGTCAAGGTACGCTCGCACCGAACCCACCGCTCAGTCCCGCCAGCCTGGACCCGGAGACGCTCTCAGCAGCCCCAGGGCTCGGCGCCACGCCCACTGTGGGAGGAGCGCCGTCACTCGCGCGAGAATTCGCCTCGCCTCGCCTCTGCCTAGTGCAAAGTCTCGCGAGAAGCAGCTGAGGAGCCGGCCTGCAACCTGCCGGGGCGGCTCTGGTAGGCGCAGCTGGTGGGGCGGCCGCCTCACACCTAGCACCGGAGGGATCCGGTTGAGTAGGCGGAGGAAGCGGAGCGTCGCTCTCGTAGCCCTTCTCCTCGACCCTCAGTGGACGTCTCTGGGGCCGGCAGGTTGGAGCGGCCAGGCGCTGGCGGCTGGGTTTGCGGTGGAAGCTGAGGGCGAGGCTGGCTGCTGTGGCCGGGGTCCGGGTGGCAGGCGGCGGCTGGGGGAGCGTGGGTGGCGCTCACGGCCGTCGGCTCGGGCTCCGGGTCTGAAGAGGTGAAGGACGGTGATGCTTTATGTGTTAGGAGCCCGGAGGCCTTTCCCCAGGGGAAAAAGCCGATCCCTCACACCTCCTTTCCAACCTCCTTTCCAGGGCAGAGTAACCCCGTGCCCCGCCCCTTTCCTGTCATCTCTGGGCCACCGCAGCGACAATCCGAAGAGGGCGCATCACAATAGGGCGGTGAGTAAGGATCCCAGTTTGGGGATAAGGTGGTGGGGGAGTCGCCCTTTGGGTGGAGGACGAGACACCTGTGATGTACTGCTTGGTTTTATCCTGTAGCCGTATCAACAATGGTAAAGCTTTGTTTGCCCCTAACTTGCCCAGAAAAGGTTCTGATTTATTCTAAGACACAAAGTCTTATCACCTCTTCTATTTGGGAATGGGTTTGAATTTGGGATTTTGCTTAGCAGTTTGTTAGTGCTGGTCAGTGTGCCTAGCCTCAGCCTTTACCGGATTCCTGTTTCTTTTTTCTCTTTGGAATTTTGAGTCTTAGCCCTAATAGAATTACTGCCCGCCCCCATTGGTATTTGGAGTCCGTGATATACTAAAAACAGTTTTCCACTTTGTGCACTTAGTAGATGAGATTATTTTATAGCCGTGCTTTAAGAGTCTTCATGTTTTGTATTTAAATTAACGATCCGAATGAAGCTGTACAGTGTGTTGATTGGCAGTTGGGTTTCTTTCTGTTCTTCCCTGCCTCCCTCTCTTTCCTTGCTTCCGATAGCCAAATTCGATAAAAACTTTTTTAGTGAGGGGTTTGGGGATGAGTTTTGAATGAAAGAAGTTGTAGAAATTGGAATAAAAGAATAATAAAGCTAACGTAAAAGCTCAGAGTTTCTGTATGGGAGAGTCCATATGAAGTTCAATCCTGTGCTTTGAACCAAGGACTGATACCTGAATATTAAGCAGAAAGCAGTAGAAAATACTTGGAAAATTACTTAGTAGTAGATAAAGATTGAGTTAAAGTTTTTGAGGAGTGTCATTTTGGGAGTTTTTATGTTTAATAATTTTCTCTAACATAGAGCTTGCTATCTAACTTTTATTCTTATGAGTGGAGAGAAAGTAAGAATGGAGCTTCAGAAACATGGAGTTCAGAAAATTCCAAACAATGTTTTTGAGTTGTGATCCATTTTTTTTTCCCCCATACTCTCAAAACTTGTAGGTGGAGCTGGGTGTTGGTGGTACACGCCTTTAATCCCAGCACTCGGGAGGCAGAGGCAGGCTGATATCTGTGAGTTTAAGGCCAGCCTGGTGTACAGAGCAAGTTCCAGGACAGCCTCCAAAGCAATACAGAGAAACCCTGTATCGAAAACAAACAAACAAAACCCCAAAATCAAAAACTCATAGGTGGGCTTTTTACCTCCTCTATGTTATCCTCCCACCAGTCTGAATTTTGTTCTATTTCTTCTTTCTGTTCTTCAAAAATTTGTGTAATTTTTTTTTTTTACTATTATATGAAATCATGAACTTTGGTTTGCTTGTGGCCTTTTACATTTAAATGGCCTACTGAAGAGGTCAAGTGATCTGGAATAATAGCATCTCTCAGAGAGAGGAGTGAGTAACACTCACATGCCTTCAGGTACTAGACAGATGAGAGTGTCAAATGCACTAGAGAGCTTTATTCTTGTCTGAGAGGCACCAGTATTCATGTGCACCTGATTAATTGTATATACGGATGTGGAACCAAGACTCCAGCATTCTTAAAAGAATATAGAAACTAGGATTTTAAGTACAGTCTCCTGGTTTTTTTTTTTTTTTAAAAGATATTGGCAAGTAAAACAAAAACAGCTTCATGTGGTCCAACCAAACCTATTTGTATTTTTATCTTTAACATATGGAACTATTTTAGAGCTATGTTTTATATCTGGCTTAGGAGCTGTGTTATAGGCCAGAATTAATTTTATAACTAGAAGCAAAGGTTTAAATCAAGTATGTCAGTGAATTTGGAATTACAAATTTTTAGAAAAATTGGGAGAATGTCAAATCTTATTAAAATATTAAAAATAAATGGGTTTAGTGCACTTTAAATGTAGTGCCACAAACAAGTAGTCTCTCCTGGTCTACACTTTTGTTTTTGTAGTTTATTACTGGCTTGAAATTATTAAATGGAAAAATTCCAGGAATAAGTCCATATGTTTTAAATTACATACTGTTCCAAGTATAATAATAAAATTGAGCTTTTCACACCATCTCTACTGAAGCATAAACCACCCCATTGTCCAAGTGTATCTGACCAGAATGTGTTACCCATCCATTTGCCACTTTAGTAGTTATTTGGTTATCAGAATGGCTGATGATTTCACATGTGTTCAAGAACCTTTATATTATTTAATGATGGCCCATAATACAAAAGTAGTCCTGTTACTAACGCATGTATGTCAACAAGAAACCATAAAGTGCTTCTTGTGTGTGAAAAAGTGAAAGTTCCTAATTCATAAGGAAAGAAAAAAGGCATACGCCAAGGTTGCTAATGTGTGTTAAGGCTGGTCACAAAACCTTTTACCAGGATATATTGTTACAATTTTTCTATTTTATTGTTAATTATTGTTACTGTGCCTAACCAGTGAAGTTTCCTATAGGTATGTATATGTAAGGAAAAACATAGAATAGCTGGGATTCATTTGGTACTAGTTACAGTTTCAGGCATCTACTGCCTAACTTGGAATAGATACTTTAGGAGGGGACTATATTAACATTTTACTATGGGAATAGCTGATAAAAAAAACTTCTCAGTATTTATTGCTAGATTTGTAAGTATCTTAAGATTAAATTGGTTTGTTTAGAAGGTTGCTATTATACTTGTACCTATATGTAAAATTATGTCCAGGATAACCTTTACAGTCAGTCCATTTCAGGATTCAGGTATTTTATTTGTTGTACATTATCACATTTGTGTCTGGGCATTGACTTTTGCAAAAGGAAATAACAGATTCCCCTGGCACATGGGGAGAACAAGGTTGGCAGAGGGATGAAGACAGTGTGATGTGATGCAGACTCTTTGTGCCTCTTCTTTACATAGTTCACTGATTTAGATTACTTTTTCTTGTAAGTAGAATAGGTACTTTGGTTAAACTTTGTGCCTAATACATAGTATGACTTAACAGCATTTGTGGAATTGAATGAAGCTTGTGGATTAAAACTCATTTACCATTAGTAGGAAGTACTTTGATCATATAATCTGCTTCGTGCTTTGTTGGGCTGTGAGGAATGGGAGTTTATAGGTGAAACTCCAGTCTCAAGAGTTGGGTCTTACAAAGTTAGGGTCTTTATCGTAGTGGTAAAGGCATGAGAGAAGCCAGGTAAGGAGGAGTTTTGAAAAGGAAGATGGAATAGCTAAATACCCCTCTGTTACTGTGCAGTTGTACAAACAGTACTGACTTTCACAACTGAGTTTATTATGACTTGTATAAAGACTGCAAAGGTTACTGTTTTTTAAGTCAGGACTGTTGAGGGGTTTATATTCTAGATTTTCTTCTTTTTAGCACAGTCTTTTCAAGCACAGCTATGTTAATATCTCATCAGCTCCTCTAGAGCAAGAGGTGAAAAGAGGAGACACATACAGTATTTATAAGATGTTCTATTTGAGAGTTAAAAAAAATTTTTTTTAGCAATTTGTCTTATGTTTGTGCCGATTGTACCTATTGGGAGGGGTAGACCATCATTTCTTCCGCCCCCCATGAGTCTATGGTGACTTACAAAGTAGGAAATGCTCCCTTACCAAGTAGCTTTTCGCCTCCTACCTTCCACCCTCTGAAATGATTTCTCAAATGAGTATTAGAAGAAAGGGTTGAGTGTACTGTCCCCAGTGCCTTTGGTTCTGTGTTTGAGTCTCCTGATTTTTAGGACCTACATTTTTCAATATATTCATCTGTATGGTAGGTTTATCTGAGCAGGCTGGACCTCTATGAGGGAGAAGGAAATGGAACACCTACATGTCTAACTGGGTAAGTTTAATTTACAATTTAGCCAGTGGCTTTGATTGTTTTTAATCCTTATCTAACTCCTTATTTTGTTTCTTTGTTGGTTTGAAGTAAAATTATGGCAGAGGTAGGGTTTGGGGAAAGAGATAGTCACAGATGTTTGTAATAGAGTTACATATTGTGCATCCCTAATCCCTAAAACCTGAACTTTGAAATCTCTAAAATCTGAATCCTTCTGAGTATCCACCTGTTTCTCAATCTAATGGTGTTTCATGTGTAAAATTACCTTTAGAGTATGTATAGGATGTTTGTGAAATATAAATGAACTTGTGTTTAGTCTTGGGTCTCATTCTCAAAACAGCTCATATATGCAAACATTCCAGAATTTTAGAAAAAAAAATCCACAAATCTGGAATACTTTGGTCTTAGGCATTTCAGATAGGGATACTCGTTTTTCTCTCTTTAGTAGAATATTTAATAGGGTTCAGCTGAAGTTGCAGTTTCCTTAATATTGCCTGCTGGTTTACTTTGTGGTCCTTGAAACAGATACCTCCTTGCTAAGAAGGTAGCAAACTAGAACTCAGAGGTAGAAGGTGAGCAATTAGAATTCAGAGATGCGCTGTAGAGAAAGATTGAAAACTTAGTAAAGTTTCTGTGTAGGCAGTAGGAACGCAGTGAGTCAGGTACAACTTAGAGTATTTGGATGTCTACAAGAGGTAGAGTCTGTGATCACATTCCGAAATCTGAGTAACTCCAGAATCTGAAACATTTGTCATCCCAAGCATTTTGGTTAATAATGTTCACTTAACCTGTATTTGAAGTAGTAAAACATAAAGAGGAAAGAATTTGTTGAATATGCAACTTACGTTACAGACTTCTGAAGATTGTAAGGTATCATTGCTTCTACCTTTGCCAATAAAAGCAAAGATACCGTACTTTATTAATAATTTAATTGTATCCTGTTTAAAAATGTAATATACCTGATTATATTATAGTGCTATCCCTTGATATCCAAGGAGGATTAGTTAGCCTCCTCATGAATACAAAATCCTTAGATGTTCAAGCTCCTTCTAATGGAGTAATGTTTGTGTGTAACCTATACATAATAAATCCTCTGTATATGTTATGCCATCTTGAGATTATTTAATGCTTAATTCAGTGAAAATTCTGTGCAAATAGTTGTTCTACTGTATTTAGAGAATAATGATGTTTTTATTTCATTAAATTTCTGGGTATTGAACATGAGAATACAGAAGGTTGATTACTTACTCATTTTTGTCTTTGTAGTTGAAAGAAGTGATGTATTAATATTTGGGGGATATAAAATTAACATTTAGTATCTGGGTATAAGATGAGAGTGTCATCGAATCACTGATTAAAGTACTACTTGATTAGAGACTATGACTAATAATTTTCTAAGGTCATTAAATTGTAATCATACTTTCATTCCTGAGTTATTTGGAAATCACTTAGGTTTAAGTTTAAAGCTCACTGTTAGTTGTTGACATTAAAGTTACTTAATCTCTGTGAAAATTGGTTTCTTCCCATGAAAATGTGTATAGGACGTAATTGTTGGGACTTAAGGGTGAAAGGCACAGTGTTTTAAAATATTCTGTGAACAGTAGAACAATATATAAATAGAAATTGTTAGCACTTTGGTTTTTCTTTATTATTGCCCAGAAGATTGCATATTGACATCATTGCTCCTACTCTCCAGCCTACCTATCCTGTGTTCTAGAAACACATCCATCACTTAATTTGTGTACATATTTTCCCATCTCATTTAGAGAGGACAAATTCAATTTAGTTTTCGAGACAGGGTTTCTCTATGTAGCTTTGGAGCCTATCCTGGTACTCGCTCTGGAGACCAGGCTGGCCTCGAACTCACAGAGATCTGCCTGCCTCTGTCTCCCGAGTGCTGGGATTAAAGGCGTGTGCCACCAACACCCGGCTCCAAATTCAAATTTTTATTTGCATCCTTTGACAGTACAATTCTTCCACTGCAATTTCAAAAGTTTTCTTTTACTTTATTCCAGTAACATTGAACAGTAGGGAGCCCTTCTTGTTTTTCATGTTGGTATCATTGTCTGGTATTTGGTTGTAAAGCCCACCATATGGTTGCTGGGAATTGAACTCAGGACCTCTGGAAGAGGAGCCAATGCTCTTGACCTTTGAGCATCTCTCCAGCCCTGGTATTTGGTAGTCTATGTAATTGGAATGCCAGATAGAAAAGAGGAATGGGTATTTTGAAAATTGTCCATTGGAATGTTTTCTAAAAACCAAAGCATTTCATTGATTTAATTATTTTACTTTCCACTTTAAGATATGTGATTATTGTTACCTGTAGTAAGTAGAATGTTCTGGATTTTTTGCTTGGAACCTATATAAAAGGAAAACTTAAAAGTAATTTTTTAAAATTATTATTATTGTGAGTTGTAGAGAGTGTACATACCACAGAGAATATGTGGAGGTCCAAGAACAGCTTGTGAAATTAGTACTCTTTCACCTTCACATGGGTCCCAGGGTTTGAACTCAGATCATCAAACTTACACAATATAAGCACCTTTGTCCACTGTGCCCTCTTGCACACACCCATAGAAATAAATTTAAAATCTCAGTTACCTAAGAAAGAATTGCAGATAAAAGTTTGCAATAAATAATCTTTATGATTTACTCATTTTTGGATGGACATACAAAGTGCTGACTTATTTTTAAAGTAGTTATTTCATTCAGGGCATTTTGTTTTACAGAGTATGTATGTATGGGCTTGAATTTAATTTTCTAATGTCTAGAAGCAAATGGTGGTGTCTGCTTCTTTTAACTAATTTGTTCATTTAGAGGGTGTGTGTGTGTGTGTGTGTGTGTGTGTGTGTGTGTGTGTGTGTGTATTTCCTCTCAAACCCAGGACCTGGTGCTTTGGGATGCTAGCAGCTCTATTGCTGAGCTGCTTCCCTAAGCCATGGGCAGCTGCTTGTAGAAGCCTGTAACTTCCCATATTACGGTTAACTGTAGGACATTCTTCATTCCTTTTTATTAAGTTCTCCCAAATTGCTAGTTTCTCCTTTAAAAGAGAATATTTAGTTATTAGAGACTAGTGGAACTGTCAAACCAGAATATTTAAAAGTACTTTAAAATAATCATCTAAAAATTTGGAAGAGAAAACTGAAGCATGTGTGGATCAAAACCCCTTAGCAGATTAAGATAGTAAATAATACCTAGTAATAGGAAGGCTGAGCCTAAAATGCAGATTGACTGTTTGCTGAGTGTTTTGTCCCAGTGCCCACTCTGGTGGGTTCCATGTACTGCTTTATGAAGTTTGTGAAAATGTATATCATGCAGTAGGAAGGAGACATTAGAATTCCTATTTATATTGGTTTTTGTTTTGTTTCTCAAGACAGGGTTTATTTGTATAGCCTTGGCTGTCCTGGAACTTTCTCTGTAAACCAGGCTGGCCTTGAACTTGAGTTCTACCTACCTTTGCCTCCCAAGTGCTGTGACTAATGATGTGTGCCATTACTGCCTGACTTACATTGGGTTTTTATTACATGGTTTTTTCATTTTCTTTTTTTTTTTGTATATTTGTACTACATATGTAATACTGCTAAGGTAGAATATGTAAATTATACATATGATTTATGTTAGTTGAGCTCAAAATGCATTAAGAAAGGGTAAACGCTGCTATATTTTAGATATCTATGTACCCCTAGTGAATTATATTGTCTATTTTTTTCTGATTTTAAAAGCAATATGTATGGCATGTAGTTTGAGATATTTAGCAAAGGTCAAAGAAGTAGCACTATAATCCTGTGACTCAATAGTTGTTACTAGTCACAAATATATTCAAGCATGTAATACAGTAAACACACTCAAAATTGGAATCATTCTATAGGAATGATTTAAAATTTTTGTTTTGAGAAATTAAAAGGAAACTTCTGTTATAGATGCTTTGATGAAAAACATATTCTATGTTATGTGTCAGAATATATGATAACTACTTTAAAAGTTTATCTCACAAACTTCAAGAGTTTCTTCTCTTCCCCACTTTCAACCTGTGTGTGTGTGTGTGTGTGTGTGTGAGAGAGAGAGAGAGAGAGAGAGAGAGAGAGAGAGAGAGAGAGAGAGAGAGAAATGATGTTTAAGACTAACTCTTATAAAATCTATAGTTTGCCGTCTATCTTTTTAATTTAAATTTTTATGTCATCTAATCTGATGCTTCTTGGAAGCTAGTCTGTAGTCTGGGTTCCAGATCCTGATGATTCAGTGAGTCTTTGCCAAAACTGTTAGCATATGGCAACTAGTTGTCCTTCCCTCCCCTCCTTCCATTTTTATTTCATGTGCATAGGTGTTTTGCCTGCTTGTATATCTGTATGAGGGTGTTAGATTCCCCTAGAACTGGGGTTACAGAAAGTTGTGAGCTACCATGTGGTTGCTGGGAATTGAAACCAGGTCCCCTGGAAGAGCAGCCAGTGCTCCCATCTTTCTAGCCCCTGACTGTCCTTCCTTCCTTCCTTCCTTCCTTCCTTCCTTCCTTCCTTCCTTCCTCCCTCCCTCCCTCCCTCCTCCCTCCCTCCCTCCCTCCCTCACTTCCTTCCTCCCGCCCCTCCCCTCCCTCCCTCCCTCTTTTGTTTTTCAGGACAGGGTTTCTCTGTGTAGCTTTGTAGACCAGGCTGGCCTTGAACTCACAGAGATATGCTTGCCTCTGCCGCATGTATGTACCACCTCCTGGCCCACATTATTATTTCTTATATAAGAATTCTTTGCCTTAAAAGATTGTTGTTGTCTTAAAAGATTTATTTAATGTATGTATGTTCTGAGTGTGCGGAACAGGTACACATGCCTGTGTGAACATGGAGGCCAGAAGATGGCCTCAGTTATTCTGAGCTGGAGTTACAGGTGTTTGTTGGACACCTGGTTTACGTGGGTACTAGGATCTAAACTCTGGTCTTCATGATTGGGTAGTAAGTGGTTTTAACCTCTGAGCCATGTCTCTTGCTCCCAAGGCTCAGAAGTTTTTCTTTCTTTGTTTTTTAATTTAAATGTGAAGCTTAGTAAATTTTGGTTTTTATTCTGAAAGTCATTATTTACCTATTATTTTTCCTTGACTTTGTTTTTATGTTCTACTTTGAACTTTTTGCTTTCTGGAAGTTTGGAAGAAATATGATAATATTAGAAAAGAAAGTTCTTTGTTCTGTTTTAGAATTTTATCTGTCATCTATTTATCTCTTAGTGTTTTGAAATGCCACCACATTTTATTTTCTGAGTTTGGCATTTTGATGTGTTGTGTATTAAATCTGAGAGATGATATAGTATAGTGGGAAAAACCCACCAAATTTGACTGTAGAGATATGGATCCCAGCTTTAATTGGATGTGTGATGCTTGCTAAAGCAAGTTACTGAAATCAGTATTAATTTAAAGGTCTTTGAATATAATTTTTTTCTCAAAATGGAACATTGCCCAGATTCCTAAATTATAAAGATATCTAGAGAGTGTTTTTCTGCTATCAAGTATTTTGTCCCAGGGAAAATTTTAGATTGTTTAAAATGAAGAGGAAAAAATAACTTCCTTTTATGAAAAAGATTATAGTATTTTGCTTCTGTGCTGGCAAATACAATAGCTACCAGCCTTCATCACAGCTGCTCAGCTTTAAGAACATGATGGTCATGTCAAATCCCAAAGAAATAGCTATACAACACAAGCACATGTGGCTATTTAAATTAATTTTAAAAGTAAGTTAAAAATCCACTTCATCAGCCAGGCATTGGTGGCACATGTCTTTGATCCCAGTACTCGGGAGGCAGAGGCAGGCAGATCTCTGTGAGTTGAAGGCCAGCTTGGTCTCTAGAGCGAGTGCCAGGATAGGCTCAAAAGCTACACAGAGAAATCCTGTCTCGAAAAAAAAAAAAAAATCCACTTCATCCACTTCATCTGGATATGGTGGCAGAAGTCTAGAATCTGAGTACCCAAGAGACTGAGGCAAGGGAATCACTGAGAGAGGCTAGCTTGAGCTACACAGTTAAGTTTAAAGCTAGCCTAAATTACATAGAGAAACCAAATAAAATTCTTCAGTTGAAATAAACACTATCTTTTTGAGCCAGGTGTGGTGAGGAGCACCTTTAAAATCTCATCACTCCAGAGACAGAGGCAGGAAAATCTTTAGGAGTTCAAGGCAAGCTTGGTCTACACAGTGAGTTACAGTACAGCCAGGGCTATATCATGAGATACTGTCTCAAAAAACAAAACCAAAAAAGAAAGCATATACTATAATTTCCACCTTTTATTAATTTTTCTTTTTTAAAAAAAATATTTTCATTTTTTTGCATGAGTGTTTTGCCTCATGTATGTAAGTGCACTGCATGTATGCCTGGTACCAGTGGAGGCTTGGAGAGGGTGCTAGATATCCTGAAACTGAAGTTATAGATGGCTGTGAGCTGCTCTATGAGTGCTGGGAATGGAACCTAAGTTCTCTGAACGAGCAGTAAGTGCTCTTAATCACTGAACCATTTCTCCAGCACCTAATTAAAAATTTTTTTATAAAACATATATTGTGCATTGAGCAGGTGCTCCCTATACTCCTCCTGTCCTTTTTCTTGTCTACCCCCCCCCAATCCCTTTTGTTCCCTTAGAGAGTTTCACTTTTTAGTTTTTGCAAGACAGAGTTTCTCTATGTAGCCCTGGCTGTCCTGGAACTCACTCAGTAGACCAGGGTGGCCTTGAACTCACAAAGATCCACCTGCCTCTGCCTCCCGAGTGCTGGGATTAAAGGTGTGCACCACCACCGCCTGGCTTCACTTCTATTTTAATGTCATATATCTATATATGATTTTATGTATCTCTGTAAAATCTAAGAACCACAAATGAGAGAAAACATACTTGTCCTCCAGTTCATCCATTTTCCTGCAAACTATATATATCAATTGTGTATAAGTAGACTAAATTTTCTTCATTTTTTTGGTTTTTCGAGACAGGGTTTCTCTGTGTAGCTTTGGAGCCTACCCTGGCACTGGGTCTGGAGACCAGGCTGGCCTCAAACTCACAGAGATCCGCCTGCCTCTGCCTTCGGAGTGCTGGGATTAAAGGCGTGCGCCACCAACGCCCGGCTTTCTTCATCTTTTTCTCTGTTGTTGACACTGGTTTGATTCTATAACTTCACTATTATGCACACATTAATATGCATACTTTGACTTGGAGTCCTTTGGGCAAATACCCCAGAATGGTCTAACTGAGTCATCTGGTAGGTCTACTTTTAGTTTTTTGAGGAACCTTCATACTTCCATAGTGTTTGGACTAGTTTACATTCCCAATGGTAGTAAGAGTTCCCACTTGTCAGCATCCTCACCAGCATTTGTTGTTCTTTGTTTTCTTCATGATTATCATTCTGACTGGGGTAGATGGAATCTCAGAGTGGTTTTGTTTTGCATTCCCATGCTCACTAGTGAAATTGGATGATTCTTCATATATTTATTGGCATTTGTATTTCATCTTTTGAGATCTGTCTGTACATTTCATGAGCCAGGTTGTTGTATTTCTCATTTAGTTTTCTTTCTTTTTTTTTTTTTGTTTTATATTCTAGATACTAACCTTCTGTCAGATGGATAGGTAGCAAAGATTTTCTTCATTCTGTAGGCTGTGTCCACTGGATTCACTGTTTCCATTATTTGTAGAGGCTTTTTAATTTTTCGAGATCCCATTTGTCAATTGGCATTATTTCCTGAGTGACTGGAGTCCTAATTAGAAACTAAGTCCTTCCCTGTACTTTTATCTTAGAGCATTTTCCCCTACATTTCCCTCTAACAGAATTTCAGATCTTATTTTAGGTCTGATTAACAGAGTTGATTTTTGTACAAGATGAAGGGCAGAGGTCTGTATTCCTTCTTCTCCACATCTAGATATCTAGTTTTCCCAGCATCATTTGTTGAAGAAGTTGTTTCTTTCCAGTGTATGTTTTTGTCATCTGTGTCAAATATCAGTTGGCTGAACTGTGGGTTTATGTCTGTCTTCCTTCTCTGTTCCATTGATCTGCATATTTCGGTGCCAGTACTGCTTCATTTTGTTAAGATGGCTCTGTAGTGTAACTTGAGATCAGGTATAGTGATACATCCAGCATTTTATTTTATTTTTGCTCAGGATTGCTTTGGCTGTCTGAAATCCTTTCTGCTTCCATATGATCTTTAAGGATTTGTTGTTGTTGCTTTTTTTCTGTGAATAATAACATTAAAATTTTATGGGGATTACATTGAATCTGTAGATTGCTTTATTTAGTATAAGCATTTTTTTGTAATATTTTTCAAATTTACAACTGTGGGAGATCTTTCCATCTCCCAGTGTGTACTAGTTACTTTTTTATTGCCATGACAAACACCATGATTGAAGCAACTTACAGAAGGGAGGGTTTATTTGGTTTATGATTCCAGAGGGATATGACTCCAGCAGCAGCAGGACAGGGAAGCCTGGCAGCAGGTAGACAGTGTCTGGAGCAGAAAGCTTAGAGTTCACATCCTAAACCAAAAGAGGAGAGGCCAAACTAGAAATGTAAAGAGGTTTTAACTCTCATTGTCTACCCCCAGTGATATACTTCCTTCAGTAAGGCCACACCTCCTAAATATCCCCAAACAGTGCCATAAACTGGGGACCAAGTATTCAAACATCTGAGCCTATGGGAGACATCTCATTCAAACCATCACATGGTATACTTTCCTATTTAAGTTTTTATTGTAAGAAAGTCTATGATTTCCTTTGTTAGCTTTAATCTAAGGTATTTATATTTTTTTGAAGCAGTTGTGAATGAGGTTGTTTCCATGATTCCATTTCCAGTTTGTTACTGGTATATAGGAGCATTGTAGTAGCCACATTTCATGTGTTTAATAGCTTCAGAGCCACTTTTTGTACATCTCAGATTGAAATATTTGTTTCCATACAGTTCTTTCTGTTGTAGAGCACTATAATCTAGAATTTGCATTATAGGGCATTTTCTAGACAAGCAAAATATACCAAAAGAATGAAAGGTGAAGGAAATAGTAAATAGGTCAAAATGAAGCTTCATTAGTAAAGACTGAAAAATACATAGTATTGGAAAAGCATCATGAAATAAAAATAATCTGTAAGAGTTATTTATAGGCTGTTGCTTCTTAGAGTTGAAGGTAATCTCCTTTGATTTAGGCATTTTGGTAGTTTATAGGAGTTTTGTCTGTTTTACTCACATGTCAAAATGGTTTTCGTTGATTTTAAGATATTTCTGGTTTTGAAAGTAAAATATTTGGAAATAGTAAGAAGAGAAAAATAATCATAAACTGTAGTGATAGTTTGTAAACTAACAAACAAAGCTTGCCTGAAGATCAGAGCATAAAGCTAGTCACACACTAGTTAACCATAGAGGCCAAACAGTGGTGGTACACACCTTTAATCCCAGGACTCAGACAGGCAGATGGGTCTCTGTTGGTTTAAGGCCACCCTGAGCTACACAAAATTGATTCAGTTTAAAAGAGAAACAGTTCACATAAAGGTGATCCCAGTACTTGGGATCACACACCTTTAATCCCAGCACTAGGGTGGTGGAGACAGAAGTGATATGGCAGGGCAGAGAGATGAATATAAGGCAGGAGGAGATGAGAGAGATGCATTCTGAGGAGTCTAGGCAGTCAGTCTGAGGATTCGTGGAGACAGGATCACCCATTTGGACTGAGGTAGAAGTAAGAGCTAGTGGCTGGCTGCTTTGCTTCTCTAATCTTTCAGCTTTCCCCTCTAATATCTGACTCTGAGTGTTTATTATTAAGACCAAATAGAATTCATGCTACACATAAACATAGATAATAGTGATACTTTTAACTAAAAAACCTATCTTTTAGTGAGTTTAAGAACTTAGAAATGAGTTCTAAGACCATATAGTTATTTATAATGCTAACAGTGTTAAGCGGATGTTTGAAAATGTTTGGAATTCAGGAAGACCTTCAAACATTTATCATGCTGCTTAAAACAAGAAAGGAAATTTTTTTTTTAAAGTATCAGTACCTCAACTAAGAAGTGACTGAAGTGCACACTTGGGTACACACAGAGAGAGCACCAGAAAGGAACACAAGCTACGCAGTGCAAACATTTATACATCCTCAGCAGTTTGGAAATTGAGGTATGATCACCAATACTAGGCTTGTCTGTCAAGGAAAGGCAAAATAAAGGGAGACAAAGGGAGGAAGGAGAGGAGAGAAGGAATAGAGAGGGGAGATGGGAGGAAAAGAGGCAGAGAGTGAGAGATAAGTGAAGAAAGTAATTTTAATACAAATTCTATGAAGTAATACTTTGGGTGTGGGGAAATAGCTCAGTTGTAAAGTGCTTGCCATTCAGGCATGAAGATCTGAGTTCAACCCCCAGAAACCCATTAACAAAAAGAAAAATGACCTGTTTGTAATCTCAGTGAAAGGAAGTTAAAGACATGGAGATCCCTGGGGCTTGCTGGCTAGCCATTGTGACCTATTAAAGTTCCCGGTTAACTGAGAGAGATTGTCTTAAAACAAGGTGAACTGTGTCCTGGGGAGCTATACCCAAGTTTGAACTCTGTTTTCCACACAACGTGCATACACGCACAAAAAGAATAGCGTGGGAGCTGAGGGTATAACTCAGTGGTAGAGCACTTCCCGTCATGCATAAAACCTTAGCTTTGGTCCCTACCAATGTGAAAAAGTAAAGTCTTACTTTGATTGCAACAAATCAAAAAAGAATAAGCTTTGACTTTGAAATGGCTCATGTGATATCTTTAAAAATATTTTCAGGGGATTTATACTTACTTTCCTCCTTACATCTTCTCTCCATCATTCCCGGTCCGCGTGCACTCGATCGTGTGTCTGTCTGTCTGTGTGTGTGTGTCTGTGTCTGTGCACACATAGACAGAACCCAGACAAGTATGAGCTACTTTTAAAGCTCCATTTCTATTTTCTTGATGTTTGTTGCTTAAGAGCTGATATTATCATTAGAAATGGGATTGTAATTTTTCCCGTTAGGGCTCTTTTCCATGACTGAACTGTAGGTACAGTTATATGATGATAATTCTCTTAAGACAAGCCACTTACAAGGCTTCTTTTATAATATTTATGCTTTGCATTTTCTCTGCTTTAAAGGATCATATTATATGTCTGTCAGGTTCTTTCATCTTAATTAGTTAATTAGAACATTTTGTAAATGCTTATATTCAGGTTACACTAAACTGAACTAAGCTGTGAAGATATAAACATGTAATCTTTTTTTTTTTTTTTTTTTTTTTTTTTGGTTTTTTGAGACAGGGGTTCTCTGTATTTCTTTGGATACTGTCCTGGATCTTGCTCGGTAGACCAGGCTGGCTTCGAACTCAGAGATCCACCTGCCTCTGTTTACCGAGTGTTGGGATTAAAGGTGTATACCATCAATGCCCGGCTGTGTGCACATAATCAAAACAAACTATACTTAAGCAGTTATTAAAGAAGAAAACTTGTATTATTAAAGAAAATTTCTATGGCAAAGCCACTTCCAAATACTTTAACAATATTTTGCTAATTTATCATTATAAAAGCCATATTTAGAAAATTCAAATAATGTAAGAAGGAATTCAGTGAAAAATGAATTTTCTTATTTTTCTACTTGATATTCCCAGACATTCTATTAAATCTGACTTATCTGACTTCTCTGAAACTTTTAATAATAATTCATGATGTTGTGTGTCAGTAGTGCCTCCAAATACTAAATGTGTGTGTGTGTTATTTGATGTGCTCCAGCTCTCTGCAGCTCTGCTCATTTCTCCTCACCATCTGCTGTTGTGCTGTCTCATTTCTCATCTTCATGTTCCTCTTAGCTCAAGTCGAATTTCCATTTTACTTTTTGATGCTTGTCATATCTCTACTGAGACTCCTTTTTGTTTCTCATCAAGACTGTTTTCTTCTTTCAGATCTTTGGATCTATGGGCCTTTGTTTGGAAATATTTATAAAGAGTGCTTTGAAGTTTGCTAATTCAACATCTGGATCCACATGGAGTCAGTTTTTAACAGATCCCTTTTACTGTCTTGTTTCCTGGAATGTCACAATTTTTAGTTGAAACTTGGCTGTTAGAGTGTTATCAAGAGGGTTGTTGTTTGTTTTTCTAAGGGCTATTTTGCCTGGACTTGGGCAGACTTATTTTCCCTGCACTGTGTAGCAGCTCTGCCTGACCAGTTCTTTCTTTTCAAGCCTTTTTACTCATTGGCTTTGTATCTGGGGTGGGGGTGGGGGGTGGGAGCAAGTCTGTGAAAGTAATTCTTTCCTTCACCTATTGTTATTTGGTGTTAGCAAAGAACTTGGGCAAAGACTACTTATTATAGTCAGACTAATTCACCTTTTCTTTGTCCTTTTTTTTGGGGGGGGTAGGTGGAGGATATATTCCTTTTGTTTCCAGTCCATATGCTAGTGGTCTCTGTTCTTCGACATCCTAACCATAAAGGTTTCAGTTTTCTGTTGTTTGTTTTTATGTATGATTATGGAATTCACTGAGTTAAGAAACATCAAATTATAGATCTTCTGTTATGCAACTTTTGATGGTAGATTCTGCCTTCGGAAGATTCTTCTGTGGTCTGTATTTTATTACCAGGTCATCGGGCTTATCTGGGGTCTCTCTCCCCTGCATGTAGGCTTTGGTAAGCAACCAATGATATGAGCAAAGTTAATGCTCAGATATTGGGTCTTTACCTCTACTTCCAGTATACCTGTTTTAACTCTCTATTTGTACTTGCACTGTTGAGATTTTGTCTTCCATGTTGAGCTGCATAGCTTCCTGGTTCTCTTCACCCTATTTGTGAGTAATATAGATAGAAGACACTGAGCAAAAACAAACAAACAAACAAAAAAAACTTGTAGCTGAACTCAAGCTCTGTTCCTTTCTTTCTCTGTGATTTCCTTTTGAGATTGTCTAGTGTTTTAAGTAGGCTTTAATTTTTTTTTTTTTTTTAATTTGTGTATGTGGATGTTTTGCCTGCATGTATGTCTCTGTACCACTTGGGTGCTTGGTGTCTTGGAGGCCAGAAAGGACATTGATCCCCTGGAACTGGAGTTACAGATGCTTGTGATCCGTTGTTAACATGTTGGTGCTGGGAATCTAACCAGTGCTCTTAACCACTGAACCATTTCTTCAGCCCCTGTTTTAAACAGGCTTTTAAAAATAATCTATTCAGGTTTAAGTTGTTTTCTGTAAAAGAGTTTTCCTGGTTACAGTCAGACAAAATTCCTTTTTGTTCTTTGGGTTTCCATTTGTTGTAAAATTTCTTTGTGTCTCATGACTATATGTGTAGTATTCATGTCCCTAAAAAAATCTGCAATTTTTCATGTTTCTAAAATTGAGTGTTCAGTTGTCTGTCAAGTAATTTATAGATTTATGCTATACTCCATAGGGATATTTAAAATGGATTAATCAAAAGGAAATTATAAATGTTTTCTAGAACATTTTAAATTATTTGTGATTTTATATCATCTTTTTCTTTTTTATGTATTATATCTATTTATATAAAAAGACCAATAATGGCAGTATGTTATGCATCAATAGCAGCAACAGCTTTTCCAGGTTCTGCAGTCATTTGAACAAAATTGTAGAAACATCCAGCACTCTCCATTTAAAAAAAAAAAAAAAATCCCAGAAAAACAGCACAGTTCTGTTATTCTTGTGGTACCTGGCACCATTTTTTTTTTTTTAATTAGCTTCTCAATCATCATCTGGAAGGAAACCATTCTGAGCAACATCATTAAAAACAGCTCTGATAAAGCACAGTCACTACTATGTATCATAAAGCAGGTCCACATATGGCATACCATGTTTGCCTTTTTGTGATTGGGTTACCTCGCTCGGAATGGTTTCTTCGAGTTCCATCCATTTTCCTGCAAATTTCAAGATTCCATTTTTTTTTTCTGCTGAGTAGTACTCCATTGTATAAATGTACCACATTTTCTGTATCCATTCTTCAGTTGAGGGGCATCTAGGCTGCTTCCAGTTTTTGACTATTACAAATAATGCTGCTGTGAACATGGTTGAACCAGATGTCTTTGTTGTATGAATGTGCTTCTTTTGGGTATATGCCTAGGAGTGGAATTGCTGGATCTTGTGGTAGACTGATTCCCATTTTCTTGAGGAGTCGCCATACTGATTTCCACAGTGGCTGTACAAGTTGGCACTCCCACCAGCAGTGGAGGAGTGTTCCTCTTTCTCCGCATCCTCTCCAGCATAAACTGTCATTGGTATTTTTGATTTTAGCCATTCTGACAGGAGTAAGATGGTATCTCAGAGTTGTTTTGATTTGCATTTCCCTGATGGCTAAGGATGTTGAACACTTTCTTATGTGTCTTTCAGCCATTTTAGATTCCTCTATTGAGAATTGTCTATGGAAGCTTCAGGGCCTTCACTATTACTTACTTTGCTTTTCTATTGCTGTGACAGAACACAATGACCAAGGCAACTTATAAAGAATGCATTTAATTGAGCTTACTGTTTCAGAGGGTTAAAGTCCATGATGGTGAAACAAAGGTGCATGATGGCAGGAATAGCTGAGAGCTATCTCTTGATGTAAAGAGCTATCTTTAGAAATGATGTGAGTCTTTTGAAACCTTGAAACCTGCCCCCTGACACTCCTCTTCCAACAAGGCCATATCATTTAAACCTTTCCAAACAGTTCCATCGATTGGAGTTCAAGTATACGAACTTATGGGGTCATTCTCTTCCAAACTACCATGTACATGTTGTGTATTTTCTGCTTTACTGGGTACTACAGTCACTTTTATTCCTAAGTTAGGAGTTTATCAGATGACCTTCAAGTGTCTGGTCCTGGGCTGGCGAGATGGCTCAAAGGTTAAGAGCACTGACTGCTCTTCCAGAGGTCCTGAGTTCAATTCCCAGCAACCACATGGTGGCTCACAACCATCTGTAATGAGATCTGGTGCCCTCTTCTGGTGTGCAGATATACATGGAAGCAGAATGTTGTATGCATAATAAATAAATAAAATCTTTTTAAAAAGAAGTTTCTGGTCCTTCAGAATCACTATTCTAGGCTCCACTGAAGATTTTCTATTTAGTTAGGAATTAACTGAGCATTTAGGTGTCTTTTTGAATGTCAGTCATGAGTGATGCATTCACTCCTTGGGATAGTCTCTACACCTATTGGTCATTTCTATACAGAGGTTACTTTAGGGCATTTAGTTCACTCAGGTCTCTTTTTGACTATTCCTTACCAGTATTAGTCACCCATACCTTTGGCTATTTGGCTTTGGATTTAACTGAAGGTTTCAAGCCTTCTATCCCCTTATTGTTCTTTTTTTTTTTTTTTAAAAAAAAAAAAAAGGATTGTATGTATGTGGGCAAGGAGGGGCGGTTCTGTGTTTGCCATGGTGTGTGTGTCTGTGTGTGTGTGTGTGTGTGTGTGTGTGTGTGTGTGTGTGTGTGTGTGTATCAGAAGACAGCTTTCTGGAATCAATTTCCCCATTTTACTACGTGACTCCTAGAGATTGAACTCAGGCTGTTGGGCTTGGTAAAAAGCACCATTACTCACAGCCCTCATTGTTTTCTCTTGCTTAAAAAATCTCTCTCTCTACTAACTACTACACTTGAATTTCTAGTTTGAAAGATAAAAATAAGCACTGGGGAGATACCTGAGTTGGTAAATTGCCTGCTATGCAAGCATGAGGACCTGAATTCAGATCTCTGGCATACATGTGAAATAGTCAGGCATGGTGGCATGTGGCTGTAATGCTAGTGCAGGAGGCACTGGAGATAGCTGGACTTCTAGAGCTCCCTGATCTGTCAGTGAGTACAGTGGGAAACTGTCTCAAAAGATAAGGTAGAGAACAAATGAAGGCAGACTGCATTGACCTCTGGCATCCACATGCTTGTGCACACAGGTGCATGGTGTTAGGAATTCAGCGTGAGGGAAATATGACTCAAGATGGGACTGAGGCAGGTCCTGAGATGGGGGAGGGACAGATGGAAGATGGGATACGGACAGAGACCTGCAGACATGACTCATGTAGAAGGTTTATTGGGGAAGGTAAAGGAATAGGGGAAGGGAAGAAATAGAGAGATGGAGATAGACAGAGACTCAGAGAGACAGAACTGCCTCCTCAGAGGAAAGAGAGAGGGGGGAATGGTGGGGCACTCCTGCCATGCACAGAGGGGTGGCATGCTGTGCCAGGTTCCCAAGGGGCATGGCTGGGTTTGCCTGAATTACAACACATGGTACACACACATGTGCACATAGACACATACACACAAAGAAATAATTTTGCTTTAATAGAAAAGCTCTTGTGTGACAACTCTTTAAACTGAGCCTACAAAGATAAAGACTCAAGAGGCCTGGGATCTAAAGGGACATCTGTTGGTAACAAGGAACAAACATCACTTCCTGTGTATGTAGCTGCTGGGTATATTGGAAAAGAACATGGAGCTTTGGTTAAATTGGATGTTAATCTTAGCTCAAAAATTTCTTCATAATATACAAACATGGTAATGTAGGGATGTTTAAAATTGTTTTAAATAGAAGGAAATATGTGAACTTGTTAGTTCATTGATACTTGGTGAAAACAATAAATTTTCTCCTTATACTTTTTTATTACTTTAGAAAAATGTCCTTCTGTGGATCATTTTCATTAATTCATACTATCTAGAAATAGTGTCTTGGGGAACACATACTTACTATGTTAAAGTTGTCTTGGAGTTTCTGTCATAACTCTCCATAACATCTAAGAGATAGGAATGTGTAAGTAAGTGATCACCTTTCTCTCAGTTGACTTTTGGTAGTTTCCTTAAAAAGTATAAAGACCTAACCAACAGGCCCACTATTTCTAAGTTATTCGAAACATAGACTATCTCTGTTGTCTCTGAATATGAACAGGGATATATTTTCTAGAAACTCTTTTCAGTACTCTAGTAATTGCTTTTGAAGATCCAACAGTAGTACACTTCAGATTGCCTATTGTGATGTGGATATTTGGGACTCAAGTGCCAATATTTGAAGGAACTTTTTTTCCCTCTTTTTTTCTTTAAATTTATTTTTTACATTCCAATCCCAGTTCCCCCTCCCTCTTTCCTCCCACCCCCTTTACTCCCCCCTCCTCCCATCTGTTCCACAGAGAGTGTAAGCCCTCCCATAGGAAGTCTACTAAGTCTGTCCCATCATCTAGTTGAGGCAGGACCATGGCACCCCCACACCCTTGTGTCTAGGCTGGGCATAGTATCTCTCCATTTAGAATGGGCTCCACTAAGTCAGTTTGTGCATTAGTGTTAGGCCTTGGACCTACTGCCAGTGGCCTCATATATTGTCCCAGTCACAACCATTGTCACTATATTAAGGAAGTCTAGTTTGGTCTTATGCATATTCCCCCATTTGTTAGACCTGAGTTCAGTGATCTCTCACTAGCTCAGGTCAACTGATTCTGTGGGTTTCCTTATCATGGTCTTGACTCCTTTGTTCATATTTTTGCTCCTCCCTCACTTTGATTGTACTCCGGGAGCTTGGCCCATTGGTTAGTTGTGGATTTCTACATCTGCTTCCATCTGTTTCTGGAAGAGGGTTCAAGCTTCTCTGGGGTTATGGATTGTAGGCTGGGTATCTTTTGCTTTATGTCTGGTGTCCACTTATGAGTGAGTACATTCTATATTTGTCTTTCTGATTTTGGGTTACCTCACTTAGGATTTTTTTTTTTTCTAGTTCTGCCCATTTGGCCTTAGAATTTTAGGATGTCATTGTTTGAAGGAACTTTTTAAGCTAAGTAGTGTAGATAGGGGAAATGGAAAGCTTTTAAAAGTTTTTTAGAATTTTTTGATTTCATTGAAGCAAATGTGCCAAGGGGCTTGTTGGTAGATGACAAGGTTAGTTTAGAATGAATGCAAAGCAGCTTTATGGCTAAAAGGGGAAAGAAGAATCAAAAGAAAGTTTTGAAGAAGACTTGATATAGGGGAAAGTGAGATGTCAAGGATGACTTCAGATTTTTAAATTTGGTGAATAAAGATGACCCCAACTGATAGGAGAGACCAAGATTATGAGGCCATATAGAACTCAGGAAGGTATTTACCCAATTTTAATATTTATCTTTAACTTAAAAAGTTAATATAATTGGTGGTAGCATTATGTATGTGTTGGTATACTCAACATGCCACTGCATGCATGTGGAGGTCAGAGGACAGTCAATCCTTGGGAGTCGGATCTCCCACTCAGGCTGTAAGGTGGTTTGCACAAGTGCTTTTACAACCAGCGAGCCATCTCACTGACGTTTGTGAACAACTCCCCTCATTTCACTCCATGAAATCCAGTTAGAAATGAGTGTTGAAAGAATGATAGAGCCAGTGTCAGAAAACTGGTGTTCTAGTCAGACTTATATAATGTTGCTAAACAATTTGGACAAAGTCACATACATTTATTTATCATTTAGTTTGGTGGTGGTGGTGTGTTCACAATCCCTATAAGTAAAATCTGATTTCAAATGAATGAAGTTTCCAAGATCAGGACTGTTTTATATACTCATTATTTTTGTAATTCTACTGCTGACCAGCATTGTAAATTTCTTCAAATTACCAAAATTCTGAGGTATTTTCTGTTCTGTATATGAGATTATATGGCCAATCATCTTGATGATTGGGAAACTTAGATACTTAATATACTTTAAAAATGCTCAGTAAAGGTACTGTGTAAAGCTATTGAGTTTCTTTGTAACTTTGATAGATTTAGTAGTCATAAAGTTTGATAGGATTCATTGATAAAACATTTTTTAGTAATTGCACTATAAAGAAATATTAGGATAGCTTTATACAAAATTTGTCAGCAAAAATTACCTATTTAGCCTCAATTTGGTTAAGGAAATAATAACATTATTATTTGGTCTTAAGATGCTTTGTGCCACTGGGGAATGTACCTTAGAGATGGAGCACTTGAATAGCCTCCAGGAGGTCCTAAATTTAATCCCTCGTAGAAAAACAAAACAAAACAAACAAAAAACCAAAAAGATGCTTTGTAAACTATCTTAACTTTTGGCAATTAAATATTCCAAGTAAAAATGTATGTAAAATAATCATTCTGCAGCTTGTTTGTGCTTTTGGAGTACTGATGTTTGGAAACATGAAATACTTAGTTGTTTAAGTATACTTACTCAATGTAAGTACTATATTATTAGACTCTTGCACAAGGGTAGCAAATTTAGCAGATGTATCAAGTGCAAAGTACCTTTAAAAGATTTCTAGGGTTTATTTTAATCTTAATTTGTGACATCTTTTATGTTTAGTATTTTGTGATGTACTTAGCACTTACAAGTGTACCATAAAATCTCAAGTATATAAAATTCTATGGCTGTTTATTCTGCATGGAATAGATTTAAAGGTCAACACTACTCTTTTATGTAGGTTATGGGTGCTACATGTGTGCTTTCAGAGCAGTAGTGTGAGGAAACTTGAAGTGGGATGGCAGGACGGCCTCATCCCTATGACAGTAACTCCAGCGATCCAGAGAATTGGGATCGGAAATTGCATAGTAGACCTCGTAAACTTTATAAACATTCAAGGTAGGTAGAAAATGTATATATATATATATATATATATATATATATATATGTATTTCCCATATCAAAGCTCTGTTCAACCTGATTATAAAAACGATTACTTCATTTGATTGTGGCACTCCCTGTCAGGATGTGGCCTTGTTTACAAAGCACTGTGCATGTTTGTTTCTCCGGAAATAGGTTTTAGATAAACGTTTGTTTTAATTTTTTAGTATTATTGTTTCTTTGAATATTTTTGCCTCTAGATTATGTTAACATCTTAGTTAACTGCATAATTAGGTATTATAATTTGATCAGTTTGAAATTCTGGCAAGTTAGGATAGTTCTTATGTACTTAAAACTGTCTAACAGAAGTTTGTTCTTTAAATATATTATGTGTGCAGGTTTCAACTGACAGTTTATGTTGTGTCAGTACTTGCCTCAGGACATCTTTAGTATGCAAGCCTATTCTATAGTCCCACTGATCGAATGGAAAAATTCATCTTTCCAGACACTGGTTCATTTTGAGTTTGATGCATGAAATGAAATTGATCTCAAAAGTCATGCTTATCTTTATTATTTTTTAACTTTGATTTTGCACTGTGTGATAAGATGAGTTTCATTTAGAACACTTTGTAATCTGATATTTTAAGATGTTAACTGACACCTCATAAATTCCACATTGCACAGGTATGTAAGCATGTTTTCATAGAGAATTTTGTTTTCTGAATATAATGTAGAGGATATCACTAAAAGTTTAGCTTACCCAAATAAAAAATTCTTCCGATTACTGATAACAAATATAAACTTTCTTGAAAATAATACCATAACTTTGAAATCCTTTTTGTAATATTAAAAACTGTTTTGAATACCTTAAACTACATATTTAGAAAGTATGAGTGATTAGGTGCTTCCTAACTTCTTGCCTGACAAGATGCTTATATATATTGTAGAATTTCATGTGTTGTCTTAAGTTGATGTTAATTTCATTAATTTACAAGTGCATACCACACACTGTAAATATTTTTTGGTTTGTTTTATTTTTTGTGTATATGTTCTTCAAGTAGGACTCTCATTTATTCCTAGATAATTATCTTGTCCTTATTTTGGAGGCTTTGGAGACTTTAATGATATATGAATTTTATCATTGTATGGAACTATAGTTGTATATATCATTGTGTGTGTGTGTGTGTGTATTTCAAGAGAATTTTGTGTTATGCTTTCTAACTCTTGATTTGTTTCTGCTGGTGTATGATAGTGAATTATTTAATGAAGAAGTGATAAGGGTAAAAATGTCATCATTCATTTGCTTTTAGAAAGGTTCATGCATTCAATGGGAAAATTGTGTAATAGTGTTTTCATTTTAGCAATCTCTTTGTATTTTTATATCTTTAATGACTATTTTTAATTTTTGTGGTGCTGTAGATTGAGCACATGGCTTTGTATATGCTAACAGAGTACTTTACTACTAAACTTCATTAGCAACTTTTTAATGCTGTTTTGGGTAGCAATAATAGTTTATTATAAGATATTAACATGAAATAAAGAATACAGGAGGCAGAAGCAGGCAAGCTCAAGGCCATTTAGGGCTACAAACTGATAATCCTCTTTGGAGGGAAGTGGAAAGAAAAAGAAATTGGTTTAAATTTCTTTGAAGCTAGATGTGGTAGTGCATGCTTGTAGCCTTAGCACTTGGTCTAGGTAAAGTCAGGAGTTCAAGGTCAGCTAGGGCTGCATGAAAACCCTGTCTCAAAACAAACAACAAAATGTTAATGGGGACTAGAGAGAAGACCTTGGTTTAGTTCTCAGCACCCACATTTGGCAGCTCACAGCACCCTTCAACTCCAGACCCAGGGGAATCCTTCCTTATGCCCTCAGGCACCTGCACGTGCATGTACATGGTGTACATAAACTTATGCAGACATGCATGCATGCACATAAATAATATTTTTAATGTTATGGAAAAGACCAGGAAACCTTTTGAGGTTTTGAGGTGACCAGGAAACATTTATTTATATTAAAGTTCTTTTATAAAGCTCAAATAAAAAAAGCTTATTTTTAGAAATTTCTTCTTCTGTATTTTAGGAATTTCACTTAAGACACTGTAAAAAAAAGGATTGTTTGATAACAACAACAAAACACTTGTCCTCCGTTCAGGAGGGAATTTAAAGGATGTCAGGGTGCTGTGGGCACTATTATAGAGTGCTTGACTATCCATATATGGACTAATTAGAAAATTGTAGGACACATAAATCATGGCACTGACTTGTAAAATGAAGTTCAGAGAAAGGGTCATTGTCATCTTGAGTTAGGGGAAAATAAGATGAGCTAGTCCTGAGGCGCTTAGAGCATTAGAGTGAACAGGGATATATATCTGTCAGGACCTTCAGGAGATTACCTTGCCTGGATCTGAGGACACAGCTTTGGATAGTATATCTGTTTCCATTAGGTAGATGAAAAAAAAAAATGAGGTTAATAGTCTTGCCCAAGACCATCCAGCATGTAAATCACAAAGCTCTAATTTATAAACATGACTCTCATTCATTTTCTTTTTTAAAATTTAAATAATTTATATAATGAACTCATTTTCTATCACCCAGACTGAAGTTACTAATTCATGGCTGATATTTTAAAAATCTGCATCTCCACCTATTCACCACCATTCCCTGCCCCCCTTTTCACTCTTAAGTATTTTAACATTTGAGTAAAAAATCCCTGCCTTTCATGTTTTGTTTTTGTTTTGTTGTTGTTTGTTGTTGTTGTTGTTGTAGGTGGTGGTTTTGGTACTTAAATTCAGAGGTAAGAGATACCTGATGCATCATAGTTGCTTAAGAATATCAGGGTCTTTTGCTTGACTTTTTCTCTTGATCACAAGGTGGATGTGTAGCCCTAGCCATTATCTTTACCTTCTAGACAAAAGGAAATAAGAAAATCAACATTTTGGGGAATTTCCATCAGGTATCTGCTTATAAATGATATAGCTATCTCTAGGTCATGGAGACTAAGAATAAAGAAATGTAGGTTTTAATTTATGCATGTTGTCTCAAACAAAACTGGCAATTTATAAATATAGACTATAAATAGTAAATAAATGAGCATAATTTTCTTCATTCAATTTTAATAGGTAATATAAAGGTTGTCTTTTTAAATGTGCTGTTTTATGGAGATTTTTAAATAGCTTTTCATTTTTAGTACTTTTATTTTAATGGGCCCCCACCTTCATTGCTGGTCATGATCAAATAAGTATGGATTTATAAAAGTAATAATAGTTACTCTCTATGTGTACTGACATTTGTTAATAATTAAGGGGTTGGTGTAAGAATCATGGTTTCTAGATAATGCAATTCTTTGTTTATTTTTGAGATTATCATTTAATTAAAACATATCTCTCCCCAGTCTCCTTCAAATCTATGACCCTTTTTTCATATATGTATGTATGTATGTATGTATAATTCCCCAGTGTTTTTTTTTTAATTCAGATTTGCTATGATGGACCTGCAGTTTGTATATAAGTAAATTAAGTTAAAATCAGCGTGCTTTGCCTTCTGTGTTATATACATATATGTAACTAGTATAGTTATATGTATGTAGAGGAACTTTCTAGCTTGCTGAAGTTGTTAACAGAGATTATTGATGTGTACTTGGCCAGAAATGTGATAGCTTTTCTTTAAATTACAAATTAGAGGGTTTTTTTCTTTATTTTTAAAAATTAACACCTTTTTTGTAAAATGTTAAAATGTCTGACTTAAAAAAACACTAAAAGCTCTTGAATTTGATAGAATATGACTATGTAAAAACTGCTATCTGCAGTTTGCTCAAGGATTCTAAAGATAAATGCATACTTCTATTATCAGACTTTGTAAGGTTTCATTTCCACACAGAAGCGTGCATGCTCTTTTTTTTTTTTTTTTTTTTTTTTTTGCGACTACACGAAAACTATACTTTGCAGTTCCCCTTTAATAGTCAGAACAGGAAAGTTTGGTTCTTAACAGAATAGTTGTCAGGTGGATTCTTAGGTTGCAGGTTTTCTTGCGGTTTTAAAGAGCTCAGTGTCTACAAGGGATACACTGATACTGGAAGGAATGGAATTATCTGCATCCTCGTTCCTAAAACCTGGCAAGCTGTCAGAGCTAGAATTAGCTTTACAGATGGCATTTGGCAACGTATCTACATATCTCTAAGCCCTCGTCTCCTGCATTTTCTTCCACCTGCCTATCAATTACAATATCCAATCACTGTTCAGGAATGGAGAAGTGGGATGATCACAGCTCAGACGATGCTGTTTGGTTAGAAACGTCAGTGCTGCACAACCCACGGCTGAGTCAGTGTCTATGAGAAAATGAGCTGAATTAATATTTAGAGGGGGTTGAATCTCTGAACATTTAAAGCTTAAATATCTGCAACAGCGGGATTACACAGTAGAAAGGGGAAAGCTAAAGGAAGTCTGTGGACAGGTGAGGTAGGCGACTGGAAGATTTTCTGATTGTTGAGAAGAATCTTGAGGATGATGGAAATACCAGATGAACTAAAGTTTCCTAGTAATGCCCAAGGATGCTGACCTGGCTTTCAGTGCTGCATTGTTTGAAAAAGCAGAGTCCCTTTACACTCTGATTTTAAATTTTTTTTCTTGTTTTTGTGTGTCTACCCTGGCATATACTAAAGGAAGGTGTGTATTCATTTTTTACATGCTGTCTCTGGGTTATAACTATATACAAGAAAGAATATAAAAAAGGTAGAAAGAGAAATGTTGGCTTTTGTTTCATAATAGGCATTTACATTTCTAAATTTAAAAGACTATACTTCTGATTTCAGTTTAATGGCACATTTAAAATAAATGGAGTATATTATTATTGTTTTCATTGGTTTGGTTCTTTGTTATTTCATGTAACCTGAGAATGCATTATATTTAGTATTATATTTTATGAATGTAAAACTTAACTAAGGAAACAAATTTTGAAGCAGTTGATACATTGAAAATAAAACTCAAGATAAAAAATGAAATAATTACCTGAAGATAGAATTAAGGAGAATTTTTGCTTTGGAATGAATAGTGATAAATGGAACTGTTTATGTGTAGTAATTTTTTTACATGACTGAATTTGTTAGAATGGGGAAGCCCTGGCTGGGTAAGTGACTGTCTAGTCCACAGGATACAAGCAGAAGATTTAAAAGCTGCTACTGAGAGAGTATCACCAGGCACAATCTTTGTGTTAGTGTAATTTAATGTTAAATCAGATAAAAAAATTTGTAAACCAGGATAATTGCCCTTGGTGTGATATTTTAAATCTTCACAGGTGACAATGCTTACTTGATTAGGAAATTTTAGCACAATTTAGCATGTTAATAAATCTTCCTCTGCCTTCATTACCAGTTATTTTGTAGGGACTTTTGATATATCCAGTATATTAAAATTATTTTAATGTAAGTAATTAAAACATCTTTGCCTTATTTCACTATCCCTGCCTAGTCTCTAAAAGTATGAATTATCATTCAGTTATCCTGATGTCTCTATATATGTGTGTGGTGTGTGTGAGTATATATACTATTGTATATATTTGTATTGATTATATACGTGATATATGATATATATATATATATATATATATATATATATATATAATCTTATATTGGGGGTTTTGGGGCCTAAAAACGATTTTATAAGCTTGTTACCATAATGAAATTATAAAAGGAGAACTTCAGGCTGAATCTTCTTACCTTACACTTTGTAAAATACTTTTCTCTGGTTCTGGTTGTTCTTTTCTGATAACAATGCTTGTCCTATTACGAAAATGATACATATTCATTACATAAATTTGGTAAGCATAAAAAGCATATAGAAGAAATGTTATTTTTCTAGTAAAAGAAAATACTTTAGATGTTGCATATTTATCCAAATATGAATATATATATATACATGTAACCTTAAAATGACTTCCAGATATTGTTATATGTTCTGTTATATAAGATACATTCCAAAAATTATGAAGCTTCTGTCATGGTTATCTATAGCATAGTTATGTTACACAGTATTTTATATATACTTTGTCATTTAATTAATTGTAGTTCTTCTGAAACTTAACCAGAGAAATGATTAACATGATTTCATTTTATAAATTTCTTCAAAAAGGAGGATTATCTTAAGGAGTTAAGTAAAAATGTAATTTTTACTTTTTTTTTTTCTGACAGTAAAAAGATCCTTGCTCTGATTTCACCTTGAGTTCATTAAAGATGTACACAGTATTTTAAATGAAGCAAATAGCTGTCAAGTATTTTTTTAAGTCCATATAAAAATCAGAAAAATAAGAGTCCAAATGAGATGAGTCTTTAGAAAATGAAAACACTCTCCAGAAGGGTTTCTTCTATGACATTTAATGAAATACGAAGATAGGTCCAGGGAAGTGTAATAATAGTGTGTAACAATGAAGGAGAGACCTCAGCTCTGTTTTGGAAGCTTTATAGAGAACAACAACGCTGGAAACCAGTAACATAATAGAACAAGTATAACTAACAACATGGAAAACCAGTATAAGGAGACATAAGAGAAAGGTGCAAATTATCCAAGAAAGGAGGTGCATTCAATCATGGTCTTCCAATTATTAGTAATTCTTGTGATCTTTGAAGATTTATAAAAGCATAAGAACTGCTCAAAGATTCTGGGTCTGATTTTAAAGCATGTACAACACTTTGGAACAGAAATGGAAAGTATAATATATGACTAACTTGAAGACCAGATGAAAATGTGAAATGTGTTTTTAAAAACTTTAATCTTTATATTTTCTCTTATGCATTTAGTATAATCTGTATCTTTGGAATATGTGTTTGGACACCACCACCCCTTTTTGTAAAATACCTTTTGTAAAAAATAGGTCAGGTAACTAAATGTAAAGAATTCCAAGGGTATATGTAAGGTCTGTTAGACAACACTGTATGGCTTTAGTGTTGTGTATGAAAAGGTCCTAAGGATGGTTGTTAATAAATGACACAAAACAACCATGTAGTATGGCCACTGTTTTTCCCCCATGCCCTCCCCACCATTCTTAGTTATCAAGGATTCATATATAAAAAGAACTACTTTCTGATATTTGGAAAATTGTAATTTGGTAAAGAAATTAAACTTGGTTTGAGTCAGACTTACTGGAGGTTAGGTGTAACATGAACACTGAAATTGAGCTTTGTGTCTTATCTCAGACCTCGGACTTAATTAACTCTGATTTCAGATAACTAATGGATCAAGTAATTAGATTATTAGATATATCCTGCACTTTCAGCTAGAGTTCACAGACGTTATTAAGATATACTGGGGTATGATTTTGTTAGCTAGTTTGTTGGCTTGTTTTTGTCAATGTGATACTGGCTGTAGTTGTCTGGGAAGAGGAACCTCAATTGAAGAATTGCCTCCATTAGATTGCCTTGTAGGTGAGTCTGTGAGGGCTTTTTTAATTTAATTTTATTTTTTGTGATTGATGTGGGAGGACCCAGCTCACTGTGGGCAGCATGAGCTGCATAGGGAAGGCAAGCTGAACAAGCCACAAGGAACCAGACAGCATTCCTTCCTGGCTTCTGGTTTAGTTGTTTCCTAAGGGTTTCTTTCCTTTTTTTTTTTTTTTTGCCTCTAGTTCCTGCCCTGACTTGCTTAGTGATGGATGAACTGTGATCAGAATGTATAGGCCAAATAAATTCTTCTTTTTTCATCATGGTGGTTTTTTCTTTGTTGTTGTTGTTTTTGTTTTAGTTTTGTTTTGTTTGTTTTTTCAAGACAGGGTTTCTCTGTGGCTTTGGAGGCTGTCCTGGAACTAGTTCTTGTAGACCAGGCTGGTCTCCGACTCACAGAGATCCACCTGCCTCTGCCTCCTGAGTGCTGGGATTAAAGGTGTGCACCACCACTGCCTGGCTTGATCAAGGTGTTTTATCACAGCAATAGAAACCTAAGACAGAAGTATTTAAGACTAAGATAAATCCTCAAAGTAATAATTACTGCTTTTATACTTGTGTCGGATCTCTCTGCTTCATATGATCACCCTCTATAAATGAAAACCAGTCACACTGTAAATATTATAGTTTTTCATGTTAACAGTTTTATGATATGAATGCTACTATGTCAGTGGCTTCTGAAATTTTGTTGTCTTAGTTCTGCTCCTCTTTCCTTTTTTTAAAAATATTAAAAACTGTTTGGCCTATTGCTCAGGCTATTTATTAATAAACTTTTACAACTTAAATTAACCCATAATTCTTAATTATGTTTAACCACTTGGCTTGGTACCTTTTCCCAGTAAGGCATTCTCAACTTGCTTCCTCTATATCTGGCTGGCGACTCTCCTTTCTTAAGACCCTGCACATTACACCAATACTGACTTCTTTGATTTGCTTTTCACATACTCATTTTTTTTTTCTTTTGAGGATATTACTTTCAATTCTGCTATAGTCTTTTAAGAATTGTTGCGACTTTTGTTTTTGTGGTGTTTTTTAAATGAGAATGGTCCCCATATGCTTATATATTTAAATGCTTGGTCCACAGTTGGTAAAACTGTTTGGGAATGACTAGGAAGTGTGTGGCCTTATTGGAGGAGGTTTGTCACTGGGTGGGCTTTGAGATTTCAAAAGCCCATGCCATTCCCAGTTTCTCTCTCTCCTCCTTCCTCTCCCTTTCTCCCTCCCTCATAAGTTGTAAGCTATCAACTGTTGCTTCAGCACCATGAATGTGTGCTGGCTCCCAAGCTCTCCCTCCAGACTCTAACCCTTTGAAACCCTGAGCTCCAATTAAAAGCTTTCTATCTTAAGCTGCCTTGTTCATGGTGTTTGTCATGACAATAGAAAAGTCACTAAGACAGTTCTGAATATGTAAGAGTTGTTCTTTAATGTGTGATTTCTCCCCTCCCCACAACTAGCAGGATACAGAAAAACTCAACTCTAACCTTTGTTAAGTTATGAGTTGTTTCTCCATCATTTTCTTTTTGAAGTATTAGTACAATCAAATAGTACGTAAGCTTTTGCTTTTTTTTTCTTCATACAACATAATGCTCTTGAGATTCATTCACAGTTAAGCTTATTAGTAGTCTTAGTATACTTTTTTTATTTAAATAAGAGTGATATTCCATAGTTTGGCTGTACCCTGGCATATTATCTCTTCAGGAAACATTTGTGGTTTGGGTCATAAACTTCAAAGGAGTGTTTATAGTTGGACTTTTAAAACATGATACATTACTTTTGTATGACAGTTCTGTTGTAGGAATTTGTAGTTTCTTTGTACAAAACTGAGCCCTTTTGAAATTAATAAATTAGTATTACATAAAGAAATAAGCAGCATTATAAGTTAAAGTTGTAAAATTTTAAATGCAGGTAGGTGTTTTGATTGACTTTTATGTAAAGTGGGTTTATTTACATTAACAACAGGTAGTAGAAGTTAATGGTCCCTTATTGATAAGAAAATTGTGATCTGAAAGGATTAATGATTGAGGAATCTGATGTAGGTATTTGTCATAGCTTTATTGGTCTGTGAGCTCTGTAGGTGCTGGTCATTTGGTATAGTAGCTGTTTTTAATCTGATTGTTGAGATTAATATGTTTGGCTTCTGAGATCATGAACTGTACAGCTGTGTGTAAATAGTCTGTGTAGGCTGATGGGGAAACTTTAGTGTGAGCAAGTGAGAAAACTATGGAAGGAAAAGACTACTAGAAGTAAAGCTTGGTTGAAATTCTAATGTATAACGAGCATGGCTCAGTAGTGGTTTCCTGGTATGGTAGTCTCAAGCAGGATGTGTGGCCAAAAAACCAGTTTTGGTGTACAGTTTGATAAGTTGAGATAATTTATGCAACCATAAAACCTCAACCACCATGATTATAGTGATGTATATTTCACATCCAAAGCTTCCTGAGTGCCCTTTTCTTTTCCCTTTCAGTTGCTGTCCTTTGTGTTCGTGCACCCACCCAGCTGCCTACCCATTGTCTGTATTTCCTGGAATTTTACCTATTTTATTATATTTCCCTCTTTCGGTTGACATAGTTGTTTTGAAATTTACTTCTGCAGTGAGTTATATAACTTGTGAAAAATATTCATGTTTTGAGTCTTATCAGCTGTAGGAATATACCACAATAGTTTATCTACCTGCCCATAGACATCCAGCAGTTTCCAATTTTGAGTGGTTACAGCTAAAACTCAGAAGAGTATTTGTATATGTAGTTTAAAGGTTTTTTGTTTGTTTGTTTGAGACACAGTTTCTCTGTGTAGCTTTGGAGCCTGTCCTGAAATTTGCTTTGTAGACCAGGCTGGCTTCGAACTCACAGAGATCCTCCTGCCTCTGCCTCTCTGGGATTAAAGGTACATACCACCATGGCCCAGAGTAGGTTAAGCTTTATAGATACATGTTTTATATCTTGGTGGATAAAATAAAGGATGAAGTATCTGGGCTGTATGACTAGTATGTTTTATTTCTCAAGAAACAAACTATTTTCCTGAACAGTTTCCAAAGTGGTTATATCACACAAGTGATTCCACAGGTATATGTGAGTTGCATTTCATATACAATACTTGGTATATATTTATTTCATGTGTGGTCAGAGGATAGTTCAAGTTGGTTCTCTTCTGCCACCTTGTGGGATCCTGGGATCAAACTCAGGTCAACAGGTCTATGTGTAATATCACTACCTACTGAGCCACTTTCCTGGCCTGTGGTCTAGCTATCCTGAGATTCATTGTCATTTTAATTTGCGTTTCCTTAATAGCTATTGATGTTCAATATGATTTCAAATATATATCATTTTGAGAGTTTAAATGCATGTTGGAAGTCCTTTTAGAACTATCTGGGAATTCTTTTCTCTTGTCAGTGCCTTTTTGTTGGTATTTTTTCATGGTGGTTTTTGAATGGCAAAATTTTGAATTTTAATGGTCTATTATTACTTTATTCTTATACGAATCTTCCTTTTTATTTTGAAAAATTTTATGTTTATGTCTGTGATCCATTTTGAGTTAACTCTTATGTATAATGTGAAGTACTGACCAAACCAGAATCCTGTTATTCTTTCCAGTTCTAGAAGTCAAATGTCCATTGCTTATCTGTTCCAGTACCACTTGATAAAATACACTTTTTCCCTTTATTGCTTTTGAATGCTGTTGAAATTGGCCATATAAATGAATGTAGGTCCTTTTCTGGCTCATTGGTTTGCTTGTCTGTCATGATGCTGATACATCATGTTCATAAATGTTATTTTTTAAGTAAGTCTTGGAGTCAAGTTGTCAATCCTGTAACTCTCCTTTTTTATTAGTGATTTAAATCATTCTAGTCACTTTCATTCCATGTGTGCACTTAGGATCGAACCCAGAACCTCATGCATGTCAAACAGGCATGCCACTGAGCTCTACCGCCACGTCCCTCCTTACAAATTTCAGAATAGTTTGTCTCTTTTGAAGTAACTGCTTGACATAAAGAGGCTGAAACAATGATTCCAGTGGTTAAAAACACTGGCTGCTCTTCCAGAGGACCTGAGTTTGGTTCTCAGCACTTACATGGTGGCTCAACCATCTGTAACTCCAGTTCCAAGGAATCCAACCTCCTTTTCTGGCCTCCAGGGGCACCAGGGATGCATATGGTACATAGACATACATGTAGGCAAAGCATCTATTTCCATAAAGTTTAAAAACAAAACACTGCTTGGTATTTTAATTTGGATTATTTGTATCCATGGGGTCAGCACAGAAGTTAAGTCTTCTGATTCATGAAAGTATGTCAGGTTTTGAAAGTTATTATAAATGATTTTCTATAAATTTTAATTTAGGAATGTTTTTTAGTATATAGGACCCAACTTGATTTTTAAAATAGGGATGTACCTGTGTTAAGCTCATTTGGTTGTGATAGCATTTGTAGGATCTACTAAAGAGAACATGTCTTTTGACTGCAGTTTCAGAGGTTCAGTGCATACTCCTTGGCCCTGTTGTGTTGGGTCCATCATAGCATAGCATGTTTACATAGCACACAGTGAGAGGCTAGATGCTAGAGATCTCATGATGCTACAGAGCTAAAAAGAGGAGGAACCAGTGTCCTCGGTATGCCCTCTACTACTTTCTTAAACTAGCAAGCCCCCCCACCACACACACATCCCTATAGTGCACAGGCCGTGACTGAAGTCTTGAGCATGTGGACCCTTGGGAGACAGTGAGATCCAGACTATAGCCCTTTAGCAGCACACTGAAATAGAGGCCCTTGACTTTGTTTCTGTCTTCCTGGGCAAAGTATTTTGAATATGATCCATGGATACTCTTTATCTGCTTAATGAAGTGCTGAGATTTGGGTTTGGTTTGGTTTGAATTTTAGATTTAAATCAAGAGTAGATTTGGATTTTGCCAAATTATTTTCTCTATATATTGAGAGATATGTTATTTTCTTCAATAACGAATAGCATTATTTAACCAATTCTGGGTTTTTAGATAAATTACATTTAATTAGTGGTATTATTATATCTTTACATATTGCTGTAACACTCAAAAACACAGTATTTTGTCTGTTTATAGTTTTCTTGAGATAACCTTTTCTTGGGATAATGCTGACCTCCTAGAATGAGTTGAGGAGTTCTGTCTTTCCAGTTTTATTGGAGAGTTTCATAGGGTTAATATTATTTTTGTTTGAAATGTTCATCAGTGGAACCATTTGGAACTGGAGGGGTTTTTTGAAGGAATGTTTAAAATTATAAATTCAGTTTCTCTAGTATATGTGGGGCTGTTTAGCAAATCAGCATTCTTGAGTGAACTGTGGTAGGTTTGTAATTTTCTCAAATTATTGAATTTTTTGGAATGACTATCATGATGATGATGATATTACTAGCTGTTCTTTAAATTTCAGTAGACTTTGAACATACATACCATTGCTGACAGTAGCCATTTGTGCCTTCCTTTTCAGTCTTTTTCCTAAGTGACTAGGCTTCTCAACTTTAATGATCTTCTAGGCTTTTGCTTCCATTGGTTTCTTTTTATTGTTCTTTTGTTTTCTAATTATACTGATTTTCACTCTGCTCTTTGTTGTTGTTGTTGTTGTTGTTGTTTTCTACTTTTCTTTGGATTCAGTCTATTTCTTTCTTTTTCCTTTTTTTTTTTTTTTTTAAAGATTTTGTTTATTTGTATATGACATTCTGCTTCCATGTATATCTGCACACCAGAAGAGGGCACCAGAACTTATAACGGATGGTTGTGAGCCACCATGTGGTTGCTGGGAATTGAACTCAGGACCTCTGGAAGAGCAGTCAGTGCTCCCAACCGTTGAGCCATCTCTCCAGCCCCCAGTCTTTCTATTTCTTGAGATATAAACTAAGGTCATTTTCTTAGACCTTTCTACTATAGGGAGTCAGTGTTGAATTTGGTCCCCTAAGTACTACTATACTATCATGCCATGGCACAGATTTTTGACATGTTGGTGATTTTTAGTTTCTTTGTGTTTGGAATTTTAAAACCTCTTTTCCACTCCTCTTTTAAATAAAGATGTTTACTTAATTTCTGAATCCTTATTTTTCAAATGTTTTTCAATTTTAATTTAATTCTCTTATAGTCAGAAAATACTTTGTATGATTAAGTTCTTTTAAGTTGATTGAGATTTGATTTATTATTTAGAATATCAGTGTTATTGTAAATGTTTGTGTGCACATAAAAAGAATGATTTTCCTGCTATTCTATGAAGTGTTTTATATGTTAGGTCAAATCAGTTGATAGTGTTATTAAAATCACATTAATTATTTCTGTCTGCTTCCTCTACTAAATATTGCAGTAGTCATGAGAGTATAAGTCAGAGGCGAAGTGTGCACTTATACATAAATCTCAAGTTTAATCCTTATTACCACAATACGTAAGTAATCAAATAAGTAAATATAAAAATAAGGATGTTAAAATCTCTAGTAATTGTGGGGTTAGCTATTCTTATCAGTTTTGCTTTGTATGATTTGAGGCATAAAAATATTTGAGTTATGTGTTATGTGTTCTTAATGAATTTATTCCCTTTCCTTATGAAAGAACTTAGTCTTTGAGCTCTATTTTGCTGTTACAATAACCACTGTTGTCTGTCGTTGTACTGATTGTAGCATGGTGCCTTTCTTTATCCCTTTATATTTAATCTCCCTGTACCTTCATATTTAATGTGTGTTTCTTGTAGGCAGGATAGTTAGGTTTGGCTTTTGTATCCCATCAAATAATCTCTTTTATGGTATAGATCATTTATATTTAAATGGCTTAGATAATTTGTATATGATTAAATATGTTATCTTGCTATTATTTTCTATTTATTCCTTTTTTTCCTCCCATCTTTCTGATTTTTCTCTTGTCATCTTTTGCATCAACTGGCATATATGTTTGTGTGTATGCTTGCACACACAGGTATGTAGAGGTCAGAGATCGATGCCATCTTCCTCTATCACTCTCTTCCTTGTTTTTTGAAACAGGATCTCTTCACTGAACCTGATTGGCCAGAGAACTTTGAGAATTACTCTGCCTCCCATCCATGAGGTTGCAGACACATTGCTATGTTTGCCTTTTACATGGATGCTGGGGATCTCAACTTAAGTTCTCATGCTTATATAGCAAAATACTTATATAGCACTGAGCCCCGAATAATGTGTGTGTGTGTGTGTGTGTGTGTGTGTGTGTGTGTGTGTGTGTGTGTGTGTGTGTGTGTGTGTGTGTTCATTTTATTTCGGTTTTTAACATTTTAACTTAATTTTTTTTGTTGAATGAATGTTTGCTTTAGCATTTCCAGTACACTATCTTTTTGTTTGTTTTGTTTTTTTGTTTTTGTTTTTTCAAGATAGAGTTTCTCTGTGGCTTTGGAGGCTGTCCTGGCACTCACTCTGCAGACCAGGCTGGTCTTGAACACACAGAGATCCCCCTGCCTCTGCCTCCCGAGTGCTGGGACTAAAGGTGTGAGCCACCAATGCCCGGCTCTAGAGCACTATCTTTAATCTACCTTCCAGCAATATGCCAATTCTTATGTAGTATAAAGCCTCACAAGAGTGTGTTGTCATCTCTCTCATCCCAAATTTTGTTCTGTTGTACTCATCTGCATGTTATAAACCTCCTGTCATATTGTTACAATTACTGTTCAAGCTAATCTTTTAAGAAGATTAAAACAGTAAGAAAAATAATACTTTTCCCATTCAGTTACTCTTTTCAGGGCCTCTCATCAGGGTCTCTCATTCCTTGTGTAGAACCACATTGTTTCCAGGCATTATTTTTTCTTCTTCTACCAGAATTGTTTTCTTTTGCCTTTTGAATAGGTATACTCATGGTCAATTTTTTTTTGTCTTAAAATGCCAGTATTCTTTTGTTTTTGAAAGATAGTTTTGTTCTAGACCAATGGAAAAACCTTATATGCTGTTGCATTTTTCTTCAAAGTGTAAAGGCAACTGTATTAGTTAGGGTTTCTTTTGCTGTGAATAGACACTATGACCACAGCAACTCTTACTAAGGAAAGCATTTAATTGTGGGTGGCTTATAATTTCAGAGATTTAGTTCATTATCATAATGGCAGGAAGCATGGTGGCATGCAGGCAGGCATGGTATTGGAGAAGGAGCTGAGAGTTCTACATTTTGATCTGCAGCTAACAGGTAGTGAACTGTATTCAGAGCCCACCCCCACAGTGACACACTTACTCCAATAAGGCCATACCTACTCCAACAACACTATACCTCCTAATGGTGCCACTCCCTTCGGGGGCCATTTTCCAAACTAACACAGCAACTTATTGTGCATTTCACATCTGCAGCTTTGTAATTTTCATCAAATTTTGGAGAAGTCCAGACTATTCCATATTTTCTCTTTTCACTTCTCTTCCTTTATGGATTCCATCCAGGAAGTCATACTTGAATTTGACGCACACCATACACAAGCTCTGTTTATTTTGTTCCTTATACTATTTTTGCGAAGCTGTTTAAACAGGGTAATAACTGCAGTCCTGCTACTCTCTTGGCTAGAGACAGGTACTGGGAATGAGCCTATCTCAGTTAACACAGTGCACATTCTTTTAAATGCAGCCCAAATAGAACTGTCTCTTTGAACTTGCTTGTCCTTGTTCTTTATTTTGCACATACTGCTTTGTCTTTAGAGTGTTTTCCTCATCTAAAATTATTTAATCAAGTAGAGGAGAATATAATTTGTCTTCTGTAATGCTTGATTTTTGAATACTGATTCAGGGTGCATGCTATTTGGCTTATAAAGAAAAGATGGTTGTGTGTGAAGACACTATTTAAAATCTAAGCAGTTTAGAAATGAAGGCAATATTTCAGTAGAACACTTAACAGTGTTTATTTTTTAAGCTAAAATGATGTCTTGTAAAAACACCTTTTAAATTAGTCTGCTTGGCCCTTATTCAAACTGAACATTTAGCCTGTGTTTGCCTTAGCCATAGTTGTGATTGGACAGTCCATGAAATTACAAGATCACATTTAGGAAATTTGCTTTCTTGTAGTTCAAAATGATTAAAACTCAGCACTAAGAATAATGGAGGTTTTTGAGGCTTCACTGCCCCCATATGTGATCCTTCTATTAATATGAATTCCTTTAGTTCTACTTCAGAAATTCCGGTATTACTGTTCCAGTAGTAGAATCTCTTGGTTCTATTTGAAGGAAAACAGTTATGTTCTAAGAATATAACTGCTCCCCTCTTTTTCTAGAAGGAGCATGAGAGTGGAAAGTTTTTTTCTTCTTAAGGCTTATGAGAAACATGACTGCAACTGCTAACAGAATGACTCTCTAGGAGTAACTAAGTCTGCTTTATCTTCTGTACCTGTAATCTCAGTTATAGCAGGGTAGTGATTGATTTTCATAGTGAAACAAACCACAGAAATAACAAAGCAGTATAGTTAGTAAACTAACAAAAAAGTGACCTTGAGTCACTAAAGGATTTAAATCTGGCTTTGGATTTGAAGATTACATTTTAACCAGTGTGGTTTTGGTAAAAGAAAGCATTGTAATATAGAGGGGACATCAGAATGAATCGAGAATCAGCTTACAGTGTCACTACCATCCTGGCTAGTGTTGTATGACTAAGAAAACTTGGAAGTTTGAACTTTTCTTTCCTCATATGTTGTCTAAATAATTAGCATTGAAGAGGTACATTGTGGCTGGTGTTTTGCTGCCCTTTCTGTTTAATATACCTGGTTTACTCTTAACATCAACTGTAGAAAGTAGATGGAATCTTAGAATCTTCATTGTACAGATAGGGGCCTATTTCCAGAATATTAAATAACTTGAAATACAGAACTATTAATGGAGAGTTTGGGTCTAACTCTTTATTACTGTGAAACCAAGAGTTTTTCTACTTCTAAAATATGCTATACTGTTTTTTAAACTGTTAGCTGTCATATAAACTTACATGCTACATTTCCAAATTGTCTTGGGTCTGGCTGTGATTACTACCACTACCTTTTCTATTCCTGCATTGTATTTTCATGGTTTATTTTTATTTTTTGTTTCCATTTTCATTATTAAAATTTTATATATTTTTCAGGAGCTAGTGACTAACTCCAACCTACAAGTTTTTAATTAATCTACATGTTTGTGATTTGGGGCGGGGGGGGGGGCTCTCACATGTGGAGGTGCGAGAACAGGTTGGAGGATATGGTTCTCTCCTTCCACCATGTAGGTTCCTGGGATCAAAGTCAAGTCTTACCTACTAAACCGTCTTGCCTGCCCCCTAACTTTAATTTATCGGTAGTGCCTTCTTTTGGGATTCTAAAGCTTTTGTCTGTTACTCATTTTATTTAGTAAAATATTTGTGATGTACATATTTTACATTTAGAAGTTGGACAACATGAATTGTTGACATTTTTCTATGTATGTATTAATGTATTATTGCTACATGGGTAAGCTCTAGAGTTTCTTTTTATTGGCACTTAAACTGATAAGAACAGTTGTTAATACTACATCTTAAATTGTCATTTAACATGTAATTGTGCCTGTAGCATACATATTTAATAATACTGAGAGTGAATTCTGTTACTAGACTAGTTTAGCTAAATGATGTTCTTAGTTACTTCTCACAGTAAAATTTAGTCCATGTAAATTGTAAAGTTTTTTAATTCTCTGACTTTCTATAATCAGAAAGTAGAGTATCTTAGAGAAGTACTTTTCAAAAATTAAAATAGTAATAATAACAAATTTGAAGAAGTTCTAAAAATGAGCTCATCATGTTTTCTTGGAGACTTGGGTTTTTTTTGTTTTTTTTTTTGTTTGTTTGTTTTGTTTTCTCTTCTCTGGTTTTATTTTTTTATTTTTTCCGACTTTTTTTTATTTGAATTAGAAACAGGATTGTTTTACATGACAATCCCAGTTCCCTTCTCCCACCTGTCTTCCCCTACCCACCCCCCCAACTAAATCCTTATCTGTCACATATCTTTTCTGCTCCCCCTGGATGTTGAGGCCTTCCATAGGGTGTCATCAGAGTCAGAGTCTTTCATATCCTTTGGGATAGGGCCTAGGCCCACCCCCAGTGTGTCTTGGCTCAGGGAGTATTCCTCTATATGGAATGAGCTCATCATGTTTTCTTGGAGACTTGTTTGATAAGAGCAGTTATTTTGTCCAAACCTCAATTTTTTATTAGTGTTTTAGAATTTGGTGCTCTATCCATCTAAGATTCCTTTACAAAGAAATTGAAAATACCTGTATACTTCTGTTACTGAGCGTACTTATAGAAGTCAGTTGAATGCCTGTAATACAGTACTGTGTGGTGAGAGAGGCTGGGTTGGTAGGAGAGGTTGGTAGGAAGACTACATCCATACAAAACAAAACAACAGAGTCAATTAACCTTTTGGGGTTTTAATTTTCTCATCTGTAACACATTGAATTTGATTATGGTTTTTATGAACACATTACTCCAGAACTTATCAAACCTAAGGGTTCATGTTCATAAATCAGGTTTCAGAATCAAAAAGTAACATTTGATTTCATATTTAAAGTATCAGTTGTATGTTAATCATGTTTTCATTTAAAGCATATTTCTCTCTCTCTCTCTCTTCTCTCTCTCTCTCTCTCTCTCTCTCTCTCTCTCTCTCTCTCTCTCTCTCCCTCCCTCCCTCTGCTTTTATGGTTAATTTTTTTTCTAACCTATCAGCACTGCCTCACGTGTTGCTAAGGGAGGAGTCGACCACACCAAAATGAGTCTGCATGGTGCTAGTGGGGGACATGAACGATCAAGAGATAGACGGAGGTCAAGTGACAGATCACGAGATTCATCTCATGAGCGAGCAGAATCTCAGCTTACTCCTTGTATTCGAAATGTCACTTCACCAACTCGACAGCACCATGTTGGTACGTAAGACCATCTTACACCACCAGTTCTCATTTTCAGGCCTCTTTACAGTTGTAATGATATTCAGTTATGCATAACACTTAAGTAAGGTTCACTTCTTTGTTATGATTCAGTTATTTGTATTTTAGCTGTTTTTTTTTATTCCTATTTAACTTATTAAATCAAACATAAAGGTGAATTTTCAGCTTGGGAGCACTCTTATAAAAGTAACATGAAAAGCTTTTGAAGCTGTGATAGAGACTTTTAAAAGAAAGTTTCAAGTAAGTATAGACCATTAGATAACAATGCATACACAAAATGGTAGCTTATTGTAAAATAGTAGTAAGGTAAATTATTGCTGGGTTTGCTGGTTAATAATGCTAACAAATAAAGTAAAAGAATAACCATTGTGGGGTTTTGATTTTATTCTTATTTTTGACAGTGTTCCAAATTTAATAATAAAAATAGGAGAAAGAGAAATGTTACTTTAAGAACTTGGGTCTTTTTTTTTCTTCCTTTTTATTCATATGTATGCATTATTATTAGCGAGGACAACATACTGCATGACTACAAAGTACCAGTCTGAAGTAAATGTGCCTAACCAGTATGAAATTGTTGATTTTTAAAAATCTCTCCCAGGGAAGGTATAAATAACAAACAAACTTTGATTTGTGGCTGGGGCATAGCTTCTGTGGTCTTTTTGCTTAGCATGCACATGTCCCTGGGCTCAGTCTCCACCATGTGTATGTGGGAACATATTTAGGATGTGTGTGTGTGTGTGTGTGTGTGTGTGTGTGTGTGTGTGTGTGTGTGTGTGTGTGTGTGTGTGTGTATCTTGATGGTAGAGTACTAGTTGAGCCATGTACCAAGCCCTTTGAATCCCCAGCAAGCCCCCCTACCTCTAAAATACTAAATTTGTTAGTTTCTGATAATCTGTTATAAATCGGAATCATTTAAGTTAGATCTCATTAGGCAGAGAAGTTGACAATATCTAAGTAAGTCCTTGAAGACAGGCTAATATTATAAGTCAGAAATGGACAGAAGTAACAAAACGTTATTAGTCTTGTCCACGTAGAGTTCAGTCTCTGAGAAATAAGACTATATCATTATTTTACCACTTGGATAAATTTTGCTTTGGGGATTCTATCAGCCTTGTGGAAACAGGAGTTAAAGTAGGGGAGGGTGTCAGAATAGCTCTGGAGCTATAGCAAAGCTAATTTTATAATCAGCATGCTGTACAGAATGTTCTAAATAGCCTGAGTCATGAAGAAATTTGGCAAAAACTGATGAGACAGAGGTACATTTTTAGGTCACCTTCAAATTTTAGTGATCTAGCCTTTAAATAAAACTTACCATAAAATCTTGGTTTTTATTTCCCTTTTACGGGATATTAGAATATTTAACAATATTTTCTGCCTATGAAAATTATTGACAGTAATTATAAGTCTTAATAAATTTTGCAACATTGCTTTATTCTGCAGAAGTGAGGCTGGGAAGAAAATATATCAGCTGAGCAGAGTGGTACAGGCCTGTAAATGTAGAACTAGGGAGGAGCAAGGTCATCATGAGCTACATAGTGAATTTGAGGCCAGCCTGGTCTGTATGAGACCCTGTCTAAAACAAACAGAAAGAAAGCAGTATACCATTAATTGCTAAACTCACTTTATTTGGTATTAAAGGTTTTTTGGTTTTTGTTTTGTTTTTGTTGTTGTTTTACTTCTTACTGTCCCTACTGAATTTTTTTTTTTCAGATCTTCTTATGAGAAAAATTGCTGATTTTAGTGTGGTATTATAAATACAATGTGCTTCTACAGCTTATATTTCACATTCTGAATAATAACTTTTTAGTAGCTATGACTTTTTAAATTGTTGTTTTCAGGTTGTGTATGGGGCATTTGTAATCTTAATACTTTAAATACCAAGGTGAGAGCATCATGAGTTTTGAGACCAGCTTGGGTTATGTAGCAGTATCCTATCTCAATAACAAAACCCAAAAGAAAACAACAACAACTCTCTCAAATTGATAATCTTTTTAATCTTTCATTTTTATTCTTGTAAGTAGTTTTAATTCTTGTAAATTAATTTTTACATGTTTATTTGACTTGTAGGAATATTTTGATTTTTACATATTTTTTCAGTGGAATAATGAGAGATTTACCTCAACTTTGATATTTGCCTGAGTCAACATCAAATAGTTAAAATATCTTAGAAAAATGTTTCTTTTCTTTTGAGTTTTATTCTTGGATTTGTTGAAAATGTATTTGAAATGGAAAAACAGAAATGCTGCAATTTAAAAGAACTTGTCTATATTAGACATTTTAGAAGATACAGTTCTCAAATCTTTTTAAAGAAAATTTGTATGACCCTATCATTTTTGTTTCAGAACGAGAAAAAGATCATAGTTCATCTCGTCCAAGCAGTCCTCGTCCTCAAAGAGCATCCCCAAATGGCTCCATGAGCAGTGCTGGGAACAGCAGCAGAAACAGTAGTCAGTCGAGCTCAGATGGTAGCTGTAAGACATCTGGGGAGATGGTGTTTGTGTATGAGAATGCAAAAGAAGGAGCTCGGAATGTGAGAACATCTGAGCGAGTGACATTGATAGTGGATAACACCAGATTTGTTGTGGACCCGTCCATTTTTACTGCACAGCCAAATACAATGTTGGGCAGGTTTGTTTCATTTCTGTTCATTATGTTACTAATTCTAAAGCACTTTCTCAGTAATTTTTGTGGTTATTATTTATGTTTTACAGTAAACTTTCTGCTGTAGAGAAGCATGTAGCCGTCCTGTTTTACAGATGAAAGAACTGGATTTTGGAAGTTAAATTGTCTAAGTTAATGCAAGTAGAATATGGGTAGAGCAAAAACAAAGCTTGAACTTGGTTTTATTTCTAATGATATTTTGTAGTACCACTATATATTTGTCATTAAAGTCAGAACACTAAAGGATCTCTACAAATTGATCTGATAGATTGAGTCTAACTAGATGAATCTTAGCATTGATATGTTTTCCAAACAAGTTCCTAAAGCCAGTTACCAGATATAGAAGGAAAACAGTTTGATTAGCTGTGAAGTGAATTTGAAATGCCCGTTTGTTGTAGATACTTAAGGTGGGGTGAAGGTATGACTTTGAAAGAATATAGGGTGTAGTTGATAATCATTTTGAGTAGTTACATGAGTTTGTAGTAATGGGGACTACAATACTGGGAATTTAGACTGTGGAATTGATTTTTCTACATGCCTAAAATAAGGGTCAAATACTTTAGTGTAAGATCAGTTATTTCTTGTATATAACTAAAATGGGGGATATAAATTAAATAGACATTTACGTGGGGCAAAAACTTGAAACATTATCCTTTTTTTGTGGTGGCTGTTTGGGCTCTAGAGAGGAGAGGTACAGAAGGAAAGAGAAAGACTAAGTACAGATAAATACTGGTGTTGTGATATATTGTATACATTTTGAGTAGCTAAATAATTTCTTTAAATGACATTGGACTTGAATATGCATTTCCATGAATATATATTTTTAGTTTCATCAGGAGATGAATGGTGAAGCTATTGGGATGATGCCTTGATGTTGTTCTACTTTAATTTTACATAATAATTAAAACAAAAAAGTAGGTATTTGAAATTTTGCTTTAGCTGTTATAAAGGGTTCTTTTTTTTGGGGGGGGTGTTCACATTGATCTGAAAAGAATAGCATTCCTTTTTGTAAAAAGTTCAGTCATTTGAGGAAATTGCATGACATTTGATTCTTGAGGCTTTTCAGTCAGTGAAATGTCTGTTTAGGCAGTTAACTAAAGCATATCTTTGGGGATGAAAATAAATATTCATAGGAACTGGAAAGCACTTTGCATTCTTTTTGGAAACTTTAAAATAAAACAGCTTTGTTTTTCATGAATTTCCATATTATAACAAAAGAATGAACCATTTAAATTAAACTACTGGGTAAAATACTTGAAATAATAGTGTTTACTTTGGAAATAAGTGGTATCATTGAATTCAGAGGTTTAACATTTTTGATAAATGATTTCAGAATTTTTCTTTTCTCAGTACTGTTTGAAAATTTTCATTGCAAAATAACTTTTTTTAAGGTTGTCTCTTTTTCTCAGTAGTTACTAGGAAAGGTCCAATAGTATCTTGAAAAACATAAAATTCCAGTTTTTTACTTGCATTAAAATATAGGCTAAGAGGTTTCTACTCATTTAAACTTTTCTGGGTTTTTTTTTTTTTTTCTCCTCTTTTTTTAAGACAGGGTTTCACTGTGTAGCCTAGCTGTTCTGGAACTCGCTCTGTAGACCAGGCTAGCCTCTACTCAGAGATTCACCTTTCCCTTCATCTCAAGTGTTGGGACTAAAGGCTTGTGCCACCATGCCATCCATTTAACTGAACTTTTTATTCTCCATCCTCTTTTCCTTGTTTTTTTTTTGTTTGTTTGTTTGTTTTATATTTTTGAGACAAGGTCTCACTATGTAGCTCTGGATGTTCTGGAACTCACTATGTAGACCAGGTTGGCCTTTGAATTCTTTTTTTTTTTTTAAGATTTATTTATTATTCTGCCTCCATATATGCTTGCACACCAGAAGAGGGCACCATATCTCATTACAGATGGTTGTGAGCCACCATGTGGTTGCTGGGAATTGAACTCAGGACCTCTGGAAGAACAGTCAGTGCTCTTAACCTCTGAGCCATCTCTCCAGCCCGGCCTTTGAATTCAAAGAGAGTGGAATGTTGGAATTAAAGGCATGTGCCACCTTGTCTAGCTCATCATCTGTTCTTATTTTGGCACTTAATTGCTTATTTTTCAATCCTAGGGTACAAGTCTTAAGAATTTTGAGTAGAATTCTTTACATTTGGAGTTTGTGGAACATTAAATATCCTTACTTTCATATATCATCTTATTTTTTCCTTATTTTTTTGCTGTATATTCTGTAATATTCCACAGCCTTATGATAAAAGTAATTTCATGGAAAGGGCACTCTCCCTCACAGAATATAAATCATCCTTTCTCTAGAATGATTGTTTTTCTTAATTTTATTCCTATTTGGTGTGATGGTGATGGTGGGGGGGGTTCTTACTGTATAGTTTCAGGGTGGCCTAGAATTCCCTGTGTAGCCCAGGTTGGCTTTGAATCTGTGACAGTGCTCTTGCTTCAGTGTTCTGATGAGGTTACAGGTGTGAGCTGCTATACTTCCAACAGAAGATAGTATTTTGTGTGTGCTAGAGGTAGAACCCAAGTCCTTAAGCATGTAAGGCAGGTTCCCTAGTACTGAGTGACATCTTTAGCTGTTGATTTTATTATTGTTAAAGGTAATCCTTACTACTCTTCCTAAGATCTTTTATGCTCTTTTATAGCATTTTCCAAAATAAGTTTCTTATGATTATTAAAAAATGATATAACATAATGCTTAAAGAATATTTTATTTTTATGTCTGTATGTGAAACAGATTTTCCTTTTTTTAAAGTATTTAATTACTTAATATCATAGGATGTTTGGATCTGGCCGAGAACATAATTTCACACGTCCCAATGAGAAGGGAGAATATGAGGTGGCAGAAGGAATTGGTTCTACTGTGTTTCGAGCTATATTGGTGAGTGTATTTCTTGTATGTGTTAATAACTTAGGTATAAGATCCATCCTCAGTAAATATTTAGATCTCTATTTGGAGATAGACAGGTCATTATTTTGCTTTAAATGATCTTTATTTATATTTGTGTGAGTACATACAGATAAAATAATGTAGGCAAGTGAATTTATAGCATTGGGAAGATAAGATAGATTCATATCTTAGCCCTATGTGCATTTCTTTCAGGTGTTAAGTTCTAATGTTTCTGAAGTTGTATTATTTTTCTTTATTCTCTTACATTTAGTAAGTCAGATGTGATTTCTTGGACCATAATTTATTGCCTTGAACTAGCACTATGGTGAAATTTGTGGACATCTAAACATCATCTTACTGATTTTTTGTTCTTGTTAGCTTGTTTTTGTTCTCTCTCTCCTCCTCTTCCTCCTCCTCCCTCCTTCCCTCTTCTTTCTTTCATGGCATCTCCTGCCCCCCCCCCCCCTTGCATTCCTCTTCCCCACATTCTCCTAGTCTGATAGCCCTACCTATACTTCCTGCCTGGCTACATCCTACCTGTCCATTGGCCAAAACAGCCTTATTCATCAACCAATAAGAGAAACGTGCGTGCGTGCGGGCGTGCGGGCGTGCGTGCGTGCGTGCGTGCGTTTTAAGCATACAGGATATCTCCTATCATTTTCTTCTGAGACAGAGTTTCTCTGTGTAACAGCCCTCGGTGTCCTGAAACTAGCTCTGTAGATCAGGCTGGCCTTGAATTCAGAGATCTGGCTTCCTCTGCCTTCCGAGTGCTGGGATTAAAGGTGTGTGTCTCCACCTTCACCACCACACCTGGCTTGTTTTTCTTTTTTGAAGTCTTTTTGTTTAAGGAATTTTATACAACTATTAGAGAGTCATTGTTTCTAACTTTATTTCAGTGAAATTAGCTGTATGTCTGGGCCTAAATTATCCTTGTAAGTAAAATTTTAAAGATTGTTAGGTGAACTAAGGTTCCATCTGACTTTATTGTTCCATAATTTAAAATATCAGGCACTACTATTTTTGAAAATGCTACCAATCCAGCCTTGATAGTGAATTTAGACTAACTTGTGCTCTGGTACTTAATACATTTTTCCTGATGATTTTCCCTCCAGGATTACTATAAGACAGGAATCATCCGGTGTCCTGATGGCATATCTATTCCTGAGCTGAGAGAAGCATGCGATTACCTTTGTATCTCTTTTGAATACAGTACAATTAAATGTAGAGATCTCAGTAAGTATGAGGTTTGTGTTTAATAGTGTAACAAAGCCTGCATGTGATGTTTTAAGTATACTTCAAATGTTTGTTTAGTTCAGTTATAAAGTGTCCTGGTATTATAAAAAGTATTTGTTTTAGATAGCACTTTGATTTTCCAAACTTTTTTCAACTTTAATAATTTTTTTTAATGAACTCAAAAATTTTCTCTTTTGGTATTTCCTATATCATTTGTTATTAATAAGTCCTAGCTTGGTAACCTTGACTTTTCTAAAGTGTGACTTACTTTCATTACTTAGATCATACCATCTAAAAATTTATCTTTTTAAATTTTTTATGTCTATATAAGATAGTATCTTGAGTACTATGGGAGATGAAAATAATTCTTACAAGGTATACTTGGCATTAGAAACCAAATGCATTCCTAGACCACATATACATAGTTGAAATTTTCATTTCTCCTGTCCTTCATAGTTTGCTGATAATTACTGTGTGTGTGTGTGTGTGTGTGTGTGTGTGTGTGTGTGTGTGTGTGTGTGTGTATTTGAAGGCAGGATCTTATGTAGCCTAGGCTAGCCTCAAAGTCAATATGTACATGAGGATGGCCTTAAACTCCTGGTTCTGCCTTCGTACATCAAGTACTGGCATTATCCGTATTTGCAATCATGCCTATTAAAGATCTTTTATTTGTTATGGAATTCAAGATAGGAGTCTTTATGTAAAATAGGTATAGTAAGGCATTCTAGACTTTGAACTTATAACTTTATTTCTAGATTACTATATATTACCAAAATTTTACATATTTCCAATGACCTTATTAAGAAAAATTAAAAGATTAAAAGTTGTCTTACAAAAATATAAAAGAATACTGAAGATATATACTTGAATCAAAAAATAGTTTTTCATTAAAATGTGTCTTTACTGAGTATTTAGACTGTTTAGTTGGAAACAGGTACTTTGCAGAGTTGTTAGGAAGATTAATAAATAGTACCTCTATATACATTATTAAATGAGAATTCATTTAAGGAAAAAAAAAAGCAGAAATAGGAAGTACAAAAACCTAGGAGCAGAAATACATGCCTGCAATCCCAGCACCAAAAAGGAGGCAGGAGGATCAGAAGTTGAAAGTTAGGTAGTGGATTTGAGGCCACCTTGAACTCCCTGAGTCAGAAGTCCCTGAGACACTATTAAGAGATCACATTGGGGCTGGAGAGATGGCTCAGCAATCAAGAGCACTTGTTACTCTTTCAGAGAACCCAGGTTCAGTTCCCAGCATGTACATGGTAGGTTACAAACAGCTGTAATTCTAATCCCAGGGGAACTAGCACCTTCTTCTGATCTCTGTGGGCACCAGACATGCACACAGTGCGTATATATGTGCAGACAAACACTCATACACATAAAATAAAAAAAATTTATAACAAGAAAGTTAACTGAATTTGTACATTTATGTGTAGCTTCCTCATTGCCCTGTTTGGATGTCATTTGTACTCTAGTAGGTTTTCTTTTTTGTAATATTGAGCTGACTAGAAGATTATGAAGAATGCTAATTTATTGGTAACTCTGTTATTAGGTTTCACTACTAAATTACCTGAGCACCTCTGTTAATGCTTCCTTTGACTCTTAAGACATCCTTTTCTTTTCTGTCTGTCATTCTCTCACTTGTTTCTTGGCCCTTCATCTATATGGCTTCTTTGTACTGTTGTCCATTTTTGCCTCTGACTTTGAATATGAACTCTTTTTAGGTACAGTGTAAGGGATGAAGAAATACCGATATATCAATCTGTAGAATTCTAAAGTAGATGCTGACTTACTCTGGTGTTCTGTTTGTTTATTCTTTGCTTCTGCTTTTATCAGGCCTCCAAAGAAAGTCAAAATATTTTTTGTGGGTTTCATTTCAGGTGCCCTTATGCATGAATTATCAAATGATGGTGCTCGTAGACAATTTGAATTTTATCTGGAAGAAATGATCCTCCCTCTCATGGTAGCAAGTGCCCAGAGTGGGGAACGAGAGTGCCATATAGTGGTGCTTACAGATGATGATGTAGTTGATTGGGATGAGGAGTATCCACCACAGATGGGAGAGGAATATTCACAAAGTAAGTATTTTGGAATACTCCTCTTTCCTAATTCGTTATGTAAATTATCTCTATCCTTTAATAGTAATCAAAGGACAGGCAAAGGGTATATCAGATTCTTATCATGCAGGAACCAGCAAACTAGCTCTAGGTTAAATCAGCCCATTGCCTGTTTTATCTGTAAAGTTTTTGTATTGCCTATGGCTGCTTTGATGCTATCATGGCAGAATTGAATAGTTGCAACAGAGATTGCATGGCTCGCAAAGCCCAGAGTATTCACTGTTTGGGCCTGTGGAGAAAAAGTGTGTCCACCCCTGCCTGTCACACACAGAAACTGATTTGCATTTTGTGTACTGGAGGTAACTTTTTAAAATTTATTTTTAAAATTCAAGATTTCTTTTTAAAATTCTTTGTGTTCCTGATAGTAGCCCTTCCAAAAGCTTTATTGAACAAACCGTAGTTCTCCAGTTGTTTCTGACCAGACTAGCCCATCTTGAGCAGCATTGTGTTCTTTTTTTCACTTCCAAACTTTGTGGTTAGAGTTTTTTTTTTTAATTAGAGAAAATCTTTTATGTTATTTTTATGAACCCAGTATAAGCATTTTTTGTTTTGTTTTTTTGAGACAGGGTTTCTCTGTGTAGCTTCGGAGCCTGTCCTGGAACTCACTTTGTAGACTAGGCTGGCCTCATACTCACAGAGATCCTCCTGCCTCTGCCTCTGCCTCTGCCTCTGCCTCCCAAAGTGCTGGGATTTAAAGGCATGCACCACTGCCCGGCTGAACATAAGCATTTTAAAACATTGTCCCGAGTGAGCTAATAGCTTGTTTTATGGCCTAGCCTGTTAACCTTGTAAGGGTTAGACTGCATTGAGTTTAAGTAAAAGCTGTAGGAATACAGAAAGTGTGAAAACTCTAAACTGATTTTCCCATTTTATCAACCTTTTTTTCTAAAATTAAACGAAGAAGACTCTAAACAGTCACTTTGCCAACTTAGGTTTTCAAAAGCTTTTCCTCAGACAACTGTGGTAGCAACCTCCACAAAGGTTTTCTCTTATGTGATGGTCTTATGTGAATGTTGTGGTTCTCTTTAAAAATGCTTATTAACTCTTAAGAGTCTCATACAGTATATTTTGGCCATATCAACACCTAGTATTATGAGTCTATTTGTATAGATAATAGGTGTTCTTGTTGCTGTTTCCTCAGTCCTTGGCTTTTTCTGACAATGACTTTTCTCATTATGGAGAATAAAAAATTGAACAAAGCAGGAAAAATAAAAAGTACCAAAAGTCAGAATAAACATACTAAATTATTTTCTGTTTAAAAAAGAGTTTATCATTTTAGCTTTCAGTAGGTTCAATTCTAAGAGAGTAGAGGCAGTTACAGGACAGAGGTGACATCATAGTGGTGACAGAATTATAGCAAGACCAGCTTTTCCTATTTCATTGTTGATGTTTCATTTTAGGTTTTTGTTCTTGTTTTTTATCTTGAGTATCATAGCTTAGAGAGAACAAATTTTTTTTAACTTGGTTTGACTAAATATGATTCATTTTGTTTCAAGCTATTCAATCCTAAAGAAAATGCATTTGAAGAGGACACAGAGATAGCTTTTTTAGCCAGACTGACTTTCTAAGTGTGACTCTATCCTTTCTGAATGGTCAAGAAAAGAAAAAAGAAAAATCTTAAAATATCAGTACCTGAAACTTTAGTAATGAGCACAGATTGATCCCATGGGTACAATTTGTATTCATATTTTCCTTATTGGCTCTTAAACCAGCATGTTTGGTTTGTGAGTGTGTTTTTCTTTTTTTGACAAAACCTTGCAGTTCACCTTTTAAGGGCGATAACTCCACCTGAGAGAGAGGAGGCGAGGAAGGCCCATCAATCTAACTCCCTGAAGTTCCCAGCACATTTGGAAGACTCAACATGTTGTCAGTGGACTGTCTGCCCTTTGCAAAGCCAGTTTGCTCTAAACAGACTAACCTAGGCAGAACATGCTCGAATCTGCCATTTAACATCAGTATTAAATGGGGCTCTTTGCCTGGATGGAAAACAGTTTGTGGGGAGGGGCTTTGCCTTTGGGGAAATTAATAGTTGCTCAACCCATGAAATGTAAAATGTGTAATACTCTTTGACAAGGCAGTTTCCCCACCTCCAGACTAGGCCATGTAGGTATCTTAGTAAAGTCCTTTACTTGGCCTGCTTGATAATAGTGTGTAATCAGTATCTTTTGGTTGTGTTACTGATAATTGGGACAGATCCCATTCCAGTAAGTGGATGTGTGTCTTTAAGAAAGAGATCCTTCCTATGGATTGGGTTACCTGATTGGTTATCAAAGCTTTTTTTGTTTCCACTGAAGTAGACATTTGCTTCTACATTAACTGTACTGAATATTGTCCTGTCATGTTGGCTAGTCTTCCTTTGGCATTAGTGCATCCATTATTTGGGCTTTTAGGGATGTCAGTTCCCTTTGATGATCAAGGTAAATTGAAGTTAATTTCTTAAGTACTTTAATGCTAATGTGAAATATTTTTGTCTTTTTTTATTCCAGTTATTTATAGCACAAAATTATATAGATTTTTCAAGTACATTGAAAACAGAGATGTGGCCAAATCAGTTTTGAAGGAGAGGGGTCTTAAGAAGATTAGATTGGGAATAGAAGGTAAGATGTTTTCAATTCGTTTTCTTTTTAAAAAAAAAAAAAAGTTTTTCAAAAATGGATCTGTCTATAATGGGCAGGGGAAACTTTCACAAACTGTTACTGGATGATGATAGGGTAAACATGTAAATGACAGAGATAAGCTTTCTTTTGAGAGGGCACATGAGAGCCAGTAGAAATTAGTATGTATTTCACAAGATTCCCTGGTGATACAGAAATGTGATTTTTTTTTTCCTCCCATAGCATGCTCTGATTCAATTTTAGCAAAGCCTATGTGGTGTTTGTTGGCTCATGTGTGTACATTCCCATAAAGCTGACAGGGCCATTTGCTGGTGATCTTTGAGGCCTAATCCATTTTAAAAGCACCTTGTGAAAATGCATGTCAAAGCAATAACTCAGCTCACAGTATGCTAGTATTCAAGGTACATAGAGTTGTCTAACTTGTTTCATCTCGTAAATGCATGCTTTCTTAGACAGTCTTTTATGATTTAAATGAGCCCCCATATGTCTTGACAGATGTGTCTTTCATTTCAAAATACCTTTTTTATACCAAGTATCCTGCCAATTGTAGTGGCATACACCTTTAATCCCAGTACTAGAAAGGCAGAAGCAGGCAGATCTCTGTGAGACCAGCCTGGTCAACATAGTGAGTTCCAGGACAATCAAAGCTACATTAAGACCCTGTCTAAAAACAAAACAAAAACAGCCAAATATCCTTTTTGAATATTTGTAGTGGACTATGTAAAGAGTAAGGGCTCTAAAGCCAAATTACTTATGAATTAATTGTTGTGCATTAGCTACAGCACTTAAACCAGCTTCTTTATCTAGAATGGGGAGCATTAATAAGTACTTTAGATGGCTATTATAAGGATGAACTAACACAAGAAAAGTACTTAAGTCAGTACCAACATAGTAGGCTCTCAGTCTGTGTTTATGGTGATATTGGTGTCTTGACCAAAGTAATAAATTTAATTGAGGTGGCAGCTTACAGTTTCAAAGGTTCAGTCCATTATCATCATGGTGAGGAGCATGGTGGCATGGAGGCAGAAATGGTGCTGGAGTTGAGAGGCCTGCAGGTAACAGGAAGTAGACTGAGATACTGGGCTGTATCCTGACTATAGGAAACCTCAAATCCTGCACCCACAGTGACTTACTTCTTCCAACAAAGCCATACCTTCTAATAGTGCTGTCCCCTATGAGATTATGGGGGCCAATTGCATTCAAACAGATGGTGAAGATAATTGTGTTAGCTAAGGACCTGGTTGAGGTACTGAAGGATCATAGAAATCGGTTGCTCAAGCATGTGAAAAGAATGTTTAAAACAGGACTCCTGTTAAAGACAGTAGAATTGAGACACATGACTTTCATCAGTGCTTTCCTTTGTCATTTTGCACTCTCCCCACTAAACATTACCTCATTATAAAAACTAATGGATAATTCTTAATTGAATGAGCAATCTTATTAGGGAATGAAAAAATGTCATTTTGTAATTCTTTGATTCTTTTTATCTTTATTAGCTAATATTCTTTTATGAAGTAGAGTTTTCCCCTGTCAAGTCCACTTGTTTACGGCACACACTTTCTGCATAAGAGGTTAAGTTTCCATGGGAAGACATGACAAAGCAGGGGCCTGAATCTAGGATGTTGTGATGTCAGAAAACCAGGAACTTCTGAGAAGCAGTATTAAGTGGATTTTTTTCTTAAAGAGCCAATATTTAACAATATTTGTCCAGACACATTATAGGCTTACATAAATTAATCTTGACTTTGGCCAGATAGTAATTAGGCTTGTCTACATTTATTTCAATAACAGCTTCTAGATTTTGAGGCATCTTTTTCTTATAATTGATTTGTAGACCCTCAACTTTATCATCCAGTCTATAAATTTTTTTCTTAGAAAAGAAAGAGAGAAGCTGGGGGCATGGTAGCACCTGTGAAGTAGGAGGAGGATCAGTTCAAGACTTTCTTGCCTGTTAGCAAGTTTGAGGCCAACCTGAGTTACATGACACTCTGTCTAAACTTTCCCCAAATAGAAAAGAGAAGAGGCTAGAGAGAGCCTGGCTCAGTGGTTAAGAACACTCACTGGCTGCTCTTCCAGAGGTCCTGAGTTCAATTTCTAACAACCACATGATGGCTCACCAACTATCTTTAGTGGGATCTGATGCCTTCTTCTGGCATAAAGGCATACATGCAGATAGAGCATTCATATACATAAAATAAATAAATCCTTAAATTAATTCCAGCACTCAGAAGGCAGAGGCAGGCGAATCTCTGAGTTACAAGAAAGCCAGTGCTACAAAGAGAGACCCTGTCCTAGGTAGCCTTTTTGTCACCCCACCCCCTATACCCATTCCAGCCTTCCCAATTTCAAGGTTTTCAAAAGAAATCAGATTTTTAGAGTGTTGAATGTGTTGACTTCTTTGGGGGCTAGATTGAGTTGGTATCTAAGACATGGGGAAGATCAGTGAGAACGTGCATATATGAGAAAGGGTGATGGATATAGGCTGGAAGACTATTTTTAAAATGTCCTTGGTTCCATGATCCCATAGTCACATTCATGTGTAGATGTTACTAGTCAGGCCTGACTACTGGGTGCTACTTAGTGGTAAACAGATTTGGGGGTTGCTAGGTGATAAGGTTAAATAAAAAAAAAAAAATACCTGTTATGGGCATAGTGGCACCTCTGATCCCATCACTTAAACTGAGGCTAGTAAAAATAAAATAAAAAAAGAACCAATAATAGCAACAACAAGAGCCTCAACACTGTCTGCTATAAAGATGGAAGAATATAAATTATTTGTAATTATTCTCCACAACATAGTTCCATCAAAACATGAAACTTTGGGGATTGCTTCCTATATCCATAGTGGAGTATCTGTCAATCTCAAAGGGTTGACTTCTAAAGTCAGTATAGGATCACATGAGTTTGCTACTCCATCTAACAGACTTATCATCCTTGGCCTTCCTTTATCATTTAAGTGCTGTGCCTGCATTTGGTGGAAAACTCTCCTGTCTTAGTACTTAACTGAGATTTTAACAAAGCCTGAAGTTTAAAAGAAAATGCTGAAGTAGTTGTATTGAAATAGTTTCCATAGATTGCAGAAGTTTAAGACTGAGAAACTATTTAATTACACAAGCTTGTAAATTAATATGCCCTTTGTATTCTGAGCATTAATGCCAAGACAGTAAGATTGCACTTGTCACAGAGTATGGAATTTTGTTTTCTGTACAATTTTATCATACTAAACTTGAAAAAATAGCCTTAGCTTCTTTTTGTTGAATAAAGATTATTTTTTAGGGTTGAAAATGTAACTTAATAGAAGGGCACTTTCCTAGCATGTGTACAAACCATAAAGCCTTGGCTTTAGTCTTCAATGCTGCATCATCCTCATGTATTTAAACTTCTCTACCATGGGATCAAATCTCACTTTTTAATGTTACTGACCACAGTTTTCTAGTATCCTCCACTCCAAGTCTCAGAAACTGCCAAACATATCTTACATGTTTCTGCATCTGTAGCTTGTCCTATGCCATTCTCTTTTCACCTATATTTCCCTCAGCTTTTTAATCATCCATGAAGATCAAGTACAAGGAAAGTTACTGGAATGTCATTGTGTATATACATGTGCCTCTTGAGTTGGGGGCAGTGTTTTGGTTTTCATTTTATGAAACAGATGTCATCACCCTCAATAGAGCGCAGACACCTTCAAGGCAGCTGGTACTTTGAGTTCTTTGATGCAATAGCTGTTAAACATTACTTGTTGAGTGTACAGGTCAGAGACAGAGTTTATTTTTAAAGGGAAGAATATTCTCAGTAACATATATATCTGAGGGCTGGACAAGTTCCATTCTCAGTACCCATATCAGGCAGCTTCAACTGTTTGTAACTCCAGCTCCAGGAGAACAGACACCTCTGACACACATTCTCTCTCTCTCTCTCTCTCTCTCTCTCTCTCTCTCTCTCTCTCTCTCTTCTCTCTCTCTCTCTCTCTCACACACACACACACACACACACACACACACACACACACACACACACACACACACTCACTCACACACTTTTTAAAAGGGAAAAAAAGGTACCTATCTGGGAAGGAGCTATCACTGTTATGCTCTGGTAACTTATCCAATATGTGTTACATACTGATTCAGTGCTTGCAGCATATTATGTACTACACTAGGCTCTGGAGATTGAGGTGCAGATGCTTTTGTGAGAACTCTGCTTAGGTGGGAGTCAAACATAACACAAAGGTAATTACCATTTAGTGTTGCAGGTGCTATTATAACATGAGTGCTTTGGAGCATAAGAATCAAATGATTAACTCTTATGGACTCAATGTTTTTGCCAAGGGAGGAAAAAGATTGTAATTGCAGAAGTTTCAGAGTGAATCCAATTAAAAAACAATGAAAAACATGAAAGCATGATCAGGAAGAAGTGAAAAGTTTGTTGTAACTATTCTACTTGAGAGGTTTAGTATGGGAGGAAATACAGCATGACGGTAGATGAGATCGAGTTCATTGGAGCCAGATTTTATTTATACAGCTGAGGCATACATACCTTTCTCCTTAAAGCATAAAAAAGGCTTTTTTTTGTTTGTTTTTTATGTTTTTGTTGTAGTGGTGGGTTTGGTTTGATTTGGTTTGGTTTTTCAAGTCAGTGTTTCTCTAATTTTGGAGCCTGTCCTGGAACTTGCTCTGTAGACCAGGCTGGACTCATAAGAGATCTGCCTGTCTCTGCCTTCCGCATGCTGGATTAAAGGTGTCATTGCAGTTTTAAAGCAAGTGTGCATTAAGATTCCATTTGTGGATTCCATTGTGTGGAAGATGGCGATATGTCACATAGGAAGTTGAGACTTTCTGAAGTTCTAGGAGGGATCAAGAAAAAGGGAATCCAAAGAGAACCCATCTGACCTCTGAGACTATATCATCTGATGGCTGGGTACTGGAAGTGTGAGATAAGAAGCCTTCTCTAGGCCTTGAGAAGGCCTTGGCTATGTTTACCATCTCTAAACCCCTCCAGGCTCCCTTATTCCTGTCACACACAGCCTATACACACCCTTAGACAGTACTAACCAATGTCTACTGTCTCAGGCCTTTCTGGTTCTCTTTCTGGTACCATTTATGATACAGACTAAACCCAACCTGTTGCCTTTTTTTCTTTAAGTTGTGTTAGAGTCATTTTTTTTGTTCTCTGTGGCTGATTTCACTTTACAGTGGCAGAGTTGGGTAGGTTCAGTAGAAACTATATAGCTCACAAGATTCAGGAGAAACCATATAGCTTACCCTGTTACAGAAAGTTTGCTTATCTCTGGTTGAATTCTTATTGATAAAGAGAAGGGAAGACACTTGCATACACTATTTTCCATGGACTTTGTGTCTTTGGAGAAATATCTTTACTGATAAACAATTGAAAGTTTTCCAAAACTCTGGGTTGTGTTTACTAGTTGTTATTTTTAGTGACTGTGATTCAAAAAGAGAAGTTATAATTAAGGAAAGCTCTCTGCAGATATAAATTTAATTCATTGTTTATAGACAGTCATAATAAAGTGATAGAGGAGATTAAAATATTGCCCTTGCTGAACTAGCTACAGAATTTAAGAAGCTGCTAGACAGCTGAGTATTCTTTGTTATTTAACAAAAGAGAAATGAAAATTTTAAAGCAATATAAAGGTGAGACTGAAGTATAAGGAAACTAGAGGGCTAAAGGAGCCAAAAATTGCAGGCCAGTTGTCATCATGTGAGGAGAGTGTTGCAGGTGGACAGGTAGAGCCCAAATCTACTGCAGATTACATACCAGGGCCAAGGTATGGAGACCCAGCCCTCTATAGTCCCACCTTAAGGATGTTTTATGTTACAGAAACAGCTGACCCGAACAAGGGGGAGCTCTTGGCCCCCAGACTGATCACTGGGAAACCAGCATGGAACTGATCCAAATCCCATAAATGTGGGCCTCAGTGAGGAGGCCTTGGAAATGTATGGGGCCTCTTGTAGTAGATCAGTACTTATCCCTAGCGTAGGAATGGACTTTGGGATCCCATTTCACATAGAGGGATACTCCCTCAGCCTAGACACAAGGGGGAGGGCCTAGGCCCTATCCCAAAGGATATGACACAGTCTGAAGACCGACCCCCATGGAAGACCTCACTTTCCCTGGGGAGCAGAAATGGTATTGGATAGGTAGGGTGTTAGTGGGGGTCAGGTGAGGAGGGGAAGGAGAGGGAATGGGGGATTGACATGTAAAACAATCTTGATTCTAATTTAAATTAAAAAAATTAAAAAACGGATGTTTTATGGTGGTTGAGTTACTGAAAAAAAAAAACAATGGTGGAAGGCTTTGTGAATTATATCTCTAGGGTTTTAGTTTAAATCTGTTAAATTGATGACTGAGTGGATGATGTTTCCTTTCTTTATTTTAATTCCCATTTGTTCAGGATCTGCATAAGAAAAGCTCTCAACAGCTAACTTGGATGACAAGTGTTGTGCATGTGTGTCCTTTTGTTGTTTAAAAAAATCCTTTCTTTCCTCTATTAGGCTATCCTACCTACAAAGAAAAAGTAAAGAAAAGGCCAGGGGGCCGCCCAGAAGTCATTTACAACTATGTCCAAAGACCCTTTATTCGAATGTCCTGGGAGAAGGAGGAAGGAAAGAGTCGGCATGTAGACTTTCAGTGTGTAAAGAGTAAATCTATCACCAACCTGGCAGCAGCTGCTGCAGACATTCCCCAGGACCAGCTGGTAGTCATGCACCCTACTCCACAGGTGGATGAGCTGGATATCCTCCCCAGCCACCCCGCCTCGGGCAGTAATGACCTTGATCCTGATGCACAGAATCCAATGCTGTGATGCTGATGTTCCTGAAACCATAGCATGCTACTCTTCACAGTGACGTTGTACTCCTCATTCTGCACTGCGAGGCCACTTTTCTTCATTGTGAGATGCACATGTTTAGGATACTGCAGTGTAGGCTTTTTTAAAGACCAAAGGTAGCTGAATGGTTTTTTAATGAGTACAACTTTAGCATCCTGGTTCCAGTTATATAAATGTATTTGTTTACCAGTAGGTTTGTGAAATTGGTTCTTTGTACAGGGACAGCCCTTTTTCACACATCTAATCTTCTCAGAAGTGGTGGGAATTGGCAGCTGGGGTACTTTGAATGCAAATTGATACTTATCATGCCCCAGGTAAAATGCAGAATATTAAGAGTTGCACTTTATAGATGGTGGTTAAATGGAGCTGTTGAAGCCATTTTAGAGTTGTGATGCACAGTATAACATTAAGTGCTTCTATCAGAGTATTCCTCAGTACAGTATGTATAGTTGGCCCACAAGAAGCAAAAACATGTTTATCTTGAGTTTATTTGAATGATTAGGATGAGATTTGATGTTCATAATGTTGGTTCACTCATCTCCAGAGCCCTGTAACTCTTCTAGAGTGAGTCACATGCAGGGAGAGTGAACGTCAAGAGGTGGTTTACTGTCCAGTCTGCCTTACCCTTAATCTGTTCAGATATTTATTTACTAATGCTTTTTTTCTTAAGAGTTATGGGATAGGAAAATGAATTGTTTGCTCTTCATTTACTAAATGATTGTAAACTCGAGTTTTTCATCAAAATAAAATTCCATTGTTTTAATGTTTCTGACCAACTTCATAAATAACTTGGCTAGATTCTGTGTCACGTATATGTTAAGTATAGCTAGAGATCAAATGGTAGCCCAAAGAGCTATCTGGTATACTTATAAGAGGCACTTAAATTTTCTATAAATTCAGAAAAGTCACTATAAATCCAAAGCAGTTGATCAGGATTTTCAGGATATGAAAATAGACCTAAGTTACAAGGCTAGTTTCTGATTCTTAATCCAGTGTATTTTCCATTAATCTGTGCTTCTCTGTTCAGCAAATTGCTTAAATATTTGATCGTCTACAACAAAGAATTATTAATGTTTTGTGCTTTAAGTCTTGGGTCACTTAACTATTTGTAGTCTCATTATGTTGTACAGGACTGTTCTCCAGGTAACTGCTATCTTGGAGTATTCATTCAGCTGTGCCTGCTTGCTAGGCAAGTTATTTGTTAATTGTTAAGTATGAGATCAAAAAGATACCCTTAGGGAGAATCATACGACCCTCACCTGAGTAGCCAGCTCTTTACAACTCTACCCTAATTGCATGTGGCCTCAGGGAGGGGCTAAGTATATAGGCTTGGGAAGAGTAGGAAAGGGGTCAAAGCTTCATCTGGATGCCTATGGGAAAGCCACCATCCCTCTGGATAAAGGCTTTCTTGTGTGGTCTTTATGGGTAGTAGTACCCCTCTAGGGAACCCCTCACTTATGCTCTATAAGGAAGCCCAGTAAACCTACTGGTTTCCAAAGTGAACCATGGAATCATATCTTGGTTTATCAATGGGACCACAGAAGGGAGCGTAGGTGTTGCTTTTGCCTCTCTGTGGGAAGGGGTTTTAGCAGCAGCGTACAACTGCAGGTCTTAAAGAATCCAGTTTGTAGTCTTGAACTTGAATTCAAAGGATTTAAAATTAGAGTTAACATATTTGTTTTCATATAAATTGAGATGGCTACAATTTGGGAATGAACTATTTTTGTAATATATCTAAGCTAGTAGCAGAGGAGAAATTATGTATTAGTATGAGATCAAAAAGACACTGCAGGAACATGTTTAAACCACTGTTGAAAGGATGAACCAGCCCTGCAGCATGCGAAGATTTTCTCCCTAATTATTCAAAATAGGAACAGTATTTATAGAACAAGGGAAACATTTATTAAAAATATTTAACTGTCTAATACATTATACTTTAACCCATATTTATAGTAAAGGATTCTTACAAGGAAGAATAAACAGCTTTATGATACAATTAGTATAAGAAATATCCACATGGGGGACTTCTTTGTAGTGTAAAAACACCATACATCTGAAATGACCATTTTGCATATAAAAGCTACCAATGATGCTTCTGTGCACAATGATTAAAAAATTCAACACAAACAAAATCCAAAATATACAATTAATGCAAGCTATCCACAGCTAGCCCAAACTCGATGATGAGAAAACACTGGAGCAGGCTTAGTTCCACTTTGTCTGAAGTTACACATGGTAGATTGACTTGTATCAATGGCTCTGAGATGGCTTTTATGGAGTCAGTACATAAAAGCTGTTCTCTCCCTATCCAGTAAGCTTCACAGACTGTAAAACTTCACCAGTAATGCACTTTGATACTGTAGCTGTTGCCAAAGCAAAATGTGTCTACAGCGGCCATGGCAAGTCGCTAAAGTCAACAGGACCACCCAGGCCCGCATCTGCTTCCAAGAGGCTCATGATGACAGCCATTGCTGCCTCGTCATTACTGGGACTACTGGATCCTTGGTCGTTGTCTATCATATCGATGCCTATGTGGGGGTTCTCACCTGTGGTAGGAAGAAAGACTGGTCACTAAAAAATACCAAAGCACACTTACATTTGGAAAGCAACTTCTGAACACATTAATAAGAAAATTATATTTAACAAGATTGAGGGGTTATTTGGGGGGCTCTATTGCCATAACTTTTTGTTGTTACTGCTTTTCAGAAAGAACATGTAAAAATTAGGAGCAAAATCCTTAAAATTCAATAAATGTTAAGAAAATTTGAGTTGAATGTTTGGAAAAATACTGGCAACTAGGAAAGGAGAAGATAGGAGAACAGATTGAGAAAAAGCTGGGTGGACTGAGATAAACTGTCATCCAGTGACTTTTAATACCCTCTGAAGCTGCACAAACTCTCCCTCTGGAAAATTATGTGGGAGAAAACCTGTGTCTGGGTTGCTATAGAGGCACTTAGATCACTGAAGTAGTAACATTTTATGTGGGAGAAAACCTGTGTCTGGGTTGCTATAGAGGCACTTAGATCACTAAAGTAGTAACATTTCAAACATCCACACTTCTTATCAACTATTTCAGAACTAGCTTGTTTTATATAATCAGTTCTTAAAACCCTCTTTGTGCTAGGTGTTTTGTATGCTCATTGTCACTCATGGAGGTGAATAATAATAATACCACTTACCAAGAATAGAAGAACTATCAGAATATGGATAACCTGGGGTCTCTTGAGCCTGCCCTGATAGTAGGCCAGTGGAAGGAATGTCTGGAGTCCCTCCATTTAGAATCTGCAAATAGAAGGGGGAAATGTAAAGTTTCCCAATCAAATAGAAATTTCAATTACTGTCATATGCAGTGCTACCGAGAAAATGAAGGATATTGGGTGGGGGTTCTTAAAATGGGTTCAATTTCCTAATTTTTCTCCTATCAAACAAGGATCTGTTAGAAAACAGTCAAGATAACAATTATAACCCTACCCTAACCTATTTTCTCTACATAGGATTCAGTACGTGCAGATAACAAAAACTGGGTAAATTAACTTCCTAGGATCACGCTGCCCTTGTATTAACTTAAAGCCAAGGCTTAAAAATCAGTGTGCCCAAATTACCTAGTGCAGAAGTGAGTGGGCACATGCTGAAGAAGTAATGGAGGTCAGCAACAATTTGTAAAGAGAAACAACTTCGTCACGCATGGACGATGAAACACTAAGTAAATCTTTTATCAGGCATACCACAGGCACTAAATTAAATAACCTCTGGTTTTTGTTCTTGATTCGATGATAATAATTGCTTTTACACATCCATTATAGAAATCAACTGTCTTAAGATCTCTCTACCCTCCAAGCTCCCTGCCCTTGGCTAAGCCTCAGAAATACCCTTGGAGAGGTTGGACTGAGTAAGGAAACAGTGACTTCAGACTTTGCCAGTAGATGGCACTGCAACTGGTTTCTTCACAGTTGAGCTTTGCAGTGTGGGATCCCTGTAGATTCTAAAAGTGACTGAATGCCCCCCCCTCAAAAAAAACTGTTCTAGGTAGGCTGTATTTATATAAATAACATGGTTTTTGAAATATAAACCCTTTATGTATTCACATGAATAAAAGCATTTAATAAAAAAATCACAAATGACCAAAACACTTTAATAAAAAAACCACAAATTATAAAAACATTTTTTTTTAAGTGTGTTACTGTTCTATATCTTCTCAAACATCATGCCTGGCTTAAGAGAGTTCAGCTGGATTCTCATACCTGCCCCATTCAGCCTGTTAGGATGATATTTGATACATATGAAGAAAATTTAAACCTCAAACAAGTAAGTAGTTGTATGAGGCAGAAATAGCCTTTCCAGTAATTTTGGTATTTGATATGTCTCGGTTCTTAAGTAGATATCTCTTAAATGTTCATTACAGTGTGTTATCAATTAAGTTGCGTGCACCGTTATGTTAAAAACCCATGTATACATCTTGGCATTTGTAAAGGATATCCCTTAGATGATTTTGAAATAGTCTGCACTAATCACTTAGAGGATATTAGTTCACTTAGAATGGATTAATCTTGGGTGATTTTGAAATATCCTGCATTGATCACCTAGAGCAATGGTTATCAACCTGTGGGTTGTGACCCCTTGGGGTTGAATGACCATTTCAAAAGGGTCACCTAAAACCATTGGAAAACACAGATTTTACATTACAACTCATAACAGTAGCAAAGTTATAGTTATGAAGTAGCAACAAAAATAGTTTTATAGATGGGGATCACCATAATAGGAGGAACTGTGTTAAAGGGTTGCAGCATTAGGAAGGTCGAGAATGAGAGAGGGTAGGCTATTGGTTTAGTGTTAGCAGATCTTTTAAATTAGCATGAAGATAATCACCATTTGTCGTCTTGTAAGTTTGAAGAAGCTGTTGAGCTCAAATAGCAGGTACAAGCTTTTTAAAAATCCCAGTCTTGACTGAAATCCTAATTTTATCACTGCCATTTGTCCTCGAAGTGACAAATGTATGGAAAGGAACAACTAGTTTAGCTTGTGATGAAATCACACAAATGCTTCTTGAGGCAACTATAGTAAATATACAGTAAGGCTCCACTAAGTTTTTTCATTTTAATATTTCTTAATATTTTTAAGTGTTTTTTAATTTTATATGGGTGTTTTGCTTACATATAAATAAATGTACCACATGTGTGCAGTGCCCTTGGAGGTCAGAGAGGATGTCAGAGCCTCTGAACTTGAGTCACAGGCTGTTGTAGCTGCCATGTGGGTGCTAGAAATCAAACCCAGGTCCCCTGAAGAGCAGCCAGTGCTCTTAATGGCTCAGTCATCTCTCCAGTCCCTCCACTAATCATTTCTAACGCTTCATTGAGAACACTGTCAAATTGGCTTACATTTTATTGTGTATAGTGAAGAATACAATGACTTCTAAAAGTTTGGTGACACAGGTTTTTTGTGTATCACACAATGAAAATAAATGGTAACTTTTTAACACTGCTATGAAAATAGTCTTGACCTGGCAAACCCTTAAAAGGGTCTTGAGAGTCTCCCAAAAGGTGTCATTTGTGGGACTCCTGCTTAATTAAACTTGACTTGAAGCCCCTGGATGCCCTTACTCCCCCAGGGATCTATGGAGGCTCACCCAGTTTCCCCTTTTCAGCTTGAAACAACTTAGGGCTAAATGACAAAATTGAAATTGACTGAAGGGCCGGGTGGTGGTGGTGCACGCCTTTAATCCCAGCACTCAGGAGGCAGAGGCAGGCAGATCTCTGCAAGTTCCTAGGCCAGCCTGGTCTACAAAGCTACACAGAGAAACACTGTCTTGAAAAACTACAAAGAAAAGAAAAGAAATTGACTGAAGGGCCACCTTTGCTCTAATTTGCCAAGTCATTTAATTCGGCAATTATTTTTAACTTATTCATGCTTTCTCATGAGTCCTGTTGCCAAGGACAGACAAAAACAACAACAACAACAACAATAAAAAAATCAGTGTTTTGTTCTAGACCCATTTTTAAAAGCCACCGAAAGAGGAAAAAATTTTCAGGTTTTATGATGTGGGGCATGGCTTTAGATTACTGGCAGATGCTGTTCATCTGGAGACCTGGATTGTTAATTCTGGAGGGAGAGCTTGGATTTTCCATGTGAGAAGTGGGAAGGGGTGGGGTTGATGAATGAATGTTGTCGAAGTGATAAGTATATAATAGAATGAAAGCCTCTGAAGTACCAAGAAGCCTGAAAGGTGAATTAGGTCAGGGGGACTACCCTAGGGAGATAGGGACAACAGAGCTAAGAGCACAGCAGGCCAATTAATCCACTGATGGGTTCTTAGTCTTTCCCAAGGGCCAGGCACTTCCACATTTATTGTCATATGTAGAACTCCAGGGACAGAGAGACCACTGCTATCCTACCAGTATCAGCCCCATTAAAAGGGAAATAGGAACTTAGAAGTATAGCAATTGCATAACTCCCACAGGCAAAGCCAGGCTTCAAACTGGGGTCCACTCTGCTGTGGCTGTGCTCTTACCCACTAACTGGCTGGCTTTTCAATTTCCTGGAGGAATCAAAACTTCTTTTCAAATGAAAACTTGCTGAAGATTCGCATCACCCCCACATTCACCCATTCTGGCAGCACCAGATCTGGGTAAGCTGAGCCTGTTAGGAGCCCAGTTTCAAAAAGCTCTGCTTTGCTTTTGGTATTAGTCCCTTGGGAATCACAGGTGGGTCTTTCCTGGAGTCTGTATCTGGGGACAGGGAAGGAAGATTTCATGTACAGAATCCCCTGTGCTCTTCTAATCTTGGGTGCTATTAACAGATTTTTTTTTTTAAACTTACAGTCAATATACTTTACATAGGTTTGCAGAGTCTCCGATAAAGATGAAAACAGGTGTTTATAGTGTCATCTTCTAGACAGCTCTTCATGAAGTTCTTGTGGCCGATGGTATCACATCATAGTGACACATTTTGGTGACAGATCCCCAAGTGTTCAGCTATAAAGCCTGGCTTGAATTGTGGCTAATGTTGCTTTTACTAATGGTTTCTGTTCACCTGAAGTTTCTGGCAGTAAGGTTCTATGGGTCCTTCCTAATATTTCCCTCACAGGAATTCTTGAATTGTGCCCTCAAAGGGACTGGCATTCCTCCTTCCTCAGAATGTTCCTCCTGCATTCCTGCATTCACATGCAATACATCCTCTTGAGCAAGCCAGCAAGCCTCCCGAAGAGCCAGTGTGTTTGTAGTCAGCCTCTCACAGATGTGTGTATTTTGAGGAGGAAAGAACACCTCAATTTGTCCCACATGTCACTGCATTTCAGAACTTGGGCAGAGGCTCTCTTAGTCTAAGCCATCATGCTTACCTTCTTGCCTCCTGGAGAGGAGGCATCAGGGGGAGGCGTACTTGTGATGTTCAGTGGGCTGGAGCCACAGCTGGAAGGCGATGACCCTCTTATCCTGTTAGAGAAGAGCTGATTACAAGGCCTTTCAGGGTGGTGGGTAGGGTGATGCTAAAGAGTGAGGGTAAGGAGGATAAGGAGTTCCGTTAGGGACTGGCAAATGTTCTGTAAGGGCCAGAGCTAACTCTTGGTTCTGTAGGCCATATGGACTCTGTCACAGTAGTTCACATGCAATGCATAATGAGTATAGATAGTTGTGCTCCAATAAAGCCTTATTTCCAAAGGCTAATGGTCAGCTGGATTGCTCTGAATGCATCTAATCTGGAATGCAGACTCAAAGCAGTTAACTGTCAAAGCCTTTGAATTAGGGTTTGGATTCAGATTGATGAATTTTAAGTAAGTGGCCAGCTTTATTCATAGAATTCAGGTGAGCTGGAGACCTCAGGAGTTTAGCCACCATTTTGGCTATCATGAGTTGGATGTAGAGCCAAGCGATAGGTGTTCTTGCCCCTAGGAAATGGAAGGTAGCAGTGCAGCTTGGCCACATCTAATGGGTAAACAGGAGCAACCTTCTTGGGAAGCAAGGGATGAAAGATGGATCTGGGACTTTTCCGGACTACCCCCACTAGGGTAGGCTTGTTAGGAGACTCAGAACTGTGTAAGTCTGTGTACACCTGTGAGGCTGGCAACCCCAAGGAGCCAAATTGTGGCTTGTACCAGGGGTTTGTTCATGTGCTAGTGTGCTGACATGAGTCCTTTCCACCCCTGCCATGTGTTTTGGGGTCATGTACAAGCTGGAGCCAGAGTCTGGGGAGTATGGAGGCAGCTGTATTACCACCAGGCTTTCGGTTCTTCCATGATGAACACAGTCTATTAGAGCCACATGGGGCCCAGTCTCTATGCCTAAGAAATAAATCTTGGCCTGCACTGACTACTTGTCTGTATTTGTGAGAAAACAAGGTTTTCTGTCTCCTATAAGCTCCTTAAATTCAAGATACAACCCTATTATGTGTAACACTGGAACATACAGATGGCTATAACTGATTACCAGAAACTTGTTTCTCCCAACATTGTCTACTTAGGATGGAGGACTGTGAAGCCAGGCTCCCTATCAATCCCTGACTTGCCTTCTCACCATTCCTTATGTTACCTCCAGCACCTGGTCCTAGATGGCTGATTTCTCTATAGGAGAAATTTCTCTATAGGCCTCATTCCTGGGTTATCAAGCATGCCCACCTTCATCTCTCCCTATTCTAAGTGAGCTTCCACAATGTGTAACATGGCATTTTGAATATCTGTTCAATATCCTACACAGAATGACATCTTGAAACTCAGGATTATGCATTAGGAGTCTTTAACCCTCTCCCTTTATAGCTATGTGCTTCCTTTCTACACAAAGTCTGGCCAGTTAGTTAGCCCTGTACACCATTCACATGCTCATGCTAGAGTAGTCCTGATTTTCTAGTGGGAACACCCAACTTTATTGTAAACCTTACACTAAGACCAAGTTCAAAACCTTCCTTGCTTATCTCAATCTGTGAATTTCCACCTTCCTATTATAATAAAGAAAATAGACCTCTCACAGATTTTAGGACTGTTCTGGTGAAGCACTCTGACACTGTTCTGATGGTCTGCATACAGCCCAGGGTATATAGTGGCCATTCTGAGTTGATCATACTGTATCCTGTCTCCTCATCCTCTCCAGAGGTGGAGGCAAGCAGCTAAACCCATCACTCTGGTTTGGAGTACAGCTTACTCCCATGGGGACAAGCACCCTTCTGGCCAACCAGAGAATACACCAAATCAGTGGCTACAGAGAATATCTGTTTTTCTGGGCCCCCCACCTCTTTCCTTACAATTATGTTTTATTACGTTTATATTTTTAAGTATCTGGTTACTACCTCCTTGGTTCTCCAAATTCAGGTAGACATATATAACAAACTGTTTCCCTATCAGTGGCTATGTTTAAATACTGGACTGAGCTCATGGTTTCTGAGTATTTCTTGTGTATCAGGCTGTTTGTTCATTCAAAATCCTAACACAGTCCTTATGAGAGACATACCACCTCCCTTCTGTGGCTTAAGTTAGCATACCAAAGTTTGGATGGCTCTCCTAAACAGAGTCAGGTAGATGTAGGCCCAGGACTGAATCCCAGGCAGCTGCTGCCAAGCTTTGCTTCCACATGGAAAGGATGCCCCCTAAAGCTGCCTCTGTTGCTAGCTGTTCTGCTTGGCCTCTATTAGTGACTCTAGGTAGCTTGAAGTATTTTTTGTTAAGGCCTAAGTCACTGGCTGCTTGCATCTTACTCCAGACCTGTGATGTTCTGGGGCATCCATCCTCACTAGGAAGCTGCCTGGAATACATTCAGTGTGTCAAGAACTGGACTTCCCTTAGAGATTCTTAAGCTCTGGTCTGTTTGGTCTAGCTCCTTTATTTAAGGCACTGTTTCTATTTTAGACTGGGCCAGAGGAACAGAAAAGTCCTGTGCAGTATAAGCAGCACTCCTGGTCTTTTTTCCCCTGGTGATCAGCAGAAACCTTCTACCCAACTGTGATGACCTAAAGTGTCTCCACACATTGTGAAGTACTTGGCAGGGTAAGTGCAGTACTGAGACAACTGGGTAGAGAGGCAGCCAAAGGTTTACTTGCCTGTGGATTTCCATGATTTCTTCTGCAATCATTCGACCGATTTTTCCTGCCCCAGCTCTGGTTCCCCCTGGAATGCCTGGAACAGTGGGATGAGTCCTCTTTGGGCCACCTACGACAAAAGAATCTGACAGTAGGAAAGAAGAAACCCAAGCAAGAAATGCTATTGTGTGTTAAATGGAAACCTCCTCTCTCCACTTGAAATGGAACATCAAAGTTCTACCTTCTCAGGAAAAAATAGTTCTAGCAGGGGAAGGCTTAAGATTCTATTGAGCATCAGAGGCCAAAGTTTTGACATGAACCAGCTAATTTCCTTCATGTGCCAAAGACAAAGCAGCAGAGTTTGACAGGGAATCAGGGAATACCCAACTCATGCAAGCCTCCTCCAAGGCTTTCTGGAGGATGGTCACTGAGCTGAGTCTTCTTGAAAGCTGATTATATATTAGTCAGACAGGTGGTAAAGTGAGGAGAGAACCCCAGGCACAGACAATGTGCAAGAGCACTGAGGTGGGACAGAGCTTTGATGTCTACTGGAAGGTGTTCATGGAGGATGATTAGGACATAAGCTTGGAACTGGTGCAAACAGCAATCAGATCATGCACAGAAAATGCACTGGGTGCAATGTGGGTTACTATAAGTCTACCACACAGCATGAGCTGCACTTATGTGTCACTTAATGACAGGGACACAGCCTGAGAAATGTATCCTTAGCTGAGTATGTCAGGTAAGACTCCATCAAACCTAGACAGACTAGTCTACAGGGTGTAAACTATAGGCTATAGGGTGTGGCCTGTTGCTCCTAGGCTACCAACCTCTGTTACTGAGCTGTATATAGGTGACCACAGAGATGACATTGGTGCCTCTAAACAAGTTTGAGAGTAATGTGTTACTCTAGACATCACAATGATTATTACATCAGAAGGTAAAATAGTATCTGTCACTTATGTGGTCTGATGCTAGCCAGAATGTTGCTATGTTGTATGTTATGTAGAATGGAGTATGGAATTGAAAGGGTGAGATTAAAGTTAGGAAACAGTGCAGACCCAATGGGTGAGTGTAAGAGACAAAAGAGACAGAACAGTGCCTTTGGACTTCAAAGAGGAAGTGCAGAAGATGTACTTGGGATATTCTTAATTTTGGTTCTATCTGGGAAAACGGAGTGGGCATGGGAGTCATGAGTGGAAGAAGCGGGCTGAAGCCATATAAGTAGAAGTGATCCCAGAGAAATGAGTACAGTAGAACCAGTGCTGAGCCACAGGGAAGGAGCCCCCTGGTTATGGCAAGTTCTCAGTGCCAACAGATACCTTTCTCCCAAACACAGGAGCCAGTGAGGCTAAACCACAGGCTAAGATCAAATCATAGCCCATGGGCAACGAGGAAGAGGAAAGCACAGAGAAACAAGGAGTCTTGGTGGCTGCAATGAAGAGCCACACACATTCACAACATCCCAGTAAGATGGCAGTGGCCTCTCTTCCCACTGGGACTCAGCACATCATGTCAAGGTCTGCTCCACAAAACATGGCAACAGGATGCCCTGAACATTTGATGGGAGAATATCTGGTCATAAGCAGCTTCTCATTAGCAAGCCCCCATACCCACGCAGGACATAATTACCTTCTCCAGAGGGCAGCATGCTGTCCATGCTGTGGGGGGACGCTGTAAGCTGTGGGAAGGTTGGGTCCCCGCCTTCCAGGACATTGGCTCTGTGAACATCCCAGCAATAAGGAAACATGAGTCAGGCTTGCTCAGAACTGTGCACCTTTCACCTTGGCCAAGGAGTCCGGTGTCCACTCGGGACCTGGACAGGCCAGAAAATGAAGCGTCTGTCTGAGTGGCTGAACAGGTCTACTCACTGTTCTATAACACAATGGACAGCATCCAGGCCTTTGGCTTCACTGCCCACCTGGGCCTCCCGAATTTCTATGTAGCATGGTTTAGTAGAAGTGGCTTCAGTAGCCCCCTCCCACTGCTACAGCCCTTTTCTCCTACCTGCCGACAGCACACCCAGCTCCAGGTCCCTGCCTGCCTCTAATGACAGGTGGGTGAAGGAGGTACAGATAAGAATCTTGTGAGAGAAGACTCTTCCCTCTCCATGCTCACTTAATAGGCATCAGAAGCCTCTGAGAGTATTCCATCTGCCAAGGCTTGGACCACTAGCCTGCTAGCCATGGAGAATCATCCATCCTCACCCAAGGCCAGAAAAAAAAAAAAAAAAAAAAAACTGGTACCTATGTAAGCCTTTCACTGATGATTGACACCCACTTCCACCAGCATAAGTGGATGCTTGTGTGTGGAGTCAGGGTTAGGGTTTCAAGGGTTGAATGTTTCTTGGAGCAAGTCTCACCATTGGGACTTGGTTAACAACCCTTCCTGGCTTCCTTCTATCACAAGACACTAGTAAGAGGACATTAAAATGTGGATGCTGGCTACTTATCTGTACCCTTTGTCCCAGGTAAGAATCCCAAGGCATCTCTCTTTGAAGCAAGGGTATATCTCACAGGAGATACTCACAAAACAACAGTATTGGTTGAGACAATGTATTCTACTTCCTTGGTCCACGGGTTCATGAAACTGAACCATCGACTTCGTAGTGTGATAAAGGAACCGTCTTTGATCTTAAACTTATAGCAATTAGTTGTGATCTTTTCTCTTGTCTGTAAAACTGAAAATTCAGAGAAGCTATGATTACTGTCATTGTCTCAAACCAGTGAGTATATTAAACAGGTCACCTGACCCCAGATCCCAAAGGTACTCAGTCCCCATGCCATCACCCTTTAGAAAGCCAAGTGCGCACGTGGTCAATGCTCAGACAGACAGCTTCCAAGGGTCTAACTCATCACCTTTCAGTGTATTTACCAACCTGCCACTCCTTTCCAGAATCTAGGAAAATAAAGGCTTTCAGGAATGCGGGAGTCAGGTCTGAGTGAACCCCAGCCATGCTCCTTCCCTGTCACAAAGCCCAAGCGCAGTAGTCCCTGGCCAGTTTCAGGAACCTGGGTCAATAGAGGCCACTGACCTGTTCAAAACTCCTTCTTTGAGAAACAAATAAATATCATAAGCAGCTTTCATGCCCCAAACATTAGAGACAAAGGAGGGAGAATATGACTCATGTCCTCTGGAGGAGTGACCAACACTACTTGAACACTCTAGCCAAGAGCAGGAAAGAACCACACAAAGGCCAAGGGGTGACAGGACTGGCCTAGCAGACAGGCACAGGTGAGAGGTCACAGATGGAACAAATCTGGGAACTGGGTCAGGGCCAGGAGATGGGCGGTGGGAAGTTTGGATCTGGTGCCAGTCAAAAGTAGTTGTGCTTGAATCTGAATATTGGAACATTAAACAGGGATATGACATTCTCACACTTATTCAACTGGTTAACAATTATCTAACTATTTAACAATGAATGACATAACTACAGATGATGGACCCAGGGTGAGAGGAAGCAAGACACCAACAAGCGCAAGTTGAACCAGAGTCAAGGCAGTGGGGATGGTGAAAATAGGGACACTTCATAAAAGAATGTCTGAAGCAACTGAACAAGTTCTGGGAGAAACAGTGAAGTGAAGGGATGGGCTGCAGATGTGGTCATACCATCTGTGATGGTCAGCTGTGTCACCTCAACACAACCTAGATTCACTTGGAAAGAGAGTTTCAACGAGGGGTACACTGAGCTGGCCTGTGGGCACATTTATCAGGGACTGTGTTAATAAAGTTAACTTGTATGGAAGACACAACCCACTATGGGCAGCACCATTTCCTAGGTGGGGCCCTCAACTATGTAAGAGTAGAGAGACTGAGATGAGCGCAGCAAGCATCAAGTGAGCACACATGTGTTCACTTTCTCTCTACTCGAGACTGTGGGTGTCATGTGACCAGCTGTCTTAAGCTCCTGCTGCTGTGACTTCCCTGTAGCAATGGACTGTAACCTGAAACTGTGAGCTGAAATAAATTTTCCCTCCCCCTAAGTTGCTTTTTAATCAGGGTACTTTGTCACAGCAGTAGAAATAAGACTGACACTATTAGTCAAGGAAAATACAGGAGGCAGTGCAGCTTGGTATGGAAAAAAAAACAGATCAGTACAGGACATATGAAATCTGTACAGGCTCAGAGTGAACCCTAACCAAGAGATGTCTCTACAGTCATGGCCTCTATGGAGAGACCGGGCATGTGGTGAGTAGGGGCTGAGCATCTGTAGGAGACAAATAGTTCCTGGAGCCAACAGTCTTTTCTCCTCTCACACGTTTTGGCTTGAAGAGTCTTGGGCTAGCTGACTCCCACATAGTAGGGGCAATTTTCTATGGAAGGAGTGTAGAACCAGGGCATACTTTAGGACATCAGACTCCTCCTTTGGCCAAGCTTACCTTGCCTGTGACATTCTGCAAGATGTCCTATGTCATCTTGATGAAAATATTCATAACATGATGTGCCTAGAAGTTCCTGTGGTAGATATGCCAAAATAGCTGTTGCCCTAAGAGAGAACAAGAGCTTTTTAAATAATAATAAAAAAAAGGCCATTCCTAAAATGAACAATTACTTATGGATGAGCAGCCCACTTTTCCCCATTGCAGCCTCCAGGAGAGCAAGGTCAAAGCTGGAGGCAAAACAGCTAACAGCTCTTCAATGGATTAACTATGTGGATTCCCAGCCCACCCAGCCTTCCAACTTGAATCAGGGTTAAACAAAAACAGAGCAAAATAAAGCAAAAATGACTTTAGGGGCTTTTATCAGAAATCAAATTTCATGGGGTCTTTAAATGACAAGATTATCATAGTCATCATGTAAAAATAAAATACAAATTTAAATTCCAGGGCAGGGCTGCTTCTTTTTCACTACTTGCTGTATAAGGACAGCTAAAGCCCAGGGGTTCCTACAGCTGGGACCCCAAAAGTCTTAAAAAGTGTATGCCTACTTTTCTGGTATCTAGTAGTTGTCTGTAGTAGCTAGCTAGTTATTAGGCTGTGAATATGCCCAAAAGAGGCAGCAGCGAATCTGGGGCATCTAGTTCACAGGCTAGATCTAGCACCAATTAGCTATGAGTCCAGCAGAAGCTGATCCACAGGCTAGAACTCAAGTCTTCATCCATAAAATGAAGAGGCTGGACAAGAACAATGCTGTCCAACAAAACCTTCCACAGCAGTGCAATAATCTTCCCTGAGAAATTCAAGTTTTGATTTTAACTAATTACATTCAAATTTAAATACACAGACAAGTCCACCATGGCCAACTCTACTGGTGCTCAGGTCTAAATAGCTCTTTCTATGTCTTATGTTCCATTCAAGGTCATGCCCCTGGAGCATTTCGTAGTTGTAGGTCATATTTCTGTTTCCTTTCAAAACTGAATTTCAAACTACTCACTTAACTGTCACTATATATCAAAGAATACCGAGGAAAATCTGTGCATATATCATGATACCCTAGTGAGCCTATTTCTTAGCAGAGACCATTCTCACTTCCCTCGCTCTATGTAGAAACATGCAGTCAGAAATGGGGTATTCATTAGAGGACAGGTGAGGCCTGGAGTCATTCATCTCAATTTTTAGAAATGATTATTATTATTTAAGACAAGGTCTTATATAAGACAAGGCTACCCTAAACATTATATAGATGAGAATGACCTAGAACTTCTCACCCTTCTGTTTTTACCAAACAAGTGCTGGGGTTAGAAGCATGAACTACCATACCAGCTGCACGTGGTGCTGGGAATAGAGCCCAAGGCTTCATGCATGGTAGGCAGACACTCTACCAACTGAGCTACATGTCCAATAAGAGTAACTTTTTTTAAGATTTATTATGTACACAGTGTTCTGTCAGCATGCATGAAGAGGGTGCCAGATCTCATTACAGATGGCTGAGAGCCACCATGTGGTTGCTGGGAATTGAACTCAGGACCTTTAGAAGAGCAGCCAGTGCTCTCCACTGCTGAGCCATCTCTCTGACCTCCCTCCCCCGCTCCTCTGGGATAATATTCTTGACTATTGGAAAAGTCAGCTGATGACCCAGGCTTTTCAGCTTCACAGCTTAGGGTTGAAATACCCTACTGCAGTGGTTCTCAGCTTCCTGATGCTACAATCCTTTAATGCAGTTCTTCATGTTGTGGTGGCCCCCAACCATAAAATTAGTTTCACTGCCACTTCATAACTGTAATTTTGTTGCTGTTATGAATCATAATGTAAATATCTGATATGCAAAATATCTGATAGGCAAACCCTGTGAAAGCATCATTCAACCCCAGGGGTCTCCACTCACAGGCTGAGAACCACTGCTCTACTGCATTGCTGAAGGGTGAGATGTAGGCTCTTACCTCTGGTCTACAAAAACGAATTTCCCATCTATGGCGTGTCGAGAAACATACTCCATAGATTTCACCCTTATTTCCCCGTTCACTGGTTGAGGAACCACATGTGAATGCAGTCGCCCAATTGCAACGAGGCAGCTGAGATTACAGCCCTCGTTGTCTGGTTCGTTGTCTTCGTCCAGCCCCATCTTTGTGGGTGGCCAGCTTTTCAGATAGCCTGTGCTGTGGATGGTGCAGAAGCTTTTTCGATCTGCTGGAAAGCAAAAGCCCATGGTGTGTGTCAGTGCTGTGTTGGCAGTAGGATGCAATCTCAAAAGATGGACAAAAGAAAAGGCTGCACTCTCCAAAGGAGTCACCTGGTGGATGGAATGGACAGAAGTGGTCCAGCCATGTGTTCTGAGCAGAGCCCATATACCAAAGGCATCACAAAAAAGCATAGCAAGGAGAAACAAACCACCCCAGGGAGAAGACTCCCCCAGAACCAATGCTGGGGGTCAAGTGAGAGCATAAGCACTGGGGTGTGTCTTTAAAATGTGATGGTGAACAAAGGCACAGATACAGACTGCAGACTGTGTAGATGGTTCACTGAATAAGAACACTTGCCTTGTGGGATATCCTTATCCTAAAATTCCTACATCAAGATGGGAGGCAGAGACAGAAGCTCATAGGCCAGTATGCAAGCTGTGGCCAGAAACAAGAGAGATCCTGCCTCAAAATAAGGTAGAAGTAGAGAACCAACTCCTGAAACCTGTCCTCTGACCCCTCACCCCCCACACACACCACAGAATATTCTCTCCCTTCCCCTCTCATGCATACACATGCACATATGAAAATAAATAAGAAAAAAGAGAAAAAGTGAGAAAAGCAGGGTGGGACCTTTGAGGCCTATAAGGACCCCAGGACCCTGAGTTATTTGTTGACAGATGTGTTCAGCAGATAGAAATGAAGGTCTCCAGAGGATTTAAATGTAGAAACAGAAAAATCAAGTGCTTTGGATAGACTAGCAAGAGTTATGAGGATGAAAGAGAGTAGAAACCAGAAGTAGGAGGGCTGAGGTACCTAGGCCAGACTCAGAAAATGGCAAGAGATGATGAGAACTGAACACCAGCAGGGAGGGTGGTAGGGGAGCAGACAATACCTCTGAGAACAGTTGGGATTTGGTATGGAATGTCAAACAACAAGAAGATATGGATGGCTCCCCTATTTCAGGGGTGTGTGGCTGCTGCTGCCATTCACTGATTTGGGGAAGAGAACACAGATCAGACAGAAAAGAGAGAGACATTTTTAACTGAGACACACCTACACTGTGGGCTTCAACACTGAACAGCCCATCACGCAGCAGAAAGACATCACAGCCTCCCAACAGCCAGGGAGGTCACCTTTATACAGTCATGCAAAAATCTGAGAAAGCACAAGAAAGGAAGTCTGTGCGGTGCCAGAAAAAGACACAGGCAGTCTGTGTCTTCAGGGACAAAGTGAAAAACAAAACAAAACAAAACAACAAAAAAACAAACAAACAAAAATTCCAATCAGAGGTAGAGGAAGTGCAGACATTGGACCTGGACCTTAAAAGGGGTTGGCATCATCCAAGGAAAAGCCAGCATGGCTCCAATGTACTGAGGAGTGACAGGGACCTCATTTTCATCATATGTTAATTATCATGATTCTTCAAGAGCAGCAGGAAGCAATGAAGTTTTAAATGGGGGGTAGGGAATAAAAAGATTCACTGCTAAAGGACCACCACACAGCTATGTGGTGAGGCAGAAAGCACATAGTGTCTACCTAAGACCTGAGAAGAGTACCTAAGGGTAGCTGGCTCTTAAAAGCTTTTTTGGCTGATAAGCATGGGCCCCTCACAGCAGTAACAAGACAGGATGACAGCCTGGCTTCTCCACCTTCATTTTGTATGGCCTCCTTTACTTTGGCTGAAGGCACAAAGGTAAACCATTGCCCGAAACCTGCCATCACCCTGGACTTTGGAAGAACAAACCCAGGAGGAACAGTCCACTTCAAATGAGGGCAGTTATCCATGAGGGCAAGGCTGCACCCTGGAACAGAAGCGATTGTCTCCCAAGCCTGCCTGTAGCTTCAAATAGTAAGGACAGATTTGGTTCACTGTTTAAGAACTGGGCTGAGACAGTGTTCAGCGAGACCATGCCCAGACCACATTCTTTCTCTATTTCATCCTAAAGCACACATCAGGTCCCCAACAGATAGTCTCGGGGCCACTGGACCCCTTATCTGTTCCTCTTCCCAGTATGACCACACTGGGATCTTTCTCTGCAATAGGGACAAGTGGCCTAGCCTAGCTTTTTGCAGCTGCTGCAGCTTAGGCTCTTTTCCTAAAATCTCTGGTTCCACAACTGGAGAAACAACTTAGTGCTCTTGCAGAAGAGCATGGTTTGGTTGTTATCAACCATATGGTGGCTTACAACCATCTGTAACTCCAGTTCTAGAGGATCCAATGCCCTCCTCTGGCCTCTGTGGGCACCAGGTGGCATGTGGTACACTGATACTGCATACAAACAAAAACACTCATATACATAAAATGAAAATAAAAAAAAATCTCTGCTTATTCCTGGGCATAACTAAATACCCTAACTAAAATCAGTAATATTAGCAGGTAGAGCATGTCGGGGCACCAGTGGCTACTCTGCAGATGCCCTGGAGGCTTACTAGGAAAGTAGATTTAACCTATGTACACGGAGTTCAAAATAGAAGCCTGAGCTAGAAATGTAAACTTGAAAGTTTTGACCTGTGAGTGACATTACCTATATATACATCAATGTGGACAGAGGAGAGAAGCCCCTGGACAGAGAGGAGGGGCAGCCAAAGGGGCTAAGGAGAGAACTTGGCAAGAAGCAAGAACCTTGAACAGCATCCCATGCATTTACCACATGAGTTCACTGGGGAAACCGGCCAGGAGGATTCTAGAAGAGTGGCTACTCAAAAGAATGTGGCTGAGTGTTTTTTTTCCAAGCCACATCAGGATTCAACAGAAGTTAAACACAGAAAGCCTATTTACAAATCTGTGCCCAATGCAACACATCAGGGCTTCATGGCTCCCCATCCCCATTCCAGCTGCCCAAGGCTATAAGGTAAGAGGAGGCCTTGGCTTCAGGCTTGGTAGCTACTGCTCTAGCCATCTGAAAAGCCCTGACCCCAGGCAAGCCTCCCTTAAGGCCAGGATGGGAAAAGGCTAGTAATTGTACCTTTTTTCTTTGAGCAGGTAGAGGCAAAGTCCTTATCTTCCACCTTAACTGAAGGCCTGTTGCACTTCATCCTACAGAAGAAAGAGCGGCGAGCTCCAGAGCACAGTCGGGATGGCCCAGGGGTTATATCTGTTTTAACCGGAAGTCCAGCTGCAAATTAACACACAATGTGGTGAAATGAGGGCAAGGTTGTCTGTCAGGAGGGGCAGTGTGACCTCAAACACAGCCTTTACTGCCTCACTGTTCATAACCACAATATGTGATAACATTTCTCTTGGGCTTAGAGGTCAGAAGGTTCATGAAGGTGCCTCGTGTTCATATGGGAATGTTTACAGATGGGCAGGAAGTGCAGTAGTACAGGTTGTGTGCATGGTCTGGGAGTAAAAAGAAATACAGCAAAGTGTTCCTACCCAACAGGAGCTGAGGATGAGAGGGAAATGGAGGTATACCAAGGACTGCTAACAGGGAAACTTAATCATTAGTGCCAAGTAAGTGCAGATACCTGGTTCCCAGCCAAAGGACGGGGTCCTACCCAAAGGATGCACAGGATTCAGATACTGGAATGTGGCGGAGTGGAGGGCACAGGATTGCCTTAAAATTTCAGCCTGACTGGAGTCATAATCCTCTGGGGGCCCGATTCATGGACCCCATTCTAGATGTGTGCTCCAGGTGACAGCCACTAGCGTCACACTGCTATGGAATGTGGCTTTTCTGAACTGAAGAAGGCTGTGTAAGTGATGTGCTCGAAGGATTTCTGAGACAGCACCAAAAAATGGTAAAGAATTTAAAATCTTTTGTAACAACCACATCAAGATAGTATTTTAGATTCATTGTGTTAGGTAAGATATTATAATTAGCTTTGCATTTTTCTTACTTTTGACTCATGTGGCTACCCCGAAACCCAAAACTAGACTTGTGTTTTAACCATGGCACTGGGGTTGGAACCCTGGGCCTTATGCATGTCAGGTAAGTCCTCTACCCAGCTACCATTTTCTTCTGTGGGGTTGGGCTGTGGATTTACTCTCTGCAGGTGGAGCAAGGCTACTGAAAGGTGCTGGGTGACTCTGATACACGTGCCTTCTTACATTACTCTCAGTATGGAAGCTGGGACTACAGACAACACTGGGGGAGGAGGGGAACTGCAGCCATGCCAAGTGGTAGCCACTGCCCAGGGCTCCTCTCCACATTGCCATCCACAATACTGACTCTGTTAACTTCTCTAGAATGCCAACCCAAGCCTGCTCCACAGGCTCAGCTCTCTTCACTGTGTCTATTTTGCTATAAAGGCAACAAAGCAGCCATGACACTCCACCCTGGCATCTATCCACATATCGCTTCCTCTGCTCATCTCCCTTCTCCTCCTGACACACATTAACTCATCTTCTCAAATCCACCTTAGCTGCCACAGACGCAGTGGTGCCTGTCCTCATACCTAAGTGACATTTACCCATCCATGCCTGACATTATTGCTGTGGCTGCAACTACTGTGCAGGGTGCTGCCAGTGTCTCTGACTATGAGGGAAGAGCCTCGAGGACAAAATGTCATTCATCTTTTTCTCCTTAGATCGGGGAAGACACCTAAACCAGGCTACAGAGGGCAACAGGGCCAATGTCTGCTTTTATGAAGTAGTGTAAGGGCGCTTTGAGGGGAGTTCTTTGACACCATCTCCAACAGCCATCAACATGAGCACTGAGAAACAAGAAAGCCATTAGGCCAGACCGGCCTGGGCACAGATGGTTCCAACACCAATGCCACATGTGCCATGTGCTGGGAACAATCTACATTCTTCATGTAGCAAGTCAGTATTGTTAATCTTTTCAACAACTCCCAATGAAATTGGCATGTTCTGCAGGTGAGGAAACAGGCATAGAGAGGTGAATAACTCCTCACAGCCACACAGCTAGTGACTGGTAACGGCAGGATGTGTGCCTAACCTCCCCTGGGTCATGACCTGGGAACAAGGGCTGGGGCTAGAGAAATGCTGATCCCAGGCTGCAGAAAGTGTGGAGCCAAGAAACATTGGTTTTTGTTTGTTTTTGGAGACAAGGGTTTCTCTGTGTAACAGCTCTGGCTGTTCTGGAACTTGCTTTGTAGATAGACCCAGGCTGGCCTCGAACTCACAGAGATCCACCTGCCTCTACTTCCTGAGGCTGAGATTAAAGGCATGCACCACCACCATCTGGCTGAAACAGTAGCATTTTATGTGTTCTTAGGCTTATCATCTGAGGCTGCATGAGTGCAACGAGGTGAGGGGAGGGAGGAAGAGGAAAGGGGAGAGGGAGAGGGAGAAGGAGAGAGAGAGAGATTTGTTCTGGGAGAACAAGACAGTGTGAGCCCTTTCATCTAGGAAGTTCTAGATTCTGTAAAAAATGACCAGAATCAAGTCAAAGTTCCTTCTTCCACTAAGTCTGGACACTGAAACTTCTCTTCTCTATGTAGACTACAAAGTAAACAAAGCAAGTGACTGTAAATGTGTCCAGTTAGCCACAGCAAGCAGCTATCATGAAGAAAAAAGGCAGGGAGGTAAGAAGACAGAGTGGGCCCCAGGAACCTGTCTGTGTACCTGGGCATTGGTGGGGCAGTGCGGGGCAGTGTGAGGTGATGAGGAAGCATACAGCCTCCCCTGCACTCACTCTTTGCGTCAATGAGTCGCTCCCGGGGTGCGGTGTCTGAGGAAGATAGCTGTTCCTTGACTTTGGCAATATCTTTAGGGTGCAGATAGTCAAACAAACTCTGGCCAATAAGGTCATTCTGTGGGGATGAAATGTGAATGGACAAGTCAGCACCAGCGACATGTGGAAGACACAGCAGTACTCACAGTCTATATGGCCCTGGCCTCCACTGTGTTCTTAAGTCAAACATCTCAAGCGTTCACGGGACCCTGAACACGTCCAGCCCTTTGCATGGATAGACACCCCAAACAGACACACGTCCAACACTCCTGAGTTCCCCAGTAGACCTTAAAAAGAAAAACCACAGAGACTGGGCTATCTCCAGCTCTGACATTAAGCCTCTTGATTATTTGTTGAGGGGTTATTGTTTGTTTTGACATAGAATTTCCCTGTGTAGCCCCACCTTTCCTGGGACTCTATTTGGTTCAGGCTGTCCTCAAATTCTTCCTATCTCAGCTACCTGAATGTTAGGGTAAGTGCAGAGCCCAACTAGCCAAGTCCTATCTTTGGATGCTTTCGTCACCTATATCCACTCACAGAGACTACAAACCTTCCTTAATAAGTGCCCTGAGGAAAAAAAATTAAAGAGTAAAGCATCTTGGGAAAGCTAAATTTACATGAATTCTCATTTATAGATATGCCATTTTGATTAAAACCGTCTGCCTACCATGCTTCCATGCAACTTCCAAGATGTAAATGAGTAAATGGATTAACAAATATTCTGAGGACACAATAGGTGAAATGATTATTCTAGAAGCTTTCATGTGCTCCTCTTATTTAATCCTACAGGCAATCTAAAAATCTGTGTAGGACAGTTAATGTTAACAGAATCTAGAATCCCCTGAAAGATGGGCATATGGGCACGCTTGCTAGGGGTAACTGGTGTGGGGCAACCCACCCACTGAGCCAAGCCCATTCCCTGACTGAGATCCTGGATCGAATAAACGGAGAATGGGAGGTGGGGCTTGCATGCACCCATTGCTTGCTCTTTCTTAAAGGTGGATGTGATGTGACCAGCTGCCTAAGGCCCCTGATGGACTGTAACCTCCACCTGATCTGCAATAAACCCTTTCACCCTTGTGTTGACTTCTGTCAGTGTGTTTTATAACAAGACAAGAAACTAAGGCCACCTGGTCATTATTATTAATGTGTAGAGGATGCCAAGGCTCACAGAGCATCGTAGCACTGTGGGGTAAGTTTCCAAGATTCTTATTCTTGGGTATTGAATTCTCCCTTGTCAGACAGCCTTACTCCCCACTCCTAGTCCACAGACATGGGATCTTCATTTTGTAGCAATAAGAAAACAAACTGTTGGTTGGGTCAGAGTCAGATATTCCAGTTGGGGAAATAGAGGACCCATTAAAATTCTTCCTAAGTCTAAATTCCTTTCTCCATTAAGAAGTTAAGAATTTCTGGAAGAAGGGTATCACCTGTGGTCCATATAGTTTAATTCTTCTGAAAAACTGGGGTTTTATCTCTCACTACCATAAAGCTGGTGGCTGCTAGCATGGGCTCGAAGGTTACCTGGCTATAATTGAGGATCTTGAAGACGGACTCAGAGACGAAGAGGATCTTCCCTCTGTCACATCCTACGACAAACAAAAATCCATCTGCTGCCTAATCAGGAGAAATGGATAATCAATTTATCACAGGTCAGGATACAGGATCTGAAAGTAAATCAGGGATTCGTTTTCTAAGTCTCCAATGCCTGGAGTCACGCACTGACACCTTCACTGGTGGTAGAGAAAGAGGATGCTTAGCGACAATACTATATGAAAGCAGTAAGATCCCCTCTCAGGCAGCTATAGATTCCATGTCATCTAATGATCAGAGGGGAAAGGTCAATTAAATAAAGTCTGTTTCAGAACGAATTCAGCTTAAACATAATCTGGTTGTCTGACAGGCCAGAGTATTATGCTTCAGTACTCTAATTATATACAGTCCCTCTGCCCCAATCAACTTCAGCTCTCAACGTGACAGTCTGGAGCCACCCAGGAAGAGTCTTTTTTTTTTTTTTAAGATTTATCTATCATATATACAATGTTCTGCCTGCACGCCAGAAAAGAACACCAGATCTCATTATAGATGGCTGTGAGCCACCATGTGGTTGCTGGGAATTGAACTCAGGACCTCTGGAAGAACAGCCAGTGTTCTTAACCCCTGAGCCATCTCTCCAGCCCGCAGGAAGAGAGTCTTAAGGAGGAATTATGTTGATCAGATTGACCTGTGGGCATTTCTGTCTGTTGGAGCAACACCATTCCTTAGGTAGAAGGTCCTCAACAGTATAAGAGAGGAGAAAAACTGAGCAAGCAGGCAGGCAGGGACTTGTGCATTTATTCTCTTTGTTTCTGACTACAACTTGCAAGGATCCATGCATTACTCTCTCTCACTGCTCCTAACTGTGGATGCAGTGCTTAAAGCCTGCCTTCACTTCCCTGTAATGGACCAAGGAGTTGGAAGTGTGAGCCAAATAAGCTCTTCCTTACATACTCACTTTTCGCCAGGGTATTTTTATCAGCTACATCCTCATTCACAGGGAGTTTGGGGTTTTGCTAATGGCCTGGCAGGAAGATGGGTCACTTGTGTTCCTTTAAACATCCCCTGCATTGTGCAGTGTTCCATTACACTGTGTGAAGATGTGTCACTGTGACTGGTTTAATAAAAAGATGAATGGCCAATAACTAGGCAGGAAGAGGTACAGGGCAGAGAGATAACTCTGGGAAGAATAAGGAGTCCACCAGCCAGATGCAGAGGGAACAGACATGCAGGAGGAAAGATAAAAGCCATGAGTCACATGGCAGCATGAAGATTAATGGGTTAATTTAAACTATAAGACTGAGTTAGAAACAAGCTATTGGCCAAGCTTTCATAATTCATAATAAGTTTCTGTGTCATTATTGGTGAGCTGACAACCCAAAGAAAAACCTAACTACATCCCTCCTTCCTGTGCGTGTGCCCAAATACACAAACACAGTTCAAATATATGTAGGTTCAGGAACTACTGCCCTCAACCATTTACATCTCCATCCAAAGCTAAGTTATCTGTTGTAAGAAAAACAAAGTGATAGTGATGATGAGATGCTTGCCTGGTAGGCATGAGGCCCTGGGTTCGAGTCCTACTTACACACACACACACACACACACACACACACACAAAAAAAAAAAAAAAAAAAAAAAACTTCATCATGAAATTCTTCCTAGTCCTTCTTCAATTTAAATACAGTGAAATCTAAAGTGCCAACAAAGACCAGAATGGAAACAAGCCATCTGCTGGAGAGAGATGGAAGGAGGTAGGTGCCAGAGTGACAAGAAGGGGTTAGGTTGTTTAGCTCCATGTGTCTGAATTGTCCTGACAACTCTCCATGGATGATCACTCAGCCTTGCTGGAGTCTGGTGGTAGTGTGGTGGTGGTGCTCCCCATGGATGACCACTTAGCCTTTCTGGAGTCTGGTGGTGTGGTGGGGATGCTCCCCTCATGCACTTGTTCTTAGGACTCTGCTCTCCTGGATCCTGAGAGATTCTGCAAGCTGGGCATGGTGGCTCAGGTCTGGAATCTAAGCACCACGGAGACCAAGGCAAGAGGACTGCAAAAATTTGAAGTCTGTCTGGGCTACACAGCAAGTTCTAGGTCAGTCTGGGCTAGAATAAGGTCCTTAGTAAAAGCACATTGGAAAGACCGCTTGCACTGGCCACAAGAGGAGCAAGAATCTGCTGCTAATTACTGCAACATTCCTAAGTTTTTGACAAATTAAAAAAAAAAGTCTATTCTTTTCACAAAGAAGGCCTTTTAGAATATAGAACACAGTTTAATTCAAAGAACTAGGGCACAAATTCAAGTGTCAAAAAGTAAAAGACCAGCATGGGCAATTGTCCTAGGGTGTAAAAGGCCAGCACAGGCAACTGTCCTAGAATGTAAATGACTAAAGCAGGCAAGTGTCCTAGGATATAAAAGTAAGAACAAGGGGGACAGGATCACTCAATATGTCAAGCCACCAGCCATGGTAAGCTCAGGTCCCTAAGCTGGGCCAGGGTGAAGGATGACAGTGAGGGGGAAGTAATTTTCCTGGCACCATCTGCTGGAAGCCTCATTATGTCAAAAAATTGGATATTAATAACTTCCTCATTTGCCTTACAGACTGTCACAGTTCACAGGAGAAGTGTTTTCAGGGTTTTTGCTAAGGGGGTGGGGATGTGTCGTGAAAGGTGCCTGGAAAAAAAGTGACTGACAGCCTGGTGGGAACATTGGGCAGAGTGAGGCTTGACCCCAGACCAGAGCCAAAGGTTTCTAAGGAGGGCAGGTAGGTGGCAGAATCAGCATGGATCCAGTCAGTACTGTGAACTCCAAACAGTGCTGTGCTATGTAAAGCAGACAGCCAAGCAAAGACGCTGAGCCTTGGGGAGAGCCAAGAGCAGAGCTTCGTGAGGACACGCTCCGTGCCAAGGGCCATGAGGACAGCCAGGGTTGGTTCCTTCTCAGAGAAAATGGTTGCTGGCGAGCAAGTGACTGAGGGGAGTCAGTCTAAGTTCATAATGCAGGGAAGTGGAGCATCTGGACATATAAGCTGGTCAGGTTGACTGACCCTCACATGCTGTTCATGAGAGCCAGGCTTGGTGGCTCAGCTCTGGAATCTCAGTACCCAGGAGACCGAGGCAAAGGGATTACAAGAATTTGAAGTCAGCTTGGGCTACATAGTAAGTTCTAGTATAGCGCTAGAATAGGATCTTTAGTAAAGGCACATAGAAAAGACGGCTTGCACTGACCACAAGAGAATAAGGACCTGCTGCTAATTACGGCAAGATCATTTGAATCAGTCCAAACATTCATCGAGACGTGAGTAGAATGAATGAGGGGAAAGTGTGTGTGTGTGTGTGTGTGTGTGTGTGTGTGTGTGTGTGTGTGTGTGTGTATGTTAGAATCATTTATTCAGCTGTAAATAAAACTAAAATTAATAGGACCATAGATGGGATTGGAGATCATGCTAAGCCAGACTCAGAGAGACCAGTATCACATGCTTTCTCTCATATGTGGAATCCAGATTTAAAATGCACACATATGTACATGTGTATATATGGCATGAAAGTAAAATGAGGAGAAAGGATCCAGTGAGAAATGGGGGAATAAAGATCCCATTACCCTACCCAGTAAGAAATAAAACAGCATAAACATCATGTAAGTGGAACTGCCTGCTGTTGATACATGTTCTTAGCAAGTGGCCCCTGAAAAATGTTAAGGGAGTGGACATTAGCTCACAGCCACCAACAGGCTGGAGAAGCAGGACAAGTTAACATGGAAAAGTACTGACTGCTCAGACCTGGCACAGCCTCTGCTACACCAAGTCAATCAGCCAGTGTGCTCACTTAGCCAGCTGTATGAACAGAGAAGGAGCTTGGCTCCTGCAGACTTGCACAGCCACCATAGCAACCCTACACAGCCCACCCCACATCAGCCACATGAGAAACTATCTACCCATCAGGTCTGTTCACAATGGCTGAAACCTTCTGACTTGATGCAGCTCATCCTGAGCTGACAGGCCAATACAACATGTTGAGCCAAGCTGAGTAGAAAAGAGGTGGGAACCATCCTGGGCTTTGCAAACTTCTGCTGAAAGACACAGCCATAATCCTTGGGGGGAGGAGGGCTGACAGGCAAGGTCTGCCTTCATTGTGTGGGGTTAGGGGTAGGTATTCTACCTCTTAATTACAGTTTTCTGTTCTTTCTGTTTATACTGTGCCATAGGGCATGCTGCTGAATGCAGGCTCTTCTCCTTTCCATTTCTTAGTTCATCTCACTCTTCCCAGCACCATGACTGGAGCCTGGGGCACGCCTCCTTTGTGGAAGCTTAAGTTCTTAGGGTGCCAACCTGGCCATCCCTCTGCAGAGATAAGCAAGACAAAGAGAGCACGAAGGCCAAGCAAGTGAAAGCACATCCTCTTTCATGCCTCCTCTTTGGCAATTTTGATGTCTGGATAGATTCAGGTGTAAAGATTCAAATGGAGCTTTTGGGTCAGTGGTTAGGTTAGAGGAGATCTCACCCACTGCCAGAAAAAAACCTCTCTGAATGTTCCATGAAGGAGTTTGATTCTTAACTCACCCCCCATCTCTTTTTTAAGGTTTATTTTATTTTATATGTATGAGTGTTTTGCCTGCATTCACATATGTGTATCACATCTGTGCCTGGTGTCTGGGGCACTGGATCCCCTGGAGTTACAGATGGTTGTAAGCTACCATGTGGGTGCTGAGAATCAAACCTGGGTCCTCTGCAAGAGCAACAAATGCTCTAAACCACTAAGCCATCACTCCAGCCCCTCACTCCCCTTTTTAACAAAAATCCTTCTCTGGCTTAAAAGTCACACTACTGTAGACTTTCCCTTCTTTGCCTAAGTGATATTGAGAGGTAGGTGAGTGACTGGTTTCATGGAAGGAATGTGAAATGTGTCTAGAAACCAAGATAAAGTGGGGGAAACAAGAGAGGAAGAGGGCCCAGGAGAATTCAGTGTCGAGATGTCAGACTCCTTCATGATGTACTTACTCTGAAACTTATTAAGAAACCAATGCCGTGAAAAGAGTTCCCACAACTGCCACATACCCTGAGAATTAGATGTTTCAATTCGTCATCAGATAGAAATGTTGGCTTGTAGTTTGCTTCTGTGTATGGGTTCGTGGCACCTTGGGGAGAAAAAGAAAGAGTGGGCAGATTTTTCTATTTAGACAGCATCACGTTCCCCTGCCTGCAACCTGGGCTGAATCAAAACATGGTGGATCTGGCTTGGCTCAGAATCCTATCATGCCAAAGTAGAACCTCAGTGAAAAGAGAATGCTGCTGCCCACAGGAGACTGAGTAAGTGCACTTTCCTAATTACCGGGGAAACAGGCATGGTAGCTCACACCTTCAACCCCAGCACTCAGAAGTCAGAGGTAGGTAGGTCTCTGAGACTGAGGTCAGTCTGGTCTACATGGTTCCAGGCTAGCCAGAGCTACATAGTGAGACCCTGTCTCAAAAAACAAAAACAAACTAACAAAACTCCACAAAGACCACAGCTCTGAGTCTCCCTAGCAGGTTCCAAGGAAAAGAGGTCCAAGGTCCTGGGCCATCCAGTAATTTTGTCAAGTCACCACTTAGCAGGTTCTAGAGAAATCATCCAAGCTGCCAGGTCCTGGGTACTTTCCTTGGGAAAGTTAATATGCTTGGCAACCTGGGGAGCATGTTACTTTCATTCACACAGTTCAGTCCTGGGAACTGAGGGGCCCAGACTTCTGTTTAAAAGGCTCTTGATCTGCTGTTCTCCAGAGCAATAGCTTAGCAAAGCCAAGTGCCAGCTGCAAATGACTGGTATATGCAGAACAGTGAGGGCACAGTGAAGGGCTAAGAGGCAGCCCATCTGTGAAAATCAAGGCCCCGCGGGGAAGGAGGCAAAGGGGATGCCTGTGTACTTCACATCAACTCACAAGGCACATGTCTTAATCCACATCCCTTGAAATTTTCCATCCAATTTTCTATAACAATTAGTTACCTAATTATGATGCATCTCTTGACTAAAATCAAGTTTTCAATGCCATTCTTCAAGCAACATTTCTATATATTTTTTTAATAATGATCAAAAGTCAGAACAAAAACAACTTCCTGTTTCTGGTGACCTTACACAGATACAAAGGTGTGCCTCTCTCACCATGTAGGTCACATGGGGCTGAGCACCCTTTCCAAGTTTGTGCTGAAGCCCAAGTCTATCTGGAAAATTCCAGGGACAACATCCACCAAATTGGGTGATGTATTTCAGGTTCCTCCTGCAGCTTTGGTAAGTTGGCTCTTCTTTACTGCCTCTGTTTTCTCACCCTCCCCACACTTAGCAAAGAAGGAAAACACTGCCTCCTTCATGAAGAGTCAATCGAGTTCGGGAAAATTCCAAGAAGACGAAAATATCATCAATGTTCATTTCTGATAATAAGACATTCTACCTGTGACTCACTCATCAGAAGAACCAGGGTAAGTTTTTCTCTTAAAAGTCCAAGGCTCTCTCCTGCCTCCCTGTGTGCTCCTATGCTTCTGATTTTGATCACTATAAGGGATTCAGGCACTTGAAAAGGGGGACTTGAGAGGTGCCCTCTCTGGTAGGCAGGAAGCCAGGCACACAGAGGTTTTGAGCTCATATGTTTATATGCTCTGAGAAGATACTACTGCAAATTACACCTCAGTACCCTCATGGGCTCATTAATCACTTGATTTGGCCCCTTATCTGTTGCTGAGATGTACCAGCATATCACTGAGGGTTATACACTGAAAATCGCCATTTGTGTCAGGGACAGTGCAGGCAAGGGTGGTCACATTTGTGGTCAAGGGCATAAAGGTAATGAAGCCTGAGATCTCACCTCTCAATGTTTTCATGTGCTGAACAGCCATCCTTAGCACGGTGAGCTTATCTAACTTCCTGGACATCGCATTGCATGTTGGTACCAAAGAAGCCAACTCATCAATGAAACTGTTCATTTTGTCCCGACGCCTCTTTTCAATCTGACTGTGGGCCTCCCTGAACATGGGTAGAATGATTTCATTTGAGATGTGAGGCAGCATTGAGGCAACACTGACAAAAATAAATGAGTTGTGACTGCTTCCAAAATTCTCTGACATGGGAAATTCAGACTCTGTACCATGTTTCAAATTAGACTTTTATATTAAAAATCACCTCCCAAGTGTTCTCATTGACAATTCAGAATTAGGTAACTGATTTGTTTCTTCATTTATTTGTTTTTGATGCTTACCCCATCTTTTAAGAAAAAAAAATCTATGACAATTGTTCTTTCACAACAAACTGAATTGTTTATTTTTCCTCATTGTTCTTTTTTTCAGATTCTGTAAGACCAGGTTTTTGGAAGGGATAGGAGGAAGGAAGGAAGGAAGGAAGGAAGGAAGGAAGGAAGGAAGGAAGGAAGGAAGGAAGGAAGGAAGAGGTTCCACATAGCCAAGCATCTAAAACAGCCACAGAACACCCAACATCCCACAGCACGTGCCTCTGCCACCTGTGACCAGCCCACTGTGTGCCCTGCTGAAGCCATCATGTCTGTCTGGAGGATATAACTAGTACTAACATGGTCTTTGATCAACTGAGACCCACCTAGATGTGACAGATTCTCAGTCTGTCCCCAGCCTTCCTTTGAGGGATGCCATATCATACTCTACCCCTGAACTGGCTGCCTGTTTAGGTAGGATGACACTTCCTACAAGATGTGCACCTGGTATTTTCTGACCATCCTCCCATAGGGGAACATCACCAATGGAGAATTAGATACTGAAACACAGAGCCCCCTGAATAGACTGGTCTGCAAAGGAGATGCTAGAAGTGTCAGGTTAGACAGTCTGCAGCTTCTGGTTCTGTGTGTCATGACACAACCTCAACTGGCCCTAGTCAGTGATAGCAGGGAGGCATAAAGACCCAACAGAAGGGCATCAGCAATTGTGCCTGAGACAAGAACTAAGTCAGGAGACCTCTGAGGTTCAGGGATGCCTAAGATCTGCCCTTCAGGTACTACTTGCAGCACAATAAAGGTCCCTATCAGAGGTGGGGCCCAGCCCAGGAATGGCATCTCAGCCATATGTCTTCTGGAGGGCCAGTGAGTGAGGAACTGTGAAGACTGGAGAGAACTCCAGCCTGAATGACTTTCTGCTATGTCCAAAGTTTCCTCCAGGTTAAATGTGCATAGATAGCAACAAGTGAAGGCCAGCTTAGTATAGGGAAAGCCAAGGGCAGAACCTTAAACAAGCTGAAACCTGCTGCCATCTCCTCATTTCCTGAGGTGACAATGCCCAAGATGACACCACCAATTGGGAATAGACATATCAAGACTCTTCAGCTATTCTCTAAGCGACTAAAAAGCTAGGATGTTTTATAGACAAAATCAAAGGTGGAACTTACCTTGCATTCTTGATCCTTCCTTGGTGCTCTGCATATTCTAACCTGGAAGGAAGTACAAAAACATAACCTTTAGTCCCCCGTGTATGACTGGCAGAGTTACACATTTCTGTTTTCTCACTGCCTGACCCCTGACACCTCTCTACAGACACACAGGGGTACTTGGTTATTATCCTTGCTAGAGACTGGGGATAGAGAGACATTTTGCATTCACTGTGCAGAGAGAATAGCCACAAGATAACTGAAGTTCAAGTTATTAAGTTATGGTACCTTCCATGAGGGTCATCTTTGTCTGTGTCCATACTTTCTCTGCAAAAACAAGAGCAGATGATCACGTTAATCTAGATGCTCAACATAACTTCTTATTGTCATATAAAAGGCTCTCATTTATTCAGAAAGCTCAAATAACTATGATATAGAATGGATGTATAATAGTAACATGAGCAAACACATTCAAGTGGACCCTATTATAAAGCCTACACAGGCATTCCACATTACCAAACAAAAGTGTGTATATGTTCAATAAACTAGGGCATAGTACGACTGTTTAAAAACTGGAAATCTACAGTGTTTATGGAGACTCTTAGTTACCCAGAGTAGTCAGACATCTATGTCACCTCATTCCTTGGTTGTTCTGGATAGATGATAAATGAAGCTTACTCCATTTCTTTTGTTGTTGTTGTTGTTGTTTTTTGGTTTTTCGAGACAGGGTTTCTCTGTGTAGCTTTGGAGCCTATCCTGGCATTCTCTCTGGAGACCAGGCTGGCCTGGAACTCACAGAGATCCATCTGCCTCTGCCTCCCGAGTGCTGGGATTAAAGGCGTGCGCCACCAACACCCGGCAGATTACTCCATTTCAAAGCATACCAAAAACCAAAGATTCTAGGGCATATGTCTATTTGTTGGGTGGGGGAGGAAGTGAGAAGAGGGTAAGGAAAGCACTGACCAGAAGAGCAGAGCAGAGCAGAGCCCCAGGCTACAGGCACAGGCCTGGCCACCACAGGCTCAAGAAATTGAGATGGAGAGGAGTACAGGGCCAAGGGCCACAGAGAGTACTGGGGTCACAGTAGGGCCTGCCTCCCTTTCACAGACCCCAGAAATCTGTGTTTCATAGCATTTAGCAGTTCAGTAAACACAAACTGAAATCCCCCAAAGGAAAGGGTTTGGCTCTCCTTAGGGCAGCTCATTCCTTTGTCCAACTCAAACAATCATCAGGAAGGTACTGACTGACTTTTCTGTCTCCCAAGGGAAGGACTATGGCTCTTCAAACAATACAAACTGTTTTCTGGAATGCTGGGCATCCAAGAACAGTGGCTCCCAATGAGATGCCCTGGATATTTCATAGGCAGCTTCTCCAGCTAGTCTTGGGGTTCAGAGAAAGTCATACTGCTTACAAGGCACTGGAATTATGTCTACTGCTATAACCAAGCTCATCCCCAGGTGACAGGAAGCCAGGGCCTTAACTTAGGAAAACTACATGGGGCAGAACTATGGATTCTAGAATGTTATTTGTAAAACTGAGATCCACAGAGGAAGCTTGAAGGTTACTGGGTGATGATGAGGCTAGAAACCACAGGTCCAACAAAAATCTTAGAACATGTTAGTCGCTCCATCGGCATTTGCCCAAAACAAAGCTTCACAAAAAATGCCCTGGCCTGTGTTGAGGAGTGAGCGCTATGGCAGGAGCCCCACAGTCCTCACATCGACTTTCCATCTCCTGGGTGGTGCCTCTCTCAGTTATCTGGGATGACATACACATCATTCATAGCATCTCCTAGAGGGCACCTGAGCTCCAGCCTCTGTGTGCTCCCCAGACTGGACCTGTGAACTTCAGCAGAGAGGCCATCTGCTGGGGGCACTGCCTCCTGAGAGATTTTCCACTCAATTCAACAAAAGAAAATCCCTTCAATGGACTCTGCACAGCTGCCTCTGAGTGGTCTATCCTGTCTCCCTCCCTAGCAGACTATGGGGGAGGAGAGTGGGTGGCGAGTAGGAAAATGTACTCACTCAAAAGAAAAGTCAAGTCTAAAGAGAAACAGAAATATGGCTGAACAGTGCAGGTACATGCTAATTCACATAGTGTCAATGACCCTAGGCTGTGGACATGCTGGCTTCTACTCCTCCACGCCATACACATGAGTTAAAGAGTTGAAACGTTCTGTCTTCAAAAAGGCTGCATGTGAGCTCTCTTGACATCACTTCCCCAAACTGAGTTCTCCTACTAGCGAAGGAAGCAGGGGGGTGGGGGTGGGGCAGGACCTGGCTTTAAAGCTCTTTTCTCCCACAACATGGAATAATCTGAGGACAGTAGGTAACATAAACACATCAGCAGTACTGCTGGCCATCTTCACTTGACATTTAGGAACAGCCAAAATCAAATGTGTAGCTCTTAGTCTCCCACACCTTCCGCTAGGAACAACAGCAGCTGTGGACAGGTGTTCTGTGCTCATGCCCTGACATGAGCTGACTGTGCCAAAGGCCTTACTGGTAGTCGGTGGCACTGCCTTTCCTCTTGCGATTGCAGTCCACACCACTGGTGCCCAGGGAACTGGAGAGCAGGTCGGTGGGGCCTGGGGACATGAAGTCACTGATTGTTGAGGAGATGTCCATTCTCTGGTCCGCCATTGAAAGGAAGGTACTAAAACGATTACAAGAGAACACTTACTTCTTTTTAAATGCTGTATTTTTAAACACTTGTTTTCTTTTTACTTATGTTTGTGTGGGTCTGTGAACATGAATGTGGTACCTGCGGAATCATGAAGCATCCAGTTCCCCTAGAGCTGGAGTTACAAGCAGTTGTGAGCTGCCCCATGTGGGTGTTGGGAACTGAACTTGGGCTTCTGGAAGGGCAGCATGAGCCATCACCAGCCCTGGGAGAGTTATTTCAGTATGTTCTTCTGTGGGGGTACAGGGCCTGGATGGCACCGAGGACGTGGGTCTGGCTTACTGCAATAGCATCACTCACCCCGCAGCCCAGGAGAGGCACATAGGGCAATGGGAAAGGCCTCATGCTTATTTTGAGAGTTTTAATTTGCAATTAGTGAAGGCACTACATCTTTGTGCAAGTGTCTCTGTGACCAGAGAGGTTTAGTGGCTTCTTCTAGGACCTACACTGGGGAAAGAATAAGCCAGACTGAGACTTGGGGAGGTGACCCAATATCCCACATAAACTCAGACACAGGCAATTTCATTTCCTTCTAATTAATAAATATATACTCAGTGGAATAACCATGAAGCACAAGTGGGGTTTTGTGCTTTCGTTATGGTTTTTGTAAAAGAAAATTGTAGTAAAGCACAAAATATAAGAGGTATATAGATAGCTGGGCATGGTGGCACACACATAGTTCTTGGGAGGTGGAAGCAGGAAGATCATGAGTTCAAGACTAGCCTGGGCAAAATTAGTAGGGCCCAGACCCAACTGCCACTCCTCTCCAAAAGAAAGCCTAAATCCAGCCGGGCGTTGGTGGTGCACGCCTTTAATCCCAGCACTCGGGAGGCAGAGGCAGGCGGATCTCTGTGAGTTCAAGGTCAGCCTGGTCTCCAGAGAGAGTGCCAGGATAGGCTCCAAAGCTACACAGAGAAACCCTGTCTCGAAAAACCAAAAAAAAAAAAAAAAAAAAAAAAAGCCTAAATCCTCCAATCCTCCAGCAGAGTTAAGGTAATATGGTGCCTCTCTTTTTATCCCCACCCTGCTCCTACCCAACCCTTGCCCCACCCCCTTTTTTCCCCAGCATCTGCTTGCATAATTAAATGAAGGCATTGCAAATGACAGTACAAGCTTTTTTCCAAGTTTATATTTTACAAACATAAAGTTAGCTGGCTCAGAAAAGGTCAGAAGTACCTTGTACAGGATTCTAATGCCAAACCCTGGTGAAGAGGGGTTGCCCAGTGGGCTGCCAAGGGCTCCAAGCTCCACAGGATTTGACTGGAGCTGTCACTCCCAGCCTCTGGGCCCAAGTTCCCACATCTGCAAAAGAGGGTAAGGATGAGCACTATTCCCCCAAATCACTATTATGCCCTCAGGCTAGTCACCAACCCCTTCCCAGTCAGGCCAGTGCCGACTTTTACACACACTTCTGGAATCTACATCTTTATGTGTGTGTCTCCATTTGCTACCTCTTAGAATTAATTTCTGAAAGCAGGGCATCTACTGGGCAGCTCTGGTAATTTCTATCCCCCAAATAGGCCCTGCCAATCTCCAAAACTTTCCTTATTACTGATGCTGCTTCTCCCTTTGCAGATATTTGTGTGCCCCACCCCTGGTGTCTGTACTCAGCCCCCATTTCTCTACCACATGCCTTCTGCCTGGTGTTCACCTGTGTGCTGCAGAGAAAGCACACTTTGGAGGCCTGTGGAGCTGCCAGCCTTCCTTCACACCCCTAGCCACTGGTGTCCCTTCTGCTCTCAGGGACTTCCTGTTGTCTCTCCTGTCCAACTTCCAGCATCCCCCTCATTCTCACTTTAGGTGTTAATTTTTCTCCTTTTTCTCTCTCTCCTTCCCACACCACCCCCACCTCAGTACTGGAGTCTGAAGCCAAGGCCTCATGCATGCTGCCAATGCTCTACCACTGAGCCACACCCCCAGCCCTGCTAGCTTGGTTTCTTCAGGTCAAATGGTGGCCAGCAAACACATCTATCAGCCCAAGTGGGTGTTGCTGTTGAAGCTTTCCCTTCCCTAAGGCCTGCCTGAACCCTATGGCTCTCATCTGCTCACACCACCACTCCAGGCCCCCTACCCCTTGCCCAATCCTACATCATCCATGCTCCCCACACAGCTGGGTCATTCTCATCTGGATGAACATCTGTCATGTAACTGCATCTTGGAAGGGAAAAAGCCAACACATTATTCTTCCCTATTGTTCAGGATATTGAACCTAGGGCCTTTGCTTGCTGGGCAAGTGCTCTACCTTAGTTCTGTGCCATTCCCAGAACCAAATAAACTGTTTGGGACACTGTCTTCCTACTGTCCCATTTTCTGTGTCTCCAGATTTTTTCTTGTTTTCTCCGTATATTCTAACTCAGATCAGGATTTTTAAAATCTAATTTAATTTTACTTTATTGTATGTAGGTGGGTGTTTTGCTTGCATGATGTCTATATACCCACTTGTGTGCCTATTGCCCATGGGTGTCAGAAAGGGGCATCAGATCCCTGGAATCTGGAGTCACAGAGGTTGTGAGACACTGTATGGGTGCTGGGAATTGAATTCTAGTCTTCTGGAAAAACAGCCAATACTCTTAACTTCTGAGCCATCTCTCTGGCCCCCATATCAGGCTTTGTCCCTTCATGACATCTTTACAAGACTGTGGCTGCCCATGCTAGTTCAGCAGGGACCACTCTTTTCTAGATCAAAAGGTCAGCTCGCATTCCCTCCACGTGGCACCAGGAGAGCTGACTCTCCCTGGCCACTGTCTCTGTCCATACTTAACCCCTAGGAGTTCTATTTTGACTATCTCCAATACCACCCATACTGTGACAACCCCAAGCTTCTGTGTCCAGCCTGGCTGTCCCCTGAACTCTAGTCTTGTCCACCCATCCCTCTCCCTAACACCTCCACCTGAGTATGTGACAAAGGATCTACACTGACATGCTCATGTTCCCCAAGCAAGCCTTTCAGGCCTCCTTAAGTAGTCAAGTGGCCTCCGTCCTTCCAGGCTCAAAGTCAAGAAGCCATCTGACCCCTCCATTTGTCTTCTTATTGGCACGGAATTAAAAATAAAGAAGAGGACACTGATAAATGTCACTTCCTTAGTGACACTTCTTTGAAGGACCATACAGTATGTACCCTGCCAACCCTCCTAGCAATACCCCTGTTTTAATTTTTGGAATCCACATTTCTCCTATAACAATCTCCTTTTGCCAGGTGGTGGTGGCACCATTAATGGGAGGTAGAGGCAGAAGGATCTCTGTGAGTTTGAGGCCAGCCTAGTCCAAAGAGTTCCAGGACAGGCTCTAATGCTATACAGAGAGAAACCCTGTCTCATAAAACAAAAAACCAAAATAACAAAACAAAACAAATCTCCTTTCTACCCTCCTCACAGGGTGGTCAGCTCTGGAGAGCAGGGGCTCTGCTCTAGTAACTGCCCACAACTTGCAGAATTCTTTCTGGCACACAGAAATGTTCCACCAAGAGATGAGGATGAATGAAATAATCCACATATGACACAGCAGTTCTTTGCTCATCACAGATGTCATATGTGCTCTTTTCTTTCATTTCCTTTTGACTTTTGAATTTTCTATGTAGTCTAAAAACATTACAAAAATTGTTGGGTGGTGGTGGCACACACCTTTAATCCCAGCACTTGCGAGGCAGAGGCAGGTGGATCTCTGAGTTCAAGGCCAGCCTGGACTGAGTGAGTTCCAGGACAGCCTCCAAAGCTACAGAGAAACCCTGTCACAAAAAAACAAAACAAAATTAAAAAACTCACAAAAATTCAAAAATCATTTTCAAAATAACATAACACAAATATTCCTCTTTATACCAATAATTTGTAACTTTTAACTTATTTTATGTTCTTTTTTTTTTTTTTTTTTGGAGACAGGATCTTGCTATGTAGCCCAGGCTGGCCTCAGATAGTATCAACCTACTTCAACTTCCCAGTGGTAGGATTATAAGCATAAGCCACCATGCTGGCTTATACTTTAATTTTAATCTTGTGTAAATGTATGTACATGTTCATATGTGCACCTTTGTAAATATGTGTGTGCATATACATGCACATGTGTAGAGGCTGAGGTTGATTTTGGTGCCTTCTCCAACCATGCTCCTCATTTCTTGAGACAGGGTCTCTTTCTGAACTCAGAGCTCACAGCCTGGGGTGGATTGGCTGCTGGCAAGCCCCGGGGATCTACCTGCATCCACTTCCCCAGCATCCACTTCCCCAGCATCCACTTCCCCTGCATCCACTTCCCCTGCATCCACTTCCCCAGCATCCATTTCCCCTGCATCCATTTCCCCAGCATCCACTTCCCCAGTATCCACTTCCCCTGCATCCACTTCCCCTGCATCCATTTCCCCTGCATCCACTTCCCCTGCATCCACTTCCCCAGTATCCACTTCCCCTGCATCCACTTCCCCTGCATCCACTTCCCCTGCATCCACTTCCCCTGCATCCACTTTCCCAGCGTCCATTTCCCCAGCATCCACTTCCCCTGCATCCACTTCCCCTGCATCCATTTCCCCTGCATCCACTTCCCCTGCATCCACTTCCCCAGCATCTACTTCCCCTGCATCCACTTCCCCAGCGTCCATTTCCCCTGCGTCCATTTCCCCAGTGTTCACTTCCCCTGCATCCACTTCCCCTGCATCCACTTCCCCTGCATCCACTTCCCCTGCATCCACTTCCCCTGCATCCACTTCCCCTGCATCCACTTCCCCTGCATCCACTTCCCCTGCATCCACTTCCCCTGCATCCACTTCCCCAGCGTCCATTTCCCCTGCATCCACTTCTCCTATGTCCACTTCCCCAGAACTGGATTACAGGTGCATGCCTCCTCTATACTCAGCTTTCAATTTTGTATTTTTTAAAAATTCCCTTATTTTGACATATATGGATGCCTTTGCCTGTGTATATGTATATACACTGTGTGTGCCTGGCACTCTTGGGGGTCAGAAGAGGGCATTGGATCCCCTGGAACTGAGGTATAAAATATTGTGAACTGCTATGTGGGTGGTAGGAACTGAACCCAGATCCTCTAGAAGAGCAGCCAGTGCTCTTTAACTACTGGGTCATCATTTCACACCCATTTTTTAAACTATATTTATTTGTATTTTATGTGTATTGGTGTTTTGCCTGCATGTGTGTTGGTGTGAGAGTGTCAGATCTTGGAGTCACAGACGTTGTGAGCTGCCATGTGTGAGAATTGAACCCAGGTCCTCTGTAAGAACAGTGATCTTTATGGCTGAACCACCTCTCCAATCCCTCCACCCCCACTTTTAACATTTTTAATTATATGAATGTGTATGTCTGTATACATGAGTGCAGGTGCCCACAGAGGCCAGAAGCACTGAATCCCCTGAAGCCGGAATTAGAGGCAGCTGTGACCCTACCAATGTGGGTTCTGGGAATCAAACTCAGGTGGCATACAAGAGTCCTATGTGCTCTTAAGTGCTGAGCCATCTCTCCAACCTCTATACCCAGTTTTTCACATGGGTCCTGGGATCAAACTCAGGTCCTCATGCCCTACAAGCACTTTACAGACTGAGTCTTCTCTCTAACCCCTAACTTCCCCTTTTTACTTACAGATTTAGCCCTTCTGCAATTGTTCTGATACACCACTTATGGTAAGCCATTTCTCTCTTCCCTAGAATGGATACATTATTGTCACCGAACTACTTCTTAGACCATGCTTCCTGTTACCAGACACTAACGTGGCTCCTCTGCTGATGGGCTAGGTCCACTCTTCCTGTTCTGATCCCATAATCTGGTTCTTTTAATTCTACTATCACACTATTCTTACAAGTGTGGCTTTTGAACACACCTTAATATACAGCAGAACAAAATATTAGTCTAGGTTTTCAGAACTGCCTTGGCTAATCTAATTTGTCATTTACAAGGGGCATCTTGTAAAATTCACAGTGCATGGCCACCATAACTGCTGACATTCACACCGACCTTCAGTGATGCAGGCAAAGGGCTGAATATACACTCTACCCTCTGCGTCTTTGTGGCTCTCAGATCCTTGGCCCCTTGCACATGTCATATTTTTTAACAGCCCAATAGCTGAAGGTCAATGACCATCAGCTGCCAGGGGCTATTACCTGAAGTTACAGTTTTCAAGCTTCGATCCAGATCCAGCGTGGGAGACACAAAGGAATGCTGTACTTGCTAGTCACCTCAAAGTGACTTTCATGTTTTGTAGCTTTCTTCCAGGCAGTCAACTTCTTCCAAAATCCTACAGTAGAGACCCAAGAAAAGACCCAAACAGGTCACACAGGCATAAACAAATCTGGAAGTCTCTTGTGAGCTAAGGGGAGAGGGGTAAGAGAGCTAGCTCCTGACCCACCCAGGGCAGGTTCCTAGCCCAGCCATCACCACATCCCGGCCACACTCACTGGCCCAGCACTGCCCATCTTTTATATCTCCATGACACCTAAGCTGCAAATGCATAAAGGAATCTGGCAGATGCCTCCTGTGAAAACCATGCCTTCTAACTATGGATTCTTGGACCCAACCTTAGGAAAGCTAAGCATGTTTCACTACTTCTTTGACTGGGTTCCATAATAACTGTGAATATACCCAGGTCATTTTACATCAGACACTTAGCCACTTACGTGGGTTAACTTATTTAGACTTCAATATCCCTCAAGGAGGCACATACTACTGCTGTATGCATTTTACAAAGGGAAAATCCTTCAAGAGGTGAATAGACTAGTCAAAGTCGCACTGAGAGCAGCAGACCACCAGAAGCAACTGACAAGATCGTTCAGTTCAAGCTGGGAGTGGTGGCTCCTGGCTGTAATCTCAGCACTGAGAGGAGGCAGAGTCAGGAGAATCACAAGTTCAAGGTCATCCTCTGCTACACAGATAGTTCAAAGCTAGACACACAGCCCAGAAGTTGAGAGAGCTTGATGCTCTTGCAGAGGACCTGAGCTCAGCTCTCAACACACACATCCTGCTCACAACCAGCTGTAACGCCAGCTCCAAGGGATCCAACACCCTCTTCTGGCCTTTATGGGCACTGCACTCATGAACACACACCTACATGCAGACACACACACAGTAATTTTTTTTGAAAAAATTGTTTTTAAAAAATTTTCTCAGCTCTCAGTGTAAGTGAAAGCAGTCACCTAAACCTAAAGGACCAGAGCAACAGAAAAGGACAGTAGCCTTTTAGTCCAAACAAATGCCAGTAGGACCAGCTCAGGTGTTTAAGGAAAATCCCTGTGAACACCAAGATGTCTGAAGCTAAGATAGGCATAGTATCAGCAAGGGGCTCATTTCAATAATACCACCTCCTTCTGCCAGGACACAGGCCCCACACTCTACCCTTTAGATCTCCATGGCAGTTTCCTGTGTGGAGGAAGAGCTGATACATAAGGAACACAGCAGGGGCCTTCCACATGCTCCTCATCCATGCTGCTCTGCCTGCAGCAAGCAAGACTGCAATGGAGACTGTTCTCCCGACCTGAAGCAAAAAGCCCAGAGTTACACTGGCTGACTCTTGCAATCCTCTGGAAATGCTATCAGCTTTGATGGTCCTAAGACCTTGGGATGACCATCCAGGTCTGTAACACCTCTCCACTGACTTCTCCATGCAGCCTGGCTCAGAATAATTCACAGTCCAACTCTGTCAACTCCAGTCCAGGCACATGCAAATGTTATATCCAGAAATCTGACTCTTCTAGACCCTAAACCTCAGTTGGTAAAGAAACAGCAAACAGTGACAGTCTCCAGGCTTAACATATGTAACTCCAGCTGCATCTGATTCCCTGTCCAGCTGGAATGTTGTCTTCTCAACTCCCAAGTCGGCAAGGCCTAATCCACTCCAGGCCTGCCCATACCTATGCACGCGCGCACACGCACGCACACGCACGCACACGCACACGCGCGCGCGCACACACACACACACACACACACACACACACACACACACACACACACACACACACACACACACGCCCCAGAGCTCTTCTGAGATGGATCTAGCTAATTCCCTGTATCCCCTGCCAATGTTCCTCTCCAGATCCAGCCCCTCCCACTCTGGCCAGTGGGCCCGCTAAGGGCCCTCTAAGCCTCATTTTTTCCTTAAGCCAGAAAAACTCCAAACTCCCTAGTGGGACCTGCTAGGCCTCACTCAGTGCCAGCCCACCCTCTTCACACACTGCCTAGGGTTCAGCCCAAGAGGAAACATCAAGATACCCAACAGCTGGGTGGCAAGGGGACTCCTTCACTGTGAAACCCACCCTGTTCCTTGGTAAGGCCTTCATGCTACTGCAGTAGCCCATCTTCCCTGCTCAATGAGAACCCCGCAGTCAGGGCCTCAATTTCAGCTAGTTACAATTGCCCTGTGCCTCACTGCAAGTGGCCCAAGAGCAGACAAGCCTGGGTCCTTTCTCCCTTCTGCCCCATCAAGGTTTTGCTAGATTTACAATTCCTTGCTCCACAGGAAACACCTCACTTGGGTCCATTTTTCTAATACTAAATTATACTTCATAGAAATTATAATAACTGCTAACTTGGATGTCACCATATCTATATAAAACAAAACTGAGACAGTGTTCCTAACATGTTAGACAAGTGAGGAAGCTGAGTCAGGTATGACACTTGACATTATTTTTTAGAAAACTTTCTCTTTCCAAGAAGGCATTCTTAGATAGAAGAACAAAAATTGAAATGGGACAAACAAAGGAAAAAAAACAACAAAGACAAAGATAAAAGCCTCACTTTCTGTACTGCTCACTTCTGAAAGGGGCTTGAGGCAAGGTGAGGAGGGGCTTCTAGAGGCCTTAGGTACCTATGAAAGGGTCTTTTGCTGGCAGAGGGCCTGTCTCTCCTTGGTACAAACATGTAAATGGCATATGAAGGCCACTCTTGGAACCTGACCTGTGCCCTGCAGTCCAGGGCCACAAGTATGCCCACTTCAGAGCTAGAGAGAGGCAGAGAGAGGGTCTCACTGGAAAGCCAGAGAAAGCAGTTATGGGGGAACTTGTGCAGTGTGCCTGGAAAGAACATGAGGCATTGTCTCTCCCACTCCTGCCCCTCAGAGAACAGGGACTCCTGAGTGCCATCCAAAGAAGCAGAAGGTGGAAGGAATTGTCACAGGCCAGGCTGCCCTCATGCAGTGGTTGCAGCAGCTGAGTTCTAGCCACTAGCAGGCACCCAAAGGAGACATAGTGTTTCTCTGAGCAGGGCAAGACAAACTCCAAGCCTTAAGAAGCCCATCCTACCACCTGCAGGAAAGGCAGCCACATCAAAGCCCTCAGTCCAGACCATGTGTCCTTGTCCCTTTTCTCTCATCCTTGCCCCAGCACCCCAGAAGCTTACCTGAAAACTGCATTTATGTTCCAATAGTAAGCTACCTCATGCAAATGAGACAGATGAAGCCATCCCACCTCTCTCTGGGATCAAATCACTTTTAAAATTACTATTAGTGGGAACAGAGGGACAGTTTAGTAGTGCTGCGCTTGCCCGATATGCATGAGACCCCATCACTGGGGGGAGGGACAATATTAGTGCTAGTGATTAAGGTCTTACAGTCAGTGCTCTTGCAGCTCATTTTCCTGTAAATAAGTAAAGGGTTTAGGGTATGGGGTCAAGCTCCCCAATGACAGCTTGGTCCCATGCTGTCCTGGCTACAATGTGTGGACTATCAGTGGAACAGCAAGCCAAACAACCGTATGCCAGCACTACCACTTTGGAACACTCCCCAGATGCCTTGAGGAAACTGCATGGTGGTCTCAGTTAAATGCTCTGGGTTCTGAAGGCACAGCCCCAGCCAGGACAAGTTTCTTACAGTTTGTTGCAGACTTTTCACTACTACAAACCTCGGTAAACTCTATGAACCTACAACCACTCCCACCTAAGCTGAGGAAGGAGCACTTCCCTGGTGGTCGAGCAGAGGTTCGCACTGTGACTGATGCAAACACAAGTTTTCACTTGAACGTGGAGTTTTCTGTGATTGGTACAAATGCCCTTCTCCAGCCACACAAGTTTGACTTACCTGTGAGCTAGCAAGGAGACATCCCTCACCCCACCCTCACCCTGCCTCCTGTACCCTCACCCTCTCCTGGTGTTACAACATTAAGTCTAATACCAAGCTTCTCTCTGATGGTCTTCTGCCTGCCTGCGTTCAGTGACTGAGCCGGTACCACAAACAGCAGCCAGGACAGTGGAGTGGCAGCAGCAAAAGCAAGCAGAATGGAAGTGACAGCTGAGTAGCTAGTACACCAAACAAAGAACAGTGGCACAGTCACTTATCCAGGTGAATAAGAGTCATACAGCTGTGCAATCAGCAGGTCAGGCTGCAAAAACAACATTGCAGCTGGATGCACTGCCAACTGCAAACAAGCCAGGACCTCTGTCTCAGTAGTCAACAGCAACAGAAGCAGCAGTAAGAGTGGCCAGAGCTGCTGCCCACCAGGACAGCTGCCATAACAACAAGAGGCAGCAAGGAACAGGAGAGACAGTGTAAGGAGAGAGAAAGTAGAGAGCTAAGACTGAAGAAAGTCAGAAAGCAGCAAAGGGCTGGAGAAAAGAAACCATGGGCTCTTGTTGCTGGAATACCAGAACTGTCAAGTCTTTAGGGCCAAGGGTCTCAGACACACTGAGCCCAGGAGCTGCAAAACTAGCCAGCATCAAGGGTTGAGGAACACTAATACTGAAACCTTCTTGGAAGCTGCAAACACTAGCTGCTACCAAGGGCTGGGGAACCCTGACAATGTATGGGGAGCCTAGGCCTGCAGCAGCCCACCTGCTGCTGGACCTGCCTGCAGCCACAACTGCTTTGTTTACTCCTGTCAAAGGCTGAGAGAGGCCCAAGGCTAGTCTTAAGAGCTTTGCTTTACTTCAGTACAGTTTCTACCCAGACAGAACAAAAGGACCTCAGCCAACCAATGCTTAACACTAGAAAGATGCTATACTGTGCTCTAGTGTCAGGCCTGACTACGTAACTTTCCTGACTGCCCCCCTCCCAAAATGTGAGCAAAGGCAGCAGCCAGAACCTTCACACAGAACCTTTAACACAATAGGTATACCGGGCAAGAAGACTCTTCTTGTAGTCAAGGTTCTTGGCGGGTAGCACTGTAAGGAAAAAAGACCTTTGATGTTACTCATCATGATGGTGAGGCTTCACCATATGCCAGCACCTTGAAAGTCGACTTCCCGGCCTCCAAACTTGTTCAATATAAATGCCCCAACCTGTGCTACTCTGTTATAGCAGTACAAATGAACAGAATGACCAATTCATTGTTTGTCTGTTTCTATCAGAGTCCTGAAATTTCTGCATCCCACAAGACCCTTCTGTCCCAGAAAAACCCTATGAGTTGATCCCATTGCTATTGCTGCTGCATGTCTTACAGTAAGGCAAAGACTGGCAGAAGGAAATAGCTACTAGGTTTTTGGAGCCACAGGGCTGCCAGGTCTGGGCAAGACTGACCTTTACAACTGACTCACTCACTATGGTCATGACCCAACTCTCTAAGGAAGGAATAAAGAACTGGATAAGCAGATTTACCTTGTTCAGTAAGTATAGCCAGAAAATGGGAACTGAAAGTCAGGTAGGCATCTGGCTTTACTGCTGCTCCTTCTACTAAAATCCATCCCCCAAGGCAAAATTCAAAGGAAAAAGCAAACCCTGAAACAAGCACACCCGGGAACACTAGAGGACACCTTGGTCCAGAAAGGCTACAGGAACAGAGCAAACACATTCTCTCTGAGCTCCCTGACAGCCAGGGCAAAGAGGGAGGGAAACAGCCTTCAGTGGATAACACCAGGAAGTCTATGAACTAGCTCATCAGGACAGGTCCAAGCATAGAAGGGTGTCTTCTGAGACCAGAAGTGAGTGGAGTGATGTAGCATGCCCAGTGGTTCTGCAGAAAGAGGCTTTGTAAAAGATGCATCCCTCTCCTTAAAGCCACCCCAGGGAAAGCCCAGCTTCCTCTTTTCCCTCAGTGTTACCCCCAGAGTGACAGCTAGATGGAGCTCTGCTAAGAGATATGTGAAGCCACTCAGCAACTTTTGATGGTGTGGCTTAACAGCGGGGTAGGAAAATATGGACAGGAATTGGCAGCTGTGACTACACTAGTGTCTGGATGCCTGATAACAGTCTCCACACAACCTAGAGAGTCTTAGAAGGACCCTGCATTGCCACCTCTACGTGCCTACAACCTCCAAGGGGCTAACAATGTGTTCCTGAGGGTGCCCTTTCTGTCCCGCTGGAGAGCCACCAGGTGACCCCAGCCCTACTTTCCACTGCATGAGGCCTGTCTGCCTTGGTACTTGCTCAGTTCCTCTGTATGTTCGGCTTTGAGCAGAGGCCAGAGGCTGATGGAGACTTATCCCTCTGCCAGTCCCTGCTGGCCCCTGATACTCTGACAGCCTCTGAGGAATTCAGCAATCTTGCGTGGAAACGCCTAAGTTCAGAGACCTTTCACCAAGTGGAGCCAGTACCCTAAACCTAAGGTAACAGAGTTTTCTACCAGGGGTATTCAACGAGTCATGCTGTCACCTCTGACAGAAGCCAGGGTAATACAGACACAATGGAAACCCAAAGTCATTACATTCAAGACACTTTCAGCATAGTTGGAAAGATGGAGTGCCTAAATAAATGCATGACAGCACAGCCAAAGCAACAGGTGGCAAATGCCCAGTAGCACAGCCCAACTCCAGCAGGGGTTGGTGCACTTGGGTGCCATTACAACAAAGTACCAGCAGGTGGCAGTCCATCATTTTGATTCCTCATGAGCAGAGAATGGAGAAAATCATTACCTTATTGGGTGGGTGGGTGGGTGGGTGGGGTGTGTGTGTGTGTGTGTGTGTGTGTGTGTGTGTGTGTGTGTGGGTGTGTGGTGTGTGTGTGTGTGTGTGTGTGTGTGTGTGTGTGTGTGTGTGTGTGTGTGTGTAGTCATTGAAGGTAAAGAAATGGTGCCTAGGACCAGGTGTTACAGGTGAATGCTAAGGAGTACAGGGTACTATATTTTGAAAAGCACTGGCTGTGAAGGTCCTGGGGACAGACCGTTTTTGTGGCACTTGAATGCCCAGTCCCACTAGAAGCACAAAGTGCTCAGGAACCCTGAGGTTGAACATAAATGAGATCATTTGGAGCTATGGGGCTGGACTTGTGAATACTGGGCTCTGTGTGAATAAAGACAGAGCATTCCTTTGTCCAAAGGCCCTCAAATGCAGTGGAAGGAGGGAAGTCCACAGAATTCCACTCTTGGATGGTACTGAGAGCTAACCCAGAATGGTGGGGCTCTGGGGAGGAGCCACAGGATAGGTTGGCCTCACAGAACAGTCTGGTCTGTAATTTCCTATAAGGCCTGCTCCTAGCCCAGCACAGACACAGTCATGCCAAATGACTCTTTCTCCCTGAGGAGTGAGTTGAGAGTAAGCAAGCTATGTACCTCGCCAGGCATTCAGGAAGAACTCCTGGTCTTCACTATGGGTGTGCAGCCTTCCAGTGCCATGGCTGTGCGGAACAGCTGCCCTACTCAAGTGGCCCAGGATGAAGGTGGAGCAGACAGACGTCACCATGAAGTAACTGAATGGACAAGCAGCCAGAGAGACAATTATTTCCTCAGTGTGAGAAAAGGAACTAGAGTCCAAGAACCAGCTAAGAAGGGCACTGCCTTTTGGGGCTCTACAAAAGCAGGGTGTACAGCGCACTCTCAAAGAGGAGATGGTGATCAGAATTCAAGCCCCAATCCCACCAGGCATTTGAGTCCTGGATCCAACACAATACTGGGCACAGGGACTTTGATGATACATGCTGAATTAAACAGGCAAATTTCTGTTCTGCTGGGATTCTTGGATGTTTAAGGTACCCCACTCCAGAGTGTTGGGGTCCAGGGACAGTAGAATCTCTACTTCTCCAGCTGTATGCACCCACAAACCATGTTTTATCTAACAGTCACAGTTTAAAAGTACACACTGAAGGAAACTCTGTAAAGCCACTTGGGTTTCCCCCTCCCCTGGGACTTTGCCTCCTTCCACTACTGAGTCCTCTCCCAGGAAGTACTATTTATCAGCCTTGTAGCTGCTGTCATAGCCTAGGTTCTGAGGATCTGGTCCCACACTTTCACTTGAGAGGTCTCTGGCTTCCCACTCTGGGTGGGGTTAGGGCACTATCATTTGCCTCTGGGCAGTCATACACTCAGTCATTCCCTGAGCATCTGGAACCAGGCCTGTGCCCCAAAGCCTTTTCTGCCAGCCTGGAGCCCAGAGTTGGTCTGTGTTCCCTGGAGAATAACAGCATCATGAAGCTAAAAACGGAGTTCCCTGCCTTGTTCTTTACAGACCAGAGCCTGATGTGAGAAAACACTGATGTGTGCTGTCGGCTGTATCCCTCCATCCCTGCCATCTCCTCTCTGGGAAGAAGCTAAGGCAGCCCCAGCCTCACAAGGTTTCTGTGTTCAAAAGAGGCACAGAGAAGGAGCCCCAGGGTAGCTTGGAAGATAGATAAGTCATGTTCAAGGCCTGCTGACTGAAGACCTGTCACCTGGCCCCTTCTTTCTAGTGCTTTCTGTCTGTGGTTTGTGTTCACGCACTGCAGCGTGAGGGCAGAGACTCTGGTTCTAAACACTATTCACCAAAAAACTTACTGCCTGAGGTTGAAGAAAGTTCTGGAAAACATCTGCATCTTGTTCTAAGGAAACAAAAGAATGCACTGCTGTTATTTGGTGGCAAAAAAGAGACACTCGCAGGAGGAAGAGCAGGTAGACAAGCATGAGGCCTTCTGCGCATCTGGCTGGGACTGCTGACAGGCAGGTAGGCAAGGATGGGCCTAGCAAGGCTGAGACTTATTCTGTAAGGACCACGTGGGAGGGAGATTCAGCAGAACAGTCTCCTGGCAGTCTTTCCCTTTCCACCACACCCAAAGTATGTATGGGTGTTCTGGGGACAGACAGAGAAGGCATTTGTGGAGGGGGCGCTGCAGAGCAGAAAGTCTCCTGGGACAGCGGCACACAAGCATGCATCCAGGGCTGGCCATTAGCAAGTGACCTTTAAAACTCCTCAGCCAATGGGAGAAGAGGAAGAAGTGATGGATCCCTTCTGAACTGGACTGCTGTAAGACGGGAAGGAAACAGGGTCAGAAAATGCTGTGTGAGTGAAGGCAGGAAGACAGGATGCTGGGCAGTGTGGGGCCTCCTGCATCAAATCTCACCTCTGTCACTCGAGGGCTCAGTGTCCTGGACAAGTCAGGTGGTCGATAGGGGTATGGCTTCCTCCTCTGTGGGGACCCCCCTCTGTGGCTGGCTGGCCTTAACATAAGAAGAGCACTGGGCCATCTGGCCACCTACTTCAGCAGAAGAAGAGCTAGGGCTGAGGAAACAGGAGCATAGAGGCTGGGGCACTTGCCAGAGATGCAGACCACACTGGAGTCTTTAGGAAGAGGCTCAGACTTGGTGAGGATGGAAAGACAGGGGACATGGGCTCTTAAAGTGGAAGAGATTAGGGACAGTGATGTCAAGAAACCAGGTAGGAGTGGGTGAGGACAAGTGTGGGATGGCTGGAGAGAGACCTGGAACGGAGCGTCAGCTCTTCTCGGCAGCATTCCAAACATGAGGCACCCCTAGAAATACAAGCAGATTTTTCAAACTCCAGTCCCTGAGTTTGCCCAAAACACTGACAGAAGCCCCTGAAGGCAAGCTGGGACCAGGAAAACCAGGAAGCTCCTCAGTGGGTTACGGTTAAAGGGATTCTGCGTTTGCTCAGGGAGAGGAGCTGGAGACAGCAAAAAGCAGTGGTTCCCTAGAGAAGAGTGACCAACAGGAAGGAAGGTGAATCCAGGAGAGTAATAGCTGCCATGTGGTGGGCTGGACCCCATAGTGGGAGGGGGCTCTGAGTGACACAGCAACACCATGCTCAGGAAGTGCAGGGTACTTCATATCCCATCAGAGTATCCCACTCTACACGCTGCTGAACACCCCCACAAACCAGGTTACTGCTGTTGTGACAGGTTTGTTGGAGGAAGCAGGTTTCTCCATACATGCTGCATGTGGCCACCACACTTCCCTTTGGGTGACTCTGTAACAGTGAAGACTGTTAGCGTGCTGGATGACAATCAGTTATTCAACTCTCAACAAATACTTGCTGAATGCATCCAAGTGTCAAGAACTGTCCTTTGCAGCAGTGCTGGTATGGGGCGGGGACACCACCCCTTGTCCTCATTTGGTATACATGCTGGCAAGGATGGAAGGCAAAGAAAGTGAGCAATTAAATTATATTGGATATTGGGCTGTGATAAATGTGCTGGCGGCAGGGACTGGCATAAAGGGAGGAGGGCAAGACACCCTGGGAAGACAAGGCAGACAGGAGGAGGTGAGTGGGCGGCCAGGGTGTTATAGACAGAGGACAGCAGTCCAGGGGACCCAAGTGCTAGGACATCATCAGCGTGAGAGAAGACAGCCAGGCATGACTCTGAGAAGCACGTGGTCCACTTAGGGTTAAGTGCAGGGTTGCTTTTGTTTTGACAGGGTCTCATTCTATTTCTCAGTCCGAGCTGGAACTTACTGTATAGCTCAAGCTGGTTTGAACTTGTGACAAACCCTCCTGCCTCAGTCCCCCAAATGCTGGGATTAAAGGCATGTGCCACCAGGTCCGGCAGGGAGTGAGAAAAGACCTTTTATATTTTTTGTTTTGGTGTGTGTGTGTTGAGCTGGGTGTTGAAGTCTAACAGGGTGGTGAGTTTGAGGAAGAGGCAGTGAGATGGGGGTGGGGAGAGGCTGGTCCTATGTGCATCTCCACGCTGGTGCTAATGACAGGCTGTGGGTGGGGAGAGGATAGAAGGCTGAGCACATGGTGGGCTGGTGAGGTTGGTTTTCTGACTATTCTGGAGAAACGAATATTATTTCCTGATTGCCTAGACATGGGATGGGGTGACATCCAGTCTTCAACCCGTACAGAGGCCTCCAGCCAAGGGAATCCTGGGGATAAAATCCAATCCACCCCGACTCCATTTGTCAGGAACACACCTATATGAAGGCTGGAGGAAGAGGTAACTTTTGTCCTCTACCATGCAGGAGTAGAACCACTGATGTCTCGAGTTGTACCAAGAGCACACAGTACTGTGTGGAGGTGGAACAGACAAGACACCTGCCTCCCTGCTACCATCTTGAACAGTCACCACCCACCATCAGGAAGAGCAAGCAGGTACCTAGGGCATGGCCCACCCTGGCATCTCATTGTGTCCTTAGGTTATTTGGGGAGGTACTGTTTCTCAACATCATAGAAAAGATGGCCCTCAGTCAGAGAGGCGAAGCATCCTGCACAAGATTACACAGCTGGAGGGACCTGCAGACCGGGAGCAGAAGCCCAGACATGCCCCACAACACAGCCAGGACCACACAGGCTTCCCTGCTTCAGTGACTCAGCACGGATGAGCTGAGGGAGAGCTCTGTCCCAAGTGGTAAAGTGGGCAGGACAGCTTCACCCCCACCCCTGCCCACCAAGATCCTGCCAAACCCAGGAATTACCTAGGAACTGGGGAAGGAGCAGAGGTGTCCAAGGGAGTGGTTAACAAAAGGTTAACAGGAAAACCTTTCCAACTCCACATACACAGAACTTTCCAATGTGCCCTTGGCCTCCTTGTACCTGCCCTGAGAGCACAATGTGAGTGTGACCACTTAATCTAACAAAGACTCTTGTATCCCCTCAGGCCCCAGATCCAACAGGTAGGTCTGAATGAATGAATCCTGACCCTTCAAGTTCCTATCAACTGAAAGAGAATCAGCTTGTTTTCTTCCACTTGTTTCTTTCCTTTGAGAGAAATGGGGTGGGGTGTGTGTGTGTGTGTGTGTGTGTGTGTGTGTGTGTGTGTGTGTGTGTGTGTGTGTGTGTGTGTGCGCGTGTTGCAATTTCAATTTCATTTTTCTAAGTGTTGGTTACGGCAGGGTCTGAGGCTGTGCCTGAGTTGTAGCTCAAGCGTATTTTCTGAGAAATCGCTGGGCGCAGGATTGTACTGCTGGACTTTTATTCTGTGCCCTGAAGGAAGCTTCATCGGGCTCCCTCAGAGAAGGGTCACTACCTGCCTGCAAACCCTCTGCTCACCCAGGGGCATCCAGGATTGAAGTCGGTGAAGGAGTGCTCTTTGCTATGAATATGAAAGGAAAAAGGAAAACAGAACCCACAAAGCTACAAAAAGGCAAAAACCATTGATGGAAAAATAAGCAAAGGACAGGAACAGGAAATTACAGAGGATAGAGGCAAAGAACAATGAACCTCAAAACACCTTCCACGTCTTCAGACCACATTGAGTGAGATGTCACTTTCTCTGTTTTTATTAAGTGAAGGTTAAGTCTTATAGATAAAACTGGCAGACAATATCAAAAAACAGGTCCATGGCTGGAGAGATGGCTTAGTAGTTAAGAGCACTTGTTGCTCTTGCAGTGGACCTGGGTTCGGTTTCCAGCACCCACGTAGCAGCTTACAACTGTTTGTAACTCTACAATTCCAGGGCATCCAGAACTTTCTTCTACTCTGTGGGCAGGCACTAATGTGCACAGTACATATAAAATAAAAATAAATACTTTTCAAAAAGCAGGCAAATCCACCCTAAGTCAGAATGTAAACTGGTGTGGACTTTTTGGAAGAAATCTGTCACTAACTATGGGTGTGTCCAAGCTTTAAAATGGGTTATCTTAACCTAGATGTGATGGCACATGCTTTTAATTCCAGCGATGGAAAGCAGAGGCAGGCAGATCTCTATAAGTTCGAGGCCAGCCTGGTTTACATGTGAGCTCCATGACAGGAGAGGTCTCTTGTCTCAAAAACAACAATAGGGTTGGACATGGGGTTGGGAGTGTCATCTGTTTGCCCAAGTAATTTCTTTTCTTTTCAGACAAGATCTCACTATGTAGCTCTGACTCCCTTGGTACCAGGCTGGCCTCAAATTCACAGAGACCAGCCTGCATCTGCTTCCCAAGTGCTAGGAGTAAAGGCATGTGTTACCCACCATGCCTAGCCCAGCCCAAGTAATTTCTTGTGTAAATTAGCTGTTCCATCTAAAGACATCACATCATATGTATTTACTTAGTAGACACCCATCCCTGGATATACAGATATTTTCTTATAGCTTTAGAATAAATAGTCAACATCTAAATAACCACCATAAATTTGGGTTATGTGGTTGGAGAGATGGCTCGGCAGTTAAAAGTACTTGCTGCTCTTCCAGAGGACCTGAGTTTGGCTCTCAACATTCATGTCAGGCAAGTTACAACTCTGATGCCCTCTTCTGGCCTCTGTGGGTACTACACATACAAAAAATTTTAAAGAAATTATGGATATTTAAGATGAGATATTATAGCAACTACTCAAATTATTTTTAAGACTATAACAACTTGGGAAATACTCCTATAAATGTAAGTTTTAAAAGAACTCGAGGTTACATATACAATATTCTTAACCTTCTGACCTATGGGCTTCCTCAGCTAATTCATAAACTATGGATACATGCACACGAATGCTACCTCCTTTCCCCTCTTCAAAGAAGCAATACAACATTTGGGGTGTGTGCGCACGCAGACACACGTGCCCAGTTGTTATTTGTTTATTATCTATTGAAGCAGGGTCTCCCTATGTAGCCCAGGCTGACTTGAACTTATGACTTAGCCTTTCAAGTACTGGGATTAATCACACCCAACATTTGCACAAATATTTTCCACATCTTTCACTTTCTTAAAACAAAATCTGTCAATAATGTAACTTGATAAACTTATTTACAGTCAATTCTATGCATTGTTTGTAATACAAGGGAAAAATGAATTACAGTTGATTAACTTTGTGTTAATACATAAACACATCTACACACAAGGGATTATTAATGTACAACGTAATGAGATGCTGGGACTTTTCATAAAACACTGCTCCTCACACACTTAGTAGTAGTAGTCTTAGAAAACAGTGTAAATTAAAAACGTGCAAAAATGATTCCCGTCTGTGTAACATGAAGTCAGCTTCCAGGCTCAGACCATCTTGGACAGGAATGCCCACCACACATTCAGCAGTAGTGTGGATAGACAATCCCACTTTCTAGAAGACTATCCTTCCCATAGAAGTCCTGTCTGTTCACAGAACCTAACCAAACCACCCATACATTTCCAAGATGCCCTATAGAGAGGAACCATATGCCCACTCATAACTTCATGCTTCAACCTATTTACCCAAGTCAAACAGAAAAACCAGTAGTTGACAGGACTAGAGGAGGAGGAAGAGGAAGAGCTGGTGGAGGAAGAAGGAAGTCACCAAGCTAATATTTACACCCATAACCATAGGCATTGTGTTGTACCCAGTCATTTTCCATTGTACCCAGTCAACTTTCTGCTACAAGGTAGCGCCCTTTCTACCCATCGTTTCAAGGAAGTTACTCCCCCCGAGACCCACTGTAAGAACAGCAAGGCAGATCTTATCTAGCTCCCCTACTCCACCGCACCCCATCCCCGCCACATCTCAGGTCCTAAGGCTGATGTCTCTATAAATCTGACTGGAACACATGGAAAGCAGCTCACCAAGAGAAAGATGGCCCGATCCCAGCCTCTCAGCCTCTGGTCCTGAGCACAGGGACAAAGCTCCCCACGAAGTAACAGATCAACTTTATCTACACTCCAGCAGAGCCTGGAGTAAGCGGATCATCTACTGCAGGAAATGTTCACTCAGCACCTGCATCCCAAGTTACAGCATTTACAGGGTTGGTGGCCATCAAATCCCTCTGCCTGGACACAGCTGGGCTGCTTCATGATCTAGAACACTGTATTAGAGGTTTGTAGACACCTCTCTCTGCTGTCTACTGTCAGACACCAAGGCTATGAGCTATGTGCATCCGACATAGCTCACATTTGTCACCTTGATGGAATCCCATCACTTGAGGAGTCTTGTGAGACCTGGCTGAGCCAGGATGACCCCTCTTGCTGCTGACAGAGAAGAGGCCTCTGCCCTTGAAGTTCATTCTATCAAAACAACTCTGAAGAGGTTTCATGGAAAAGAGTTCAACTCGGACTCCTGTCAAAAGACTTCTTGCAAAATAAGTTAAAGAAAGGCCAACCCAAGCCTAATCCTGGACTTATTTTTAGTACTATAGACAGAAGGTTGTGGGTTACTGGAACACCAGTGCTAGGGCACAGGCTTTGGAGTGACTGCTGGGTACAGCTCCGTTCTGCCACTTACTTATGCAGACAAGCTCCAGTCATGTGCACCTTTGGTTCCTCACTAGTAAAATGAGGCTCATGACAGTGTGTATCTGAGAATCTGAGGGAGACACTTAGAACATTGCTCACACAAGGCAAGTGCACACTCAGTTACTGCCCCCTTAGTATTGTTAGATTGACTGCAGGTTATCTGAAGAATGGCTGGAAGCCTGCACTCATACCCAGGCATATACATATACACATATTAAAAATAAAATACATCTTTTTTTCAAAGGGATCAGAGGGATGGCTCAGCAGTAAAGAGTGCAAATATTGTTATACAGAGCACCCAAACTTGGTTCCCAACACTAGGTGCCAGTTACCTATACCTAGAGCCCCTGAGGCTCTAGTGCCCCCTTCTGTCCCTTGCTGGCATCTGCACTCACATGCACATACAAACAAAGAGATACACATATATGTATATAATTTAAAATACATCTTAAAAGAATGGAAGGGGCATGAATCAAGGAGCCATGATTTCCTACTTCTGGAGTAGAGCCATGCCTACAGATCTTTGTTCAGTGTGGCTACACAGGGCAACAGTAGGTCACCAAGGAAACACTGGCAAGAAACAAACTGGAGGTAAGAAGAAAAAAGAAACTTTGACATGTCCAGAAGAGGGAGCAGGCTGCCTGGTGGTTAGGTGCCTGAGGCCCAGGGATGGCTCATTGTGAGTCACACAGGCAGGCCTGCCTGTACTAGTCCTGGGTCAGAGAAAGTGACCTAGAGTGGCCCTTCCACCAAAGTACCTATTGCTTTGATAAACTGCAAAAGTAAGGACAGCCAAGGGTGTGGCTTGTAGGCCTAAGGAAAAGAAGTGGACTTCGGACTAGTAGTGGCACACACAGCTCTCAGAGCTTTTACTTTCTGCTGTCACAGCACCAGTTGGTGGTAATGGAGGTGGCACCAGCGGTGAGCCATGATTCAAAGAACTAAACACATTTCTTAAATACCCAGTAGGGTGCAGGGGCAGCAATCAGGGTGATGACTGGGCTAGGACATCATTCTGTTGATGTCTTCCTACTTTGGAGGTTTTAAAGTCAGCATCGGTTACCACTATCAGACTGATAGAGAAGGGGGCTCAAGTACAAAACAGCAGGCCAGGCCACCTCATGTGCTTTGCTGGGCCTAGGAGGGCAGGGAGCTGTCTGAGTTTATGGCACCCCCTCTGCAAAGGATGCAGAGTCCTCCATTGCTTCATCCCATGAGCATAGACACACACCCTGACCTGGATCTCACCCATGGACCTTCTGGGCCCACATGCACAGTGCAAAACCAGTGAGACAGAGAGAAGAGCAGCAGCAAGAGGAATAGAGTCCTACTCCAACAGAGGGCACTCAGGGAGCATTTTTGCCTTTATAAACTATAAGACTAAAAATAAATTTAGAACTAGGAACTATTTGCCAACAAATGTTATTTGTATTGAAACAATAGAATTCGAGAAAAAAATGTATTTCCTGAACTATAGCCCATGGGCTATTTTCCAAGTACTTCCTGTGTACTTGTTTCTGGTCACTCCCATAATCTCAACTCTGAAACCCGAAAGTGGCTGTGAGTATCAGACATAGAGAGAAAAAGAGGTTATGGAGATGACTGTGGGAACATCTGGGCACTCCGTTTGCAATCTGGCAACACCTGGTGACAGTAGGAGAACCTCTGGCTGGGCTGGCGACAATCCCACTGAGTGAGAATGTACTCAGTAACCCAAAGGCAGGCTGTGGGATCTGCCCACAGCTGGATCTGCCCACAGCTGGCATCCCAACCCCTGGCATGGGTAGTTCAAGCCCCAGCATGTCTCTGTCCTTTACTTCATTTGACTGTAACCAAATCCCACAGTTTTGGATACAAGTCCCCCACACACACCAAGAGTCACTCCTCTCCTCACTTGTTCCTTCTCTCTGTTGACTGCTGTGGGCTTAATTTAGGCCCCTACCTCCTCCCGTGTGGCCTGCTCATCCCCTCTAAGCCACTGGCCTCCAGCATTGTTCACTAGTGACTCTCAGTAACCTTCCATGGAAAGGTTTCCCGAGGTCCCCTGCCACTCTCAGTCTCAGGGCCCACTCTGGCCCAGGGCAAGAAAGGGACACAGGTTTCACTTCACACACCAGCCCAGTGCACTGGGATTGGTGACCAGAATCAATTACCTACCCTTCTGCCTGGGGTGGGGTGGCAGGACTGGGAGTAAAGCCCTCATGCTACCCACAAGCTGCCTAACAAAAGGGCATCCCATCGGACCCAGAGGTGCCTGCCCATGGCCTGTGCCCTAGCCCTTTGTTCTCTCCCATATTCCTATAAAATCCCCTCAGTAACCCCTCAGGCAGCTCTAAAGTCTCAGCGCCCATCTCTATTGTGCCCACCCACTTACCGTACCATGCTTGCCTCCTCCCCTTGCCCAGCCCATGCGCAGCACCTGTTCCCATGAGAAAACTACAGTGTCTATTGAGATTCTCTGGGGAAGGGGGTGTCAAGGAGCAACCGAACTCACCTTTGCCACAATTCCCGCTCTTGTCCTCCCTGGCACACGACTAGTCTGTGTACATTTGTAATTGACTCTACTTAACTCACTATTCAACTATCTTAGTGTCTGTGTCTTCTAAGACTGTGACCCCGGGAGGTGCAAAACTCAAATCTGTTTAATCACCAGTGCTGAGTGTCACATAGTGGGGTACTGTAGAGAGCTTAGAAGGCTTGGAGCCCTTCTTCCATGACTTACTTGGTGGCTCATCACCGCTGGAACTCAGCATCCCACTTACAGTATGGTGTGGCTGACCTGAGGGTCTCTGCATATCCTTCCAGCTCTAATACACCACAAGACCACAGTCAAAAATGCACAGGTTCCTGGCTCCCTGAGACTGTGGGGTAGCATTCAGTCAGGGCTGGGCTCAGAAAACACACAACACCAGCAGCCCCTCTGAGTGGCATAGATCTGCTGCTACAGTGAGCCAAATTCCTGAAATGGGGAGTTAGAATATCAGGATATGTGTGTGTGTGTGTGTGTGTGTGTGTGTGTGTGTGTGTGTGTGTGTGTGTGTGTGTGCGCGCGCGCGCGCGCGCGCTCGTGCAGCTAAGTATAACGGACAATGAAGACTGATTTTATCCCCCTCTGAGAACGTATAAGTACACTACTCTCTATTTATACCTTCTATCTCCTAACTTAGACTAGAACTTCTTTCTGATCAGCCTCACTTGCCAATACTTGACGCTCTACATCTAAATGAAGAATGGAGTCATGTAAGTTCACAGACTGAATGGACGGCTGATTTACAAAGCCCTCTGAGTGTGGCTGCAGGCCGACGCTGGCAACCCCATAATTAGATTCCACACGCTTTGCAGTGAGTTGTTTTTTTTTTTTTTTTTTTTTTTTACTGTTTTTTTTAATAACTCAGTCTTCCTTCTGGGTTGAAGGGAAAGATGGAATTTGTTAAAAATAAATTGAGATTTAGTGGCTTTTCAGCCTTCTGCTGCTTGTTGCTCTAAACATTCTATAAATAAGAGAAGCCCTGCCCTATAGTGCACTGTAAACACCCACAGACACTCGGAGCCAAATCCTTCCAATTATGACCCTGTGCCTGTTGCCAAGCTACTGCAAGGACCTACTTGAAAGGCAGCCATCTAGGCCACTTCCTGATTAAGCTGCCCTGTAGCGAGGAATCCAGGCCTGCTGCTCTGGCCTCACAGCCAGTCCCAAATAACCGTTCTGTGTTCCTGAATTAAGCCTTTTCCTTGTGATAGAATTACAATTCAAAGGTTACTGAAAAACTCACTATGCACCCAGCCATCCGTTGGCCTGGACTCGGTGTCTATTTAAGATGGAGGGCTGTCACACCAAGACTTTTAAAATCAGGCAGCTGAAGTGAAGTCCCAGCAGCGTTTCTAATTGTGTTCAACAAATCAAGGTCAAACAAAAGTAGGTCAGCTGTCAACATGACAGGTGAGTCAGATACTGCTGGCCTGATGCATAGCTGCTTTCTGAACAGCAGGGGGCACCACTGCCCAGTACAGAGGCTTAAATGGTTCTTCAACAAGTCCTAGCCATAGCGGGTAGCACCGGTGGCATGGGGGACCGGGCTTACTGATCTGTGGTTCAAACAGCAATGCCTCCTGGCATTCCCCAGGCTTGCACAGCCCTTAAGGGACTGAACTTTGAGAAGCAATCTGCTGAGCGCCATGTGTCACTGTGATTACTTCCAGCTCCTTAGAAACGAGGATGCTCCAAGTAGTATAAAGAAAAATGAGCTCAGGCTAGAATAGAAGCAATCTGCCTCCCAACTCAAGTCTCTCCACTCTCCATGGGCTCACTTGGGCGTGGGCACAAAGGGCATCGCCTGAGGCCAATGAGAAGCCCTGGGATGTGGTTCCCACTCCAGAAGCATCCACTCTGAATGGCAACCCTCAGTAAACTGGCATCTCCCCAAAGAGAACAGGGGTGTGCATGTGGACAAGCTCCCAAAACTCATAGTTGGGACCTATATAATTAGAGGGACAGGCGTTTAAAAGCAGCCGTCCAGTAATTCTGGGAAGCAGGGATCACAAAGCATGGAACCTTCTCAGAGAGGCCTCCAATCCACAGTAGTCCTTCCCACTGCCACCACATGGTGCAGGGTTCTATTCTTTATTGACTAATAACATCTACATACTAGTGTTTGCTCTGCTTAGGACCTGAGCGTTAGATCAGAGGTGCTCTCTCTGCCTTGCTCTGTTCCCTTTGCAGAGTAACAGCAACATCTCCAGCCCTTAGTGTGTCAGAAGTCTGCAAGGGTCTGCAATGAAGAGCCCCCACAGCAACTCTACAAAACATCTGCGCTTTCTGCATGGCCCAGGGAAGGTGCCCGTCTGCTCAGGAGGCATTTAGTAAGTGATGCAGCTGGATTTGAAAGCCAGGTGTGCAACGTTCCAACCCTGCTTTTGCAGTGAGACCCACTGCTTTTAGAATCTAGAAACAGCAAAGAGTAACAACTTTTGAGGGGTAAGCCACTCATCAGAAACTTTCCATCAACCACCTAATTAATATATGGCAGGCACAACTCCAGCAATCCAAGTCCCATTCCCACCTTCATAGAGCACTGACAAACCATAGCCGGAGCAGGATGAAGAATTCTGAGGCCTTCTCTCAGTGGCAGTGACAGTCATCATAGCTGTCGCTGTTAGCAACAGCAGGCTATTCCACGGTTCTCTGGAAAAGTACCAAGAAGAGGCCTGCAAGCAAGTCTGTGCCTGGCAGGGGTAAGGTCCTTGGAATTTGCCTTTTCCCAAACCAAAAAACTGGAATAATAGGAGTGAGACAGGGGCGCATTCTTTTTAGAATTAAAATCTCCCCAGGCTTTAAGTTGACAAGTGGAGACTTGTATCCACAAGAATTGAGAACATTAATCTCTGCTGAAGCTAAGTTTATCCCCATTATAATCTATACACCACAACAACACTCCAATCCATCTGATATTTTGGGCAGAGCACCCCCACGCACGCACCAGTCTGTCTGCTAGCTGCAGGCTCTGGCTTGAATTCATGTGCAAATCAGCAGGTGCATCTCATCCAAATGGCCAGGCTAGTTCTAGTGTGTGAATCCATTTCCCAATTATGAGAAATAAATGCAAGTAGCAAATGTCATCAGACAGGTATTTCCAAATGCTACCAGGATGTCCTGCAGCCCTTAGACACAAGCGTCCTTCAGAAGCACTAAGCCCTCCACAGTAGCCAAGGAGCAAAAACATCAAGACAGATGAGTACACAGCCTGACGGGGGGGGGGGGTGCAGCTGGAACTGACAGACTCAAAGACAGTGTCTCATGAAAGAGCCAGGCTTGTAGGTATTTTTCTCATACATTTTTTTTCTTTTGAGAGTGGGCTTATAAACAACACACACACACACACACACACACACACACACACACACCCTGCAAGGATAAGGAGCACCAACCTTTCTGCTGTCACTCTATTTTACTTTTTCCACTAACATAAACGACCAGGCAGGAAAAGCCCTGCTTCTCACAGCACATGGGTTGACAATGACTACCATGGTAAACTGCAAAATCCTGCAAGGACAATCTAACTGTGGAGGATTGCTCCATCAATGGCTGTAAAAAAAGTTGTTGGCTATACAGAATGGAGATGCTACCCAGACTTAGCTAGAGCCAAGGGTTACAACAGGGACAAACGGCACATCCAGAAAAGAACAGGAATACCAACCTAGGGATCAGAAGGTCTCAGACAAGATGAACTTAGGAGTAACAGTGTGCAACAGGGAAAACGCAGACAGGATGCTCCCTGCATTTCAGCTGTGTAGCCCTAGGATGCTGACGGTGATTATAATAACCATATCTGTAATGTGCTATTAGTGACTGACAGCACAGTACTGAACTCATAGTAAGCATCAAGTATATGTTCTTTCTTTTTGTTTTGTTTTTGGTGGAGGGAATGAGGCAGGCCTCAAACTCACTGTACAACCAAGGATGGCCCTAAGCTCCTGATCTTCCTGCCTCCACCTGCCAAGCACTGGGATTAGAGGCATGCAACCACCACACCTGGAGCATGTTGTTTCCTTTGATTTTCACAGTAACTCTATGGAGCCTCTCTATTATTATGTCCATTTTACAGATTTAGGGAAAAACAGTGGAAGAGACTTGAGCAGCATTCCCAAGGGCTACAGTGAATTGGGGTCACTCTGAACCTGTCTGGATCTGAGTCTACACTCTCACGGATGGTAAGGGCAAGCAAAATGCACATGACTTGTTTCACACCATGCTCCACACCCAGGAAGCACTCAGATGTAGCTGCTCATGTTGTCTCTACGTCAATGGCAGAGATGAGAGGTAGCCTCTATAGACAGTGGCATTTCACTTTATGAGGCTCAGAATCATAAATGGAGACACTGGAACAAGGCCTAAGAAACTGGGGTGCAGCCAGGCTTAGAGGTACTGGCCTGTCACTCCAGCTACTCAAGAGGCTTAGGCAGGAGGAGTCCGAGTTCAAGACCTGCCCAGATTATTGAGTGAGTTAAGACCAGCCTGTTTCATAGCTGAGCTGGGGAGTGGCTCTGTAGTAGAGTGCTAGCCTAGCATGTGAGAATCACTAAATTCAATCCCCAGTACTGTAAGAGAGAGTGGAGTATGGGGTGGAGGGGTGACAGTCTTAGTTAGAAAGCCAGGGACACCTTGTTGGGATAGATAAGAATGTGCTTACTTAGCTGGGCAGTGGTGGCACATGCCTTTAATCCCAGCACTCAGGAGGCAGAGGCAGGCTGAGTCAGGCTAATCTCTGTGAGTTCAAGGCCAGCCTGGTCTACAGCTCAAGTTCCAGGACAGGCTCCAAAGCTGCATAGAGATACCCCTTGGAGTGCTCTGCACAGTGCTACCCAGCACTCTGCACAGTGCTCCTTACTTAACAGCAGGGGGTTGTTAGTTATCTGCCTCTCTCCACATCCCTGCAGCACCACACTATCCCAATACAATCACAGATCCTCAGAGAGTCTCCCTGTCCTGCCATCTGTACCCTCAGCATAGGCTCATCATCGATTTCCTGGACCATTCTAACAGTCTTTGAAGACTTTCTGCCACATCCCTCCCACAGCCCGGCCCCCACACTGCCACCAGCTGGCTTTCTAAAATAAAAGTGTTGACCAACATCACTCACCTCCTGAAAAATGTCTGCGGGACAGAACAGACACCAGGTCTGGGAACACATGCAGGCACAGGGACAGAACAGACACCGAGTCTGGGAACACATGCAGGCCTATCCTGATTCATCACAGCTCACCTTTTTTTTTAAGACCCAGAGGGGTGAGAATAAAAAGGACCCTCCTTGTAGATTTCTATTCTAGAGAAATACAACTCACAATACACAAGAAGACAACGTAGTGATGACTGCTAACAGAAATAGCAAAAAGTAGGACAGGACAACGGCTGGGTGGGCTGAGGAAAGGAAACATTTTTTTTTTTTATAGACAGTGAAAAATGACTTGAACAGAGATTGAAACAGTCTATCCTGCAGTGAAGCTCCTTAAGCAGGAAGGTAAACAACTCAAAATACCTTCAGGAAGTCCCTGAAACTAACCAGATTCACTGGGCTCCTCCCTGCCAGTGTAAACAATAAAAGCTGAGGTTCCCTCTCAGATGAGGCAAAGCCAAGCTGCAAAGAAAACTCTCAGACAAGCAAACCTGCAAAGACAACTGAGAGTAGACCAGCTGCGCGGACGAATCACAAACCAGCCAAGCTGCCTGAAGAGGTTTAGGCTGAGGGACCCAGAAAGGACATTCTCTCTCCAACCTGTTGGGCTGTATGCAGGCTATGCAGAGTGTTCTAGGTTTCCAGCTTTGTGAGCTGTCACCTGTGCTGAGATGGACTTTGGTGATGCAGCTGCCACTGAGTCATTTCTGCTCCTGTAACCCCAATAAAACTCACTGGTTCACCAAGTTGGACTTTAATGGCATCTGTACTTTGGTCTGTCATGGGGTGAAAAGCCATGTATGTTGCATCTCCCTGGAAGAGTTTTGTCACACGACACTGAACCAGGCAAAAATGTGGGAGGATAGCAAGTGAGAATGAGGTGAGTTGAGTGAGTGCAAAGGCCTGAGGCAAGAAAGAGGAAGATGCAGAATGTGGGGAAAGGTCAGGTAAGCAGAGAGTGCTGAAGGGGGAGACGAAGGGGCAGGCGGAGGGGGAGACGAAGGGGGAGGCGGAGGTATGGCAGGCAAAAGCAAGACATTTATGTTCTATTCTAAGCATGCTGGAAAGCCACTGGAGAGTCTGGAGTAGGAAGAGACATGATGGCCTTGCTTGCCCTTGCCTGACTGAGGAACACTGACAGCAGTAGGACCAGTGTGCCAGAGGTGACCCACTAGGACGGAGAAGGGCTGGATGACGGCAGAAAGGGCTGGTACCTTTCAGATGTACTCTGAAGAAACAGCTCTCAAGAAATCACTTGTCAGGCAACACGAGGAAGGAGAGAAGAAACAGAATCAATGGTGGCTCCTACATTTGGGGTTTGGATGGCTTCAGAGAAGAAGGGGATAACTGGCAAACAGCAAGGTGAGGAGAGGGGTCAGTTTTGCCTTTTAAAGACAAAATTTGGGAATTCTGCTTAGCTACAATACTCTGGAAGGCCAGGGCATTCTATAACATGGCTCAGTGTAGGTGTGAAAGATGAGGGCCCAGGAACGAGGTCCAGGCTGGCACCAAGCCTCAAGGGTGAGGTGAATCCACATGTGGAATGTATGTTTACCCTGACACAGCAACTTGGATGATCCATTGCTGACTCTAGCCCCAGACATGTAACCTGTGTGTCACCTTTAGACAGCCCCCTATGTCTACCATGACTCTTCTGCTTGGGATGTAGCTGACCCACTGGCCCTCATGTTTTTAGACTTGGTCTAAAGTCACCTTCAGGGCCCTTACTATCACTCTCTTCCTGTCCTCAAGCCCTTGCAGGACTGTAGTGGCAAGCACTCTTCCTCTGGGTTCCATCACCTAACCTGAAGCCTGAGAACAGAGGACATTTAGATGAATGGAGTCCTTGCTGCAGAGAGGTATAGATGAAACCACAAGCAGCCATGACTCGAAATCCTGCCCTGGCAAAGCTGCAAAACAAGGTACTGGGATGGAAGCATTAATAACACTCACTGGGGTGGAATGCTTTCTTCCCTTGAGGACTTTCTAGCAACAAAGAGCTTAAAGAAGTCTTACTTAAGTGCTAAGAATCTCAGAGGGTGGTGAAGTGTAACATGGTGCCTGGTGAAGGTGGGTAGGTTCAAGCAGCAGAAACCCAATGCACTGGCTGGCTAGTTTTATGTCAACTTGACACAAGCTACAGTCATTAGAGAGGAGGGAGCCTCAATAGAGAAAACCCCACCATAAAGCCAGCCTATAAGCAAACCTGTAGGGCATTTTCTTAATTAGTGATAGATGGGGAAGGCCCAGCCTATTGTGGGTGGGGTCACCCCTGAGCATTATAAGAAAGCAGGCTAAGCAAGACACAAGAAGCAAGCCAGTAAGCAGCACTTCTCCATGGCCTCTGCATCAGCTCCTGCCTCCAGGGTCCTGCCCCGTTTGAGTTCCTGTCCTGACCTCCTTCAATGATGAATAGTGATGTGGAAGCATAAGCCAAACAGACCCTTTCCTCCCCAAGTTGCTTTTGGTCATAATGTTTCATCATTACAATAGTAACCCTAACTGGGACATCCAGTGAGTCCAAAAATCAGTGTGCCAAGAATCCAAGTGGTTAGACCATTTAATTCTGGGAGTGATGCTGGGAAGCAGGCCTTGGACCTTCTCAACATGCAGGGACAGGAGAAGCCAGATGATTTGCTGGGAAGAACAGGATCCATGACCAGGGAGTAGAAAACCAATGCCAATATACCCTCCACCGCCCAGCAGAGCCTCATCTATGGCCTGGAGCCCTGCAGCTGGCAGGATTTAGAAGCTAAAGTAAGGTGTGGGCCTGAGAAGAGTGGTGTCTGCTCAGGGTCCCTGAGTAGCTCCCAGTAGAAGAGAAGTGGAACTGAGCCTCCACTTCTAGACTGGGCCCCTGCCTTCTCTCCCATACCCACTGGAGGCCACCAGTGTCAATAGTTTACACTCCTTGCCTACAGCTACCTTAGAAAAGAGAGTGGAAAAGGAAAGTGTGGGGTCATGTATGACTACGAAGCACGACAAACACTTCTAGATGATTCTGAGCCTATGAACAGGAAGGAAGACAGCAGAGCAGCAGGCTGAGAACAGAGGGTAGGCCCTGGGGCGAAGAACCACTTGTGCATGGCCCACTACACTTCCCTAACCTTTCTAAAGCTCAGTTTCCTCAAACACAGGAAGCAAGGCACAGCTTGTTTCCCAAAGCTGCCTGGTGTTTTGGAGACTGAAAGGCAGACGCATGTGGCTGGCATACAACAAACATAGCAGGGGTTGGGGATGGGGGGAGTTTCTTCAGTACTAAGCCAGCCAAGACACAGTAAACATAGAAAAAGGGTGGAGACGACAGCTCTAGGAATGCCCAGGTGAGACCATCTCTGAGGGCTTACCGAAACATAAAGCAACTGCTCAAGGGGAACTGGGGCTCAAGGCTAGCCCTGGCTCCACAGCAAGTCTGAGGCTAACTAGATGACATGAGAACTTGTTGAAAATGGGGGGAGGGGGGCAGGGCCCAGTGGGAAGAGGGGACAGAAAGGAAAAGGGAAATTCTTTAAGAAAGTCTGTTTTGTGTTTTTATTTTTTAGGATGCCATGGAAGAAGGGAAAAGCATAATAAGAGGAAGCAGGAAGAGAACAGATACACACCAACTAATATATCAACAGATGGACAGAGATGAAAGGAAGTTAACATGTCTACACAAAGAATGATGCTGTTTGAATTGACAGCATTTCCTATTAAACATGTGTGGCTTTATCTTCTGTCCAACTCCTATTCAATCATCAATACCCTACTTGCTTGGTAACCTTTCCCAGTATACCCCAACCTTCATCTGGAGAGTCATTTTCTTGCTACTGTTGTTTCTAGACAGGATGTAGGTAGCTGAGTAGACCTGGCTGGCCTGGAACTTGCTACATAGACAATACTGGCTTCAACCTTGTAGTGATTGTCTTCCCAAGTGTTTGGGTTACAGGCCTAGACCACCATGCCCGACTGCAGGGAAGGAAAAGGCAGAAAGCTTATTCCTAATTAACCTAAGACGATCACGGGGCTCTCTATATCTAATTCTGAAACTATGTATAGTTATTTACATAGACACAAAGCTAGGGATTTTTTTTTTGAACTACTCACAGTACCTGTCTTTATTCTAGCCCCCAAACTGAAGTCAACACACTGGTCTAGCAGCAAGTGACAGTATGGGTGAAGGAATGACTTGAGAACAGCACTTCTGAGGCTCACACATTGCCATGGTTCATCATCAGTGAACCCAGAAAAGCTTATCTTTGGGTGTTAAATGTTTACCATAAAAAAATAGTTCACTAATAGCAGCAGTCACAGACATGCTTCTCTATGCCAGGTGCTGTCCAGGCACTTGGCACCCAGGCTGGCCAATATGGGTCACACAGTCACTGGGCACGAGACCAGTAAGGGCCTGTCTGACAAACCTACCTCAGACGGAAAAAACGAGGACCTTGGAGTCAACATCGTACAATAGGGCTCAGTCATTTCTGTCAAAGCCAAAGCAACTACATATATCTGTGCTGACAATAATACCAAGGTGTAACCAGTGATTCGCAGTGTGTTTGTCATGTCACCATGACCCGTCACAGCCTGGAGAGGCTGTGCTCTGAGGGTTTATATCTTCATCAGTCTTGCCACAGTTACTGTTAACAAGGGTTCTTCCAGGGACAGTGCTTGTGACAGCAGATACTAGATGGTGTTTTCTACATGTGAGGATCACACAAAGGGTACTTCTCCTGTTACAATCCCACCTACAGAATAGGAAGAGCCTGAAGCTTTGTCTCAGGTCAGGGCACAGCGAACACCCAAAGCAGGCCTGTCCCTACAGCCTATAGCCAGGGTGCCAGTGTTCTTTGAAGGAGGTGTGTTGGAGGCTGTCTGCACTTCTAGCACATCTCAGTCTACAGCCAATATAGGTGCCCAGATCCTGGCTATCGGACCCCTTCTCTACTACCACTGTTCCCTTTCCCAACCTGGTCAGAAGCCATCACTGTTTTTGTTTTTCTCACTAAATAACAGTGTGAGTCATTTGGACTTTAGCCAGGCTGGCCCGAGAAGGCCCTAACAGCCTGGTAAAGTGCCCTGGGGAACCCGGCTTCCTCTGCAGCCCAACCCTACAAGCTGCTTGGAGTCTACATAAAGTTTTCATATCACTGGGTTCTGGGAAGAGGGTCCTGATGGCCACATGAGTCAGTGGTCACAAAGGCACCAAAGCAGGGAAGAGGGTGCCTTCAGATGAGGCCAGGAAATACTTATTTAGCTGAGAGCTATGAAATATCTACTATTCAAAGCAACACATTGGTCCCCAGGGAGAAGGAAGTATAGCTGAGTGATAAATTATACAAAGAAAATACACAGCACACACCTGCAACTGAAGCAGCTGCAGACACATCTGCATCACCAGCACACACCTGCACCTGAAGCAGCTGCAGACACATCTGCATCACTAGCACACACCTGCACCTGAAGCAGCTGCAGACACATCTGCATCACCAGCACACACCTGTACCTGAAGTAGCTGCTCTTATGGAAGTTACTTGTGTTTCTCCCTTGCCCTTTCTGCAGAACCCTGAGACCACAAACACTAAAGCCAGGGCTGCTTTGGGCCCTTATGGGCTCCAGGACAAGGATGGTAGGTGCACAGGTCATTATGACCCACATGGTCAGTCATCCTTGGGAATATGTGCGGGTTCACACACACGAGTCTCTGTCCTAGGAGGCCCAGTGGCCCCTTTCATTATAAGAAAAAAAGGAGGGATGGGTGTCCATGGTAGACAAAGGACAACAAGGGGGCAGAAGGGACAGACTCCACCAAGCCTAGATGCTTCCTTAGCAGATGGCTCTAATGAAGATCCCAGGAAGTGAGGCTTGGTACTAATTCCACGACACAGCACAAGGAAGCTCCACAGAGTAGGGGTCTGTGGATGTTACACAATCAGCACTCAGACAAGTGGAAGGGAGATTCCATGGGTGAGTGACTGATCCCTTGGGCTGTCAGTCAACCCAGTGTGGGGCACCTACTTAAAAGAGTTTTAGACCAGGTGTTGGAGGCAGTGGCACACGCCTTTAATCCCGGCACTCTTGAGGCAGACACAGATGGAACTCTGGAGTTCGAGGCTAGCCTGGTCTACAAAGTGAGAAGGAGAGCCAGGACTACACAGAGAAACCCTGTCTTAAAAAAAAAAAAACAACAACAACAACAAAAATCTGCTGGGTGGTAGTGGTGAACACCTTTAATTCCAGCACTTGGGAGGCAGAGGCAGGAGAGTCTCTGTGAGTTTGAGACCAGATTGGTCTACAGAGTGAATTCCAGGACAGCCAGGACTGTTTCACAGAGAAACCCTGTCTTGAAAAACCAAAAAAAAAAAAAAAAGGTTTTAGATACTGTTACCATCCTGGGGAAAACAGGGACTGTCCAACATGAAAACAAACAGCCACTGGCCCAATAAACACACAAATAATTGCACAGTGACCTCTGTGATGAATGCTGACAAGGAGGAGGAGGATGGGTTGCTTGCACACAGGACACAGGACATAGCAGAATGGGCATAAGCACACATAAGCAGCCTGGAACCTGGGACTACGCTTGCCACTACCAGATTCAGTCCAGGCCTCAGAGTCCCACATGATATCTTATGGGTAGTCACAATAGTACCTCAGTTGACATTGTCTGAGCCCCTGTGTGCAGTAGCTTCCCACCAAGCACTTCCCATTAAGCAGTGTTTGACACACACTGAGCTGTCAGTTGTGTGAGCAATGACATGTGGAAAACAATGGTTAGACTACCTAGCCTTCTGAGCTGAGGAGGTGGCTAGGGGCTAGAGAGCTTGCCTAATGTGTGAAGGCCTTAGGTCAGTCAACAGACCTAGTATTCTTTATTTTATTTTATTAGTTCAAATTAGGAACAAGCTTGCTTCAGATGTCAATCCCTTCTCCCTCTTCCTCCCCTCCCCCCCAACATCCCACCTGCCACTAGCCATCCCCCCTCCACTCCCCAGGCAGGGTAAGGCCCTCAAAAGGGGCTCCCCAAAGTCTACCACATCATACTGGGCCAGGCCTAGGCCCTTCAGACCTAGTTTTCTTATCAAGGAAGCTTTCCTGTGTATCTGCTGGAATGCACACACAGACGTGGGACAGGCAAGGACGGGGAAAATGTTTTCCATGCAGATAGAGCAGCTGTGGAAAATCCCTGCACAGCAAGGCAGTCTGGTAAGCAGGAAAGCAACTGAGCACCCATTTGGGCACCCTGGGCAGCAAGACACCTCTGAGTCTAGACAGCTCTCTTCTGGAAAGTCTTCCCAGCTTACTTTGAGGACACATAAAAGACCTGCATTCTTGGCACACCATCCCAGTTCTACACAAAAGGAAGTGAAGGAGACAAGCATGGAGCCCCCTTACAAAAACATGTGCATTGATCTGCTGTAAACTCCATCACTGTGTTAGCTCCCAGGGGACTGCAGACACTTGCCTGGGATGCCTGGTCAGAGTCTTGACAAGTTCATGTCACTTCTCAGTACACACTCACTGAGGACATCACAAGACACCAGATGTAGTAAGGATGTCCCTTACCATCTATGCCCACAGAGGGCAACTAGGGATCCACACCCTACAGCCAGACTAAGGGAAAGGCTACCAGATGGGAGATGGCAAGAATCAATACTGGGCTAATTTAAGATATTAGATAGATGGACTTCAATCCTGAGAATTCCTTGATGGATTATTTTTTCATTGTGAATTGCAAGTATTATTCCATCAACAACAAAATGTAATTGAAAGTCAGAGGCAAATAACACAGAAAATAAATGTTCCTGAAGTCCCAGGATGTTGGGAAACACAACAGTCAACCACAAGCCTAGAACAATCTGCCCAGCACTTGAAGTTAAGAAGGGGCTTGGCCCCATCAAATTCAACCACCAATGAACCTCCAATTCCACGTACATCTGATCACATTACAAATCTGTTGTTTAGCTGTGCAAACAGACTCTGCTATCCACACTCTTTCAATAAACACTTCCTGAGCCAGGTGCACTGTGCTGGCGGAGAATGAAGGGGGGGCTCGCTCTCTCCCTCCCTCTCTACCTCCTTCTCTGTCCTTCCCTCCTCACTCGTGCGTGCGTGCGTGTGTGTGTGTGTGTGTGTGTGTGTGTGTGTGTGTGTGTGTGTGTGTTCTCCGCCCTTAAGAAGCTCAGTTTACTGAACATAACAGGTAAGGAAGTCAACAGCTCTCCAGTAAGTGCCTTATATACCAGAGAGCCATGCAGGGTATTCTGGAAGGCAGGAGGAAGGTTAGCTCCAGGTCAGGGGAGGAAGTGAGGGGATGTCCAGTAGAACAGAGGAAACTGGAGCTGCGCCCCTACTTGGGGAATAGTGGTCAGGTCATTCCCAGGAGAGAACCCAGAGCTGGCAAAGGTACTGGAAGCAGAAGCTATTGGTGGCTGGGCTGGGTTGGAACTCTGAGAATGTGGCAAGTGGCTAAATACCAGGTAATGGGAAGGCTACAGGTTGTAGAAAGGGCTTAACTTTACTCTAAAGCCAATGGGGATCCTGTGGAGAGATTTAAGTAGAAGAGGCCATATGAGATGTGTGAGTTTGAAACAGTATTGCTAAGAATATGAACTAGAATGGAGGAAGAGAAAGATGGGGAAGAGAAGAAACATGATTGACAAAGGCCAGTGAGATGGCTCAGCAGGTAAAGGTGACTATCACACAGACCTGACAAGATACTGGATAAGCCAGCTGACAGAAAGGACAAGCCAAGGATGAGTCTAGAAGTGGAGAGGGGAACAGGCCAAGGGCACTCAGATGAGGGTGACAGCTGTTGGGAGACTGGGCAAAGTCTGGCTGTGAAACAGGCCTACAGACCCTTGGGGAAAAGGAGTACAGATGAGCTCTTCCAGGAAAACAGCAGAGAGATGAAGAAGGGGCCAAGCAGAACCTTACACCAAAGATAGGAAAAGGGCAGGGTACAAGCAGGCTTACGAGGAGAGAGCCAGGGGAGAGTAGGCCACTGGGATGACCCAGGGCCAGAACGCTGAGCACCACCAGAGAGACCTCAGGACATTGCCCCTGACTGTGGAAGCAGGGGCAATGAAGTCATGAGCAAAAGACCAAGAGGAAGTGTAGAGATCATGGCTGACAAACCCATGCCTCCTCCAAGAGCTTTGGTGATTCCCCACAGGCTTCCTCCACTTTGCTCGTAGGAAAACCCTTCTCTGAACACCCTACCTGACCCATCACCCCTCCCCACTCTCAACCTCACTTTACTTCTCACCATGAGCACTCCTGGTGTTCTAGACATGCTGTTGTCTGCCTTGTGATGATAGAAACCCTGTTACCTCCTTGCCCCTTGCCCCTTGCCATCTGTGGTGGGCAGGAGAGCTGGCCCTGGGGTACAAGAGCAAGAGAGCTGGTCCTGCCCCTCACTAGCTGAAGCACACAGGAAAGCAGGCCCTACACCTCGCCTGGGGAGCACACTAGAGCTGACCCTGTAGGTGGGGGCACAGGTCAGCCTGTCCTATGTACATGAGAACAGGAGATGGCACCTGCCCCTTCTCTCATATGCCATGTGATGTCATGGGTGGGGGAAATATGCCCTCCAGCCCCGACCCCTTGCCAACTTGGGCAGGTGGGAGAGCTGGCCTTGGGTGCTGTCCCTCACCAACTGTAGCAATGGGAGAGGGGGCCATATACTTTGCCTGGGCTAAACAGCTGCCCCTGGTGGTATGAGTGTTCGAGAGCCAGACCTGAGGGTGTGAGAGCAGGAGAATTGGCCTTGTTCCTTGCTTCCTGCTGCATTTGAAGAGCTAGCTGGGACAGTGCTGAAGAGCTCACCCTGGTGGTGATGGATGGTGGTGAAGATGAGGGAAAGCTGGTGGGCTGACCAACCCAGGCCCAGAACCAGGCTTATAGCCCACCCCAACATTCACCTCATCTATGAACTGCTGGAATATGTAAAGAGGCTGGATCTTTGGATCCAAAGCTATGGGATCTCCATGACACAGAACAACAACAGTATATCCAGGAAGAGTCCCAGTGACAGCCCATCAATGGTATAGCAGAAGCCAGGCCAAGGATCCATGACAAAGGCTCCAGAGCTACAGAGAAACCCTGTCTCAGAAAAAAAAAAAAAAAATGTTTGGAGGTATAAGAGGTATACTGTGTGACTCACTGGGCCATACCACAGCTTCCATGCCGAAATGTTCTTTTCTTTTCCTTCCTTCCTTTCTTTCTTTCTTTCTCTCTTTCTTTCTTGTTTTTAGGTTACACTTTTAAATTTTGTTTTGTTTGGGGGGAGGAGATCACAAGGGCAGAGGGGAGGGGACAGGGAGATGAGTGAGACTGGGATGCATGATGTAAAATCCACAAAGATTCAATTAAAAGTTTTTTAAAAAAATTAAAAAGAAAAAAAAAAAAGAAAGAAACCCCGTCCTGTGTCACCTGTTTAACTATGGTACTGAGAACAGAGCCTGTCATATATCTGAAAACTAGAACTGTCTGGGAAGGATTAGGAGGTGTGGCCTTCTTAGAGGAGGTGTGTCACTAGGGGCTGGGTTTAAGGTTTCAAAAGCCTATGCCATTCCCAAGTCGCATTCCTGCCCTGGTGGTTGTATCTCAAGATATAAATTCTCAGCTACTGACCAGTGCATTGCCTGCTGGCATGTTCCCTACCTTGATGGTTATGGACTCTAGCCCTCTGAAACCATAAGCCCCAAATTAAACACTTTCTTTTCTAAGTTGTTTGGTCATGGTGTTTTATCACAGCAATGAAGTCAGTATCCAATGTCACCTGGCTCACTGGAAACAACAAATAATTAGAGAGCATATAATACACTCTAAGCCTGCCTGTGCTATATGCTGGAGACATGGTGAGAAAACAAAATGGGATGTGCCTTTGTGACTTGATGCTGGAGACAAGCAGAAAAATTGCAACATGGTCACCACACAGTTAGACCTGGAATTCCACTCTCATGCCTTTTATGGCAGTCCCTTTCCAAACCCAGAGCTGTCTCTTTCTCCAACTGAAGGACAATCTTCCTGGGATGTTACTAAGTGTTTGAGGTTTGATTGTCATCTTTTCCAGATTTTCAAACAACTCTCACTTTTTTCCCCTGTTTTTTCAAGACAGGGTTTCTCTGAGTAGCCCTGGCTGTCCTTGAACTTGCTTTGTAGACCAGGCTGGCCTCAATCTCACAGAAATCCATCTGGCTCTGTCTCCTGAGTACTGGGATCAAGGGTATACACCACCACACTCAGGCTCCTAAAAAATAAGAACACCTACACTATGCTCTCAATTGTTAGTCTGACTCCATCTATTTCTACATCAGTGGGAGAAGAAATCCCAGACTTAGATAAAGAAACCAAGCACACATGCCAAGGGTCATGCAGAAGAGGGTTCCAATACCTTGTTACTTTGCCAACTTCTCGGTAACTAGATTTCCTTATTGCTGAAACTGGAATACTAACTCTCCCAGCAGAGGTCATGCAAAGTTGAAATGGAAAGATGCACATGGAGGACTCAGCATTTCAGTGGTGGCTCAATAGGCACACCCACTGCTTCTGTTGTTCCATCTCAACCTCCTACCTTCACACAAACCAAGGCAAAAAGGGCTTAGCATTCCAACCACAGAGCATATGCCAAGATGCACAGAGCACAAAATGGTCAGTAACCTAGGAAGTGACCTCAACTCCCACACACTTGTCCAGACTCCCACGGTAAGTTTGACTTCATTTGGGCTATTTTATTTTCTCCCCTATTTTACACAAATACAACTATTTCTCCCTACAGATCACATTTTGTGTCTCACAGCCAGAGTGCAAACCCAGGCTGGATTCCACAGTGCAAGTTGTGGCAGAGTTAGGAATACCACACCTCAAAGCTAGCCTAAGAACACAATCAGAAGCCCAATGTACACACAAGCACCAACACACTCAGCTCCAAGAAAGGCAAGGACTGGTCACAACATGCTTGGCCTGCCTCAAAGTTACAGGCTAGGCTCTTCTGGCATACCTTTTCCTTGGCCTCTGGGTGCCTCTCACCTTCTTCCTCCCACCCCCAAGTTATGCATGTTTATCAAAGGTCAGCCCTCCACTTATTCAAAACTATTGTGTGCAGCCTGAGAGATGGCTTAGCTGTTAAGGACTAAGGCTAACAACCAAAAGTACTAAGAAGTCCAATCTACATCTCCAGACATAACTGTCTCCATGCAGGCTTCAGTTCTGAATCACCAACTGTAAACTGGACATCTCCTACCGATGAACCAAGACTTGTCTAACATGCATGAAGGCCTGGGTTCAGTCCTCAGCATGGCAATCAATCAATCACTCAATATCAACATCAACTATCTCTTTCCAGCCATGCCCTGCACTTCTCTTGATGATACTGTTATGAAACAAACATCAAATTTCAACTTTCAACTACTTTGACTCCTGTCTTTAGAATCTACTAAGTCTGAAAATCAAATGGGCTCTTACCTTGCAATCTCCCATCCATTGTGTATCTGCTACTGGCCACATGACAGCCTGTGTGTATTAGTGTTAGCTCCTGTCACTTCTTCACTCAATGTAACTGAAACAGATTCCCACTGCCTTGGAAATAAGTCTAAGAGCCTAAGTTGGAACTTGGGGGTCTAGAAAAAGAGTTGACAAACAACAAACCACAGGTCAAATCGAGTCTACCCCATTTCTGTAGATACGGTTTTAATAGACCTCATTTACAAAGCATCCTGGCTGCTTCCAGGCTACCAAGCAGAGCTGAGCAGCTCTGAACAAGGCCATATTCATCTGGTCCTTCACTGAACGAGTGTGCTGACTTGGGCTATCACTGTCAGATGGCAGTAGGTACCAAAGATCTTGTCCAAGCTACTTCAAAACTTTTGTTCCTGCTGGTCTGTGGATGGGCCCTTTACAGTTTCTTTACACCCTACATTCATGTTCCTATGTACAGAAAATCGTATTCCATCCTTGGACAGTTTTCCATCTACCTTTTCTTCTCAGATAATGCCAAAGCACTGCTTGTCTGTGAGGTCAGCTGCATCCATCCCCCAAGCCTGTGGGTTCTCCTCCTCTGACCTCTGTCTGCACCAGTGGTTCTCAACCTTCCTAACACTGCAATCCTTTAATACAGTTCCTCATGTTGTGGTGACCCCCAACCATAAAATTATTTTCATTGCTACTTTATCACTGTAATTTTACTACTGTTATGAATTACAATGTGGATATCTAATATGCATGATATCTGACATGTGACCCCTGTGGAAGGGTCATTAGACTTCCCATAGGGGTCACAACCCACAGGATGAGAACCACTGGTCTACACCAATCACAAAAACTATCCTTTCTGCCTATGATATAGACTTCTCTGGGATTCAGGCTTCATAACATCCACTGGGCACCTGCAATAATAACAAGCTTGCTCTTCATCCCAAACACAACCTCAACTGCATCATTTGGTAAAAGGGCATCAAACAAACTTACCAATGAAGGCCTAGGGTTCCACATTTGAAACCTTAAGTTTTGTTCCAAAAGTGTACACTGTAGCCACCACCACCTGAAAGCAAGAAAATAAAGGTTTAGCTCTAAAAGAGAATGTTACATGTTCATTTTTAACTGGCACCATGCATAAAGTTTTTACTAACCATTCTTCTGGAATGCCAGCTCTGCTTCTGTCTAGAAAATGCCAGCTTACCCTGCAAACTCATTGGCATAGAGGCCTCTCTGACATACCAAGTACCACCCTGTCAGCTTCCATGGAACACTGGTGACATATCTGTGGCAACACACTATATATGGCAGGATCTCTTATTTGGAGGTAGGAGGTTCTGGACTACAGGTTTTTGAGAGATTTGTAGAATCTCTCAAAACCCTTCTTCTTGACTCTGCTGTCTAGAACACCACAGGCATTTAGATGGTCCTCAATCAATGTGTTCCGTGGCTAAGAAAACAACACATTCAATTCATTACCACATGCCTACATTCTAGACTTCTGCAAGAACATAGTTTTCACCATAGGAATGCATGCCCCAGTCCCATTGCTTTGAATAGGCAATAGTTTGCCAGAAGGATTAGTGAGATTAATCTAAAGGCACACCTTGGCAATGACACGCCCCTGGCAGAAACCTTCAGACGCTCCCAGAATCAAAACCAGGATGTGAGGCCTGTACCAACTGGCCCAGGTTCACTTTGCAGCCTCCACTCACCCAGATTCCCCAAATGGACCCTACTGTCCAGAAAGATAAGACAGACAGTGAATCCTCAAACACAGAGGTTTGTGGTCCACATAGAGCTCTGCACCCTTGACCTCTGACTTGACCTCTGTATTTGAGGATTCACCATGCCCTCTAGTTGGGTATCTTTGTCTACCGTCTTGACCACCTACTGATGCCATCCATTCCAACACTGTAGCCCATACCAGTTTCTTAAGTGTGATTCTTCCTTAAGCTGTGGTGAAATACATGTAAAATAAAGTTCATAATCTCAACTATTTGGCAATATACGGCTTGGCAGTATTCAGCCATGTTCATATTGTACAACTATTGTCACCATCCACCTCCAGAACTCTCTTCATCTGTAGAATAGAAACTGTATCTAAGCCTCTGTGACCAGAAAGTCCTAGTAAAGCATGCATGAATGAATGAATGAGCGAGTGAATGGATACACTGCTGAACACTACCATCTTTTCCAGATTCATTTCAATCCATCTTAAATCACACACACACACACACACACACACACACACTTCCCCTTAGGGCAGAAACTCAAACCTATTTGTAAGGTGAAACTTTAAGCTAAACACATGACCGTGTATCCTTCAAGCCACTAGACCCATGGTCATGTCCTACACGCCCCCATTGTAGCTCTTGGCCTCCGTTAATCACTACTTTAGCTTGACACTCTCCTGCCATGGCTTGCATGCTTTCTTGGTTTTCAACTCACTTTACTGGATAATTCATTGTCTTTGTTTCTTTCTCCTTATCTTACCAGGTCTTCTCTCTTTACTGTCATTTGCTGGTGGTCTATTTAATCTAATTCAAATGTGACCTCTGTACCTGATGCTCACCCAGATTTTTCTCCCAGCCTGGGCCTCTCATTCAACCAATAGTCAATTGCTGTGGTCAAGTCAGAGGTCAAAGGTGCAGAGCTCTATGTGGACCACAGTGGGTATCTCAGGCTCAGCACATCTAACACGACTCCTACCTCCCCAGACCAGCTTGTGGCTCTGTGAGCATCTTAGTATAAGGCAACTTTTCCAGCTGCCATTCTCAGGATCCGAGTTTCTCCCCATATCCAATCCTCACCCAAACTTGTTTTCACATCCACATATATTAGCATGGCCATTTCTCATCACCTCCCCTGCTGTCACCATTCTAGACTGTCACAACAGTTTCCTAATGGGGTCCTCACTTCTACCCTCAGGGCCATTCACACCTCTAGCCATAGCTGACTCTCATTAGAGGAAGAAGTCTGTTACTACATGAGTCATATCAGGTCACTTTGCTAGAATCCTTCAAAGTCTTCCTGGCAAGGAGCCAGAGGGACAGGCATTTCTAAACCTACAGGCCCCTGGGGCAGGTGGCCAGGCCAATGCACCCTCTAACCCCCATCTATCATCCCCTTTTTAGCCTGGCAGTTCTGATGCTTTCATATTCTCTGATTTCTTGAAGAAAGGAAACATTTGAAGGGAGAGGAAGTCGGTGTTCCCTTCCAGCTATGGTATCAGTAAGAGGTCAACAAGTCAGTCCAAGAATGAGATACATGGGATCTGTCACTACTTAAGGACTTCCAAAAATTGCCTTACTGATTTACAAAAATCAGGCTCTCCTTCCAAAGCATGCATATGTAGCCCCAGGGGGTGGAAACCTTTCCTAACCCTCTCTTCTTTCAGCCTCCAGCTGGTCAGTAAGTCTTGTTTACATTTCTGTCTCTACACCCTATCTTCTCTTCCACCTACTGACATCCTAACTGGAGGTAAAATTCAGATGCAATCACTCAGGAGCCATAGTTAGGGCCCCAGCAGCCCTCCTCAGAGCCTCCTAACCACCCCCAGCCATCCCATACACAGATTTCTAATCACTACTCCATATAGGATCTGGACTAGTTCTAATAAAACCTAAATAAAGAATTCCTGCACTACTGTACCATACAGTCCTCAAAACCTGCTAAAGTAAGCCAAGATACACTCCTTTCACCTGCCCTGAGTGCAGATCTTCTTAAATAGGCCACTGGACTGTTTAAGGCACCAGGCTGCCTGGACAGGGAGAGGAACACTGCCCTCACTCCCTGGCCCTTCAGTGATTGGCCCAAAAGAGGCACACCCTCCAAAACAAGCCAATCAGAGCCTTCTTCTAGAACTGATTGCCAGATGCAGAAAAAGGACACCCCTCCTCCCCATGCCCAAGTTGTAAACTGAGGCTGCTAGCAGTTGTGCCCTCAGCTTATCCAGAGGTGGTAAGACCAGTGCCAATACAAGAAAGAAGAGGGGATAGGAGCCAGATGGGTCACTGGCAACACCAATCCCCATTCCAGAGTTCAGCTTCTTTGGTGAACTCCTACACCCTTTCTCCAGTATGGACCTAGTAAGTTCCCACTTACACCTGTGCTAAGGGGATTTTTGTTCCGTGCCCCCAACCCCATACCACCCCACACACACCGCCTCTTTTCTTTCTTTGCTGTAGTCCTTAGGTCAAGAACAGTTCCCAGCATATTGTACTCAATCATCTATTAAGTGAATGAAGCAAGCACATTGGCTGGAGGGCAGAAACACTGGTGAAGCCCAGCTCCATCATTTCCTAGCTGTGTGACCTGAGGCAAGGTTGTCTAGTGGTGTGTTTGTGTGTGTGTGTGTGTGTGTGTGTGTATGCCTCTGTGTATATGCCTGTGTGTGTGTGTGTGTGTGTGTGTGTGTGTGTGTGTGTGTGTGTGTGTGTGCCTGTGTGTGTACGGAGTGCAAATGTGTGCACGTGTATGTGTAAACACATGCTTATGGAAGCCAGAGAACCATCTTCAGTGTTGTTTCTCTGGTCCTCATGCACCTTGTTTTTTGAGACAGGCTCAACTTGCCAAGTATGCTAAGCTGGCCAGCCAGCCCCAAGAAGCTGCCTATCTCCAACTCAGCAGCACTAAGATTAGCGTTATAAACCACTATGACCCACTTTTCTACATGGAATCTGTGATCTAACTCCGGTCTTTAAGCACTTGAACTCAGCCATGTCCCTCACCCTCACCCTCCCTCTGTAAACAGAACTGGAATCATAGTACCTACTCAGAGGGTTTGGGAATAATTAAGATCATGAGCAGAAAATCCCTTCCTTGCAAACAGCTCAGGCTCCCCAAATGCTAACTGCTCTTGTTATCAACTCCAGGCCATATGCCCAGTCTTGGCTTCAGACCCTTCACAGGTTATTAGAACAGTGGCATAGGAAAGGAAGGAGCAGCAGAAATAAATGGCATCAGATTAGCAATTGAGAGCATAGGATAGCATGCCTATTTCTTAGGAGTCTGTTAAAAGGGTGAGAAATGATCCCAGTGCTCAGGAGGCAGAGGCAGCAGATGAGTTCCAGGCCAGCCTGGTCTACAAAGCAAGTTCCAGGACAGCCAAAGGCTACACAAAGAAACCCTGTCCTGAAAAGCCAAGAAACAAAAAATGGGGGCTAGAGAGATGGCTCAGTGGTTGGGAGCACTGGCTGCTCTTCCAAAGGACCCAGGTTCAATTCCCAGCACCCATATGACAGCTCATAACTCTCTGTAGCACCAGTTTCAGGGGATCTGACACTTTCACAGACATACATGCAGGCAAAACATGAATGCACATGAAATAAAAATAAACAAATTATTTTAAAAAACAAAACCCAAAAAAAAGAAAGAAAAGGAAAGAAGGAAGGAAGGAAGGAAGGAAGGAAGGAAGGAAGGAAGGAAGGAGCAGACTGGGTAATTTACAAGCACAAATTCTCCTGGGAGCAATCAGCCAACATTTAGTGAGATTGGAGAGTCACCCAGAGTTCTCAGTGAATTGCCAATGATCAGAGACCCAAGACAAGTGGTGGCAGAGAAGCCTGTGTGGCAAAGTGTGCAGGAAAGTACTGCCACAGACAGCACCACTCCGGTGATGAGAGACACTCTGTGCCTTTTAAGAACCAATTTTCACAGCAAAGCTTAAAGAGGTAGAAAAGCTTCTTACATCGTGGGGACAAGGTAATAAGGCTATAAAAATGGAACCACACAGAACCCACATGGGCCCAATTTTCGAAGAAAAACAGCGATTGCCACAGCATTTAGGATGGGGGAGGAGTCACACTTGGGTCTCAGCAGGAAAACAGCTTTCGAAAGCAATCAGGCTGCAGAAAAGCTCCAGGGTCTGCCAAATAATCAGGGCTGGCTCTCATCTGTCCCCCTTGTCCTACTCCCTGCTTTCTACAGACAACAGGATGGGACAGTGCGGTCCAGTGCCTTTGCTCCAAGAGTGCACTGTACCACAATCAGAAGAGAGAGGCCTTGCTGCTCTCCCTCCCCCACCCCCACCCCACCCCCCCCACCCCCCGCCCCCGAGGCCACCTTCTTCCTTCTGTGCAGACTATGGTTGAGCCTCACCTGCAACTCTGCAGCCCTAGGCATTGCTGGCAAACATCTCATCCCCATCTCTGACCCTCTTCTTGCATCCCTAAACCTCTAAGCATACAGCATCTTCCTCTTTCCAGATCTCATGCCCCAATCACAGCATACAAGCAGGGCAGTTTCGAGGTTAGGGACACAGAGCCTCGAGGTGTAAGGACAGGGCCACCTCAGATCTAACTGTGTGATCCTGAGTAGTTAGCTCATTGCTATAAGTCTTAGCTTACTCATCTGTAAAATGGAGAGGCAGACACGGCTCATTGGAGACCCTGTGTGGATTATATGAGCCAGTTCATATAGGTTTTAGAACCAGCTGCACCCAAAAAGGGTTACCCTAAAGTGCATGCTGTGAACACTGAGGTACATGTCCAGTATTTCAACAGGATCTCAACACAGCTCTTGTCCTTACAGCTTGTCTCTACCTGGGCCTTTTACATCTGCTGGAAACAGCACTCAACCTGCACTTCAGCCCACCCTTCCAGGTGCTGACAAAAACTAGCCATCTCCACAAACCTTCCTGGACTCCCTGCTTGAGAGGCAGAATCTCACCTTTTCTTAAGAGGTGGGTGGGCCTGCCTTTTAATCTCTTAAATAAGCATCAGCTTTAGCCTGTTGCTGGGTCCCACTCCCAGTCACAGGAACAAGGGGTTCTGGGACCTTTTTCCCAAGAGTTTACTCCCTGCAACCTTATATGTAAACATTTACTGGATTAAGATGAATCATAAAGCCTAGAGTCAGGGTCCGCATAAACAGAAATAGCAGAAATGCAGAAACGGAAGCAAGGCACTGTAGATGGAACATATTCGAGGCTCTGGGTTCCGACCCCAGTACTGAAAAAAAGAATTAACAAACCAGCACCCCAAATCCAGTGTTGACCTCAGGGTCAACCCAGTACTAAATACCAAGTCATGGTGTCTTCTTGTTGGTTTCACCCTAGTCACTTCCTAATGGCCAATAAAAAGCTAACATCAAAGCCTTTCCACATAGAGTTATTTGCACCTGGGCATAGTGGTGCACATCTGCAATCCCAGCACTGTAGATGATAATGCAGGAGCATCACAGGGCAAACAAGACCTTGTCTCAAAAAAAATAATAAAAATTCAATTTACTTCCTTGTCTTAGGGCATTTCTTAAAGCGCCCTTAAGGGAATCCATGCCTTATTTCATGATTATTTTAATCAAAGCATCAGGTGTGGGGAGACAAACATCCTCGGTTTTCACAGGCTGACTGCTCCTTAAGAGGATTTATTGATTCACCTCCCCACATAGACAAATAAATTATGGCCACTTTTTGCTTATACCTCCTTTCACATTAGTTACCTGGCTTCTTCACTCATGAAAAATACAACAAAGACTGTCTCCAGCATGAAGTACATTTTTCAAATACATTTTCACAGCATTCTATTTGAAATAAGAAAACGACTCTGTTGAATCTTGGGCCACTGCCATTAGCTAGATAAGTGCCAACTTAATGAAATGATTCTGTAATACACAAAGATGGCTTAATGCAGCATTAGCTGAAAGAACAAAAATTAGGAGCAATCTAAAACCTGCTCCATTACAAGCTCCCAGTTCACTGAAAGCATTCTTTGGATAGACAGAATAGTATGCAGCCGTCTTTAACAAGCATGGAAGAAAGACTGAAGGAAGATATAATGTTCAGAGTGCAAGGGACAGAACAGTTCCTGTCATCTAGGCTGTCCTAGCTGGGGCAGGACAGGTCCATATTTGAAGTCAAACTCAAGGAAAACGAGAGGAAAGTTGGGAGGAAGTCTCAGCACACGGGATTGGAAAGGCAGTCTGGTGGGCACTGGTGTGACAGTGGGAAAGACATAAATCACCCTTAACTGGCTGTTCTGGCTATTTGTCCCCTGGTCCTAGATGCCCCTAAACATGAGCCTTTCCTTCCCGAAAGGCACCAGGCCCTGCCAAGTTCCTATTCCATGGATAGTGCTTCTCATCCCCCTAGAATGTTCTTCTGTATGCTTTCCAATTCTGCCGGCTCTGCACTGCCTTGTCCAGTGGATTTGGGCAAGTAGTTAGACTGTTCCAAAGCTTCATTCTCTTGTCTGAAACAGTGGCATTGCTCTCTAGTCCACAGTGCCTTCCTGAATCCACCACCCTGCTCCACTCTTGTCTAAGGGCTAGAAAGATGGCTCAACAGGTAAGAGCGGTTACTGTCCTTCCAGAGGATCCAAGTTCAGCTCCCAGCATCCATGTAGGGCAGCACCCAACTCCCTGTAACTTCAGGTCCAGGGGATCTGACCCCCACGTCTAGCCTCCAAGGGGATCTGCATGCATGCCACATACTGACCCCATAAAGGGAAGTGTGAAGGTATGTCTGAGCTGTAAAAAATGTGAATGGCCCATTCCAAAGGGAGCAATGATACCCAGGAGCTAAGCAACACCTGTGACCCCCAAACTCTTGACAACACTTTCACAGTGACTAAAATGAGCCCAACTACCCCAGAGCCCCAGGCAGGAAGCAGGAAGCAGGAAGCAGGAAGCAGGAAGCAAAACACTTCCTTGCCAAGCCTGCAAATTGAAGACAAACCCAATGTCCCTTCCTAATGAATACAGCTGACCCCCAAAGTCATCCTGAGAACTAGAAGGAACTATGAAAGTAATGCTGAAACAAAACCTAACATACCTGGGCTAGTGAACATTTGAGAAAGTCCATTTATCAATGGATTGTTCCTCTCCTAAGTCGTCTGTGGGCCTCTTTTCTACATACACAGTGGGTATAGATGCACTTTTACTGGAAGATAAGAATAACCAAATAGAAATGGCAACAAACCCCCCAACACCAAGAAAATCAACTGTGTTCAGTAGCAGAGACTTTCAACCCAGTAGGGATCAAACCATCCCTGCATGAATGACTTCTAGTTAGAAGTTACAGTAAGTGGGTGGGAGGGGAGGAGGATCAAACCGTCCCTGCATGAATGACTTCCAGTTAGAAGTTTCAGTAGGTAGTTGGGAGGGGAGGAGGAAGCCTAGACAATCAAGTGATTCCTCCAATCTCTTAAGAGATTAAATAACTGGGCTGGAAAGATGGCTCAGCGGTTAAGAGTACATGCTGCTTTTCTAGAGGATTGGGGTTCAATTCCCAGCACCCAAATGGTAGCTCACAACTGTCTGTAACTCCAGTTGCAGGGCTTCTAACACCCTCACACAGACATACATGCAGACAAAACACCAATGCACATAAAACAAAAAATAAATTTTAAAAAGAAAGAGAGAGGCTCGGCATTGGTGGTGCATGCCTTTAATCCCAGAACTCCTGAAGCAGAGGCAGGCGGATCTCTGTGAGTTCGAGGCCAGCCTGGTCTACAGGGCGAGTTCCAATATAGGCTCCAAAGCTACACAGAGAAACCCTGTCTCAAAAATGAGAGAAAGAGAGAGAGAAAGAGAGAGAGAGATATTTTTCCCCACCTCATCAAACAGAGACGAGACAAATTTCAAAGGCTTTTTACTCTTCAGCCAGAAAAGAACCATCACTGAGCCTATGTGGAAAGAAGACTGATGTCACTCCATAAAGCTAAGGGTCCAAGGGCTTTCTAAGAAAAGCAAATTCAAAGAGAAGGACAAAGGCCATGCCTCCAGATTTGACAGGAAGGTCTAGAAGACTTCACATGGATGTTCTGGGCAGTCACTGACCTTGGCCTGCCATCAAGCTTTTCTGGGTCACCTAAAGCTCTGTACACAGTGATGTCCAAAGATCTCTGAGCACTGGTGGCCAGAATTTCAGAAACGACAATAAAGGTAGTATTTTCTCAGTCTGTTTGAAGGCCTGAATCTGAGCTACCAGGAGAGGGATTAGGGATAATGAGGAAGTGCAGAGGAGGAGTTCATTAAAAACAGTCCCCTGAAGGCACCACCTGACATCCTAGCTGAGTATCTATCCTAAGATGCTGAATACTGGAGAGAAAATACAAGGCTGCTTCACACAAAGCTGCTGATGCATTAGTCTGGACCCTTACATCAAGACTGGCTTACTGGTCTTCAGAAAAGCTAACTACTTAACCAAGGCAGCTCAGAGATAGCCACCTGGGATGGGAAAGCTAGCTTATGCCTTCAACTTGTGATTTTCCACCTGTAGGCTTGGCCTGGCTCAGGCTGCTGAAGCAACTTAGTACTCCTGAGAGGTATCTTGTTCTCATTCCTCTACACCAGTGATTCTCAACCTGTGGGTCACAACCTCTCTGGTGGGCATATGACCCTTTCAGAGGGGTCACATATTAGATATTCTGCAAATCAGATTATCAGTACATATCATAGTAGCAAATTTATAAAGTAGCAACAAAAATAATTTTATGGCTGGGGGTCACCACAACATGAGGAACTGTATTAAAGGGTTGTAGCATTAGGAATGTTGAGAGCCACTGCTCTATACCAACAAGGGGAGCTGGGGGGAGCCAGGCCTTGGAATTAAGAGTCCTGGGTGCCCATCCAAACTCTGGCCCTCCAGTGCCAGTATGAACAGACACTTTTTACCTCTTCTGGGGCCAGTCTCACAGCCTATAATTATCTTCTTCATGACACTCCTGGTTAGCTTCCTCTCTCCCCAAAGCTCCTTTCCGCTAAGACGAGGTCAGTGGGTCATCCCTGTACCTCGGCCACCACCTGAACAGAGACTGTCACACTACAGGATCGCAACAGCTGATGACAGCCTGGTTTCAGATACCACACAGACACCTTCAAGAGCCACATCTAAGCCTGCCATGCCACATATAGGTCAAATCCCACAGGGATGGGCAGTCTAATGTCTTCTTGAAGCTCTGTGGCTGCCTTGGTGCCTCCAGTCAGTACCTATAAGTGTCCCCTATCCCAGTACTGCTCAGGTCACTCATCCAAGCAACAGCAAAGAAAGAAGGAAACTGTAGGGAGGTGAAGACCACAATAAGTCCTCTTCAGAAGCCACCACCAGAAAAATCAAAGCTGAGCATGAATAGAGAGATCAGGTAGAGAAGGGACCTGAAAGGGCCAGGGGCCACCTGGCCCCCAGTGCAGGAGTCAGAGTGCTGTGATACAGAAAAAAGGGTTGCACAACATGGTGAGACCCTGCCTCAAAATAAATAAATAAATAGTTTCCCAAGTAACAGGTACTGTGCAGAACTCATTTCCTTAAGCAACTACAATAAAGGCCTCGCCAAGTCACAGGAGTGTTGCTGGATATCCTTCCTAGTGTACTAGAGGCCCCAATTCTCAGCTAACATGCAGCAGAGATGTCTGTCACCACACATGTTCCCATTGCCTCAATCAGGAAAGAGTCTCCATCAGTCTGGGAGCATATGAGAGTTCATAGCCCAGGACGAGTGCCAAAACCAAAAAAACCTTAAGTTTGGCTTGCAAGTATGAACCAACTTATTCATAGGGCTAAATCCCCCTGCCCTTTTATGATTATGAAAGTTGATACATGCAAGGTTGAACCAAGAAAACCATACAGTAAGAATAGGAATAAAAATCAGCTCTAAGCTGGGTGGTGGCATATGTCTTTAATCCCAGCACTTGGGAGACAGAGGCAGGCAGATCTCTGTGAATTTAAGGCCATCCTGGTCTACAGAGCTACACAGAGAAACCCTGCCAAAAAAAAAAAAAAAAAACAGCTCTAATCCCTCAAGGTGAGAAGTACTGGTAATATTCTGGTGCCCTTTCCTCCTTTTATTAATGATAATTTAGAAGAGATGAGAGCATACTATGAAGAAATTTCAATAATGTATTTTCTTACAGTAAAACCCATCTACAATCACTCCACACACTTGCCAGCAAGATACGCACCCTTGGTGAAGAAATAAATAATAAAATGAATAATAGAATAAAGTTAGAAAAAGCAACAAAATTAATTAATCTGATGAACCCTAATTTATTTACCAACAGAAAGAAAATCTAATTACCACTACTTCTAGGATGAGAGTTCCCATCATATAAAAACATGAAGCTCGTTTTTATAATGTCTGGTCTAGATCTTCTCTTCAAAGCAATAGTTTTGAATAAGACACATGTTTTCAAACCAAAGGAATTTTATAACTGCATCTGATTATTCTGAAGCAGGAAATCAAGTCTGGGTGGACTCAGGAAAGCCAGCAGCTTGGCCAGGTCATTTTAAAGGCTGGTTCACATTCATGAACTCTGTCTTCAGGTATGTTATATCCTGTCACCCACACAGTGGAACATGCTAAGGTGTCTTGCGCCAACCAGTTGAGAGCTGCTCTAATGTCTGCTCTGATGCTCAATGGCTACTGGGTTTTATGCATGGGTTTGAGTGCTTGGCCAGCAAAGAGTCTCTGAATCCTTCTTCATGAAGAGAAGACTACAGGATGGAAAGCTCCTTTACATATGCCCTTTTCCTGTCTTGTAATATCCATGCTCCATGGAGTACTGGGACACAATAGTGAACAGATGTTCCACCTATTCCCATGGAGCTGCAGATGCTCAGAGATCCCCATCTGTTAGACCCACACTACTCTATCCATAAAGGCCATCAGCTACTCCTCATATAGATGAGAAAACATTTACTGGAATGTTCTACTCAGGTCATAGGTGAAAGGCCCATCTTCAGCAAGGGATCTTTCTACCATGTCAATCACACTGGTGAACTTACTTCCACTTGCTGACAGCTTAAGTCTTTTTGAATTATCGAGAGCCCCTTCCTATGCCTGGGTACAAAGTGGCTTCTGAGTTTGTGAACAGTGAACTGTCGTGCTCTCTAGATGGCTGTGCTTGCCCCTAGGTTCAATGGCTGCCTAACTTCTGGTCCCTGATCCTGGCACCATCCATGCTCCCTTCCACACCGGACTGTCTTCCACTCCAGACTCTACCAATCATTCACCATTGCCACCATAATGGCTGGCTACCATCTTCCCCAGTGTTCCATCTCCTCTTCACACTGATCTTGCTAAGCACAAAGCCTCCCAATTAAAACATTCCCCAGCCTTGTATGTGCTGATAGAACTAAGATCTGGCCACTGGGAGAAAGAATTACTGATTTATGGTCTTCCCCATAAAGTGATATGATCCTGCCACCCTGGTTCTTTCCATGGGAGAAGGTAAAATGAGATTTTTACCTCCAGTCATCAAGTGGAAGTGATTTGTTGATGACACCAGGCCTGAACACCCTTCACTCTGAACTGACACATAAGAAGTCACCCTCCACCTGGGCTCAACTATTGTGGGAGTCAGGGGTCTGTGGGTCTCCTTAACAGAGGAACTAGCCCAAGTAGCTTGAATGACACCATTTCTACACACCCCTAGTAAAGTCCTTTGATGGCCATTAGGGTTGTTCATATCTGTGTATGAAAGTGTTGGTTCTGTGTTATCTGATGGGAAACTTTTTAATAAAGGACATCACCACAGGATCTCAAAGGTGAGTTCAGCTCCCATCAGAGGAAAACTGAGAGAACCCAAAAAAAGGAAATCAGCTTTTCCATTTACAGCAAAGGCACTGCAAGCTGAACCAAGGGCCAAGGCTAACGTCTCTATAGAAACTTATCACAGGAGCTTGTGTTACTGACCAATGGTCAACTTCTTTAAAAAAATTATATCAACTTCATGTTTTGTCATCTGTAAAAGCCTTGAGATTTTTTTTAAGACGGGGAGGGGGGGCTTTTGACCCAGGAATCTACTGCAAAGGAAATGTGTATACTGTGTATCATCTTGGGGAGGTACGTATCAGCTGAATCCAAGACAAGAAGCAGTCATGTGATCTTTTATTTACTGATTCAGTAACAGTATAGCACAAAGCACATCAAGTTAACCATTCCTGCAGATCCTACAGGCTTCTAAATCCAGTATACAGAACATTTAAGGACAACTTTAGCAAACAGGGGGAAGGGGAAACCTGGATAAGCTTGGGTAGAATGGAAGCTAAAGTCAAAAATGCAGCTTCAAGCCTGGGTCTGCCACTGCCCAGCTGTGGAGCCCTGGACAGTGACTCACACTCTCCAAAATAATCCCCCAGTCTACACACGCAGACTCCCTAACACCTGTCTCCCTCCCGGGTCATCACAGAGACCAAATGAGCCATTGCCTATATATAAAAACTGCTTAGCAAATCGGTTGGGAATGTTAGAGGCACTGTTGGAAAAGGCTTTTAAGAGACGAGTCTGATGACCACCATCCAGAAACCCTAGCAGTCTAGATGCTGCCCAGCCACTCTGAGAGACCTAGAGAAATCTCTTGTCCAATGGCTCCTTATGGACTAGCTGGCATAGCTGGCAAGAGTCAGTCTCTCTGCTTCGTTCATCACTGGCATCCATTTGCTCACCAGCCACCGAGCAGCCGGCAGGACATCAGTCATGGGCTGTGAAGAAAAGAGAGCTGCAGTGAGCTGGGGCCACTGCATGGTGATATGTCTATCAAGCAAAAAAGGGTTCCCGGGTCCCAGTGTGCTATGAGAAGACCCTAGACTGAGACAGGAAGCACGCTGCAATTCAAGAAACAAAAAAGATTTCAGCTGTTAAAAAAATGCAAGCTCTCAAGTAAAACTGGGGTTTAAGTCCCAGTTTTTCCACACAGCATTCGCATCAACTGAAGTACTCCTTGAGTTTCAGACTCCCCAACAAGAGAACGAGACCTATGCCACCCACACTCCATAGGATTGTCAAAAAGAGTGAGGTGAAAAGACTAGTCAGCACTTAGCACAATGCTTAGCATACATCCACAGCCAGGGGTTAGGTACCACTATTAATACAGACGAACACATATATTATGCTGATGAAGTTAAGAGTTGGCAGATCACCAAGAAAGGTTCTGCTATGCCGTGGCAGCTACAGGCTTTACAACTGGCTATTACCTGGACAGTGTGCTGGCTCATTTATTAATTCTAGGCTAATGGAGGCTCTTCTGGATCTCTGCCTAATGCCTAAGGACAGAAAAACCATCTAAGAATGCCTGGCCAGCCAGTTGTTTTTCTGGTTTGGAGCTGCCCATCTCTATGCTGAGACATTCCCAGAGAAGAAAACATTTGAGTAACTATCTGTACCTAACTTTTCCATCCATGTCTGGGTATATGGCTCCCCATCTCTGGGTACAAAATGAGTAACTATCTATAAGCATGGCCCCAGGACTGGAGATTTAGGACAGAGGGCAGAATGCTTGCTCAGCATTCACAAAATCCTTGGTCCAATCCTCAGCACTGCACAAACAGGGTGGTGGCACACGCCTGTAATCTCAGCACTCAGGAGCTGGAATCAGGAGGATCAGAGGTTCAAGGACATCCTCAGCTACACTGAAAATTTAAAGACATCCTGGGCACAAGAGGCCCTATCTCAAAACAAAATCAACAACAAAAATGTTCCTAGCCAACAAAGAAGCATGAGTCAGCACCCAAGTAGTGGACAGCGCCACATCCTCCAGCCAAGCCCTGGAGGTGGCCCAGCTTTGCAGCAACACCTGTAAAAGCCAGCACAATCTCACTGGTTACAGCTTCAAAGCCTGCATTCTTCCTTTATCTCTCTCAAGCATCAGACCCACCCACACTGTGAAGGGTTGGATAAGAATTATTTTACCAGCTCAACAGACAACTGGGCTCAGTCTGAGACATCAGTGATCTGCTTAAGAGATGGTGTGGAAGCAGCCTGGAATGCAGTTATTCCATTCCTACTCCTGTGCTCCCTACAGACAAAACGTATTTGTTTTTTAACACTTTTCTTCCAGCATGATGCCTTGCCTCTGAAGAACTCATGACTGAGGTGTCTGGTCACAGCACAAGTGTAGTTCACACACTTAAAAGCCACTTACACTGGCAGATGTTTACATACTCCAGAACTCTAAAGATTAACTGGTAACAATCAAGCCCACTAACACAACTGTCAATTAACTGGGACTTCTGGCTTTGTGTCTCTCTCCATCTAGCCCATCAGTTCCCTCCACTCAGACCTCAGCTGCATTTAGCCCTCTGTGCTTCAATGTAACTGCAACATTCACACAGGACTCCTGTGTGAGTATTTAAGGAACATTATCATGGCATAACCAAATAATTTCACGGGCTTCCCACTGCCCACCAGTCTCTACTACTTTGATAGGTGTCTCTTTACTTTTCCTGTTGCTGTGATTAAAATAATAAAATCTCACAAGGGGCCAGTGAGATGGCTCCATGGGAAAAAGCACTTGCTACCTAATAACAAAAACCTGATAACCTGAGTTCCATCCTGGGACCCATTTTAACCTGGAAGTAGGGAGACCTGACTCCACAAAGTTGTCCTCTTCTACATGCTCACCATAGCATGTGTACCCAAACACATACACAACAATGATTATAATGGTGATAATCATGTTGACTTTTTTAAAAATATGCCAAGAAAAGCAACTTAAAGGAGAAGGGTTATTTGGGCTTGTAATTCCAGTGCAGTCCATAATGATGGGAAGCTTGAGAGGCAGCTGGCTACATGGCATCACATTCAGGAGCAGAGGGAGATGAATACTTGCATTCAGCTCCCTTTCTCCTTCTCATTCAGTCTGTAACGCCAGCCCACAGCATGGTACCACGCTCTGAGAGTGGGCACTCCTTCCTCAACTAAGCTAATCAACATAAACCCTCAGAGGCATAACTAGAGGCTAACCTAATCTAGATAGCCTCACAAGTGTGCCCACCTCTAGGAGATTCTACACATACGCCCCCATAAGCTGACAATGGATAATAACCATCACACTGGGTGTTCCAGTTTCATTCTGTTGCTGCAGCAAACCCCTCTGGCCAATAGCAACTTGGGAAGGAAAGGCTTTATTTCTTCTTGCACTTCCAGTTCATAGTCTGTCACTGAAAGAAGTCAGGGCAGAAATTCAGGGCAGAAGCCTGCAGGCAGAAACCACAGAGGAAATGTGCTTGCTGGATCATTCTTCAACTTTCTCAGCCTCAGGATGGTGCCCCAAGATCAGTCATCAATGCAGACAATCCCTCACAGACAGACACAGCAATCTGATCCAGGAAATCCATTAACAATTCTACTTTCAAATGACTCTAGGTGGTATGGAGTTGATAGCTAAATTGTCTAAAGTGTCACTAGGTAAACCTTGACTTGTCACTGACTTCCCTGTTTTCCCATCACACAGTGGGTTAAACACAGCCAGGTCTTGAATAATCTTCCACAGTTCAATTCCCACTTCAGAACTTCCCATTCTAGGTTAGCCAATTTCTGAATGCACTCTCATCATTCCCACCTCTGTCCTTTGAGTTATCTGTATGTATTCATATCCACCTGGAAGAAAAGCCCTACCCTCCTTGTCTGTGTGCTGGCATCTGAATGCAGGTCCTCACATATGTTCATCCTGCACTTTACAAATGAGCCACCGCCATCCCCCCCACACCCATGGGATGCTCTTTAAGGAATAAAAAAAAAAATCAAAAAACCGTAGGCTCCTGAGCCACAAAAAAATGAATCAGGTCTGCCCTTGGGTCTAGCCTGGTGCTTGGCATATAGCCCTTCAGACATCTGTTGACTAAATAATGAATGTGTTATTATGCCCAAATAAATGTGCAGTAAGTGAGCCTCAGATGATGAGGCTCAGCCACTGCTAAGCTATGCTCTGGAGCCAAGGAAAGACAGCATAAAGAGGAATGTCAGCTGAACAGTTAAATCCTCCATCAGTAAAGGGCACTCATCTCCAGCCATGGAGAATACAAAAAAACAGATGCCCAAAAGAAATAGCTACCTAGACTCCCAAATACATACAAGAGCAAGCCCCTGCATATATCCTGTAGCAAGGCAGGGACAACTGGGGTTTTTACAAAGCTCAGTTCACCTGTTGAATAAATAAACAGGTATTTATTGGGCAATTGATCTGTGCAGACACCAACTCAATGGCTGGTCCTGGGACATGGTGGGGAATAAACAGGTGACATTCCTGCTCACACTCTGGCACCCAAGGAAGAAGAAGAGGCTCCATGCACCCCAGCTCCACAGGGAAGTTCCCAGCACAGTGTCTCCTTGTACAAACTCCCTTTGGGCCTTCAAGTGAGGGGGTGAAAATGAACATATTGCCCCTAACTGACCAAACCGGGGGCAGCACTAAAAGTGCTCTGTCACCCAGCATGGCGGCAGTCCTTCCCTCCAGAATGCACCAAGGACAGACAGTACAGCATGCTCACCTCAGTCATTTTTTTCAACACTGCCAGCTGAGCTCAGCCACGAACGTCACTTAAATATCAAATGTCTCAAATGGCAGAGTGACCCAAGATGCCAAAAACAGGACTCAGAGGTGAGAAGGGCTGGGTAGCGCCCGGTGAAAGGATGGCTTTTTTCACCATGGTAAAACCCCTTCCTCCTTTGAAACAGAAGTCGCTTCTATCGTCTCCAGCCTTGGGCTCCTTTCCCCTCCAGCAGGATACTGAAAATAGATTTGCATTTAACATTTAAAACTGTTTTGGATCCCACACTCTTTTAGCTCTGTTCTCAGCTGCAAGCTCATCCCAGTCCCTGAGGGTTCTCACAAGTGTATTTCACAAGCAAACAAACCAGTCACCATGTTTATCCCTAAGAGTCCAAGAAAAGGTGATTTACATAATGATTTGGGAGATTAGATGACCAAGAACACACAATTCCTATCTGGATCAAAAGTTCTAGGAAAATATTCCTTTTGATTCATTTTAAAAGACAGATAAGGGAGGGGGGACTGTGAAAGCAAAACTACTGAGCTCTAGCCAAGGGAGCTTCGAAGTTTCCCTCATCCCCCTGACTTGTACTGCTAGAAGAATCTGGAGGAGGCCCATTTCCAAGCAGGTTTGCACAATTGAGGTCATGTTTCATTTTCCTGTTGCTCTTCGAAAACACGGGATTTTATAACTGAGAAGACCCTGAGAAATCAAAGTTCCAAAAGGAGTATTCCTTCTCAAGTGCCTCAGCACAGCACCGCATTGGCTAACAGTACCCTCCACTCTGAGTTCTACTGCCTCATTTATAAAACAACGGACCAACTCTTAAGGGCAGAAAGGTTAGGGAAGAAAATTCCTTTCATAAAGCTTTCTGACAGGCTGAGAATAGTAGAAGTGACTAAGATAAACAGCTAAAGCCAGCAGTAAATAACTGTAACGCACCACAGATGAGGGCCTTGCAAGCTGCAGCTTAATTAACGCTAACACTGCTTTAGAACAAAGCCATACGGTTTTGGCTACAGCTGTCCCTAAGTGGCTTTCCTGAGCTTGATGGGGAACTAAACCATTATTTAGTTAGGTTGCCTTTTTTTAAATATAGACAAACTTATGCCAAACTTCCATCAGCTGCATTACAAACAAACTTTTAAAACATTTAAGATGAGCATGCATGTCAAACAATATACAGAAGTCTGCACCAAATATAATAAAACAGTAACAGGCGGTGACACCTGTCAGCAGTACATTTATGAGGGAACCCTTCAAACTCTTAATTTGTTTGTATGTGACACAGCATATAAACAATGCCTTGCATGAAAGGCCCTCTAAGCAGGGAACAGTGAACCACCAGTTACATGATATGAGCAAATGCTTTAATTCATCTTGCAGGTCTTTGACTCTGGACTCAAGGTTCCTGAGAAAAGAAAAGAGAGAAAGCATCTGGCCACAGAAACTCAGACCCTTATACCAGCTCTTACTTCCATTGCACTCAGCAATGAAGCTGCCTCCAACATCAGGACCTTGGTAGCAGTCCATGGAAACTGTACCTGGATCTTTCAGAAGCTGAGCTCAAGTCACCTTCTCAGTGAGGTCTTCCCTGTGGAGCCTACTAAAGCATCTTCCCTGACAGTGCTTCCTACGGTTTTCACTCCCTTTGGTTCCTTTGTTTACTGTCCTCCCCCTTCACCTGGTAGCCTTCAGGAACTCCCACTGGAAGAAGGGGTGAGTGGAAACAGCAGGAAGTGAGGGGAAGACAGTTCATCATCAAACAATTGAAAAATGAAGGAACTGACCATCCTGATTAGGCAGGAGATAGCAATCTGCCCACTGTGAAATAGCATTGCTTTGGAATAAATGACTAACAAGCAAAAGGAAGGGGGTGGGGTGAGAGATTCAAGGTAGGCAGAGGAAGGGCGGGAGAGGAAGGCCTCTCTGGCCAAGGGACATTCAACAGGAGAGAGTTTGACCTCGTTAGACAAGCAGCATGGAAGCTCAGGCACAGGGTCTGGTAATGGAGGTTGGAGACAGGGGCAGGGATGGCCCAGAGGGGCAGAGGCAGCCTTGAATGGGCCAAGAAGACTGGACACAGGGCATCTGCCTGGTCATGTTGAATGGAGAAAACCCAGAGGAGTGGCGAGTGGAGCAGAAAAGTGAAAACAGGTGGTATTGATGGTCTAAGTGAGAAAGAGTAAGCAGCTTGGAGACAGAAGTCACCAAGATGTCACTGCATCTCCTCTCTCAAAAGGCAACTTCCAGCCTGTCTCACAGCAGCACCCCAGGCCAGATCCAGATCCATTCCCAACCAGCCTGCTCCAGATCCCCAGCAAGGACAGCAGAGTTCAAAAGGGGACACTGAGGGCAGAGCATCACTTTTCACATTGTCAACCTGAGGTTAATTCTGTTCCAGAGAGCCAGTGATCATTACCTTTGGGGGGTATATAGTTGAACATTATATAACCCACTTTTACGTAACAGGTTCTTCACATAAAACATTGTTCCCTTCCATATCTAAATGTATTCAAAGGAAACAATTGGCATTAAAAACATATATATCTCCACCAAGGCTGGGGTACAGCAGTAGCTGGGGGGGGGCATATCTTTGGGATAAGGAGGACAAAGCTGAGAGACTTCTGAAGTCTCCTCCCTGGGGAGAGCTCCTAGATGTCTCTCACAGTGTCAGTGAGTCTCTTCAGGAAGCTCATCTGACAGGGGATCCTGGGGAGGAAGAATGGGCATCAGGGGCTTTCCTAAGAGCCTCAGACAGGCAGGAGAAAGCAAGAGATGACAAACAGACACCACAGGAGGTAGGAGGATGCTCACAAGCCCTTGTAACTGCTGATAGGGTAATATCCAAATGTGTGTCCCTTGTACCATGACAAGGACACCAGCACTGCTAGAAGGACAGTTCATACCATGCTTGTCAACTGAGACTAGTTCCCAATCTCTGCAAGCCTAGAGGGCTCCTAGTGTGATGTCTGGCACACGGGATCTAACACCCTGTCCCTCCCAGAAGGTTTTGGAGTCTACCAGATAGATCAATCCTGGCCCATCCCTTAGCAACTGAGTAACCTTGGGCAGTTTATAAAGCCATCGTATCTGTAAGTAAGGACAGTGGTGTGGGCTCACAAGAGAATGACAAAGACTACATGAGATGAATAAGCCTATGGTAAGCATCATATTTACTGGCATACAGAAAATGCCCAATAAATGCTAGTTACCACTGCAAAAGAGGAATTATTTATTCCTCTTTTGCAGTTGAAACAAATCAGACTCAGAGAAGCTCACTCATTTGTCCAGGTCACACAACCGAAGCATCAGTGAAAGGGGTAAATACATACAAATGCTTTACTCAGTCTATGTCCAAAACAATATTAACCAGGATATTAAATCAGCAGACCCTTTTTTAACCGAGGCTGGACAAACAGGAGTTTACAGAATTTATAAGGACAGCAAGTACTCAAGTAAAAACCATTTGCTATTATATTGCCACACTCAGAATTCCCCCATTCCAGCGCTCAGCATTCCTCTGAAGGGCATTTCATCTTCCTATCCCCAACTCAAACTCCCCTTCCCAGGACTGCTCTCCAGTGTGCATCCCTCCTTCTCCAGGCTCCAACTGGAATGGGCACTAGACAAATACATCCTGAAGGCCTCTTTCAGTTATTATTTGGGAGGAACCAAAATGAACTCCGCCAACGTGCTCAGTCTGGGCAAATAGGTTCGAGTTCCAGGAACAGTCCAACATGACATAGACCACAGTAGAACCTACAGGAATTAGAAAAGGGACAAGGTCTGGGGACACTGCTGCCAAATGTGGGGGAAGTCAAGACAAAGATGCTTCCTAAAGGTCCAAGTACCTGAGAAGGCAAAGAAGAGAGTGGCCACATGAAGACCTGGAGGTTGGGAAGGTTAGGCCTAGGACTGGTGCATGGGATGGACCACCCCTCAGCTTGACTGGACAGTCCTATGTACACAAGTGCAGGCCAGCATGTGGGCTGGATGTGGAGAGTTCCCCATGGCAGAGTGAGGAATCTGGCATAACAATGGGGAACAACACTACTGAGCCACTGCAAAGTGTGGTAAAGACTTTGACACACATGTCCTGTATCTTAGCTCATTCAGTCCACACTGCAACTCTGGGAGCTAGGGGTAGATCTTATCAGGAGGATGCCAAGATACAGAAGAAAAGCAAGTGGGCCACCAGTTATGAAGGTCAAAGCAAAAGCTGGAATACCAAAGAGTTGGGGCTCTAGACCACCTAACAAAACCACCTGGTCAAACAGCTGGGGGAAGACATAAAGGGTTCTAGGCTCTTAGGTGGTGTGCTGATGCAGGGGAGCAGGGCTTGAAGACAATTTGTAAGCCTGTAACCCCCAAGGCCACTACAGCTAGCTACAGGACACTACTGGACCTGCCATAGCTAAAGCAGGAAGGAGGAGGTAGACTCCAGGTGAGGTGGGGGCAATGTGGGCAGCAGAAGATAGATGTAAACCTTCAGCAGAAACAGAAAGAAAATCAAGAAAGCAACATGACCTAAAAGGAGGAGGAGGTGACTTCCAGAGAAAAAAAGATGAGTGAGAGAGCAAGCTGCAAGAGGACCAAAACAACCCAGAACTCAATGAAAGGTTTTAGAAACCGTAAGTAGAAAGAAGTAGAAAGAAAAGCTAGAGCAGTAGACTGTTCAGTTCTAGGGAGTCTGGCACCTAGCAGAGAGACATCCAGACTCGGGGGCACCTAGTATGGACACATGGAAACTGCCTAGTGTACAAGAGGCTCACAATGGGTCTACTTCTTCCTATTCCTAAATCAAAACAAAGGTTCTTCTGACACTGGTGGGGAGTCTGAGGGCAAACAGTACAGAGGACATTCTGGTGACAGGAGCCTGGCAGAGGTGGGAGGGAGTAGCAGCTGGCACCGAGGAAAGGCTTCCTGTGTGCTAGGCATCTGACATGCATCATGGCCTGTCATCCACACACAGACTCCAAGAGGCAGGCATTGTCACTGCACCAAAGAAGCAACACTGAGGTCAGAAAAGTCAGACACTTGTCCAAAGCCACAACCCAAGTGCCAGCACCTTCTGACACCAGAACCAGGGGCTCCCGTGCACGCGAGAGCTCAGTGGGAAGAGGAATGTTTTCTCCCACTGGGAAGAGGGGAGGGGAGAAGAGGGGAATGGATAGAGTGTCCTGGTAAGGAAAGTGATGCTGAGGAGCTTAAGTCAGAGCAGGTGACTTAAGGCAGGGAGGAGAAAAGTTAATCTAGAAGCATATTTAGGGTCAATCTGAGCCTGTGGTAAAGGGACAATGATAGAGAAGACCCGAAGGGGAGGGCAAGCTTGTGTCCCTGAGCTCCTCACTCAACCTCAAAGCCTAGAAAAGGTTTTGTCTTTTCTAATTCCCCCTGGAAATGCCTACTTCAGTTAACAGAACACTGAAGTCACTGTCTGAAACTACAGTGCTATGAGTGGTAGGGGCTCTTTAATCTTCATGTTCTCCTACCACAGTGGGATGATGGTGGAATCACAGAAAGAAAATAGCTCATGGATAGAAGTCAGACTGTCCACCGAATATACATAAAATCATTCATTTTTGCATGCTCATACGCAGTACTGTCAATGCAGCCATGTCTTTCCGCACACTTTCAGATATCTGAGTCCCAGTGAGGCTGGTGATGTGAAGGAATCAATCTGAAAATACAGCCATTTCCTTTTCCTGCCCCGTGGCATGTAAACCTCTTCTGCAAATTTCAGAGACCCAGTGAATCGTCATCAATTATAAATCATTTGAAATGGATCCTTTTAAACACCATCTGTTGATCTGCTTAACTTTCCCATGAAGACAGGACTTTCGCGCAAATGTTCTGACAGCTGATGGCTTCAAGAGGTACATACCTACCCTCATTCAAATTATCAAGTACTTAAGAGGAATATAGAACCTAAGAGTGGCAGAAGCCCTTAACATCCCTTAGTTCAACTGTCTGAGACTTTCCATCTAAGGCGAAAATAACCCAGAAAGGCACAGTACCTTGCTCCACGTGGCACAGCCATCAGAGTCCCAGCCTGGGCTAGATCCCAGCTTCGTGCCTCTAACTCAGGTTTCTGTTCTTCTATACCTTATCGGAGCCTCTCCCATTTTAAACAGCAGTGATTGGAACAAAGTACAAATTTAACTGCTGTTTTAACATTATCATTATTCACTGGCGAAATCTAAGATAGAACCAAAATGCCGATACAGATCCAGCTTCCGCTGATACACCCAATTTCAAATCTGCCTAGAAAATCTCAAACCCTTCTAAATATGTTCAACAAATCATTTTAAAGATTTAGCAATAATGTAAACCCAGAAACACAGCAGAATCTGTAAGATCAAATTCTATATTTAAAAATTATATATTTTTGGGACTTCTCTGGTATGGAAATCAAATTTAACAGCAGTCATTTTCCCCCCTTTCATGCAAGCACAGGGAGCCTGAGATTATTCAAAACTGCTCAAGAGCAGCAACGATTATTTTAAGCTCATGATTCAACTGGTACATTAATTAGAAAATCCACCAACCCAAATTGACAGATCCTGGTATCAATGGGAATTTAAGAATAAAAATAATAGTTGTTAAGTAAAAATAGATTGAAAGGGGGCACGGCAGCAAATGTCAGAAGAACAAATGGCAAGCAAAAGTTGATCCAAAAAAATGCATTTAATGATCAGTTTACCTGAACAAATACAAAAACAAAAATTCCACGAAGATCTTGGCAATACTGGCACAGTCAAAAAAAAAAAAAAAAACAGTTACTCGTGAATACAGAATCTGATTTTTGGAAGTTGGGTGAGAAAACTTGACAAATAATTTCTTGCTGAAAAGTAACAATTTAGGACAGAAGAGGACCCGGACCGCAAGGGCCAAAGGGCGAAACTAGAGTAGGTGAGGGGGGAAAGAAGTGGAGAAGATACACGGGGAACAGGTGTGGGGTGATCCTGTCAGCTCGGCTAGCACACACTTGACAGCAGACGCCCGCCCATGTCCAAAGCAGCCCTTCCTTCCCCCAGCACCGATCGCGACCAGGTCTACGAACCCAGAGGATGGCTGCCATGTGGCCCCAAGTAAGCGTAAAATTCTACCTTCCACTTTTCCCAGCAAACCCGAGCTCCCCCAAGTTGCCAACGCCGAGGCAATATCCAACAGAAGCCTTTCTCTTCCTCAATTATTTGTCAAACCCGCATTGGAAGGCAGCTTCGCTGCGCCCTCCGCGCGTTTGCCGGACGCCCACCCGAGCGTAGGGTACCGTTCCCGAGCCATCAGGTACCTGCTCGAAGACCCAACAGGGAAATTTCATCCTCCAGGGCTACCCAGGTACCGGACGGCACAGGACCGACGGCAGTCTGCACACTGGAGTGGGCCTGTCCGTGCCCGCCAGGGGATTACCGGGGTCCGCGCTAGCCCCACGACAGGCCGAAGGCAGGAGCGGGCGTGAACGCCCCGACTCGACGGAGACGCCCTCCCTCCCCGCCCCCACCCGGCTCTGGAGAGGGAAGTGCAGAGGGGTTGGCAGAGCAGACGCTGCACAGCATCGTTCTGCCTGCGTCCTAGCCATCCATTCGCGGACCCAGAAGCTCCCGGGGACGCATCCCGGAGCTCGTTCCCGGCTGGGGTCATCGCCCACCACCCGGCACTGCTGTCTCTTTAAGAGGCCGCCGGCCGCCCCCTCCCGGGCCAGGTGGTGATGCCCGCGCGAGGAAGGTGGGCGCGCCCACCGACAGCGTCCGCCCCCCTCCCCAGGCCTCCCCCGCCCGCCGCGCAGCCCAGGCAGAGAAGATGGGGGTGCGCGGGCGCGTCGCCTTTAAGGGGCGCAGCCTCCCCGCGGCCGGGTGGGGGCTGGGAGTCGCACGGGCCCTTTAAGGCCGGCAGCGAACACGTCGGGCAGGGCTCCAGGCGGCCGGGCTGCGCCGCGGGCGGGGGCGGGGGCGGGGGCGGTGCGCCGGCCCGGGAGCTCGCGACCCCCGACGGGACGCCCCGGACGGCCGCTGCCCGCAGCCGTGCGGACACTCACCGTGGCTCGCCGCGAGCGCCCGCGCCCGCACCAGCACTCGGTTCCCGCGGCGGCGGCGGCGGCGGCAAGTCCGGCGCGGGTAAACAGGCACCTCCGTCCCTGACCTACTTTCTGCCTTCCCTAAATGTCGCACCACTAACCTACTTTCCGACCAATCCGCTCCCCGCCGGCCCAGGCCCGGCCCCCCGCCCACCAATCGCTGTGCCCAACCCCCCTTCCCCGCCCACCAATGGAGAAGCCTCGGAGCCCGGATACCTGCCTCTTCCCGCCAGCCAATCGGAGTGCGCGAATGGAGCGGTCTTGGCGGCCAATCCGAACCAATCGGCGTTAGGCTCCGCGGCGTGCTAGCCAATCGCTTGACCGATAAAGAAGCCACTGACCAATGGAAAGACGGCAGGGCTGGTTTACCTGCTACTTTCCCTTCACCAATCATTTGGCACACAGGAACGCACGCCCCGAAGAGAGGACCAATCGGTGGGCTCTCTGGGTTTCTTGCCCCCAACCCTCGCTTTTTTTCCCCTCAGGTCCGCTCCCTGCGGCCACAGCTCAGACACTGAGCGCTCGCTGTTTCCCTCCTGTCTCTTGGTCGCATCCCCGGCTAGTACCTTTCTTTCAGCTCTCCCGTCTCCTTCGTCTCCTTCCTTGCTTGCAGAACGCTGAATAAACTCAGCATCTCCTCGCCCACCCCGCTCCAGCTCCATCTAGGAAACCACATTTTAGGAACACTGCGCCAGAACCTTCCTGAAACCCCTGGCTTGCCCTAGTCCGAACCAGAGCACTAATACCCAGCGTTTCTAAAAGGTTTTTCCTTTCGAGGACTGCACGCGATCGGCGTTCTTTTTATTTGTCTTGACCTCCAAGCGTCCGGTGGAACTGTCATTCCCGTTCGAAAGAGAAGTCTCCCGGGGTGGTGGCGCACACTTGTAATACAACCCTCAGAAAGCTGAAGAGGGGGATGGTCCCGAGTTCTAAGCGAGCCTGAGCCATAGGGTGAGACCCGGAGCGAGGTTCTGTCACATGTTACAGAGTGCAAGGCATCTGCTTTGCAAAAGCATCAAGGGAGCAGGAAAGAAAGAAAGAGTTGCAGAGATTTTTAAGAAGAAAAAGAATAAAAAGATAAAACATGACGTGCGAGTTGGACGCTCGAAGGGTAGAAAAGTTGTTTGGGTTTTATTTTTGTTTTTTTTTGTTGTTGTTTGCTTGCTTGTTTTTTGTTTTTGTTTTTTTGTTGTTGTTGTTTTTTGTTTTACCTCCCAAGCGCTTACTAGGGAGACCCAAACAAAGAACTGGAGAACATTCTACAAGTTGAACTTCCTGATAACAAAGCAACTCTCTACTTTTTGACATGTATACTTGCTCCCCTTTAGCAACTGCTGGAGGAAGCTGCTTGGAGTGGCAGGGAAGAGGCTGACACCCAGCAAGTGCTCTGCAAATGTGGGCTGGATCCACGAACAAATGGCATTAAATCAGTCGACTCAGTTATGTGAAGTAGACCAACCCCTGTGACTATAAAATGAATTCTAGCCAGGCAAGTTCCTGGAACTCAAGACAGCATTTCAATGCTTGTAAAGCCGTGTGACCCATCTTCAGCTCTTTGCAAGGCACACAGCCTTTGCTTCAAGACCAAACCACTTCATGAGTAACTTCCCACTTTCCCCGAGTCTCAAAACAGTTTTACTTTGTCACTGTCCCGTTTTGTGAGGAGACAACTCTGTGTAAATATAACTTTAACACAGCAGTAGAAAAGACATTACATACAAGATGGAAATGTGGGTCGGAGGCTGACCTAATTAATTGGACTAACAGCTAGATAAGTACCAATAACCTGAAGATGCAGGCCGCTGCATCCCACAGCATCTCTGTACTGTGTTGTTGCCAGGCTTTCCCTTCTTTTTCTACCTGCATTCTCACAACCCCCTTGTTCTTATCCCATTCTACCGATTTGTTGTCCTGGTTGACTCAGGTTCACACAGAAAATGTCAATCATGTTTTAAACGTGTTTTGCTTTGGTTTACATTCTAAAGGCTCTGTATCAGGCCAGTTACCAAATGACCTAAGGCTCTCAACTAGGCTTAGACTTGGGATTTGTCCTGAATGAAAAACTAGGAGGCTTGCATCCATTTTACAGGTGATGCAAAGCCAATAGAGGAAGAAACATTACATAATATCAATCAAATTTGATATGGAACAATGGTCTTCATAATGGGAGGGAGTGTGGAATCCCATCTTGGGAAGCCTGCTGTTCTCAGACAGGGTGGGACAGAGGGATTTGTGCAAGAGCAAGATGGGGGGCCCTAAGTCACAACTGAGTCTGAGCCCACAGAGAGTTGGGGCTGCCCAGAGAAAGAATGCTGTCTCAGAATGCATTACCTAGGGTCGGATAGAAAGTAAGATGGGAGTTATTGAACTGCCATCTTGGTCAGTACGTATATGGAGTACTGTGTGCGGTTAAGACTTGGCAAACAGAAATTATGACTGTGCACAAGGAGAGAGATCAGGATGTAATGAGACTAGAAACCATGTCACATGAGGAAAGATTAAAGGAAACAGAAGTTTTTGCCCCAGGGAGTACAAGGTAACTTTCTTCACATATTTGAAGAGCTGTCAAACAGAAGAGAAATTAGACTTTCTTTGGGGCCTGGAAGGGATAGAAGGAAAGTCACGTGGGTGGAAACTCAATGGAATCAACAAAGAGAATTTTATAGTAACTGTAGCTGCCTTTGCCTTGATACATAGTCTTATAACAGAAAAGGTCCACACAAGGAATAGCTGGCCAAATGGGGGTAAGAGGCCCTCCATGTGCCTTGACTGTTCTGTTAAGAGTTATTATCTTGCTTTTTCTGACCCTTAGTAGACAAGAAATGGTCTCTCCATGTTCAGGCCTGTTCTTCCATATTCACTTATATTTTCCTTAGAGTTTCTCTCTGTTGGAAACCCAAACACATTTATTCTATTGGTA